>NC_062562.1:25660612-26383737 GCF_022837055.1 Prionailurus viverrinus | reverse complement strand
GTTGGTGCCACTCTCTACACTTGAAATTCTGTTCACAGTAGCTTCGTTATAGGAGATGGAAGAATAAAGCCATACTGAATATTGTAGAACATGAAACAAACAATGCCACTTGAGGTTAAAGAATAGCATTCAGTAAGTGACCTCAAAAAACATGATAATTTCTGAAAGCTTCATTATTATTACTATTATTATTATTATTATTGCTGTTATTATTCTAACTGAGCTAACTAGATTCTTTCAAACTTCCTTTCTGCAATAGAAGTCCACTATTCAACAATTCTGTGGGACATGCTCCAAGTCACTGCTCTATAATTCCATAGGAGATTCCTCTATAATGGCCTCTGTATGGGGGAGTTCCTGTGGTCTTCTCAAGGCCTGTGACAATTTTGCCACTGTCTAAACTAACATCACAAAAAGATGAAAATTAGAAGTTGTTTGGTGCCAGGTACTAGGCTAAGTACACAGATTAGTTCATGTAATCTCCATAATGATATTATAAGTTGGTATTACCAAATGCTTTTTATAGATAATGAACTTGAGGTTCAGAGAGATAAAATAAATAGTCACATAGCTAGTAAATATAAAGTCAGAATTCAAACCCAAAAAAAGCTTGATTCTTTCCACTTTGCTTATAAAATGGAAACAATTTCCAGAATAGGAGTTATTCCCAGGAAGCAACACTAAACCTCAATCAAGGAATATTTCTTATCTTAGTTATCTCAGGCTGCTATAACAACATATCATAGACTGAGTGGCACATAAACAGAAATTTATTTCTCATAGTTCTGGAGGTTAGAAGTCTGAGATCAGGGTGCCAACATTGTAGAGTGGGAGCTCTCTCCCTGGTAGCAGACCTCTTGCTGTGTCTTCACATGGCAGAATGGATGAGAGAGCTGTCTAAGGTGTCTTTTATAAAGGAACTAATCCCATTCCTGAGGGTTCCACTCTCATGACCTAATTATCTCCCAAAGGCCTCACCTCCCAATACCATCCCATTGGGGGTTAGCATTTTAACATACGAATTTTGAGGGACAAAAACATTCATTCCATAACATTTCCTGTCCCAGGAAAAAGAACTGATGACATGTACCTGGCTGGTTTTCTCTGCACAACTGATTGCTATATGTTCTCCAAAGACCCCCTCCTTGGGGGATGGAAGTGTTTATACTCCGGTTATACTGTGCCTTTCTCACCATTGCATATTGTGTAGGGGAGGGAATAAATAGTTTTTTTCTGTAGTTCACAAGTCTTCATATCAATAATAATTTGTACTCAAGGAGCTATACTCAATGATTCACACACAAGGAGACTCACAAACCCAAATCTGATTCCAGTGAAGCAATCCTTGACACCCAATATTGCAATATGATATAATTTGGCTGGGAATTTTGGGAAAGAGTGAGTGTATTTTGCATGTGGGAGGATTGTAAATAATTCATGTCCAGAGAATGAAATGTGATAGATTAAAGATTGCCACAAATTTTTTGAGTAGTAATCCTCTTCCCTTAGAATCTCAGCTGGCTTTAGTGGCTTGCTGAAATAATTAAATGCAACATAAGGGACATTCTGAGTCTTCCAAGATTAGGTCATAAGAAGGCTTGCAGCTTGTACCTCTTAGAATGTTTACTCTGAGTGAAGTCAGCCATCAAATAAGAAATCTTCCTATTCTTAGACTGCCTTGCTCTTCAAGCTTGACATATGGAAAAGCCTTGAAAAGAGAGAAGGAGATAGGGGGAGAGAGAGAGAGAGAGAGAGAGAGAGAGAGAGAGAGATGGCTGACCAAATACCAAATATGGGACTGAAGGAGCTCTCTTGAACATTCCAACTCCACCAGACACAACATGTGGAAAAGGCAAGGAACTCAGCCAATAGCTAGAACCCTGGGCATATAACTCCAGTGGGGCTGTCTCAACCATCTCTTGCCTTTTGAGTAGCCCAGCTGAGACTCCAGTCATCAGGATGCAGAGATAAGCAACCCTCACTATGCCTATCCCAAGTTTATAATCCACAAAACTGTGAGCATAACAAAATGATGGTTGTTTTCTATCACTAAGGGTTCTTTTTGGAGGGGTTGGAGTTATTAGACAGCAATGGGTAACTGGAACGTACTGTTCTAAGGACTCCCTAAGGGAAGTGACTAAGTTGCTCAATCACCAGTTGTTTGCAATGGTCATTTTATTAAAATCAGCAGTATGTTCAATATCATTCATTATTAATCTTATCATTAGAGTAATGCAAGTTTATTGGAAAATGTCCATTAACTGATGAATGTATAAAGAAGATGTAATACACACACACACACACACACACACACACACACACACACACACGGAACACTACTTGGCCATGAAAAGAATGAAATCTTGCCATTTGTAACAAGTATGGAACTAGAGGGTATTATGCTAAGCTAAATAAGTCAGTCAGAGAAAGACAAATATATGATTTCACTCATATGTGGAATTTGAGAAACAACAGATAACATAGGGGAAGGGAAGGAAGATAAGATAAAAACAGAGGTGGGGCGAACCATAAGAGACTCTTAAATACAGAGAAAAAACTGAGGGTTGCTGGAGGGGAGGTAGCTGGGGAGATGTAAATGGTGATTAAGGAGGGCACTTTTTGGAATGAGCACTGGGTGTCATATGTAAGAGATGAATCACTGGATTCTACTCCGAAAGCCAAGACTACACTGTATTTTAACTAACTTGAATTTAAATTTAAAAAAATAAGAGAGGAGCCAAGATGGCAGAACAGCATGGAAGTTTTTCTTCTGTTTTGCATCCATTAAATACAGCCAGATCAACACTAAACCATCCTTCACACCTAGAAAACTGATTTGAGGATTAACACAACAATCTGTAAAACCTGAACCACAGAACTCAACAGGTATGTGGCACGGAGAGGTGAAATGGGGCAGAGAGAAGCCGCAGAGGACAGGGAGCTGTTTTTGCTTGCAGAGAGAGGACGGAGACAGGGGGAGAGTGTGGGAAAAGCACCCCCCCAAAAGCAGTATGAGATAAAGTGGAAAAGTGGAAACATCCGCAAGGACTGAACGAAAAAGGGAGAAAGGTGAAAGAAGAGAGTTTAAATTCCATTAAGACTTTATAAACAGGGGGAGCACAGAGTCTGAAACTCTGCAGCTCAATACCTTGTGGTGTTCTGGTGAGAAGGGTGAATCCCCAGGAGCAGAGTGAACTCCAGGGGTCCTTGGGCCACACGAGGAGAGGTGGCTCCCCTGCTGGGAGGACATTGGGTAGAGGCTGTGCAGCAGTCCCACAGGCAAAGGCCCCAGTGGACTCTGGGGAACAACTACATTCACTGGTGCTAGAACAAGGCCGTTAAGGGTGAAGCCTGGTGCCAGATGTGTGTTGTGATTTTGCATAATCCCTAAAACACTGCTGCTATAGGATCGTGCAAACTTTTTCTGGGGCGTACTGGCACCCAGCCACAGTCTCTGGGCATCAGCAACAGCATGGTCCTGCGAATGTTTTTGGGTGCAGCCGGCACTGGCCATTGCTCAGTGAGACCCTCCTACAGAGGGGCAGAACAGGTCAAAGCCATGGTCCCTCAGAAGTAAGGGGTTGGGAAAAACAGCCACATCTGAGATAAAACTCAGTCAGGAAGGTGCTGCCTGACAACCTGACGGCTTGGTCATGGGCAGTGTAAAAGCAGGGAGTGGATGGAAGCCAGAGACTAAGGATGGGTGCACGATTGCTACTCGGGGAGAACAGAGTTCCGATACTAGAGACTGGGTAGCTGGGTGATATCATTTTCACCCTTCCCGCATATATGCATACAAACTTACAAGCACCACAACAATCCACCCCAGTAAGCTAAGCAGCACCATCTAGTGAGGAATGAAGCCATTACACTAAGACCCGCCCACTGGACCAACCTCGCTCTTGAGGAACACCACAAGTCTCTCACCTGCTTAGTTTACGTACTATAAAGTGCTTCATACTTTGACTTCTAGGAGAAAAAGATGTAATTTCAATCGTGTTTCAGTCTCTTCGCTGGTCCATCTATTCAAATTTTTTTCTTTTACGTTTCTTTTCTTTTTCTTGAATACAAAAAGAAAAAATTTATTTTTATTTTCAATTTTTGTTAAAAATATTTTTCTTTAATTGTTCTACTACATTTTTTACTTTTCTGTAAATTTTTTAAACTCTATTTTACTTCCATCGTTTCATTTTACTCTATCTCATTGTATTCATTTTTCAAATTTTCAAGCATTTTCTTTTTGTTTTCTTTTTCCTTTTATTTCTTTAATCTATAAGCCCCTTTCAACAACCAGACCAAAACATACCTAGGATCTAGCATCATTATTTGATTTGTGTGTGTGTGTATTGTTTTTAATTTTTAATTTTAATTTTTTTTTATTTTAATTTTTTTACCTCATTAATTCCTTTCCTTCCTTCAAAATGATGAAACAAAGGACTTCACCCCAAAACAAAGAGCAGGAAGAAACGACAGCCAGGGACTTAACCAGCATAGATACAAGAAAGATGTATGAACCAGAATCCAGAATCGGGATAATAAGAATACTAGCTGGGGTAGAAAATAGATTAGAATCCCTTTCTGTGGAGATAAAAGAAGTAAAAGCTAGTTGGGATGAAATAAAAAATGCTATAACAGAGCTGCAATCTCAAATGGATGCCACCAGAACAACGATGGATGAGGCAGAGCAGTGAATCAGTGATAGGGGAGGAAAAACTATGGAGAATAAGGAAGCAGGAAAAAAGGACACTAAAGCAAAAGAGCACGATTGGAGAATTAGAGAAATCAGTAACTCATTAAAAAGGAACAACATCAGAATCATAAGTCCCAGAAGATGAAGAGAGAGAAAAAGGGGTAGAAGGGTTATGTGAGCAAATCAGAGTAGAAAACTTTCTTAACCTGGGGAAAGACACAGACATCACACTCCAGGAAGCACAGAGGACTCTCATTAGATTCAACAAAAGGCAACCATCACCAAGGCACACCATAGTCAAATTCACAAAATACTCAGGCAAGGAAAGAATCATGAAAGCAGTAAGGGGAAAAAAAAGTCCTAAACCTACAAGGGAAGACAGATCAGGTTTGCAGCAGACCTATCCACAGAAACTTGGCAAGCCAGAAAAGAGTGGCAGGATATATTCAATGTGCTGAATCAGAAAAATATGCAGCCAAGGACTCTTTATCCAGCAGGCTGTCATTCAAAATAGAAGGAGAGATAAAAAGTTTCCCAGATAAAAAAACTAAAGGAGTTTGTGACCATTAAACAAGCCCTGCAAGAAATTATAAGGGGGACTCTCTAAGTGGAGAAAAGATGAAAAAAAAAAAAGACCAAAAGCAACAAAGACTAGAAAGGACCAGAGAACACCACCAGAAAATCCAACTCTACAGGCAACATAATCGCAATTAATTCAGATCTTTCATTACTCACTCTAAACATCAGTAGACTAAATGCTCCAATCAAAAGACATAGGGTAACAGAATGGATAAGAAAACAAGATCCATCTATATGCCATTTACAAAAGACTCAATTAAGACCTAAAGACACCTTCAGATTGAAAGTAAGGGGATGGAGAACCATCTATCATACTAATGGTCAACAAAAGAAAGCCAGAGTAGCCACACTTATATCAGACAATCTATACTTTAAAATAAAGACTGCAACAAGAGATGAATAAGGGCATTTTATCATAATTAAAGGGTCTGCCCACCAAGAAGACCTAACAATTATAAACATTTATGCTCCAAATGTGAAAGCACCCAAATATACATATCAATTAATCACAAACATGAAGAAACCAGTTGATAATAACACCGTAATAGTAGGGGACTTCAACACCCCACTTACAACAATAGACAGATCTTCTAATCAGAAAATAAACAAGGAAACAATGGTTTTGCATGACACACTAGACCAGATGGACTTAACAGATATATTCAGAACCTTTCATCCTAAAGCAGCAGAATATACATTCTTCTCCAGTGCACATGGAACATTCTCCAGAATTGATCACCTACTGGGACACAAATCAGTCTTCAACAAGTACAAAAAGATTGAGATCATACTTGCATATTTTCAGACCACAATGCTATGAAACTTGAAATCAACCACAAGAAAAAATTTGGAAAGGTAACAAATACTTGGAGACTAAAGAACATCCTATTAAAGAATGAATGGACTAACCAAGAAGTTAGAGGAAATTAAAAAGTACATGGAAGCCAATGAAAATAATAACACCACAACCCCAAACCTCTGGGATGCAGCAAAGGTGGTCATAAGAGGAAAGTATATAGCAATCCATGCCTTCCTAAAGAAGGAGGAAAGATCTCAGATACACAACGTAAACTTATGCCTTAAAGAGCTGGGAAAAGAACAGAAAATAAAACCCAAAACCAGCAGAAGACAGGAAATAATAAAGAATAGAGCAGAAATCAATGCTATTGAAACCAAAAAAAAACCACAGTAGACCAGATCAATGAAACCAGAAGCTGGTTCTTCGAAAGAATTAACAAAATTGGCAAACCACTAGCCAGTTTGATCAAAAAGAAAAAGGAAAGGACCCAAATAAAAAAAATCAAGAATGGAACAGGAGAGATCACCACCAACATAGCAGAAATAAAAAAAATAGTAAGAGAATATTATGAGCAATTATACACCAATAAATGGGCAATCTGGAAGAAATGGAAAATTCCTAGAAACATATATACTACTAAAACTGAAACAGGAAGAAATAGAAAATTTGATCAGACCCATAATCAGTAAAGAAATAAAATTAGTAATAAAAAATATCCCCAAAAAACAAGAGTCCGGGGCTAGATGGCATCCCAGGGGAATTCTAACAAACATTTATGGAAGAGTTAACACCTATTCTCTTGAAGCTGTTCCAAAAAATAGAAATGGAAGGAAAACTTCCAAATCGTTTCTATGAACCCAGCATTACCTTGATTCCAAAACCAAAGACCCCACTAAAAAGAAGAACTATAGACCAATTTCCCTGATGCAAAACATGGATGCAAAAATCCTCAACAAGATATTAGCCAACCAGATCCAACAATACATTAAAAAAATTATTCACTACGACCAAGTGGGATTTATACCTGGGATGCAGGGCTAGTTCAATATCCACAAAACAATCAATGTGATTCATCACAAACAAAAAAAGAAAGGACAAGAACCACATGATCCTCTCAATAGATGCAGAGAAAACATTTGACAAAATACAACATCCTTTCTTGATGAAAAAAAAAACTCAAGAAAGTAGGGATAGAAGGATCATACCTCGAGATCATAAAAGCCATATATGAAAGACTCAACACTAATATCATCCTCAATGGGGAAACTGAGAGCTTTCCCTCTAAGGTCAGGAACAAGACAGGGATGTCCACTCTCACCATTATTATTCAACATAGTATTGGAAGTTTTAGTCTCAGCAATCAGACAACACAAAGAAACAAAAGGCATGCAAATCACACAGGAGGAGGTCAAACTTTCATTCTTCTCAGATGACATGATACTCTATATGGAAAACCCAAAAGATTCCACAAAAAAAAAACCTACTAGAACTGATCCATGAATTCGGCAAAGTCTCAGGATATAAAATCAACGCAAAGAAATCTGCTACATTCCTATACACCAACAATGAAGAAACAGAAAGGGAAATCAAAGACTCAATCCCACTTACAATTGTACCAAAAACCATAAAATACCTAGGAATAAATCTAACCAAAGAGGTGAAAAAAAAATCTATACACTGAAAACTATAGAAAGCTTATGAAAGAAATTGAAGAAGACACAAAAAAAATGGGAAAATATTCCTGAATAGGAAGAACAAATATTTTTAAAATGTCAATACTACCCAAAGCAATCTACATATTCAATGCAATACCTATCAAAATAACACTGCATTCTTCACAAAGTTAGAAGAAACAATCTTAAAATTTGTATGGAACCAGAAAAGACCCTGAATAGCCAAAGCAATCTTGAAAAAGAAAACCAAAGCAGGAGGCATCACAATCCTGGACTTCAAGCTGTATTAAAAAGCTGTAATTATCAAGACAGTATGGTACTGGCACAAAAAGAAATACTCATCAATGGAACATAAAAAAGAACCCAGAAATGGACCCACAAACGTATGGCCAACTAATCTTTGACAAAGCAGGAAAGAATATACAATGGATTAAAGACAGTCTCTTCAGCAACTGGTGCTGGGAAAACTGGACAGCAACATGCAGAAAAACGAACCTGGAACACTTTCTTACACCATACACAAAAATAAACTCAAAATGGATGAAAGACCTCAATGTAAGACAGGAAGCCATCAAAATCCTTGAGGAGAAAGCAGGCAAAAACCTCTTTGACCTTGGCTGCAGCAATTTCTTACTCAACACGTCTCCAGAGGCAAGGGAAAGAAAAGCAAAAATGAACTACTGGGACCTCATCAAAATAAAAAGCTTCTGCACAGCGAAGGAAACAATCAGCAAAACTAAAAGGCAACCGACAGAATGGGAGATGTTTGCAAACGACATAACAGATAAAGGGTTAATATCCAAAATTTATTAAGACCTTAACAAACCCAACACCCCAAAAAACAAATAATCCAGTGAAGAAATGGGCAAAAGACATGAGTAGACACTTCTCCAAAGAAGACATCCAGATGGCCAACAGGCACATGAAACAATGTTCAACATCACTCATCATCAGGGAAATACAAATCAAAACCGCAATAAGATACCACCTCACACCTGTCGGAATGGCTAACATTAACAACTCAGGCAACAACAGATGTTGGCGAGGATGCGGAGAAAGAGGATCTCTTTTGCACTGCTGGTGGGAATGCAAACTGGTGCAGCCACTCTGGAAAACAATATGGAGGTTCCTCAAAAAATTAAAAATAGAACTACCTTATGACCCAGCAATTGCACTACTAGGTATTTATCCAAGGGATACAAGTATGCTGTTTCGAAGGGGCATATGCACCCCAATGTTTATAGCAGCACTATCAACAATAGCTAAAATATGGAAAGAGCCCAAATGTCCACTGATGGATGAAAGGATAAAGATGTGACATATATATACAATGGAGTAATACTCGGTAATCAAAAAGAATGAAATCTTGTCATTTGCAACTAGGTAGATGGAACTAGAGGGTATTATGCTAAGTGAAATTAGTCAGAGAAAGACAAATATCATATGACTTCACTCATTAGAGGACTTTAAAACACAGAACAGATGAACCCAAGGGAAGGGAAGCAAAAATAATATAAAAACAGGGAGGGGACAAACATAAGAGACTCTTAAATATAGAGAACAGAGGGTTACTGAAGGGGTTGTGTGTGGGGGGGAATGTGCTAAATGGTAAGGGGCATTAAGGAATCTACTCCTGAAATCATTGTTGCACTATATGCTAACTAACTTGGATGTAAATTTTAAAAACTTAAAAATTTTTTAAAAAAGAACAATAAATAATATAATCCAAGTTGGTAAAACTGTTTGCTATTACAAAAAAAAAGCATAATGAGAAAATAAACATGAAATGTGATAATATTGAGAATAAAGCTATGATAAACAAATAAGTTAATAAATTTAAAAAATAAAAGTATAAAAAAGATAATTAAAGTCACCTATAATTCTACCATCCAGAGATATATTTACATTTTAAAGTATGTGTGTATTAGAATGACACTCAGTATATGTAACTCAGTATATGTAATGCATAAAAGCATTCCCAAATTAAAGGCTTACAATAATTTTATGATTGTTCACAAGTCTGTGGGTCAACTGGGTGATTCTGCAGGCAACTGGTGGGTCAGCTGTGAACAGGTTGGTTGGTTTACGGAGCCAAAGCTGTGATGTCTCTACTCCATGTTGTCTCTCATCCTTGAGGAGGCTAGCCCAAGCTTTCTCACATGGACATCTTAGGACAGCGAAAGCTTGAGAAGATTAACTGCAATATCCCCTGAAGCCCATAATGTCATCACTTCTGCTCCATTCTACTGGTCACAGAAAGCCGAAGGGTAGAAAAAATGACTCCAACTCTTGACAGGAACAGCAGCCAATTCACATGGCAAAAATGCATGTATGCAAGGATAAGAGGAATCTGTGGCTATTATTATTATTATCATTATTACTTTATTACTATCTACAACACTATACTTGAAATTTTCTATTCATACTTTTATAAACTGTTATGCTTGGAAAATATAATCAAAACACTCTGGGTAAGTACTCTCTGTCCATAATCCTCTAAGAAAGACTGTTATTATGTCTCAGATAGATGAGTTCTTGTCTCAATATTGGGAATAGAGTTGTTTTTTTCTAAGGAAAAAACTCCTTGCAGCTCTCTAGGCCAATTTTTTTGAATGAACAGGTCAATTAATTCATTTTTCTTTTCTCCTTCCCCAAACTGATGAGTTATTTAACCGTCCTGAGATAATACTATCTAAGAATCTCATAGAGGCACATGGTCACCACCTGCAGGGCTTTCTGATTCTCTGAACTGTATAACTGAGTGATGTAACAATAGAGACAGGGTCATTGGACCTCAAGATGACCTTTGTTGCCATATTCTGATTGAGCATTCATCTCAATGGTTTGTAAGTACCCTAAACTGTGGTACAAAGGTCACTAAGGCTTATTTCTGAGAGAAATGGTTTATCTCTGTCCTGCTTTGGGCAAAAACATCCCATGAGTTGAGGTTATTCACCCTGAATAAATTAAATCCCAGGGATACATAAAGGTTAAATGAAAAAGTCAGAATAAGGTGATCTAAGTAATTGGATCAGTTTGAGAAACACCTGGGAAGTGAGGGGAGAACTGTATCCCTTTCCTCAGCCATAATGTGGACTTCTATTGTCTGTGGACATAGCTATTAATCAAACAGGTTATTTTTAGAATATCCTAGAAATGAAAGTGCCCTTCTGGGTTGTTATTGTCCTCTCTTAGGTCAATGATACATGACAGACTTATCATGAAGTTTGTTGAGGAAAAAAAAAACTACCATGTTCTTTTTGTCTTGAAGCACAAAAATTTCAACCAGGGTAAGAGCCATACTCCGTCACAAGTCCTTCAGCAACCTTCTTGATTGAATGCCTTATTTTGACAGCCTGCATTATGCCCATTTTGATGTGACATGGTCTAGTAGCCTGGTATTAAATGGCAATCAGAGAAAGAGGTGGTGGAGAAAAATGATTACCAGTCTGCACCCTGGCAGGAACTGATCTGGTTTCAGGTTCCTGCTCAGCCACTTACCACTAGCTGTGTGGGCTTGAGTAAGTGAATTCACCTATTGAGCTTTGGTTTGCCAATTTGTGGCATGGCAATAGGCTGGACAGAGAAGTGACTGGGAGAATGCAAGCAAAGCCTATGGCACAGTGTCTGGCACATGGCAAGTACTGAATAAATCTATAAGCCATGGTGGTTGTCAAAGAAGTAAGCCCACTTTAGTGCCATGGACTTCGGTCCCAGGGCTGTTAGTAGGACAGAAAACAACAGCAGTGGAGGCTTTTCTTCACCATAATGAGAGGGATGTGCTACACTCATTATAGGGATACAGGACATGACATGACCCACACTGGAGCTACATGTGCGGAATAGCTAGGTGCACTGTAATGAGTTTAACCAAGTTTGTGGAATGCTAAGCCCTGGTAGCTATAGAAATTTATCATTCTCTCTGGATGCATATAATAAACTTGAAAATAGGGAAATTGAACAAACCCCAATACCACTTATTAAAATTCAGAAAAACAAACCAAATCTAGGTATTAGACCTCTGAGGAATCTAGTTAACATCAGAAGTTATTTTTCCTCATTTCTCAAAATATTCACTTTCCCTCATAGGCAAAGGAATGTTGTGCTGGCTGCTACTAACCAAACAGAGGCTTCAGGCACTGACTTCAGCAGGCTCCCTCTCCTTCCCCAATCAACCATGAAGAAAAGATAGATTTCACTAATCACAGGGCAATTAATAACTCATATTTACTGAGACTCAAAACAATGTACTGAAAAGTAAACATGTTTTATGTAGTTTTGCAAAGGGCGCTGTTATTTTAGTGAATTCTAACTCATTTTCCCTCAGTTCATTCATCACATCTTATGCATATGTACAGTTCTAATCTGGGAATTTATTCAGTCGACTGTAACTATATCTCTCAGGTACTATTCCCCTGTGTTGCTCCTTGACTTTAAAATGATGGTATAGTATCTTCTAGGCCTAGACCCACCCTGGGGTTCCCAATTTGCATCCTGGTATCACAACAATGAAATCTTTGGAGATTTGAACTGGTATATGATGTTATGGTCCAGCTTGGCTAAATGATATTGTAACAAAATTTTTTAAAGAGAAAAAAGAGATTAAAATCATGAGTATAGTGTAAGGAGATTCCCAGCTTGCATGGAAATCCTACAGGATATGAAATACACAGCAGATGTCCAGTGGTTATGAGGAAGCCTTGGTGCAGGGAAATTTCATAGAAGAAAATTAGGGTACTAATGGTGAACTACTGTCTTCTGCAGGCAGTCATGAATGACAGCATTTGGGGGGCTTCACCATCAGACTGTAGTAGAGGCCACCTAAGCTGCCTCCTTACCAAACATGCAGTGGATTTCTTTCCATGGTACGTACACATCTCTAGTTTTATAAAGTAAATCAATAGGGAAACAGAATTTACTTTATACAATGTACTTTACTGGTAGCTCCTTGGAACACATCTATTCCATAAAAGTAAAGGATAGCCGTCCTCTCCAAACTTCAAGAGAGATGTGGGTCAAACTCCGTGAGTTACAATACGGTCAGAAGGTTTAACACTCCTAGAAAACAATCTAGAGCCTTAATGATGACAAATACTCCAGCTCATTTCTCATAAATGCTGAGGCTGGAAATGCTGTCAGCCAGCGTGGCAACCCCTAGATGGGGTACAGAAGTAAGACTCATGGTACATGCTTCCAGCAAACATTTCATCAACGATGTCCAGCCTACTCAGCAAGCCATTTCTTTGCTCACTGATCTGTATCCTATTTGCCATGTAGACCCAGCAAAACAAACATTTTCAGTGACACGATTGCAAATGTTTCTGTCACATAGACCCATGGCAAACAATCTCCAGTTTGGATTTATTCTTGGCAGGCAGGGCTCTGCTCTAGAAGCCTATAAGGATTCCTCTTACTGTTCACATCTCAGAGGGTGTCTGTCCTGGAAAACACATGAGATTTCTACCATAGCAAAAACAGCAGCATGGGATCCTCCTGAGAACCAATGTCTCACCTAAAATATTCATGGTTCATATTCCCAAAGGCTGATAGAGCAGTGCCTCAACTAATGACATTTCCCCTGGTACACAATCAAAAACATGAGGTCCCAGGGATATGGTAAGAATGCTTCACTCTTCTGAATTGTTATTAATCTTCAGTATTTCACTGCTAGTGAGATATATCTTTTAATAAAAACATACGAAACCATGAAAAAATTATTCTAGCTCATTTTATGAACTGATCTGATCCTACTACTCATAAATTATGGATGGTTACATCCTGTGGCATTTTAGTTCTGCTCACTTTATAATTTAGTCTGACATTTGGATAGCCCAGGCCCTTCTGCATTAAAGTACTGTTGAATCACTTAATTATAACCATTATATCTTTGGGGAAAATGTGTACCTGTAATGACTTGCCACTGTTAAGTGGTCAATCGAAGACAGTGAAAGTAAGTTTTTGATACAAAGAAAGAAGAGTTACCCTAGTTAAAAAGAATGGTCTAAAGTTAAATACTTTGGGTGGCAAATTATAGAAACCTATTCAGAATGCTTTGAGCACAATAATGGTAACTAATCGGGAGTATCCAGTGTGTGTCCTTGAACCCAGAAGCAGCAAGCCAGCCAGGCTTGGGGAACTAAAGTCCAGAATCTATAAGCCAGTGGGAACCAAAGTAATGAGCCTCATCATCTCTGTTTCTCTTTCTCTCCTTGGATCATGTGATTTCTCATCTTACATGAGATCCTTACTCTGCATCTGCTTTATTTATCTGTTTCCTTGCCAATCAGTATTTTCAATTTCCCCACTTACAGCATGGAAATGGTTGTTGCAACTCCATGGCTTCAGTACGACCCAGCTCCAGAGAGACAACTGATCCCAAATTCCAAGAGAACCTGACTGAGCCAGATTGGTCCAAGTGTTTACCCTTGCCCTAATCAACTGCGGCTGTTTCATCAATGAAATGTATAAAGCTCAAGCCCAGTTAATCATGAACCTTTTGGGGTTACCACAGAAAAATATCTATGTTTAAGGATGAAGCATGAGGCCTGTATAGTTAGTGAATGAAGTGGTAGAATTTTGAGGTTGGAAAAGCTATTAGAAATTATATGGATACTATAATTTATAAATTATATGGATTTATATATTTATAAATTATATATATATAATATATAAATATATTATATATATTTATATATAGTATATTTATAAATTATATGGATTTATATATTTATAAATTATATAAATTATATGGATACTATAAAACTATGGATACTCCCACTGATACAGAAATCTACTAACAGCTCAGCTCTCTGGTGGGAAGCCACCTGAGTGTTCTCAGCCCGAATACTTTTTATGATTGAGTGCCGACTTTTAGCAGAGGCTCATTCTACTAGCAGGCAGATTTCATCTTCAGCCAAGTCTTACTTACATTGAACAGAAATTACCCTAATATCTCTCCATATGCTCAGGTCTGCTCCTTGAAACTCACAAAAGAGTTCAATTCTAGCTTCCCTATAGCAAATACCTAAAGATGGCTGTTCTGTCATAGGTCCTTGTCTCCAAGGATGACATTTCCACACTCCCCCAAGCATTCCTTTAGATGATATCATCCTCACAGCTCTTCTCTCCATGCTCTCTGGTTTGCCAAGGACCCTCGATGTATGAATATAATCATATAAAATTTGTAGAACATCCAAGAGTATGTTGCCTAATTCTCACTCTTACTAATTCTCACCTAGATGCAATATTTCTATTAACATGGCCGAAAACCTGTGTGAGCCCTCTCAACAACACACTTTGGTGTAGAATTAAAGAGTCCAGATCTCCTGGGCTCAACATGCTGTCTCCTCCCTTTACTAGCTTAATGGCTTTAGGCAAATAATCTCTTCATGACTCAGTTTCCTTACCTGTAAAGGGAGAATATGCACAGTGCCTACTCCAAGCAGTTGTAAGAATTGTATAATAATATGTGTAAAGAGCTGAAAATAGCACTTGACACATGGTAATTGCTCAATCAATGTCAGTCATTAGTTTGGAATCAACTAAATACCACTGTCCTTTATGTGACTTTTTTAAGTGGTTCAATTTCATCATGAATGTCTTGATCATTTGTTCAGTCTACAGTACCTTTTTGTGTCCTGATTGCCTCATTCAACAAATTAGATATCCTTCTTAGGCTTATGTTATCCACAAATTTGATAATCATGGCCTACTTATCTTCAAGATAATGAAAATATTGAGTAAGATAGAACCAAGGAGAGAATTTGAGGCATCCACAGAGTGTTCTTAAATTACAAAATGCTCTCCTGACTTCTGATTTAAGTATCATTAGTCCTGTTTTTCAGATGAAGAAATTAAGACCCCAAATTGTAAAAGTGCTTGTTTAAGGACACAAAAATAATAAGTGATTAAGCCAAAACTGAAACCTAAGACTCCTTGTTACCTCAGTGTTCTTCATACACACTTGATCAAACAGCTAAAAACGCATATCAACTTTATCTTCCATATTTTCAAAAATCTTCTTCATAGGGCATAAAGGATACTGAGCAAGAACGCCAACTTGGGAATGAGACAAATGCATTTTGGAATCTCTCAGTTCCATTACTGAGTCAATGAGATGACTCTGAAGACATTATTTAATTTCCCTGTGGCTCAGTGTTCTCATTTGTAAAATGGGTACAATAATAATACCGACCTCATAGGTTTTCTGTAGGATGGTATGAAGTCATATATGTGAAGTGCTCATCACAGTGCCTGTGCATTCACTATATGGTAGTTGTGATAATTCACATTCTTAATAATATTATCCATGAGAGATTATCAAATAGCTTACAAAAGGCACAGGTATTACTTCTTTTGGTATAATTCCGATTAAACAGCTTACTTTAAAATTAAATAACAACAACAAAAACCCTCGAAAGTCAGTCCTCAGGGAGAGTGAGGTTTTGGGTTACAATACCACAATTTTCAAAGCTATATCCCTAAATTCTCTGAAAGTTAAATAGTGTCCACTTTTAGAGACAGAAGACTGCTTGAATTTGTAATTTACAATTCCTCTCCTCACACCAGTTCTATAACCAAGATTTCAAAACTAATTAGGTTTAATCATCCCAATTATATTATTATTATTATTATTATTATTATTATTATTATTGATCCAATAGGCTAAACTGCGATGCTGTAGTATGGTTTCAAATAGTGTGATGACCAGATCAGATCATAGTTTTGATGCAGAGTTGTTCCATGACTGAAGCTGTTCTCCAACTTCACTCATCCCATACATGTGGTCCCTGGCCACTAGCTGTAAGGGCAACTAGTAAAAAAAAAAAAAAAAAAAAAATGTGTGGATGTTAGCAGTTCCCATCCCCACTACTGAAAATACAAATCCAAAGCATGTTATTACCAATTGTGGGTCTCTGGCACCAACTGGACACCCAACAACAGTGGATGACAAAGGACTCACTGTTCCCTTTTGTCTGGATCTCAAGAAATGGAAAAAAAAACAACCTCATTAACAGAAACAAATTGCCTAGATACACTGTGAGAACCAAGGAGCTCATATTCATCCCAATATTCATTATATAGATTGTATGTGAGAAAGGAGTAAGCCCAGAGTAAGACCTTAAGGAGACATCTTAAGGAGAAATAATAACTACTTTTATTTGCATATGTGCTTTTACTTCTGCCTTATGTCTGAAAAGTGATTATCACTTGACAGAAATAAAATTGTAATAGCAAGAATATAAATTTAATGTGAGATTCAAACACAATTTTAATATTTATTTTGTGGAGATAAACAGTAGCAGCACATCTGAATATAAAATGTATTATAAATCAAGCCAAGGACTCACAAACTAATCCCATTTTAAATGTATTTATTCAATGTGGCAGAGAATGAGGCAGTGTCAATAATTTGGCACCAAGGGCTTCCCCTGCAGGAGTGGGAAGGAAGTCCTTGAGAACATCATTATTCTACTTCCATGTACAGACTGTGCCCTAGAGGATCCTTGAAAAATGAAGCTGATTCTTGGGGCTTCGGCTATGAAGGGGTCTGGAGACAGAAATGACAAGAAGGAGGAGACATTTTGTAATCTAAGAGTCTTTTTCAGGGGCTGCTCTCTGTAGATGAGATTAAAAACCAGCCTGCCCCTGAGCAGATGAAGACACGGGCGACCCCCAACCACTAAAGACCACCAATATCTAAGGGAGACTCAAGTGGGTGTGGCAAAGAGTCAGTTCCAAGGGAAGCAAATTATATCAATGTCCTCATGTCACAGACAGGAAAAAAATGTAACTACAGTGAATGAAAAGGCAAGATCCACCCCAGGCAGTCCAGAATGAGTTTTTGGACTGGCTTGGCTCCTGCCAGAGCCTCTTCCGACAACCAAGGCTCCACTTCTGTGAGTGAATCTTTGCAAGACATGAAGTTGCCATTCTCTATCTTAGCTTCAGGTGTCTTTCCTTCCTAGGAAGCAACCTCCTATTTGGTATGCATTTTCCTTTATTTCTCTTTTTTATTCCCCCCCTTCTAGTTTCAGGAAAAAAAATGCCTGTTTTCTTCACTATTATATCCCTAGACTCTACAAGAGTGCCTGGCAACTGGCAAGTAAGTTTTTAGTAAATATTTGCAAAGTGATGAGCAAATTCTCTACCTATGATACCTAGAGAGGAATATCTTAAGCCAGGGATGATGTATCTGCTATAATTGTGTCAGGAGTGATCAGGCACCAGTGACTTCCAGGGCAGGGTAGATCCAGGCTCACTGGAAGCATGCCACCTGGCTCTGCAGCCAGCCAAGAGTGGGCCATCAGGCCCCTACCACTCCCATTATCCACCCTTTGGAACAACTACAGTGAGTACAACTCCAGTCACACGTTGGATTGGAATGGGGGGTGGGGAGGTGGGGGTTAGGCATCTGCAAATATTCCCGGGTGATTCTGATATGGGGCCATGGCTGAGAGCCGCTGAGCTACCTGCTTCTTGGGAATTTGGCCAATCCTGGCAACAGGCCTTGTTTGAGATTGGAAGAGAGGCAACTGGGTGGAGAGGAAGCCTCTAGACCAGACCTTGCTCAGAGATTCAGGCCAGTCCACTTGGCTGCACAAGGGGCCACCCATGCCCTTGGCAGTCATTGAATCGCTGCTCTGCCTCTGTGTGCACCCCACATGCCTTCCGCTTTGCACAACATTCACTGTTTCATAACTGCAAAGTCAGGGATTTCTTACTGCTAACTGAGAATAAGAAAAGAACATTTCTTCAGAAGTTCTTGACTTATGGTAAACCAGATGTAAACCTCAGGAAGAATTAATCTCATGTGTGCAGTGAAAATTTTTGTACAAACTCACAAAATGTCCAAGAAAAGTAAATAATGAGTGTCTAATTTCCCTCTGTATAATTTGGATAATAATACAGCTCTCAGATTATAACAGTGCTTGGGTAAACATAATGATATCTTATTTGCCACAAATTCCCTTAGTTTAGTTAACCAGTTACTTTTCTAATGCCTCAGGTATCATTAAAGCCATCCTGTAATAAATGTTCGATCACTATGTTGTACACCTGAAGCTAATATATTATATTTTCAATTATACTTTGATAAAAAAGAAGCCATCCTCACTTAAGGATACACAGATGCATATTATAGCAAAGTTCCAAATTTAACCCCAGATACCTAATAAATGTATAAAAGGGAAAAAATTATCTATTCCTAATATGCTATTTAATTACAAGGTTTGAGAAATAATACATGCTAATAATGAAATTAAAGGCTTTAAGATCTAATTTGATTACATTCTGTGAACATTGGTTACAACTTGACTTGCAGCTAAATTTATCAAGATGACTTCCCCATTCGCATGGGACTAAAGGCAATTTTCAAGCAAGAAGCTAGAATCATGGTGGATTGTTAGTGTTGGATAACTTTTATCAACCAGCACCTCACGCTCTGGATCTATTAGTTGGTAACAAGCATATACCAAGCTAACATCATGCCCATAAAGAGTGCCATTAGCTTCCTGTATATAAGACAAAGGTGTCTAATGGACCAATATCACACACTTTCCCACAGCAGCAGGGCTTTTTTACAATGCGTTATTATGCTAATAGATTGTAAAAGAGTATACAGGAACGTGGCTTTAATGTATTTACCCCTGTAGACAAGGAGGGGGAAAATGCTTTGCAAGCAATTATCATGACTTATTACACTATCTAAAAAACAATTACTGTAGACTCATGTGTTTCAGTTTTCTAAGTTTATTACCGTTAGCATGCACAGGGTGAAAATAATTGAGCAAGCCACTCAAAATTGTGCTTACAAACATAACACCTTGAGTAAGGGGATGTGAATATATGTTCATCCAGCCCCTCCCTGGACACCCCCCCCCCCATTGTTTCCCTACTCCAGAAAGGACTTTTCTTCTTGAATACACCAAGTACTTTTAAGGAAGGGGTTGAACAATGGCTGTAATTTAGAATGCAATTAGGTGAGCCACTTTTCCTTTTTTTACCTCCAATTACCCACAGCAACCTGCACACAGCTACCACCACCGCCTTCTTTCAGCCCCAGCTGTTATTCTTGAATATCAGATCAGGGCAATGTAACTCAGCCACAGAAGCTGAGTCTGAGAGAGGTCCCCAGAGGAATTTGGCTAAACCAAAGCACTTCTCACCCCTTCTGCCTTGCTGACAACATCTGTTAGACCGGTTCCCTGGGGCCTTATGCATCTTCATTGAAAACTCTCCACAGACTTAAAGTTCACAATAACTAGTCCACCAGCTCTCTTTTCTGGTATATCTCAAAAATGTGTGCCCAATGAAGAGGAATTGACACTGCTACAGTGGACTAAATGAACAGAGTCTTTTCAAAACCCAAGTCTGACCATGTCCTCCTCCTCTACTTTCCTTAAAACCTCTCATTATGGTCTGCAAACCCTGCATGATCTGGTCTCTGCTCACCTCTAGCCTTTTCTTACACCAAGTCCCTCAATCTCTTATACCACAGGGCCTTCACACATGCTGTTTCTGCTAGCTCATAAAACTCTTCACTCACCCCCTGCATCTAGTTAACTTCAGACTTCAACTTCCTCTGACCTCCCTAATTAGAGAGATTCCTCTCTCTACCTTCCTTCCTGCCTGTGTTATTCTCTCAGGATGCCACATTCCTCTCCTCTAAAGCCCTTCCCACATTTGCAAATTTAACTCTTATTTGTGTGCTTATTTGTTTAACATTGGTTTCCCACATCAGACTCCAGACTCCATGAAGGCAGTAATCTGTCTACTTTATTTGCCATTATATCCCCACTAGAACACTGTCTGGCACAAAATCAGTTCTCAGTAAATATTTCTGAATGGATAAACATATGAACAAAGTTAGAAAGGTAAAAATAAATATCATGTATGCAGGAACCAGAATCCCTAACATTGAGTGTGTGTACTGGGGCCTGGTGAGAGATAGACAGGCATAGAAAATGTAGAATCAATTGTAGTGGTCATTGACAATACAAGATAAATTATAACAATTTAGAAGGAAAAAATCAACAGAAATGAGAGAATATGGAGGATTTTGGAGACAGAAAACCCAGAAACTAGGTGAAAAATCAAGTTTTAAATTGTGTGTATGCTGGGCAGGTGGTAATCAGCAGTGTCCAATATAGCATGAACCAAGAATATCTCAGGAAAGAGCAGAGAATTTGAGTGGGAGGTAACAGAGACAGATAGACTACAGTTTTCAGTGGAATATTGGGGATGGGTGCTAGATGTAAGGTTCAAGGTGTAAGAGGAAATGTAGGGAAACAAAAATATTTGGTATGAATGGAGAGACAGAAATCAACCAACATTTGCCAGTTGCAGCATTATGTGAAGTGCTCCCAGATGGAAGAGTTGGATCTGTGTGAGAGGGGAGACAGAGAAGTCCGTGGGGAGGGTGGCAGGCAAGTAGTGAAAAGACTGGAAAGAGCCTATGTGGCCAGGAAGCAGGCAGGTAGCAAGGTCCCCCAGGAAACCACAGGAGGCAGATCACCGACAGGAAGATTAGCTGTAGGGAGAGGCGGGCTGCCTCCCAGGAAAGTACTAGCAAGGAAAAGGAACAGAAAGAAGCAACAAAGAGGTGGCGAGAAGCAAAGAGGAAACGATGGGGCAGCTGTGATGTAGCCTCAGTCTGTCCCAGGAAGGAAGGAGCAAAGGCTTCGTCCGTCCGTAAGCCTTGTCTGGGGAAGGGAAAGCCATGGCATGTTCCCAAGAAAGGAAACTTGGGGCACAGGCTTTGCACACTTCGTTCTGCAAAAAGCGGAAGGGAAAGCAACCTCTCCCACTCGAGTTAAGAAGGCAGAGGCCTATTCTAGGGCAGGGGAAGAGAAGAACTTTTACAAGTTGTGTGTTTGGAAGAAGTGCCAGTTGCCACAAGGGTGCTGAATTCCCCTGGAAGATCACTCTCAGCCATCTGTTAGCGACAGGGCTGAGCATTAGTAACGAGGACAGCGACCCGGCTGCCTGAGGAGACGCTGCACATCTCCACTGCGGTATCAGGGGCTTTCGCCAGGACGTGTCAATTTGGCAACCTCGCTCTAATGAAATGATGGATGGCCAGGCTGAGAAAGAGAACCACGGTCTCGGCTCTGAAAGGCCTGGCCATCTGAGCAAGGCCCCCACGGCTCTCCTCAGGTGGAACCGCCATCACCAGGGAGCACGAGGAAAGGAGGGCACACATGGCGGAGCCACACACAAGTTGGCACCTTCGGAAAGGAGAGTTGAGGGGAAGAAGAATTACTACTGACAGCCCCAGAGTTTTTTCCAAACATACTTTTAATTGATGAACCCATTATATCCTTTCTAAAGGCATTTTTAAAACCTAATAAATGACTGCTTACTACGGAGCACAATACAATCCCTTACAAGTTAAGCTGTTCTCGTGAATCACTTGTAATTACTGGGCATTTTCAAGCCCAGGGGATGTATAACTATATTATTGTATTCCTGTGATTTTATGAAGTCAAGACAAGGAAACAAATCATGGTAACTGAATTAATCTCTTCACCAAGAGCTCATAATAATCAGCAGAAAACTTAAAAATCCCATAAACCAAAAAAAAGAAAAGAAAGAAATCACTATTAAATCATCAGGTCTTTTTCTAACTACTACTTGGTTTGTTTACTCCCAAAAGGGGGGAGTAAAAGGGGAGAAGATGGAAAGGGTAGGGAGAAAAGGATGGGAGGAAAGGGATGAGAGCCAGACAGAGGGGGAGAAGGGACAGAGGGAGAGAGAAAAGGGAGAAGGGAGAAGCCAACAGGGGGAGGGGATGAAGAGGGAGGGGTAGGAGGAGGGAAGGAGGAAGGAAAGAAAGAGAGGCAGGAAATCATATTGGTTTCCTAAGGCTGCTGTAACAAACTGCCACAAATTTAGTGGCTTAAAACAACACAAATTTATTTTCTTACAGATCTGGAGGTCAGAAGCCTAAATCAAAGTGTTGGCAAGATTGTGCTCCTTCTGGAGACTTCATGGGGAGAATCTGCTTCCTTGTCTTTTCCAGCCTCTACCAGCCACCTGCATTCCCTGGCTCATGGCCTTTTCCTCCATCTTCAAAGTACATCACTCCAACCTCTGCTCCATTTGTCCCATCTCCTCCTCCTGCCTTTGACCTTCTTGTCTCCCTCTTATGACAAGCCTGGTGGTTACAGGTAATCCAGGAGAATTGCCCCATGCCAAGATTATTAACTTAATCGCATCTGTAAAATCTGTTTTGCCACATAAGTCATGTTCCAGGGAGTAAAGATGTGGACCTCTTGGCAGAGGGCATTAATCAGCCTGCTACAGGCATTTAAAGAAAGAAGAGGAGGGAGTTCCAATTGAATGTGAAAGTTAGGGACCTCTATGCCATTTTGATTTCAAATGACCTTCAAGTCATGTTGTAAGAATGGCTTTTTAAAATCGCCCTCTCTAAAAAAAAAAAGACTCGGAATATGCCATGTTGCCTTTTCCACAATTTTTTCAAAACACATTCACACCTATAATCTGATGTTCTCCAAAGATATCTTGTCAGATAAGAAAGACAGTTTATCCCTAGTTGCAAATAAGAAAAGGCTGGCTAAGTTGCAGCCACCTTCTCCCCTCAGTCACCTAAGGAGCCACCAGTAGCTCAGTAGGACCAGCCCACCTCCAGACCATTGTCCACTTCTCTTTCCATGGCATGACACTTAGCCCCATTTTCTCTGTAGCTTTTTTGTAAGGGAAACAAAGGGGGGGTGGGGAATGAGATCAAAGGCTCTTAGATCTTTCAAATCATTTGTAAAAGAGATCATAGAGTTCTCCCTCCCCACCCACATGTTCTTCCTGCCAAACATTCCCGTGACTTAGGCATGGCCACTCTGCATGGATATTTCCAGGGGCATGGAGCTCACTGTTCTTTAAGTTAACCCACTCACGGACATTACTCTGCAGGTTTTATTTCCAAAGATAGCCCTAGTGAGCCCTGGGGCCTGGACGAAGGTGCTCTTACATAGAAGTAAGGGCTGATGCAAGATGGCATACAGGTGTGGCTCAGGGTCAAAATTCATCCTGCAGGACACATCTCCACAGTAGTCCATGGGAAATGCACTGGTAGTCTGAACCCCAGAGTCCTTTTCCTTTTTATTCATCTGCCACTGACCTGTTGAATGGTGTTTGTTAAACCGCCCTCCTTTTATGTGGTGCTGGTCCAAGGTCAAGCTAGGGCAGGACACTTTTGCATGACAGTCAAGAAGATGGAGCATGGAGCCAGCTGCACTAATACCTACTTGATGTTGAGCAAGTTCCTTAATCTCTCTGAGCCTCAGTTTCCTCAACTATAAAATTGGGAGAGTAAACCTCACCTGCATCGTAGGATCATTAAGATGAAAAGGGAGATGGTGTGTGCAAGGTGCTTCAAACAGTGTCTACAATAGTAGCCCTTACTATTGGGCTGGACTCTTCTTCTGTGTTTAACTAGTTTTTTGCCCTCCCATGCCATATGACATTAGGACTGGGCATATCCTCCCTCAGCAAAATCTCTTTGCTCCACATACAACCTCTCAACACCTACTCATACACACACATCGGCATGCTTATCAATTCTCTCAGGATGTTTCTAGTTCATTCATCACTTTGCTGTGCTGGGTGCATTGGGACACACAAAGAAAAATAAGAGTCTGCTTTCTCAGAGTGTTAAGTTTAAGCAAAGAGAAGGCCCAAGGCAAATAATTGTAATGCAAGATAAAATATTATAAGGTTCTAAGACAGATTTGTATAAATAAAGTGCTATGAAGTTTCAAAGGCCAGAGAAAACAACACTGGCTGAGAATGGAGGAAAAGGGAGTCATAAAAGTCCCACTTACTGGCCTTGATCCAAAGATGCAAAAGTGACAAGAAAGAGCATTGTAGGCAAGGGGGAGGCTTATAGGGAATGGACATTCTTTATGTGTTTGCTAGAGCCCAACCCAGTCCTCCACTTTGAAGGCCCAGAAAACTGATTTATTCAGGAGCCTGAGAGTGGAGCTAGTATTCAGGGTAGATTCACATTAACCACACTCAGTAGCCTGATGTATAATAGCAAATGGTCAATGTATTGCTTCCTTTGAGCAGTACTTGGATTACTGTAATCACATCAGAATGGCCATCATAAATTTTCCCTGAAAGCAAATCATAATAAAAAAGTTAATGATTGTGAAAACAGACCAAGGAGAGTTATGTAATGTGATTGTTTTCTGACATGAGGGTAGTTATGCACATAAGTTTCCTCTAGCAAGTACAGAGGACCAAGATGCCTTCTTTCCTTTTTCTTTACTTCATGACTTTTTCTTTTCTTCATGATATGACTTTTCTTCATGACCTACCTCTTTCTGATTGACCCACCTTTCTTTTTTCCCTAAGTCAACTATTTAATTACATTATAACCATCTTGCTGGTGGGAACCAGCCCATCTCTGTGAAACACTTGTGTATATCTCTAATCAGATGCATAACTCTCAGAGGGAAATAGAGAGTACTTAGATGTGGTTCTGGGATATGAAGCAGCAAAGGTCTGATGGGGCCAGACCTCAGGAAAGGAGTCAGACCCCACACAGTGGGTGGTAAACGGGAGGACTATGTAACTTAGTAATAATGACACTGATGAGCCACTCTCTTTGCTTTACCACAAGGAAGGGATTACCAAGGCCATGTCTTTCCAAGATGAGGGCTGGGAGAAGTATTTTGGGGGCAAAAAATGACTTTTGGTGTTCTTAAATCAAAGAAGCATTTTCTGACCCACACTTAGTTCCCTCTGTATAAAACTCAGAAAAGCTGCACTCCTGGGAAAGGAGGCAGGGATGAAGAAATGCACATATAGGATGGGAGAAGGAATAACAATAAAAATGGCAAAATGTTCCTGTTCCCCTGTGTCACCCTGTCATACTTCTCCTCAGCATTAACCCCTCCTTCCTCTGTGCCAGAGGTCAGTAAACATTTTCCAGAAAGGGCTAAATGGTATGTCCTTTAGGATTTGTGGGCCATATGGTCTCTGTTGCAACAACAATCAATAACACTTGTTTCAGAAACATGAATTTGTCCCAGAGTGATTAATATATTGGGGAACAATAGGAGCATGACACAAATTTCTTGTTTGTTTAAGTACAGTTTCCTCCATGAGAAACACTAGGTGACGATGGAAAACTGCATCCCGCTGAAACAAGACACCCAGGAATACGCAAAATACGCACACACACGTACCTCAAACATCCACCATCTGCTCCAGGTCACCAGGGCTGCTGTGAGCTGTATCGTTCCCCACCCCCCTCCCGCCTGCCGGGCGCTACCACTTCCCATCAGATTTCAGATGACCCTCCTCTACCGCTGAATAGCGCACAGGCTGAAGCCCTGCTGGAAGATGCCACGTCTTTTTCAAGGTCAACTTCCATATTTATTGTGGTATATGTTTCTTAACCATTTAACAGGTGTAACATAGTGATGCCATCTTTATCAGCTTCCTATCGATTTTTAATATTTGTCCCTGACTGTTTGAGTGTTGCCCACAATGCCATTTTCCCCATACGGTCTGTGGATGTTATTGCACAATCTTGCATAGGGTAGTAATTTTTAGGAACATGTACCATGTTAAAACACAACAGGCTATACTCAACTCTGCCACTTCAGGGCAAAAGTGGCTGAAGACAATACATGAACAAATGAACATAGATGTGTTCCAATGAATTTTATTTACAGAAACAGGCAGCAGGCCAGATTAACCCATGGCCTTACTTTTTCTGTGTGTTATCTCTCTCCCCTGTGCATGATTTAGTTGTTTCCCTTAGCATCTGGATGGTAATTTGTTTATTTGAATGTCCCTGTCTAGGCCATAAGCTCCATGGTGGGGGGGGGGGGGTTCTTTTATTCATTGCTTTCCTCAGCACTCAGTCACTGTGTCCAGCAGGCAGTGGGCTCACAGAGGGCTGCTGAGTCATCTGTCTCAGAGGAGAGGTAATCTCCTCTACCAGGAGATACTCTAACCCCAAAGAGCAAGAGCTGTCTCTCTCTATCACCCACCCCAGCATGAGGCTTTGACATTCAGATTCAGATATAAGAAATATTTATTAAACCCCATCCACTGAGCATACAGGAGTAAGACCATGACTTTATGTAACTTTATGCCATTCCTCCAGAGAAACTTGAAAGATATGTATATTACGTCCATTTCATGAAAGAAGGAATTAAATCTCTGAGTGGCTTTGTAACTGTCCCAAGTCACACAGAGCTGAGCAGGGTGTGTTCACAGGAATGCTGTGGCTCCAGAGGAGAGGACATGGAATCTTGTCTGGGGGTGTCCTCACATTGACTTCCTTTTCCTCCCTCTCCGTGGCAAAGATGTTATGGAACTGACTTGTTAGGTTTGCCTAACCAAAACAAATGAAAAGGAGGAAACCTGAAGAAACCTACAGAACTAGTTTCTTAAAATCTATTGATGATGTTACAATAACATAAACAAGGAAACTTTAGGAACAAAAGAAATGAGATTTCTGTTACCTAGAAAAGGTAAGAAGTCCCTACATACTTCAATTTTTAGAAGGCTCTAGGAATTTTTGGGTTCTTACTATTGATTCAGTTTTATAGGATCACATTGGTTTTTTCTTGGCCACAAGCAGTTCCTTCACTCTGTTTACAGAATAACAAAGGGTTTCCATTTCATCTGATTTGCTTTGACATGCTATAGCAAAAAAGCATTTGTTTGGCCCATTCTCCATTTATATAGGAAATATAAGCAACTATGGATAGCATCTTGCCTGAACTGGCAAAATTACCATCTGGAGTCTGTAAATGTAAGTGACAGGAATTTCTGGAAAAAAAGCACAATGTTCAAAACCCACTTGGCCCCCATTATTGCTATGAAGCCTTATTCAAAGGCTCGTGATCCAGCCAACTCCCAAAAGTCTATGATGTTGGTTAGTGGTCCAAGGCATTTCCTTGTAGACCACCCTAGCCATGCCTGGCTCTTAGCAGAGCATGTCACCAACAACCCGAAGGAGGGGAAGGTTTTCTGCTCCTTAGTATGCTTCTGCCCTGGCTGGATGCCTGGAGTGCAATGTGTACACAATCCATTTTATGAGACAGATGGAAATTGAGTTAGAGCAAATAAATCATACGGCACTCTTTTAGTGATGTCTTTCTATAGGGAATCTTCCTGTTGACTAAGTGTGGCCTTGTACCTCCTTGATTAGGCACACAGATGTTTTGTTGATATTTGACTCCTGTGAGAACTTTCTTACTTAAAGACTCTCTGGAGCTTCTCAACATGCAGAGCTCTGCCACTTAGACACTGTGAGGAGTTTTGTGAACTGATTATTACAATCACATTCCTTCTGTAGACACACACCCACTCCAACACAACTATGCCACCAAAACCATCAACACCCCTATATGTCTCATACCCTACCCTACCCAAATGTTTCATGCAAAGGTTGGGGCTTGGGAAAAGCAGGCAGTGACTTGGACATTATTGTTTAAGCATCTCTCTTTCCATTCTGTAAATAGATGCCCTACCTAAAATCCAGAAGATTCTTACCAAAGAAGCAACAATCTTTGGAATTGGGGAGATCAGAGATAGAATTCCAATTTTCTCAGTGAATTGTTGAGCAGCTAGACCTATTTATTGAGGGGTAAAGATAACACAGGCAGGTTTAGCTATGCAACTATAGTATTTTGAAAATAGAATATCAAGTCTAGGAAAACAGACTAACACAGATGGAGCACCCATGTTATGTCAGGCACTTAACAAATTATTTTATTTAATTCTCAAATCAAATGAAGAAACTGAGGTTCCAAGAGATTAAGTATTTTGGCTCAGACCTCCCAGCTCATGAGTGGAAACCCTGAAATTCCAACAAGGCAGATGGGTCTGGCTGTAAAGACTGGGCTTAGTTGTGCCTGGGGGGCCTCTTGCCTCCTCAAAGCCAATTATTTAAATGTAGGATGTTACACAAAAAGAGTACACAAACTCTGAGTAGACACAAGCAACATAGGACTAGAATTCTGAGGAGGCCCTTCCTGAAGCAGAGGTAAGGCATAATAAATCAAGCATCAGCAGTGGTTAAAAAATATACAGGAGCAGACCTCCTGAACAAGCACTACTGAAGTCTGGAGAAGCCCTCTCAAGATTAGACACTGGTGTGCATACAACAAAGAATTCCATTGCTTTTCTGAAACCAGTGTATGAAAAGGAGCCAAACAGGTGAAGCCGTAGAATAGCCAAATTCTTGCACTTCAAGACTTTAAACAAAGAATGGAGATTCGCTGACTGGAATCAAGTCTTTTGATGAACCAAAAAATAATCAGCCCTGATTAACATTCTTTTGCATCATCAAAAGGAGATAGGTCAAAACAAGGTAATGGTAAGGTATCGATTGACCTCACATTTCTGTTAGAGGAGTCACCTGCCAGTGGGAAGGGGGCAGCTTTCTTCCCTGAGAGGGTCACGACATAGCTAGAAACTTCTGCCATTCCATAATTCTTAATAAAAAGCTTAATCTCTCTGCAATGACTTTTAAACTCCCATGATTTTCTCTAATGACATAGAGGGAGAGCAAAATGAAGTCATCATTCTTTTCTATGTTTTTGTGCTAAACTGCTTTTCTTGATTAGAGGCGAACTGCCTATTGTTTCATCACTACCTAGGGAGACTGTGCTGGAGAACCCTAAGACTGCACATTAGAATCGCCTGGAGAACTTTTTTAAAAAAATAGTGATTCCTGGCCCTGGAACAGAATCCTTGGTGTAGAATCCTTGAGAGGGGTGAGCCCAGGAAGTAGTGTTTTTTAATAAGCTCCTCAGATGATTCTAACATGCAGGAGGGTAAAGAACATCTGGATAGTGCTGGGCATCTAAGCTTTGTCAGAAGAACTGGATCAGTGGTTTGGGATTTGAATTCTGACTTCACTTCTCACTAACTGTAACAATGGGCAAAACACGGACCTTTCTAAAAGTCAGCTTCCTCTCCAATAAAATAAAGATATTCATACTGCAAGGGACAAATGATGGAGTCTGCAGAAATCTTTTAAAAACTATGAAAACACTATAAATAGGAAGTATTACCATTATGTCTATCACATATCTTAATTAAATCAAGTGTGTTTTGCAGATAAATATAATATAAAACCCCTTTAACTCCTGTAGGACTTTTTTATTCTGAGACTTTGAGTAAGGCCATCTTAGGCTGGCCAATATGGGTGAATAAATAAAAATAATTGGGATCTCCTTAAACTTTTAGAGGCAAGAAAGTACAAAGGATATTTCTCTGGAAGATGAAAAGGGACATTCCTTGGAACTAATGAGTCACTGATTTATCCTCATACCCATATTACTAAGGAGCTTATCCTTCTAAGGAGAACATTTCTCCTTGGGTCACAGCAGCAAGTTTGTGTACCAGTAACTAAGGGGCCCTTAGGTGGTGCATGCTAGGAGGTAAGGACACTTAATTATTCCTAAAGAGTCACTTATTGATCACAGGGTAGGAAGAGAAAGCAAATGCTTTATCTAAATTACCTCTGATCAATTGATTTGAGAGGTGCTGAAGATTAAGTGACAGGCAGGGAGTTGCATGAAATTAGCAAAACAAAATAAGCTGTATTCCTGAATGATCAGCCAAAATCTCCTAAGGGGGAAAAATCACAGGTTCGGCCCATGATGCATGTCCTATTAGAAGTATTGAAATACAATACTCAACAACATTGGATGATGGCTTTGAATAAGAAGAGAAATACAACACTTGTTTCCTGTCTGACTCAAATGCACCAGGTGGAAAAAGGACAGTGATAACAAATAGCTAGGGAGCTATGTGAAGTTTATAAAGTGAGGGAACTGGAGTCCTGCCCCCTTGCCGGCTCTAGTTGCAGTGCTATTCCACAGGATGGGAGAGAGAGTGCAAGGAAGGGATGTGTATTAAAGTGCCCATCTTTCCCTGAGCTGTTGTTTATTATAAAATTTTGCACACCATCAAGATGTGCATTACTAGATAATGATTAAGTAAACTGTCACGCTTCTAAAGTGACATATTAAGGAGCCATTATGAAAAGTGTTAGAGAAAAATGTTCTTGATATGGAAAGTGTTGACAATATATATGGTTTTAAAAAGCAAGCTGTTTTGGGGTGCCTGGGTGGCTCAGTTGATTAAGCGTCCGACTCTTGATTTCTTCTCAGCTCAGGTCATGATCTCAGTTCATGGGATTGAGCCCCATGTCTGGCTCTGCACTGACAGAGTGGAGCCTGCTTGGGATTCTCTCTCCCCATCTCTCTCTGCTTCTTCCCCACTTGCTCTCTCTCTCTCCAAATAAATAAATAAACATTTAAAAAATAAAAATAAAAAAAGCTGTTTTATATGATGCCTTTTCATATAAAATGACATGTATATAATATGAAAAATAGTGAAGCTGTTCATTCATTTATTCATACCACAAATATTTACTGGGTGCCTTCCACAATTCTAGACATGGGAGAAATAATGGTAGAAAAACAAAAGCCCCAGTTTGATGGAACTTAGATTCTAGGGACAGGATGCAGGAAATAAACAAATGAGCATGTAAATATATAGTACCTCAGATACTAGTACGTGCTATGGAGAAAAATAAAACAGAAGAGAGGGAGTAGGGATTGCCAGGGCAGGAGCTCCTCTGCAGGTAAGCAAGCCTCCCAGTTAACACAGACCTGTTGATGTTTTCTCAGTTTTCCAAATAATCCTGTTTTCTCTTCATAAGTAGAAAAATAAAGTTTTGTTTGTTTGTTTGTTTGTTTGTTTGTTTTAAGAAAATACTAGGTCCTGGGGGCAACTGGCTAGCTCACAGTACAGCATGTGAGTCTTGATCTCTGGGTCTTGAGTTCAAGCCCCACGTTGAGCATGGGACCTACTTAAAATTTAAAAAGTAAATAAATAAAGAAAATACTAGGTCCTGAAAAACATGTCTTCCTAACTTATAGGAGATAAAGTATACAAAAAAGAAAACTAGCTCAGGACCAAAAGCAGAAAAAGAGAGGGAAAAGGAAGAAAAAGCATAGCCCTCCTGTAAATCCTATCCACACTGCATTTCAGAAAATTAAAAATGCAAGCTAGAAAATAACACTATACCCACATATGCATGTGCGCGCACACACACACACACAAATGTAAAAGAATAAACTGGAAAGATTTTCACCAAATCCACAGTTGTGGCAATGGCTGGATGATGGGTAAAGGGGTAGGGGCCAAGGTGTGGAGCAAAAAGACATTTCAGTTTTATTTCTATTTATTTTTCGTTAAAAATCAAAGACTTAAAGAAAATGTGAAAAAAATGTTCAAAATAATAATTTCTGGTGGTGAATATAATGTTTGTCATGTTATTATTTTCTGTGCTCTAAAAAAAAAAAAAATCTCAGCATGTAACACCAAAGCATCATACCTGCTCCTCCTTCACCACACCCTCATCCCATTCCATCTCTTTCCAACTCTCCCTTGGTTTCTTCATACAATGGCATCAAAGCAATCCATGAAATTAAGATTTAAAAATCAGCTTTTTAGCATCATTCACTTGTTTATTTATTCATTAAATATTGTGCACCCACTGCACACCAACAAGATGTTTCTATTGTAATTACATCGCAATGATCAGGTCTTAAAAACCAAATGCCACATTCTATTAAGAAGTTGAGAGTTGAAAACATAAAATTGGTGAGTAAATTTACCAACAGGAAGTGAATTCGGGCAATTCTGTGTAGCGGATAGGATTTTGATGAGATTATGACCTTGTGATAAATCTTAGGTAGATAATAATTTGGGGTATATCTTAGCTGCTAAACCCAAATGCAAGAGCAAAAAATGTGTATACCTTGCTGATGTTTTTCCAAGATTCCTTTCTTCCATTACAGAATTGTTTTGTTTCACAAAGAAAACATAAAATTCCTTCTAGTGTGAATGACAGCAGTAGGGAAAGGAAATGTAAATTTGTCTTTTTTTTTTCAAAACAAATTAAAAATTAGGAGCCAATGAATTTCATAAGGACTGATATGGCAGTGTGCAATCCTACCAGCCCCAGGATCTCTAATCGCCTTCACTGACCTGACTGCAGACTAGAATTTTCCCAGAAGAAAGCAGATAGCATTGTAACTGATGTTCTCAGAACAGCATGGAGCTCAGCAAACAGGAGAATTCTGGTCCAGAAGCAGCTTGTGAAATCACATCCTACCAACCTTCACTAATGGAGGAGAACACCAAGGAAATAATAGCTTTGTGAGGGTCAGATTATAGAAAGAACTACAGCCAGGACAGGGAGCCCATACCTTCTCCAGACTATGAGGACACTTAAATTCTTTCCTGGGTGACTATGTAACCCAATAGCCAAACTGTTCAGCATAATGGAAACCAGGGCTCTCATATAATCAGTTTCTCATCCACTCATCACCCCTTACATCCCTCTCACTCTGTCTATCCCCTACTCTCTCCTTTCTAAACTACTTTTTTTCCCCCATCAAATATATAGTCACAGACTATTGAAAAAGCAGTCTTGTAAATACTCCCTCAAGAGCTTTAGTGTATTGTACAAAGATTAAAAAGTTAAAAGTTAAGCTTTGTGCAGTGGCAGTATTGTAGCCAATGAGGTTTATCCGAGGTGCAATTATTGCTAATTAAAAAAGTTAAAAGTTAAGTGATGTAAGATTTACATAAAAGAATATTCTCAATGAAAAATGGTTCCTCCACTGCTTACGATTTCTACCATTAACGTCAGAGTTAAGGCAGAGTCCCTCTGATGAATTCTCTGTAAGAAATTATGATTGGTTTTTCAATTAAAAAATAATCCTCTTTTTTAAGAAAGCATACTCTGGATCTCCTGGATGACCATTACCTAGTCAAGTACTGCTGTGCAAATTCAGAGCCAGTATTTTTACTGGGATCCACAGTAATATTTTCATTGTCTCGGGCAAGTGAGGAAATGAGCAAGTGTTCAAGAAAGGTAAAAGCCAAATTATGTTAGAGAATCCTCTATGAACAACAACTGTGAGGGAAAACAAGGAAGAACTGAGTCATCACACAACAGGCAGGACAGGCATGTTATACTCAGGAGAAACCCAATGCCCATGGTCAGCACCATGCTCAAATTTTCTCAGCAATTCCACTTTCAGTGAAACCATATCATCTATCGTATTAAATTAGTGTACTTAATTTGAATTTTATGCACTTTATGTATTGTATTTAATTTGTAAATTTGTTTTAGTTTTATCTTTGTAGAAGAGCTACAAACGCGAGGTTTTTATAAGCAGTTTAATGTTTTTATGCATTCATGTAACAAACTAATAAACATAAGTCAACACAGGGCAGAGTCTATAAAATTTTATTTCTTAAAACGGGGTCTGTATATTGTTTCATTTTGAGAAATACTGAGTTAAAGAGCGTCTACACTGAATACTACTTGCGACAGGCAGAATAAATGCCACTCAAAGATGTCCCCCTTCTAATCCCTGGAACAGGAAAAAGGACTTTGCAGGTATGATTAAGTTAAGGATCTTGTGACAAGGAGATTATCCAGGATTATTCAGGTGGGCCTGATATAACCATTAAGGTCCTTACAAGAGAAGACTGGAGATCAGAGTAAGCAGTAGATGTAAGGACAGAACAAGAGGTTGGAGTAATTAAAGAAAAAACAAAGCCAAGAAATGCGGGTAGCTTCTAGAAGTTAAAAAGTGAAGGAAACATTCTCTCCTCAAGCCTCCAGAAGGAGCACAACCTTGCCAACACCTTGACTTGGGACTTCTGATTTCCAGAACTCTGAGAATACATCTGTATTGTTTTAACCACTAACTTTGTGGCAATTTGCTGCAGCACCAATGGAAACAAATACACTACTTAATCCATTTGTATAGAATGACCTTCAGATGAGCACATGTCGCTGTGTTATCCAGAAAGCAAATCCACCACTCTCTGCAATCACCAAAGAGGCTCTCAGATTATGAGAGAGCAAAGTCAGACTTCAGTGGAAGGAAGACAGTAGGACATGTGGAAGTGTGGGTAAGTCTGCACAGGGCACCCCACTGGAAGACTCTTTGTTGGAAAAGGAACCGTGTGCAAGTACTGGTTTCTCATTAGTGAGTGGGGGTTGGCAGAAAAGTAAAGGAAGTTGGGAGTCAGAACAGCCACCCAAAGGAGAATGTAACTGGACAGGCGAGAATGGTACTGGAAGTTCTGACTGCACAGCCACCTGAGTAGTTTCACTGAAACCTGACCCTTGCCTCTGAATTGTTAAATCTGGCCTCAAACTCTTCCCAGCATTTAGGTTCCCAGTGTAAGTGAGGCCCCCCAAGGATCAGCTCTAGAGAAGAAAGTGGAGTCTGGGGTGCCTGGGTGGCTCAGTTAGTTAAGGATCCAACTTCAGCTCAGGTCACAATCTCACAGTTGGTGAGTTTGAGCCCCACATTGGGCTCTATGCTGACAGCTCAGAGCCTGGGGCCTGCTTCAGATTCTGTGTCTCCCTCTCTCTCTGCCCCTTCCTACCCCCTCTCAAAAATAAATAAACATTTAAAAAAAGGGGAGCATGGGTGGCTCAGTAGGTTGAGCCTCAGACTTTGGCTCAGGTCATGCTCTCACTGTCTGTGCGTTCAAGCCCCATGTCGGGCTCTGTGCTGTCAGCTCAGAGCTGGAGCCTGCTTCAGATTCTCTGTCTCCCTCTCTCTTGCCTCTCCCCTGCTCATGCTCTGTCTCTCTCCCTCCCTCTCTCTCAAAAATAAATAAAGATTTTTAAAAAAGAAAAAAAGAAAGTGGATTCTGACTGCACTTAAGAGTCAAGGCAAATGAGGGGCACCTGGTGGCTCAGTTGGTTAAGCATCTGACTCTTGGTTTGACTCAGGTCATGATCTCACAGATCACGACTCAAGCTCCACAATGGGCTCAGTGTGGACAATGCAGAGCCTGCTTGGGATTCTTTCTCTTTCTATCCTCCCCTCTGTCCCACTTCTCTCTCATAAATAAACTTTAAAGGAAAAAAAAAAAGAGCCAAGGCAAATCAGAGCTCACCCAGGTTATAAGTAAGGCCAGGGCACCAGAGAGACCAACAGAGGAAGCTCTTCTCTTCCTGGTCATAACTGAGAGACTAGGAAAAGAAATTGAGTCAAGAACCAAACACAGCCTGTGATAATTGTGCAGAAAGCAATAGAAAATGAATATAAAACACCACTATTTTTTTTTAAATTTTACCCTCTGAAGGAACTAGGAGAAGCGATTATTCCCTATGCATCTTCAATGATGCAAGCAAAAACCAAACAAGACATCATGGTGGCTGACAGGGAGGATAACAGCAATAGAGAAAAGAAAACTTAAGTATAAGCTAAACATAGTGGCAGGGAATTTTCAACGTGCTGAATAGGAAAAATATGCAGCCAAGAATCCTTTATCCAGCAAGCCTGTCATTCAGAATAGAAGGAGAGATAAAAGTTTTCCCAAACAAAAACTGAAGGAATTCATCACCACTAAACCAGCCCTACAAGAGAGTCTAAGAGGGACTCTGTGAGTGAAATGTTGCAAAGACCACAAAGGACCAGAGACATCACTACAAGCATGAAACCTACAGATAACACAATGACTCTAAATCCATATCTTTCAATAATAACACTGAATGTAAATGGACTAAATGCTCCAATCAAAAGACATAAGGTATCAGAATGGATAAAAAAAAAAACAAGACCCATCTATTTGCTGTCTACAAGAGACCCATTTTAGGCCTGCGGACACCTTCAGACTGAAAGTGAGGGGATGGAGAACCATCTATCATGCTACTGGAAGTCAAAAGAAAGCTGGAGTAGCCATACTTATATCAGACAAACTAGATTTTAAACTAAAGGCTATAACAAAAGATGAAGAAGGACATTATATCATAATTATGGGGTCTATCCATCAAGAAGAGCTAACAATTATAAGTGTTTATGCACCAAATTCGGAACACTCAAATATATAAAACAAACATAAGAAATCTTATTGGTAAGGATGTGATAATTGCAGGGGACTTTAATACTCCACTTACAACAATGGAAAGATCATCTAGACAGAAAATCAATAAAGAAACAATGGCTCTGAATGATACACTGAACCAGATGGACTTGACAGATACATTCAGAATTTGTCATCCTAAAGCAGCATAATACACATTCTTTTCGAGTGTACACGGAACATTCTCCAAGATAGATCACATACAGGTCACAAAACAGCTCTCAATAAATATAAAATAATTGATATCATACCATGCACACTTTCAGATCACAATGCTATGAAACTTGAAATCAACCACTGGAAAAAGTTTGGAAAACCTCCAAATGCATGGAAGTTAAAGACATCCTACTAAAGAACAAATGGGTCAACCAGGCAATTAAAGAATAAATTTAAAAATATATGGAAACAAATGAAAATGAAAACACAACAGTCCAAACTCTTGGGATGCAGCAAAGGCAGTCCTAAGAGGAAAATATGTTGCAATCCAGGCCTATCTCAAGAATCTAGACAAATAGCAAATACAAAATTTAGCAGCACACCTAAAGGAACTAGAAGCAGAACAACAAAAGAAACCCCAAGGCCAGCAGAAGAAGAGAAATAATAAAGATAATCAGAGCAGAAATAAACAACATAGAATCAAAAAAAAAAAAAACAAAACAGTAGACCAGATCAATGAAACTAAGAGTTGGTTTTTTGAAAAAATAAATAAAATTGACAACCCCCTAGCCAGACTTCTCAAAAAGAAAACAGAGAGGACCCAAATGGATAAAATCATGAATGAAAATGGATTTATCACAACTAATCCCTCAGAAATACAAGCAATTATCAGGGAATACTATGAAAAATTATATGCCAACAAATTGGACAACCTGGAAGAAATGGACAAATTCCTAGATACCCACACATTACCAAAACTTAAATGGGAAGAAATAGAAAATTTGAGCAGATCCAAAACTACTGAAGAAATTGAATCAGTTATCAAAAATCTTCCAACAAATAAGAGTCTTGGGCCAGATGGCTTCCCTGGGGAATTCTACCAGACATTTAAAGCAGAGTTAATACCTATCCTTCTCAAGCTATTCCAAAAAATAGAAGCGGAAGGAAAACTTCTGGGCTCATTCTATAAAGCTAACACTACCTTGATTCCCAAAGCAGACAGAGACCCACAAAAAAGGAGAATTACAGGCCAATATCCCTGATGATCATGGATGCAAAAATTCTCAACAAGATACTAGCAAATTGAATTCAAGAGCATATAAAAAGTATTATTCACCATGATCAAGTGGGATTCATTCCTGGGCTGCAGGGTTGGTTCAATATTTGCAAATCAATCAATGTGATTCATCACATTAATAAAAGAAAGGATAAGAACCACATGATCCTGTCAATAGGTGCAGAAAAAGCATTTGACAAAATACAGCATCCTTTCTTAATAAAAACCCTTGAGAAAGTTGGGATACAAGGAATATACTTAAACATCATAAAAGCCATATATAAAAAGCGCACAACTAATATCATCCTCAATGGGGAATAAGTGAGAGCTTTCCCCCTAAGATCAGGAACACGACAGGGATGTCCATTCTCACCACTGTTGTTTAACATAGTGTTACAAGGCCTAGCATCAGCGGTCAGGCAACAAAATGAAATAAAAGGCATCAAAATTGGCAAAGAAGTCAAACTTTCACTTTTCACAGATGACATGATACTCTACATGGAAAACCTGAAAGACTCTGCCAAAAGACTGCTAAAACTGATACATGAATCCAGCAAAGTCACAGGGTACAAAATCAATGTACATAAATCAGTTGCATTTCTATACACCAATAATGAAGGAACAAATGGAGAAATCAGGAAACGAATCCTATTTACAATTGAACCAAGAAGACATCCAGATGGCCAAAAGACACATGAAAGCTCAATGTCAGTCACTATCAGGCAAATACAAATCAAAACCACACTGAGATATCACTTCATGCCAGTCAGAGTGGCTATAATGAACAACTCAGGAAACTACAGATGCTGGAGAGGATGTGGAGAAACAGGAACCCTCTTGCACTGTTGGTGTGAATGCAAACTGGTGCAGTCGCTCTGAAAAACAGTGTGGAGGTTCCTCAAAAAATTAAAAATAGATCTACCCTATGACCCAGCAATAGCACTACTAGGAATTTATCCTACTACTAGGAATTTATCCAAAGGACACAGGGGTGCTGATTCATATGGGCACAAGTATCCCCAATGTTTAGAGCAGTGCTTTCAATGATCGCCAAATTATGACAAGAGCCTAAATGTCCATCAACTGATGAATGGACAAAGATGTGGTTTATATACAATGGAATACTATGTGGCAATGAGAAAGAATGAAATCATGCCATTTGCAGCAACGTGGATGGAACTGGAATATATTATGCTGAGTGAAATAAGTCAGTCAGAGAAAGATATCATATGTTTTCACTCAGGTGGATCTTGAGAAATGTAACAGAAGACTATGGGGAAGGGAAGGGGAAAAAATAGTTACAAACAGAGAGGGAGGGAAGCGAACCATAAGAGACTCTTAAATACAGAGAATAAACTGAGGGTAGATGGGGGGAGTCGGGGAGAGGGGAAAATTGGTGATGGGCATTGAGGAGGGCACTTGTTGGGATGAGCCCTGGGTGTTTATGTAAGCGATGAACCACAGCAATCTACCCCCAAAACTAAGAGCACACTTTACACACTGTATGTTAGCCAATTTTACAATAAATTACATTAAAAAATAAAAATAAAAAAATAAATGTTTAAATAAAAAAAAGTATAAGCTAAACATTGTCTAGTAAGAAGTAATGGTATATCTTCTGTCCCTTAATTCTCTTGTCCACACTCCTACCATTTTCACTGCTTCCCAGGCCTCCTCCCTTCTTCACACCCCATACTTAGGGAGGCAAGATTAAGATGTTATCATTAATCAATCCTCTGAACACAATCAGGCCAGGGCACACTAGCTCACTGTACAGGGAAATACATTACAGCTATTGGTTTCAATGAAAATAGAGTTAATGATCTTCTGTGTTGTCACTCAATACTTTCCTATTGTAGCTTTGCACAAGAACTCATTTTGGGGCCCTGAAGTATCATTTTATTATAGCTATCATTTAACAATCTAAGAATAATGTATTAGCTAAAAAGACAGAGATTCCAATTCTGTTCTAGAGCTTAAGTCTTCTATCAGGAGCCTATTTTAAGTAACAGAAAATGTACTAATATTGTCACTACCCTCTCACAACATAAAATAGAAAGATCACAAATGTTTCATAGGGAATTCTGAATCCATTCTAAAGATGCTTTCCACCCTTCAAAATACAATATCTTATGTTTTTAAGTGTTTAAAGTGGTTGGGGAGTATTATCCTCTACATTATGATCCATCATTTCAGAAGTAAATTCCTTAAATTTTAGCTACCTTAGAATTCATGATAAATTTAAATTTAACTAAAGTAGGGTTGATATCATAAGATCTAAGAAAAGAAACATTATGAAGATCATAACAGTAGAATCTGTAACGTATTTAGGAAAAATGGTTTTCCTATAGAGTGTTGGCATTCATTTGGATGATACTAATTACAAAATACGTCTCATCCTCTTGAAACAAATAAATGGATTCTTATAAAACCATGGCACATTTGAATTGGGAGGGACCTAGAGTTTTCTATTTCCTTCAATCATTCAGACTTGAATAGGTCACCTCCACCGTAATTCCAACTGATTGCCTAGACCTTCCCTGAACACCGACAGAAATAGGATGCATTCTCATCTTTGGCAGCTTATTCTCCTTGTTCTGGGACAACAGCCTATCTGGGTGTCCTTCCTTTGACCCTCATGTCACACCTCTGCCCTCTATAGCCATGCATAGTGAGTCTTCCACAGTGGGACTCCCCAGAGTTCCCCTCTTTGACCCCTGCACACAAAATCTAGTTTTAAGTCTCTCACCATCATTGTTCCGGTACTCTGGGTCACTCCAATCTGTCACTGCCCCTCCTGTCATCTGGTGTCTGCAACCCAACCTGGTTTTCCAGTGAAGGTTTGACCTACTTGCAGCATTTGTTGAGCATTAGAATTTCTGTAAAAAGTAGATACAATTGCATTCACTAGATACACTCTATAAATCAGACTTGCCATTAAGAATGGTCTATACCCTCCATGAGCCCAAAATTTGAGGGTCTTTTTCTCTATAGTTCCTCTCTCAAGAGTCCAAATTATCTCTTTAAGTCATCCTGAGCTATAAAAGTCAAAACAAATCAAAATTAAGGTTGCCCAAGAATCACCCCTAGCAATGCAGAAATGAGAAGCCAAATATGATCAGGTGTACTGCTTCCTCATTGTAAAAATTACTGAAAAACAAGCTGAAAAAAGAGACTCAAAACACAAGTTGAAAAAGTCTCCTAACTTGAAATTTTTCCTTTTACAAACTTTCCCATCTGAGGAAAGTAGATTGAATCACATTGAAAGTAGATTCATCCTTGTGATTGAAATGCAGAAAAGATTACTTTAACATTTTCTGCTTTCAAAACAAAGCCCTAAACTTACTAGCCAAATGTTCACTAGGCCAGGTTTTAAAGCTATTTATTTAATACTCTTGTTCTTAACACTCAGGACTTGCTAGGGGAAGCAGTGCGTTTTCAAGGTAGAGTGGCAGAAGAGAGAGGAAAGGAGACCCATGACGTGAAGCACAGGCCCAAGGAGACTGCATCCTGTTGGTGGACACAGTGGCAAGACCCAAGCTCATGATGGGAGCCAGGGACAGCCTTCTGGCAGGTGCCTTGGCTCCCAAGAGATCAGTTCACTAGCATTCCAATGCTACATTTTGTAATGAAACAAAAGATAATTACCCCCTTAGAAGTTGGGTGTTTGGGTTTCACACCTTCTCATTTGGGCATTCTTTGCTTGGCCATCAACAAGAACTGATTGAAAAGAAATACTCACAGAGATTTCAATTACTGTTAATGTGGCCTAAGTGTTTTCACTGTCACAGTCTAGGGCTTCAACTTTTTAATAAGTTTCCCATAATTATTACAAGTTTTTGGTCTAATTCCAGCTGAGGATTTAATGGGACTCATTCTGACAAGATATAGGATATTGTCCCAATAGATGTTCATTTGGAAATGGGCCACTTGCAATTTCGAGTGTGCAGAGCTGTGCAAGATTAAAAGCACTGGCAGTATAATTTCCACCTTGTGTCCCAGGCTCTGTGGATTTGTAGCTCATCCAGGCTGTCCATCTGGGGAGCAAACAGCATGTACTCCTTGATGAGAAACTCTGGCCAACCAACCAGCTGTGAAAAAAATAGATTACTCTTGTCATTTTTTTCTCCTAGGTAATTTGCTGGGAGTAAAAATATAATTTCTTAGAAGGTGTGCAGTTAAAAGCAAATCCTAGGGATGTGTCTGATTTATATTTAAAACTTCACTACACTTTTATTTGTTAAATTTAATTTTCAACAATACCCTGGCTGTGATAATATTTTCTAATTCACAGGAGATGGAAAGGTTGGTTTCTGGTATTTGTACACTAAGCAAACACAGGAAGGAGGATGTGGAAGAGAAAGAGCATAGGAGAAGGACTCAGCTGGCAGGCTGAGCTGAGCACAAAGAAATACACTGTTGTTCTTCCTAAGGTAAAGAAGATATTATGGTGGAATTAAGTGACTTTTGGGAAAATAAATCTTCCTATTGACCACAAGTAGCTAAAATGGTAAATGCATCTTTTTAAGGCTCTGACATAGAACTTCATCCTTGTGAAAATTCAGAAGGTCATGCTAGATAGATAATCAGAGTAATTCTAGATCAATTGAGCTGAAGAGCTGAAAGAGGGAACAGTGTGAGTTGTAATATATAACACCTATAGGTATAACATGGCCACGCTATGCATTTTCAGCCAACCAAAGGGAATGGAAGGCTATATGCCAAGTAAAATTAAACTCTTTAGTTTGTAACCAGTGGAGAGTTAATGATAAAATTTGAAGTGAAAGAATTTGCAGTAATACTTCTGCACTGTGAGTTACAAAACATGTAGACATAAATGAGTGTTGCACAGTAACTGGCTGTCTAGCTTTTAAAAATCACAGCACTGTAATAAGAAATTGTTCTGACCCAGAAGTTATTCTTAAAAACTTAATTCCAAATAGGAGTTAGCATTTTTAATTGATATGTTAATGTTGCATATTATTTCATTTATTTTGACATTGGCTATAGTTAGTTATCTATTAGTATATACATGTATACACATGCACGCACACACACACACACACACACACACACACAACAAAGGACTATATATACAAATCATATGCTATGACTTTTATTGATTCTTATAATTCAATAAAAGGAAGACAAACCAATAAAAATAATAGGCAAAGATTTGATCAGAATTTCCACAAAAGAAGATACATTAATAAATAAGAAGCACATGAGTTGGAGCTCAATATCATGAATTATCAGGGCATTGCAAATTAAAATAATGGGATACCACTCCACATGCATTAGAGTAAATAAAATTTAAAAGCCTGACACTATCAAGTGTTGATGAGGATATGGAGCAACAGGAACTCTACAGCATTGCTTATACAAAATGGTTTGATTCCTTTGGAAAATAGCACATATAGAGTGGAATATGCTCTTACTATGTGACCCAGCCATTCCACTCCCAGATATTTATTCAAGAAAAATGAAAACATATGTCTATACAAAGACTTGTATATGCATATTTTTGACAGATTTATTCATAATAGTCAAAAACTGGAAATAACTCAAATGTCCTTCACACACCAAATAGCTAATTAAACTAAGGTATACTCAAACAATAGAATATTATTCAGCAATAAAAAAGTAACTCCTAATACATACAACATGGGTGAATTCCAAGAACATTATGCTCAGCAAAAGAAGCCAGAGGGTACTATACAATTGCATTTGTATAAAGATCTGAAAAGACAAATCTAATCTTTAGTGACAGAAAAAAAAAAAAAAAAAGATTAGTGGTTGCCTGAAGCCAGAGATGGGATCTGGTTATTGACTAAGATGGGCACAAAGGAACTTTCTGGGTAATAAAAATTCCTTATATGTTTATAATGGTGGTATTTATACAAATATATAAACGTTTTAAAACTCATCAGAGTACATTTCATTGTATGCAAATATATACCTCTATAAATGTGTTAAATACATTTCTTTAATTGTCAGTGGCTTCCTAATTTATTCCTTTTTAAATGATTATCAGTTGCCTTGGTGGCTCAGTCAGTTAGGCAGCCGACTTCGGCTCAGGTCATGATCTCATAATTCATGGTTTCGAGCCCCACATCAGGCTCTGTGCTGACAGCTCAGAGCCGGGGGCCTGCTTGGGATTCTGTCTCCCTCTCTCTCTGTCCCTTCCCAAATTGGGCTCTCTCTCAAAAATAAATAAATAAACATTAAAAAAAATAATTTTCAATAATTATCAAGCTTCTCTGAGCCTCACAGTCTTCCTTTCATCTCCTTCTCTACCAAACCCACCACATTAGCTATCCTGATGTGTAACTTGAACATACCAGACACACTAAAATCTGACGGAATGCCATTTCTTCTGCCTAGAAAACTATACTCTCAGATCCCACTTGATTCACCTCCTCATGTTCTTCAATTCTGTTCTCAAGTGTCTTTTTCTCAGGGGGACCCACTCTGTCCACTCTATTTAAAATTATAACCTTCTTAATGTTGCCCATAATCTTACTGTGTTTTTTTTTCTGCATAACTTCTATCACCTTCTAATATACTCAATATTTTTCTGATTTTTATTATATTTATTATCTTTAGGCTCCCAACTACAATGTAAATATCACAAGTTTGGGATTTTATCTGTTGTATTCATTGCTGAATACATTGATACATAGGAGGAACTTAACATATGTGTGCTGAATAAGTGAATAAATAAATGCATAAAAGAAATAACATCAACTACATAGTCATAATACTAAATATGGCAAAACCAAATTCTCACATTAAAAAAGAGAGATGGTCATATCAGGGTATAAAACAAAACCCAACTACATTTACCCAAATAAAAGAAACCAAGCCTGAAAATCACTTTATAAGAGATTAATACAAGCAAACAAAAGAAAAAGCAGCAGCAATGTTAATATTAATAAAGACTAATCTAATATAGAGAGAATATCATGTAGTACAATTACATAATCTAACAGTTATAAATCTATAGGCATCAAAAAACACAGTACCTAAAATAAGAAACAAATATATTACAAATGAAGCAGAGCTTGGTAAATTAAAATAGTAGTGAACTTTTTCAGAGTTGAACAAACCTGGTACACAAAAAAATAAATACGGACAGAGAGGAATTAAATGAAATAATTAAACTTAATGATATCTTTATGTCTCAATGGAATATTGTCATTTCATTAAAATATAAACCCCACAAAGCAAGGTATATATCTGTGCTGTTGACTGCTATGACTGCTATGTCACCAGCACCTAGAAAAAAAGCTGGCTTGGAACTGAGCTTGAGCAATATTTGTTGGATGAATACTTGCATTCATAAAATTTGACTCTGTACTTGATTAACAAAACCATTAGCGAAATATTTTTAACAGATATTTTTAAAGTACAGCTTGTGCAAACCACATAGGAGAAAACTGTAGACCAGTATAATTCATGAGTAAGGATGAAATGATGAAAAAACACCTTAGCAATGTAATCCAACAATGCAGCAAAGAATAATAATACCACATGATCAACTAAAGTATATTATAGGAATTCAAGAGTGACTTAATATCAGAAAATCTAAAATTATAAATTCATCATATCATTAAATTAAAGAAGAAAAAGCACATGATAATATCAATGTTTGCTGAAAGAGCCTTAGATAAAACTAAGCAGCTATCTCTGACATAAAAGCTAAATAAAAATAGAATACACACCAATGACTCAAATATGATAAAGTTTATTTACCAATGACTGAAAAATAATTTCCTAAATTATGAAACACTAAGCCCATTTTAAGTTGGGAGCTATACTGAGGTGACTTTTATCATCTTTAGTTTAATAGTAACTTGGCAGTTCAGAAAAATAAAATACAGCAAGAAGATAAAATAACAGGTATAAATATTGGGGAAAAAAGAGATAATAGCCTCTTGTGTTTTGTTTTGTTTTGTTTTGTTTTGTTTTGTTTTGTTTTGTTGAGAGAGAGAGACAGAGACAGAGAAAGAGAGAAAGAGAGAGAGAGAGAGCATGAGTTTGGGAGGAGCAGAGAGAGAGAGGGGGAGACAGAGAATCCAAAGCAGGCTTCCCACTGTCAGTGCAGAGCCCAATGCACAGCTTGAACTCACAAACCATGAGACCATGACCTGAGACGAAATCAAGAGTTGGACGCTTAACCAACTGAGCCACACAGGCCCCCCTTTATTTGCTGATTATAGGATTCTGTGCCTTATAAACCAAAGTGACTCTAGTAAACTACCACCAAATTTAATGAAGTTATCAAAGAGCTGAATAATATAAATATACAGAAGTCAATATCTCTTTGAATAAATGCAAAGAAGTATGACATTCCTGAATGGGAAGATTTCAAAACCACCAAAAGAATCCAAAAATTAATATATAGAATTAATACAATTAAAACAGAACTAAGAGACTTTTAAGAATTAGATCCACTTACCTTAAAGTTTGGATCTAAGGGGGAGGGGGGGAAAGCCTTGAAGGAACTAGGAAAAAGATGAAGAAGAAGAATAGAGGATTGCATGTCTTAACAAATATTAGAACTTTAATACTCTATTGTAATCAAAATAATATCATAATGGCACCAACGTATTCACTGGGTAGTCCATGTAATAAACAGAAAATCCACAACCAGATTTCTCTAAATTTGAGGATTAAATATATATCAGAAATTTTATTTTAGTTCAGCTAAAAAAGGAATGAACAGTTTTAAACAACATAGACCAAGTTGGTTATTCATCTGGAAGAAAACATAAGTGGACCTCTCTCTTGCAACTTAAACAAAAATAAATCTCAGATAAAGACTAAACCATAAAAATATAAAACATAATAAATCTAGAAGACTACATGTATAATCTAGAAGGTATAGAAGACCTTTATAATAAAGACAGAAAACCCAGAGATAACAAAAGAATAGATGAACCCACACAATAGATAATTGTTAAACATTTGTATGGAGAAAGATATAATAAACAAAGTCCACAAAAACATATATAGATTTGAGGATATATTTCCAATAGAAATGAGAGCTGGTGGGGTGAAATCTATAATACACAAGTGTCTTTTTTGAATCAACAGGAAAATTAAATATCCCAATGGAAAAATGGTCTAAGAATATGGAAAGAGCAAATCCAAATGACTGCAAACATATAAAAAGATACTCAACCTCATTAAAAGTAAGGAAAAGAACAATAATCAATACAATATTTTCTACCTAGTGTAAAGGCAAAAATGAAAGAGTAATAATGTCCATTCCTTGCAGGGATGAGAGGAAAATGGACATATCTCTACACTGCTGATGAAAATATGAATTGGTATAGCCTTTTTGGAAACAGTCCGGCAGTACTTATTAAAACTAAATTACCTATAGCCTTTGTCCTAGCAATCCTATACCTCAGAATCTCCCCTATAAAAGTGCTCATATACAAAAATGTATTTACAAGAATATTTATAACAGCACTATTCAAGGTAGCAAAATATTACAAAGTAAGTGGTGCCCTTCAATAAGAGGAGGTTAACTGGTCAAGTCACATTAATGACTATTATGCCTCTATCAAAAAAAAATGAATTAGAGCTAAACCAATAGACTTAGAAGAATATCCATGAGTATTATTAAATAATTTTTTAAAGTTACACAAAGTATTGTATAATATCATAATCCCATTTTTGTCAAACAATGATCTAGTCATTTTGTCAAACAATGATATAGTCATGTTTGTTCATAACTATATGACCACTAAGGCTAATACAAGAGGATATATACCAGAGTGTTAACACGGGTTTTCCAGATAGGAAAGTTTGGTGATGTGGGACAAGGGAATGGGAGAAAGGTAAGAAGGAAAAGGAAGCCAAGAAAAAAAGAAAATGCTACATTTTTAAAGCAAAGCTTAAAATACTACATTTTGAAAGTATAAAACATGTGATCCCATTTGTGTATTTATGGTGGTGGTGGTAGTGGTGGTGGTGGGCGTGGGCGTGTGTGTGTGTGTGTGTGTGTGTGTGTGTGTGTGTGTGGTGTATATGTTTGTGTCAAGAAGAGAGAAAAAGAGAGAATATGTGAGAGAGAAATAATTTGGTAGTCTCCAGTGGAAAATAGTTTTTTAAACTATCTTAAAGTTATTTTGTTCTTTTCTGCTTAGATGAATCTTTCAAAATGTTTAGAGAATGAAAATAGATACAAATTATTTAAGTACATATTTTATCTTTCAGAAGCTTAAATTTGTACTTCTGAAAAGAGGAAATACTTGTTTCTAGAAATGTTCCTATGACTGAAATGGTACGAACTTAATAAAGACTGATAAAAATTACAGAACAATGTACATAGAACTGAAATAGCTTAAGTTTAATCTCTTTACTTTTAGGCTATCCTTATTAGATTCTTATATCAGAGACAGAATTGTGAAAACAGGAGGTATTGCATTTCAAAAAGAAATAAGTTCAAGTTGGCTGTTGCATCAAAAAACTGCAAAACCAAGGATTTAAAATAGGCAAGAAAAATAAATTTGTCACAATTCAAAAATCATGAAATAAGGTTCAATTTCATCTTAAAGACCATAAAGGATTTCCACAGCGTAGAAGAAACTATTCATTCTCATACACTACATTAGTTTCCTGTGGCTGCTGCAACAAATAACCAAAACTTGGTGGTTTACCACAAAAGAAATTTATTCTCTCACAGTTCTAGAGACCAGATGTACCAAATCAGCATCACTGAGCCAAAATGAACATGTTGGCGGGCATGTAGTTCCTGTGTAGGCTCTAGAGAGAACCCATTTCTTTCCTCTTCCAGCTTCTGGTGGTTGCCAGTATTCCTTGGTTTGTGACCACATCACTCCAATCTCCGCTTCTGTGGTCATACTGTCTTGTCCTCTTCTGTCTGTGATTTTCCACTGCCTCTCTCTTATAAAGACACTTGTGACTGCTTTTAGGATCCACCTGGAGAATCCAGGAAAATCTCTCCATCTTAGGTTTTTTATTTAGTCACATCTGCAAAGACTTTTTCCAAATAAAGTAACATTACAGGTTCCAAAGATTAAGACTTGATACTTGAGGGGACTATTATTAAGCCTACTACAAATACTACAGTAGAAAAAATTATTACAATTTTATGTAAGAATAAATTATGACAAATCTTTATTTGTTAAAATGCATTTAAATCCTTAAAAATGTATATATCTTTGATGCAAAATACCATTACTAGAAATGTATTCTAATAAAACAATTCAATTAATAGTTATAAAGTATATAATCATGTGAACATGGATGTTTGCCTAAAAGAATTATTTATAACAATGAAAAATGGAGACAGCCTAAGCACCTAACAATACGTGATTGGGTTATAAATTATGTATCCATACAATAAAAAACAAAACAACCATAAAATAATAATATAAATGTGTATTTACAGGCATGGAAAGACATATGGTATTTTAAGTAAGAAAATCAGGTTACCAAACAGTGTGATCCCATTGAATATTTGTTTATTTATGTCCTTCTGTGTCTGCATGTATTTATATATATGTATTTATGTGTGTATATACATAATTCTGAAGCATATACAAAGAATGGAAGTATGTACCTCAAAATATTAACAGTGATTATCTACAGGTGAAAAGATTAAAGTTTAATCTTCTAAAGTGAATATGTATTGCCATAATAATTCTTTTAAAATCAAGTAAAAAGACTGTGGTTCTGGGAATGAAGACTAAGAGACTATGCAACAATACCCCTGCACACACAAACAAAATAACACCAGGATATACTACAAAGAGTGACAACCTTTACAGCATGGAGAATGAGCAGAAAAGAGTACAAACACCCTATCTGCACAGCCTTTAGCCTGGAGCTAAGTGTAGTTGACACCAGCAGGCAAGGGGGCAAGTTAAGAGGGTGCAATTAGGAACATTGAAGTATTTCTGGCTTGAGAACCAGAAAAATAAAGCCGGGGAAACCATCACTGCAGAAGGTAGTGGGTTGATCCTGGAAGGGAAAGACCTAGAGAAAGAATTGTCAAATTCCTCACCTACATTTCTAACTGATCCTTGAACCACACAACCATGGAATAGGCTCAAAGCAGCTCAGCTAGTGACAAAACATCTGAACTGAGGTCTATATTACCACTGCAAGAAATAGGATTTGCAAGTCCAGTCAACATAATTGCCTACTAAAACAAAAGCAGCAATATTCATGAGAGTAAATAACATAATACAGAACCTCCACAACTTAACAAATAACGTCTAGGACACAATTCAAAATTACCAACCATGTGAAGAATGAAGAAAATGGAACACTGTCTCAAAAGAAAAGAAAATCAACCAATTCTTCCTCCAAACTGAACCAGATTTTGGAACTAGTAGATGAGGATTTTTAAATGGTTACTATAATCAGTCTAAATGAAGTGAAATAAAATGTTATCACAAAGAATGATGGTGTTCCTGTCTTTAGTGGTTGGTATGTGAGGTCAGCCAGGACAGTTCTTACATACAGTCTGCCCTGTACCACTAGCCTGAACTCATGTAATCACTCAACCCCACATCTGTTTGTTCACACTTGAATTCATGCCTCAAATGTCTTTGAAATTCAAAAGACTTTTCTTTATTCTGGTAAACTTCTAACTCATTAACATATCTCAAATATCATTTCTAAAATATTCATCAAGCATCAATTGTGTGCAAGGGTTGGTGCTAAGGCTATAGAGCTAGAAAGATGACTAAGATACTGTCTCATAGCCTTTGTGAAATGAAGTAGGAAATAAATGAACAAGTACAGCTCTTCTTTGCTTGTTACCAAGTAAGGATAAAGCTAAGTACACACAAATTATAAAAATTATGTACTATAGATGAGACACCATAATGCTCAATTCACAGGATTTTCAACGGGAGGGTGAAGAAGGGTATGCTTTTTTTTTTTTAACCCAAACACACCCTACTGGAAGGATATGCCCACTCCACTCCCAATCTCCTACCAAGAGATGAGAAATACTGCCATAGTGGTTTACTGCCTTTGCTGAAAGATTTTCATATCCCTCATATTTGTTACAGCTAAAATATGGTCAAACTTCAGCTATAAGTAATTATGTTCTAGTTAAACACATATGTATTAATGGTATATTGGAGTTGCATGGGAATAATATAAGAAAAACTCTGATGTGTTAACTGTGCATTCCATAATTTTGAACTTTTATTCCTTTGATTCAAATTCCATCATTACATCTTCAACAGAGTACGAACACCAATGACTGACCCACCAACACATATAAAAGTCTTAAGAAAGTCTTCAGAAAAATATTCATGGATTAACTATTCCCAGAGTTATCCACAAGTATGTTATCCAAAAATGCCTCCTTCACTTCACCCTAGTCCCAGATGAGAAAAGCCTGGTTAGTGGACCCATGTAGGTGAAAATAAAACTTTTACCATCCACCGGGTGGTGACCATCCCAATAATAAGGGTTACTGCTCTTGTCTAGCTGCAGACTCAACCTCTTGCACTTGACCTACAAAACCAAAATAACAGAAAACTGAAACAGAAGCAAAAGTGTTAAAGAGACTGGTTGATCATTAATAGGTTCAAATATTTGCAGTTAATTGAGTTGTGCATACATGACATAAGGTCATCAGTTGATTGGGTTAATTTAGTCCAAGAGCTGGCCAAATCCAAAAAGAAAAAGAGAAACAAAAAAAAGAGTGATGCCAGCTATTTTATTGAATTGTACTCAGATAGGTGTCAGTGCTTTAGCTGTGGTTGTGGAATACGGACTAGGAATGGAGGCTACTATGAAAATGGTAACTTCATGTATTAAATCAATATGCACATGTACATAGCAAAGCATCCCATAGAAATTGGACATTTTTTTTAGTTTAAGCTGATTTTTAAATGTTGAATCCATAAATATATATGACCGCTTACATTTTAAAACTTCTGCCTTTAAATGTTAAAATCTGGTATTTGTAACAAGATGATGTTAGGAAGCTTCCTATTAAATTGCTTTGACTATTTTAGTTTGTATAGCACAAGATATTTTTCTTTCTCTTTTCTAATTATAAATGTAGCATATTATTCTCACATAGATAACTTTAACATTACAGAAGTGTCAAAAGGCAGAAAGAAATCTTCGATAATCCTAACACCCAAAGAAAACCACATTGTTCATTTAGATATATTTTCTTCTAATCTTTTTCTTTACATTTTACACACAGGTAAGATTATGATGGGCCATTTATACATTATCCCTCTGACTTGATACTACCATTTTCTTTGTGTTTACTTATTTATTTTTTTTTTCAATGTTTATTTATTTTTGGGACAGAGAGAGACAGAGCATGAACGGGGGAGGGGCAGAGAGAGAGAGGGAGACACAGAATCGGAAACAGGCTCCAGGCTCTGAGCCATCAGCCCAGAGCCCGACGCGGGGTTGGAACTCACGGACCACGAGATCGTGACCTGGCTGAAGTCGGACGCCTAACCGACTGCACCACCCAGGCGCCCCTGTGTTTACTTATTTAAAAGGCAATCCCTTCATATTTGTAGATGTTATTAATTAAAAATCATGATAGTGTATGCTTGGAAAAATTCTTGGAAGAACTATAAATAATGTTGTTAACAAAGGACTAGAAGTCTACTGTGCCAATTCCATGCTTGAGAAATCTGAGATCAGGCATGCATTTCTCTCCATATGTAACTATGACCAAAATTTTATCTCCAAAGAAGTCTCAGAAAAAAGTATTCATGTGTGTCCTGTTACTTTCTTGTATGATCTACCTACAATGATTCATTAGCAACAAACTTTCAGAATAAAGGATTTTTGTTGTTGTGATGTTATTTTTGGTTTTTAAAAGAGCTAGTTAGGGGGGACAGTGCACATACATGTTTTCCTATGAAAATTGAAAATCCCAACAGTAACGATTCGGGGGGCCTAAATGACACCTAGAGGATGACTATGTAACCCCCATTAACCTTAGCCCGGGAAAGCAGAAAAGAAAGTTGAGCATGAGCTAGCTGAACCCCAGATGTCAAGGTTGGGAACATTCCAGAGCGTTACATCTGGAAGCATCTACCGCCAAACCTGTTTCATCTGTAACAAAGATGATAAATTCCTCCCTCAGAGGACAGAAAACCAGAACAGGTAAAACAGTGTTGCTGTGTCAGGTTTTTGGCATGCTGGTACCATTCTCTGTGAGCCTTCAAGAAAGGACTCAAAAGAACCTAAAAAGTTAAGAATTGAAACTAAAATGCTAATAAAATTCAAAAGAAAGCACAAATTACAAGGATGTATGAATTAAATTCATTGGAAAGAACACTGTTGTTTTCTTTTTCTCCCCCCCCCCCCCCCCCCAAGCAATAAATAAAATACAACAGTGCACCCTTCTGGTCAAAATGCAAAACTAACATTCAGATAAAAGTCTAATCACCAGTGTCTTCTACTTCCTTGGGGATAATCTCAGAGTTTCTGGTTTCCTCATCTGGTGAGGGGGTTCATCACAATGACCTCATTTGTAGACTTTTTTTTCAAATGATAAAAGCAAGAGATTTTCAAACATGGAACTTATTTCCATAAGGGAGTTTTATCACTTTGAATGAGGTGAACACTGTGGCAAAGAAAACCGTGAGGACCTCTGATGCTATATTTACTTAATATTTATATGGTACTTCATTCCTTTGACCTTGACTTTCTGGGAGCTTTCCCTAAATATGTTAAATATTTACTAAATATTTGTTGAATAAATTAATCAAGCAAATTTCTGAAACTCTAGCCCTCAGGAAAATCTAAAAACCAACTGTAATTCATCCTATGTGCAAAGCTCTGGAAGTTTCAATAAAGGGAAGCCCAAAGTATTGTGCAATGGAAAAGCAAGTATGAAAATGCCTAGCAAGCCCTTCTTGCTACAAATTTGTACAAATGCGTTAACATCAGCATAGAATTTATGAGCAACAAAATCTGATCTATGTAAAAGCAGTTGCTATCTCTATTATTAAGTGGAGGCTATCATAAATTACTAGTAGAGAACTCTGCACATTTGCTTTGATGGAGCAATGAGTATAAAAGGTAGTTCATAAACAGCTTTGCATAAGAAAGGCTGTTTCCAGCCCACTTGTCCACTTCTGTAAGCTGTCGGTAGAGAAGGGCACCAAGGAAAATAGTTGAACATCTTCTAAGAAACAAAAATGTTTCAGAAATGCTTAGTCCCATTTTTTTGGAAATAATTATAAGTATATTGTCACCTATTTTCAAAAAGTTTAGAGCAATCAGGACACAGGTTCCTGAAAAGTAATTGATAATGCAAAATTCTATTTCTCCTTCACCCAATTGAAATATACAGCACAGACAGCCTTCCTTCCTTTTAGAATGCTCATATTAAAGCTTGGAATATTCAGATATTCACATATTCCTCACATATTAGCCTTTTTTGGTTTTATATTTGAAAGTATAAAAAGACAAAACAACATTATAAAACATCAACAATATTTACAAAACATCATTATCACAGTGTAACCATGTTTTGCATCTCTGTAAAAGTGTCTTATCTTACTACCCTTGGTCACCTTGCAGCAATCTATCTCTATGAGATCTGTTTTCTGCCTTGACCACAATCTCTTAGAATTAATGAGGCTAAGAATTAATGTTTCAGTAAATGGAAACTCTTTCTTTGGCACTAGGTTGACATTATGCCATACTTTTAAATGCCACCAGCTGTATCCCACTATATAGTACATTACATAGTCTGCTCAAGTCAGTGATTCATCTGACAGACAACACCCTAGAAGCATAACAGTATGACTCAGTGTTAGCAAAAACAAATTTTATACATTGATCAAAGTTTGGGGACATTCCTGTAGTGGCCTGCTATATACTACTTCCCAGGCATACCAGGTTAAGAACCTATATTGACCACATACAGAGAGAAAGAATTGTTAGACATTCTAGAGACAGAAATAGTCTCAAAGAATTATGAATGCTTCTTTCCAAAAATAGGTGTTAGTCTGAAACTCTTTGCAAAAATTACCCCAAAGGAAGAAAGAACTCCTCTTCTAAAATCTACACACACACACACACACACACACACACACACACACACACAAGGTTTCCTAAGACACACTTCGACTCAATTTTTAGCAATAAATCATCTTGCCTATAAAGATTTCTTCCAGCAAGTTCAAGCCAAGCAGATGTCAGACACTGTAATACTAGCATAAAAATACAATGGTAAGAAGCAAAGTTCACTAACAAAAGATCCAGACCTGACAGGGTTATCATCAGGATGTAATCAGAGAAGAGGGAAGAACAGAGACTTCCTGAAGAAATGAAAGACTTTGCTCTTCTGGCTAGTCAGGGCCATGGAAGGAACACATCTAAAATTCGCAAAAAGGTAGCCAAAGAGAGCAACCAAGGGTTAATGTTTCTTGAAATAGAGACGAAATCGAGAACCATGAAAAGCAAAGAATGTTTCCAAAGCAGATAACCTGCATCCCTCAAATCTTGAGAATGCAGGCAGTGAAAGTACTCATATATTATAAAACACCTGGCCTATCACAGAAACACCTGGATCCATGGGCAATAAACCTGAAACGGTGTCCATATCAAATGAAAGATGAAAGACATCAAGAAATAGGAGACCAGCTTTGTGGAGTTAGGTATGTTGAGATCCGGAAATAATATAAAATGGGGCACTTGCAGAGAATCCATGGGGAGTAACCCTGGGTAATCACGGGAGTTTTATCTGGAGGTCAGTCTCCATAAACATTTTGTAAAATTAGAGGTCTTCCAGAAATTAAATAGATGATATAAAAGCTAAAACTTTTAAACCAGCCATTACATAATGCTGTATGAAAGGTTAGTGGTGGGGTGTGAAAGTACAGAAATGATGGAAAAATCTGCAACAAGACGTGCAAGTTTGCCAATAAACAGAGGTCAATCTGTAAGCCTACCTTGTGCCTAAGCATAGTAATGGATGTTGACAGCATGTGGAGGAATAATAAGGCATTGTCTCTGCCCTCCAGGAGCAGAGGAATGAAGCATTCTGGAATGTTTTAATCCTTAGAAAAATCCTGTGAAGTAGATACGACCACTTCCATTTTACAGATAAGGAAACCAAGGTTCAGAGAGGTTAAATATCTCACCAAGGGTGCACAGCTAGAAAAGTGCTTATTCAGAACTCTAGGCACATGATCTTTCCACTAAATCACATTTTCTAATACACTATAGAATAATATGTGGCATTTTTTAAAAGTAGCAACCAATACAAAATAGGATATAATATGTCAAACAGCTAAGAAAACTTGGTAACATACAGCACAGATGAAATGTATGAATATAGTGGAGTGCTGACTGTATCTCCTGGACATTGACACTGGAGCTGATCAGAAAGGACAGGGCTCAAAAAGGGCAGATGCAATCAAGAAAAGAAATGGAAGAACAGGTAACTTTCTTGGAAGGAACATCATGTACAGACAGGAAAGTGAACACCATGGGTTCATGGGGCAAAAAGGAAAGTGGCCTAACCAATGGAGCTCAGAGGGGCCACCATTGAGAAATGCAGCATGGGCAGGTCACACAGAACCTGGAGAACTGGGCAAGAAGGTTGAGATTTCAAGCTGTGGGAAGGAGGGAAAGCTAGAGTTCTGAGCAGAAGAGTGAAATTCCTACTGTCCCATTGTAGGCTAAATGTCTCTTTATATTAGTTTTCTACTGCTGCCATAACCAGTTACCACAAGCTTAGTGAATTACAGCAACTATTACTGTTGTACAATTCTGTGCAACAGGGGTCTCACTGGACTAAAACCAAGGTGTCAGCAGGGCTGCGTTCCTTTGCGGAGCCTCTAGGAAAGAATCCCTTGCCTTGCCTTTTCCAACTTTTAAAGACTGCCTACATACTTTGGCACCTGGCCCCCTTGCTTTGTCTTCAAAGTGCATTTCTCAGACCATTCTTCTGAGCCACATCTCCTTCTGACCACATCCATAAAAGTTGTCTGCTTTTAAGGATTCATGTGATTAGAATAGGGCCACCTGGATAAACCAGTATACCCTCTCACATCTGCAAAGACCCTTTCACTAGGTAATATAATATATTTACAGGTTCCAGAGATTAGGACACAAGACATTTTGGGGGCCATTATTTTGCCAACCAGCCTCCAGACTATCACCTGCCCACTCATGCATCTCTAGCTGCTGTGGCTGTCACACAACCTCCCCTCTGCTCCCTGGATAAACAGTCCTCTGCTCAAAAATCTCAGTGGCAAAAGCTACTCACTGAACACCAAAAGGCTTAGTTTGGCATTCCTGTCACATGACTAGGAACACTATTGACCAACCACATAAAAGAATAAAAGCACTGTGTAAGGAAGACCTGAGAAAGGTGAGGGCCAGGCAGAGGCAAGGAGCTGATGCTTGAGAAACGGTGAGCATGGCCTGGAGTCGAGGTCAGTATGGCAGAGGGACACACTGTGGCCGCACAGCCAGAGTCCATCCCCAGGAGCTGTGATGTGGGAAATTTATAGCACCTCTTCGAGCTCTGTTGCCTGGTCTATGAAATGGGGATGCTAACAGTATTTTCCTCACTGAACTACTGTCGGAATTAATGAAATAAATATAATTAAATACATGGCAACCACTTATCACCTAGTAGGCACTCAGTAAATGTTACTTCCCTATTCTTTCCCAATATAAGGAAAAATAAAGCAACTGAATTATAGTGATGACTCCCAAGAACTAACAGAGAGATGCAGAGATATTAAATGTTAGGCTTAGTTCAGGATAATTGCTCTTTCCACATGGGTAGAAAATGCCATATTGCTCCTCTTTATGATGTGTGACCATATTTCTATAGAGAACTAATGAAAAGATGTCATTAGCAATGGATATTTAATTGAAAAATTACAATCTAGAGAAGCAGAATTTAAATGTAAGTGATAAGTACAAAATTAAAGTTCTTAAATATATGTGTATGTGTAACATCATCACTAAAAATCAAATGCTGTATTCATAATGATCGAGCATTAGAAAATTTATGAAGTATTAATTTGTTTATTCATTCACTCAAAAGTATTCATTGAATTTCCTTTTATATGTCAATATATATTATATGCTAAACACATGAGATATATTCTGCCCTCTTAGAACTTATATTCTACAGGGGGGAGAAAAATAAATATAATTAATATATATGTATGTAGAGGGGCACCCAGGTGGCTCAGTCTATTAAGTGTCCAATTTTGCCTTAGGTCATGATCTCACAGTTTATGAGTTCGAACCCCATGTTAGGCTCTGTGCTGACAGCTCAGAGCCTGGAGCCTGCTTCGGATTCTGTGTCTCTCTCTCTCTCTCTCTCTCTCTCTCTCTCTGTCCCTCCCCTGCTTGCTCTCTGTCTCTCTGTCTGTCTGTCTCTCTCTCTCTCTCTCTATATATATATATATATTAAATAAATTAATAAAGTATATATATATTAAATAAAGCTTGCTCTCTCTCTCTCTCTCTCTCTCTCTCTATATATATATATATATATATACATATATATATATATTAAATAAAGTAAGTGAATAATTGTCTTCCCCAAGATTTTTTTCATGGGTGCTTAATAAATACGCAGATCTAAATTACATTTTAACATCATAAGTTTTTTCATATTAAAGCAAGAAGAAGATTTAAGAAATATTATATCAAGATAAAATCTATAAATAAGGCAGGAAGATTTAATAATCAATTACTCTCAAGAATATATATATACAGAGAAGTATGCTACTTATTTTTATACCCCAACATCATTCTAAAAATGTTTATAGATAGCTAAAATAAATCCATATATGCAACAATACAAAAGACATAAGAAAAGAGAGAGATGGAGATGGAGGGAGGGAAAAAGGAAAGAAGGGAGGAAGTGGGTGTTGGGGAGGAAGGGGCTAGGGTAAGAAGGAAGGGAGAATGGAAGGAAGGAAAAGTAAATAAAAACATCAGCAGGAAAACAAGATAAATCCTGTAATACATTTCTTTTCTGGATAGGTACTAGAAATTTGGTTCTGAGCTACTTAGCAGTCAAAGCAAAGAAGAAATATGATTTCTAACAATCATCACAGAATTCTAAAAATAACTCTGTACCTTAAGAAAAGCATACCTTTACTTTCTCAGAGATGTAAGAATCTCCCACAGATTCTCCTAATGCCCGTTATACCACATTTTCAACAACAGTTTAGGAGCAATGATTTTAATGCTGGTGTCTTCCACACACTAGAAGGCTGCAGGTAAGTGGCAGAGAAAGGAGAGGAGTTTCAGCAGCACTTCAAGACTGATACCTCAGACCTGGGTCATATACCACACGGTGAGCTGCTCAAGGACACAAGTGTGTTGCACCATGAATGCTTTCCTCTGCTCACGTCTGAGGAGAAAGACTAGAATCCTTTGATCTTGATAAATGGATGGAGCAAAGATCCTTTAGGCATTCTTAAGTGTAAATATAGTTAAGTAGCTGAGCTTGGTAAGACCAAAACAAAGGGGAATTTGAAGTATGTCTTCTGCCAAGAGTCTGGAAGATGAATCTCCTAGTCAACTGGATGTCTTGAGGGTACATTTGGCCTCTTCTTATAAAACAAACCATCCAGAGCACTTGCCAGAAAGAAGACCACCTTACCTGTACACCAAGGCCAGCTGAGTCATTGTAGCACCCAGTTGAAGACACAGCTGTAACCTAAATGCCTTTCTTGAACAAAATGTTAAAATGTTCAAATGAATCATACATTTGAAGAAAACAGTTGCAAGATAATTTAATTCTGCTACCAGGGTTTTATTGATTTTGCATGTTCCTTTACTTTTAAAATACACTGCAAGCAATTAACCCTAGTGGATTTTGACATTTGCTGTCCCTTAGAAAACTATCTACTTTAATTAGATTCTAGAAATGAAGTAACAATATCTTATCAACAGAAAGACATTTTGAGGATGGAAAAGTCAATATCAGACACCACCAACTTTAAGAAACATTAAAAGCCAAATTTGTAAAACAGATAAATTAGTGGAATATAATTTTCATTTCCAGAATTATTCCTGACTTCACAAAAGCATTCACTGCAGGGATCCTTTAAATAGCAGATTCCTCTTGTACAATTGAAATATTAAGTAATTTACATAAAATTCCCTTTTCAGGACATATTTATGGTGTTAATCTAGGTGCGCTACAATCAACAGAGCTTAATTCTTCTACGTGTAAAATGAGTAATTGGAGGCAAGTCACTTTACATCTCTGATATGTCATTTCCACATCTCTACCTATCCAGATTATCACTCAGAATTGATGAATGGGATAAATACCCTGTTCTTGAAAGTCTCTTGCCCATACAGCCACCCAGTGATAATTCTAGAGTATCAAGCCTGGTCTGTCTCATTTCAAACACCACTGTTCATTCCACTACATCACACAGGTTCAAGCACTTGCTCCATCACCTACTAATAGTGTGCCTTGAGCAAGTTAATGAAACCCTCTGAAATGCAGCTATCTTGTCTCAAGATTAAGATGAAAATACGTCTTACCTCAGAGGTTTGCTGTGAGGACTGAATGAGCCAATGCACATAAAAGCCTTGGCATTATGTCTAAGTACCCAATACATGTGGATTATTGGAATCCACATGTTTAAGCCCAAACAAAAGTTAGGACACAACTAATCACAAACAGGATTTAAATATCTATAAATGGAAAATAATCATTTTTCTAAGCAGAATATGCAATATCAGAAAATTGTCGTTTCCAGTATTTCTATTATCTATCCTAGGTAAAAGCACTAGATCTAGTATGAATAGTGAGAAAATTCTTAGCTGCTCAGAGATGTAAAAGGAATTCTTAGCTGAGTCATTAACTATGAATTTTGTCTGAAGCAAAATCTGTATATGCTTCAGTTTTCTTTACTATCAGAGAGATAAAAATATGAGAAAATAACAGAAATGATAACAACATATAAATCCAAATCATACTGATTTTTTCCCTTCCTTAAAATGGCAGACCATTTTATTTGAAATGAACCTTACTACTCTCAATTGCTATAAAAGCTGGAAAAAATTAAAACAAACATCAATTGGAAGGCAGTCAGAGAGCTACAAAGACAGTGAGGATTTGAAGGACCAAGATCTTAAAAAGAAAAGAAACCCAGAGAAGTGAACTGGCATTTGGCACCGCTTTTGAATTATTTGTGAATTCTCAAGAAGCAGCTGAAAAGTAAGAAAAACTGAACAGAAAATAGTGTCTGAAAGGCTATAGAACTGAACAGAGTTTACTGCAGTCTCACAAAATTTGTGGTTCTGAGTTCACCCAGTAGGAAGGGCCTAAGTAAACACTTTGGGCTTCGAGTTGGTACTCTTGAAGTGCTATAACTTAAGGGTATAAACTCTAAATAAAATAACCCTCACAGAACTGAAGCCCAGCTTTGTATCTGCTCTACCCACGAATGGATCAAACTGATATGCAGTCTAGGCTATCCGCTGCCAAAAACAAATGTGAATCCTGCCTGAAGTAAGATATGATCCAGAAACTCAAACTGTCTCTATAATTTTTATAAACAATGACCCACATGCATGGCATGACAAAAAAAATAGCTAAAAATAAAAATAAGAAAAGACAATAGAAATAGACCCACTCTTCTGTGGATATCTTCTTACAGATATTAGAATTATCATATAGGGACTTTAAAGCATAACTAAGTGTTATGTTTTTAAAAGTACATGATAAAATGAATTTCAAGCAAAGACCTGAAAATTATAAAGAAAAAGTCAAATGAAATTGTAGAACTAAAAAAATCCAATAAATGAAATAAAGGATTCAATAAATAAGTTAAAAAGCAGAATAAATCCAGCTAAACAGAGAATCAATAGACTGGAAGATAAATCAGAAGAAAATATCCAACCAAAGGAGACAGAGAGAGGAGAATATATTAAAAAGAGTGTAAGAGACATGTGGAATATGGGCAAAAGGTCTAATATGTATAATTGGAGTCCCCAAAGAAGAGAGACAGAATGGGAGCAAAAGCAAAATCTGAAAAGTGCTACTACAAATCCCAAATAAAATAAATACAAAGAAAAATCATACCTGGGCACAACATGATAAAATTGCTAAAAAACAAAGACAAAGAGAAAAGTTTAACAACTAGAAAGAATGTCACATTATTTCTGGAGGATCTACAGTAAGACTAAGAGCTTATTAACAATAGAAACCAGGGGCGCCTGGGTGGCGCAGTCGGTTAAGCGTCCGACTTCAGCCAGGTCACCATCTCGCGGTCCGGGAGTTCGAGCCCCGCGTCAGGCTCTGGGCTGATGGCTCAGAGCCTGGAGCCTGTTTCCGATTCTGTGTCTCCCTCTCTCTCTGCCCCTCCCCTGTTCATGCTCTGTCTCTCTCTCTCCCCAAAATAAATAAACGTTGAAAAAAAAATTAAAAAAAAAAACAATAGAAACCAAAGACAGTGGGATTATATCTTCAAAGTGCCAGAGGGGGGAAAAGAGAAAAAATTACCAAACCTATAATTCTAATCCCAGCCAAATTGACTTTCAAAAATGAAGCTGAGGGGTTCCTAGGTGGCTCTGTCAGTTAAGCCTCCAACTCTTGATTTCGCCTCAGGTCATGATCTCACAGTTCATGAATTCAAGCCCAACATCGGGCTCCATGCTAACAGCATGGAGCCTACTTGGGATTCTGTCTCTCTCTCTCTCTCTCTCTCTCTCTCTCTCTCTCTCTCACTGCCCTTCCACTGCTTGCTCTCTCTCTCTCTCAAAAATAAATAACATTTAAAAAATGAAGTTAAAGTCTGAAAACTCAGAGAATTTATAAGCAGCAGATCTGCACCAAAGAGTGCTCTTCAGTAGAAGGAAAATGATCACATTTAGAGGAAGATAAAGAAAGAGATAAAAAGCAATGAAAAGGAGTAGTATGAAGATGTATTTAAATGCATAGTTGTATGTAATAACAAAAATACCTATAAGGCTTAAGATATCTACATAAATATCTAATATAAATGCAAGAAACAAATACATTAGCAATAATACCATAAAAGGCTGAGGGAGGAAGTGGAATTAACATGTTCTAAAGTTACTACATTGTCCAGGAGGTGGAAATATACTAAATGATGTTATTTAATGATTTAAAGATACATGTGGCAATTTCTAGGGTAACTACTACAAGACTAGCAAGAGAGATCTAATGGTGGAGAAATAAGGGGGCTAAAAGAAACAATACAAAAGGAGAAAGGAAAGAAAAAGAGAAGATAAGTGGGACAAAGAGAAAGAAAAGTGAGATGGTTGATTTAAATTAAAATATACCAGTAATTCCCTTATGGTAAATAGCAATGTAATCCAAATAAAAGAGAGTCTTTGTCTTTGCTTACATGAAACACATCTAAAGTATAAAGACGTAGAAAGCCTCAAAGTAGAAAGACAGAAAAGAATACACCACACAAAGCAAACACTAATCAAAACAAACTGGCTTAGCTTTACTAATAACAGACAAAATCATATTTAAGGGAAATAGCATTACTAGAAATGAGAAGGAAACTTCATAATGACAAAAGGGTCAATATACCAGAAAAATATAGCGATTTTAAATAAATATGCACCTAACATCATTGCTTTACATCTGCAAATGTAGTAACAGTTGATGGAACTAAAAGGAAATCTAGAAAAATCCACATGATACTGCAGATTAAAATATCTGCCTATGTAACTGATAGAACAAGCAGACAAAAGATGATAAAATAATGAAATTATTTGAATTACCTATATTACAAAATTCATCTAATTGATGTTTATAGAAAACTACAACTAACAACTGCAAATACACATTCTTTCCAAGTACATATGGAATGTTTACCAATACTGACCACATTCTGGTCCATAAAGCAAGTTTTTCAATGATTAATGTGTTAAAAGCAGGTAGTAGCCATAATAAAATTAAGCTACAACTCAATGGCAACAAGAACAACAAAAAATAACTAAAAAATCCACAAATGTTTAGAAGATTATCAATGTTCTGGATAATCCATGAAACAGAGAAGAAATCACAATGGAAATTTTCTCTTTCTGGTTGATCTTTGACAGCTTTATATGTATAAAAACCATTCATATTTAAAATGTTTAACCCTAATGAGATTCAACACGTTACACACCTGTAACATTATCACCACAATCAATATAAAATATTCAATACCCCCAAAAGTTTTCTCATGCCCCTTCATAATCCTACTCTCTTGCTACTCCTTATCCTCTATTCCCCCAGAAAACTACTGATCTCCTTTTTATTATTATAGATTAGTTTGTATTTTCTAGAATTTTGTAGAAATGGAATCATATGAGTTATACTATTTTATCTGAATTTTTTCACTCAGTATAATTATTTTTTGATTTCAATCCATATTACTGAGGGTATCAGCAGTTCATTACTTTTGTATTGCTGATAAGTTTCCTATTGTATGGATGTATCACATTTTGTTTATACACTGATCTGTGGGTAACCATGTGGGTTATTTTATTTTATTTTAAATATTTTATTTTTAAGTAATTTCCACACTGAACATGAGGCTTGAACTCACAACCCTGAGATCAAGAGTCACATGCTCTACCAATTGAGCCAGCCAGGTGCCCCTGGGTTGTTTTTAGTTTTTCACTATTATAAACAACACTGCTGTGGATGTTAGTATGCAGGTCTTTGGATAGACTTATGCTTGCTTTCATTTCTCTTGGCTATGACAAAGGTGACATTGAACGGTAGTGGGTAAAATTGGTCCTTTAAATACATGATGCTGTGTCAATTATCCATATGGAAAAAATGAGTTATCAACTTACCCCCACCCACCACCAAACCCATGCCATACACAAAAATCAATTCCAAGTAACTTATAGATCTAAACGCAAAAAAAAGAAAGCATAAAGGTACTAGAAGATAACATAGGATAGTATCTTTAGAAGTTTGGGTTAAGCAAAAGATTTCTGAAACAGAACACAAAACCACTAGCCATAGAAGCACAGAATGTTGAATTTTCCTATATTAAAATTGAAGATTTCTGCTTTTCAAGAGGTACAGTTAAGACAGTTTTAAAAAGCAAGACAGTGGACATTTTTTTTTGGAATACATGTATCCCACAAAGGCTCTAGAATAAAGAATTCCTATAAATCAATAAGACAAACAAAAAGACAACCGAATAGAAAAACTGATAAGAGTTACTTCATAAAACAGGATATCCAAATTGCCAAAGGACTTATTAAACCATAGTAAACATCATTAGTCTTCAGGAAAATGTAAATTAAAGTCACAATGAGACAGCACCACAAACCCACTGCAATAGCTAAGCAAACTAGAATACCAAGTGTTGATGAGAATATGGAACCAACTGGAACTCCATGAGACTGTGGAATGCATACCTGATGACCCAGCAATCCTTCTCCTAAGTATACACTCAGTAGAGATATATTTATGTGTCACAGACAGACATGTTAAAGAATAACAGTCTTAGGCAAAATAGCAAAGAACATACAAACGAAAAAAGAAGCAAAAACTAGAATCAGTACCCATCAACAGGAGAATGTGGTTTATTCCTATTAACAAATACTTTAAAGCTATTAAAATAAACAGGGGACTATCACCTGCAACATGAATGTGAAGAGTAATGTTGAGGTAAAAAAACTCAGACAGACACACACACACAAAAACGTACACTGCATAATTCAACTTAAAGTGCAAAAACATACAGAACTAATAAAGGAGAGTCATCAACTCTGTGCATATAGTAAAACATATGTAATATAAAATGTACTTTTTTGTTGTTAATTTAGAGCAAGAGAGAGCACAAGCGGGGGGATAAGGGCAGAGGGAGAGACAGAGAAACTGAGCAGCCTCCAAGCTTAGCACAGAGCCCACGACCCTGGGATCATGACCTGAGCTGAAACCAAGAGTCAGACACTCAACCGACTGAGCCACCCAGGTGCACTTAAAATGTACCATTTTGAAGTGTACTGTTTAGTGACATCAAGTAAATTTATATTATTATGCAGCCAATACCACTATCCATCTCTGGAACTCTTCTCATCACCCCAAACTGAAACTCTGTACCCATTAAACAAGAACTCCTCATTCTCCCTTACCCCAGCCTCTGCAACCTTCTCTCTCTATGAATTTGACTACTGTGGGTACCTCATAGAAATGGTGTCACACAATATGTGTCCTTCTGTATCTGGCTTATTTCACTAAGATAATGTCTTCAAAATTAATCCATGTTATAGCATATATCAGAATTTCCTTCACTTTTAGGGCTGAATAATAAATATGTACCACATTTTTTTATCTATTCATCTGCCAGGGGGTATTTGAGTTGTTTTTACCTTTTGGCTATTGTAAATAAGGCTGCTATAAATATTGTTATACAAGTATCTGTTTGAATCCCTGCTTTCAATTATTTTAGTGTACACCCCAAAGTAGAATTGCTGGATTATATGGTAATTCAATATTTAATTATTTGGGAGAAATGTAATAGTCTCTTCCATTCTGGCTAGACCATTTTACATGCCCATCAGCAATGCACAAAGATTCCACTTTCTCCACATCCTCACCAACTTGTTATTTTCCTGAGTGTTGTGTTTTGTTTTGTTTTGTTCTGTTTTGTTTTGTTTTGTTTTGTTTTGTTAAGAGCTATCCGAATGGGTGTGAAGTGGTATCTCATTATGGTTTTGACTTGCATTTCTCTAATGACCAGTTATGTTGAGTGTCTTTTCATACATGTATTTATTGGCTATTTGTATATCTTCTTTAGAGAAATGTCTATTCAAGCCCTTTGTCCATTTTTTAATCAAGTTGTTTGTGTCTATACATTGTTGTTTTTGGATTTGGGAGCTCTTCATATATTCTAAGTATTAATCCCTTATCAGATGTATGATTTGCAAATACTTTCTCCCAGTCTATGTGTCGTTTTCTTATTCTAATAGTGTCCTTTGATGCACAAAAGAGTTTTAATTTTGATAGAGTCCTATTTAGTTTTTCTTTTGTTGTCTGTGAAGAGTCATCATCATTGATGATGAGAGAGGAATTAGAAAATGAGAGCTTGAGAGGAGCTTCTGAGGTGCTACTAGTGTTTTATTAATTTATAGTTTATAAATTATTTTTCTGATTGCTACCTTTTTTGTACTGGAAATATGACTGGAAAACAGAATGAAGGGATAGCCAATTTAGTGGGTTTCGTGGATTTAATGATCAGTTTAGACCCCTGCTGTGCTAAGTCAATTAACTGTAGGTATTAGCCATCAAGTAAAACCAAAATTCAGGCTCACTTAAATAAAATATTTGTTTTTAAATGCTTATTTTCAAAACATTTAAATTAATAAATGTTAGATGTGTTTTTTTATTGTTTAAGTAAAGTGATGACACTGTTGTTAAATCACAGTAATTAACTATACAAAATATAGCTAAGCATCATCTTCCTAGGTTGTCAGGTTCCTACAGTCAGAGATTACCTGCCTCCTTCACTATTATACTGCATATTGGATAATTATGCATAGGTACACATATCATTTCTAAAAGGCTATTTCAGAACATGTAACCAAAAATATTTTAAATGTACTTGTTCCTTTTTTAAAATTTATTCTGGAGAGAGAAAGCATGTAAGCAGGGGAAGGGGCAGAAAGGGAGAGACAAAGAATCTTAAGCAGGCTTCACTCTCAGCATGGAGTCCAACACAGGACTTGATCCCATGACCCTGGGATTATGACCTGACTCCAGATCAAGAGTCAAACCTCAACTGACTGAACCACCCCGACATGGAGGCCAACGGAAGACTCAATCTCATCACCATGAGATCATGACCTGAGCCCAAATCAAGAGGCAGATGCTTAACCAGCTGAGCCACTCAGGAGCTCCAAAAAGGACAGCTTAGAAGACCACTGTGTATGGTATTTGCTCATGTTTTAATGTGAGAGTAAAGTCAAGAAAGCTGTAACACCTTAGTAGGACTATCTCTGGGTGGTGAAATTACAGCTAATTTTTCCTAATTTGCCTACTTATAATTCTAATTTTTTACAGTGAAATGTCTTATTTTATATTAAACACACTGAAAAAGTGGCTTACTCTAAGAAAATGAAATGGATCATCTTGGATCAGATTTATCAACAATTTAATTGTTAGTTTGTGAGATGGCATTTTGTAATTTTCATTAAGTGTTACATGTTTACACAAGCACAAGCACACATGTATATAAATATGATGCAATGGCAATCTTCATAACAAGCCAACACATTTCAATTTTAGATTAAAATTTCAATGCAACCTTGCAAGTAAGTTTTCAGTGTCTATAAGTCCACACCAGCACCATCACCAGCCCATGAACAGAATAAAGAAAAGGCAAAACAAAAAAAAAACTTTATGTTGATCTATTGTGTGAACACCAAATGGAAAAAGCATGTTTCAATTATGTTATTTATTTATTTATTTATTTATTTATTTATTTTTATGAAATTTATTGACAAATTGGTTTCCATACAACACCCAGTGCTCATCCCAAAAGGTGCCCTCCTCAATACCCATCACCCACCCTCTCCTCCCTCCCACCCCCCATCAACCCTCAGTTTGTTCTCAGTTTTTAACAGTCTCTTATGCTTTGGCTCTCTCCCATTCTAACCTCTTTTTTTTTTTTCCTTCCCCTCCCCCATGGGTTCCTGTTAAGTTTCTCAGGATCCACATAAGAGTGAAACCATATGGTATCTGTCTTTCTCTGTATGGCTTATTTCACTTAGCATCACACTCTCCAGTTCCATCCACGTTGCTACAAAAGGCCATATTTCATTTTTTCTCATTGCCACGTAATATTCCATTGTGTATATAAACCACAATTTCTTTATCCATTCATCAGTTGATGGACATTTAGGCTCTTTCCATAATTTGGCTATTGTTGAGAGTGCTGCTATAAACATTGGGGTACAAGTGCCCCTATGCATCAGTACTCCTGTATCCCTTGGATAAATTCCTAGCAGTGCTATTGCTGGGTCATAGGGTAGGTCTATTTTTAACTTTCTGAGGAACCTCCACACTGCTTTCCAGAGCGGCTGCACCCATTTGCATTCCCACCAACAGTGCAAGAGGGTTCCCATTTCTCCACATCCTCGCCAGCATCTATAGTCTCCTGATTTGTTCATTTTGGCCACTCTGACTGGCGTGAGGTGATACCTGAGTGTGGTTTTGATTTGTATTTCCCTGATAAGGAGCGACGCTGAACATCTTTTCATGTGCCTGTTGGCCATCCGGATGTCTTCTTTAGAGAAGTGTCTATTCATGTTTTCTGCCCATTTCTTCACTGGGTTATTTGTTTTTCGGGTGTGGAGTTTGGTGAGCTCTTTATAGATTTTGGATACTAGCCCTTTGTCCGATATGTCATTTGCGAATATCTTTTCCCATTCCGTTGGTTGCCTTTTAGTTTTGTTGGTTGTTTCCTTTGCTGTGCAGAAGCTTTTTATCTTCATAAGGTCCCAGTAATTCACTTTTGCTTTTAATTCCCTTGCCTTTGGGGTTGTGTCGAGTAAGAGATTGCTACGGCTGAGGTCAGAGAGGTCTTTTCCTGCTTTCTCCTCTAAGGTTTTGATGGTTTCCTGTCTCACATTTAGGTCCTTTATCCATTTTGAGTTTATTTTTGTGAATGGTGTGAGAAAGTGGTCTAGTTTCAACCTTCTGCATGTTGCTGTCCAGTTCTCCCAGCACCATTTGTTAAAGAGACTGTCTTTTTTCCATTGGATGTTCTTTCCTGCTTTGTCAAAGATGAGTTGGCCATACGTTTGTGGGTCTAGTTCTGGGGTTTCTATTCTATTCCATTGGTCTATGTGTCTGTTTTTGTGCCAATACCATGCTGTCTTGATGATGACAGCTTTGTAGTAGAGGCTAAAGTCTGGGATTGTGATGCCTCCTGCTTTGGTCTTCTTCTTCAAAATTCCTTTGGCTATTCGGGGCCTTTTGTGGTTCCATATGAATTTTAGGATGGCTTGTTCTAGTTTCGAGAAGAATGCTGGTGCAATTTTGATTGGGATTGCATTGAATGTGTAGATAGCTTTGGGTAGTATTGACATTTTGACAATATTTGTTTTTCCAATCCATGAGCAGGGAATGTCTTTCTATTTCTTTAAATCTTCTTCAATTTCCTTCATAAGCTTTCTATAGTTTTCAGTATACAGATCCTTTACATCTTTGGTTAGATTTATTCCTAGGTATTTTATGCTTCTTGGTGCAATTGTGAATGGGATCAATTATGTTATTTATTTTATACTTTGCTGGTTTGTTTTGATTCATTTGTTAGTTGGATGGCTGTTTATTTGATTTATGACTCTGTAGGACTGAAAAACAGAGAACCAAAGGATAGCCAATTTAGTGGGCTTGGTCTGGTTTAACTGTCAATTCAGAGCACTGATATCCTCAGTCAATTGACTTTGCAGAAATTTACCATTAAGCAGGACCAACAATCAGATCCGCTCTGCCATGTCCAATTTGAATGCACTGCCCAGACACAGTCTTTGGCAAGAAGAGTTCACTTACTCAGCTTCTCCACAGTCTTGCTTTTCTTATACTTTCCTTCATTTATTCTAATTTGGTAAGCTTTCTGCCACAAAGGAGAAAAACCAAGCCTAGAAGGAAAGAATTACACTTTTTTTTGTTTGTTTCAATTACAAGAGCTAGACAACACAAGGAGAGTCCCAAAAGGGACCGTTAACGTAGCAATGGATTCTTTTCTCTCTGTGGGGAATGGCTACCATTGTTGTATCATTAAGATGGACAATTTCTACTCCATTTAGTTTCTGCCAGAAGTCAAAAGGCACATTCAGCATGTTAACAAAAAAGTCCATGTTGTCCTTACCAAAACATCGACAATGTAGTATGTCTCTGTGTCATATAACTTACGGGATTTCATGATGGGAGAAAAGTTTGGAGAAAGGCCTGAGAACAATTTCTGAGTTACTAGAAGTGCAGAGCTGAAATTCTGTTGATCTGAAAGTGTGAGATCGATGTCTTCAGAGGAGACACTCTCATACTCTGAAACGGGTTGAATGATAGAAAGCTCATTCAAGGCTTATGACATGGTGGCTTACATCTAGTTATCTCCTAGATGCCTTTCTAAAGAGGACTTCCAAATATAATAAATGGTAACATTTGTCACTGAAGTAACTCCCACCTCAATCGTATTCTGGAATTTATCATTTCCCACTGTGTAGGTCAAGTGAATGGTATATTCTTCTGTCAAAAATAGGACTTTCAACTAATACTTCCATACCATTCATCACTGGATTTCTCTACATCACCATCCAAAAGGACAAGCCCATTTACAGTTCTACATTTTGAAAATGAATAATTTTTACAAGTCCAGTTGACCTTGATATTTTTTAATCAACAAAACTTTTCAAAATTTGGTGAATTTTATTCAAACAATAGAATTACATTTTAAAATAATTTGTATTGATTTTACTTAGAAAAGCAAGGGAAAATCTAGAAAATGAACTGAAGACTGCCCTTGTGAATTAAAGCCTTGTCCTATCAGTACCTTTGTACCAGATTCCAAGATGAGCAGATGTGCAGCACAGTGCTGCCAGTTTGGTCAGAGACTAGCAAAGGGCATTTCAAGAAAGCTCTGATTAAAATGTATTTAGGGAATGCTATAAACAATGCCTATCCCCATGGAAATTAACATTGCAAACTAACACATTAAAGACTCTGTGAACCCAGCAAAAAACTTTTAAACTTTTGCCTAGCCCTGTGTCCCCATCTACTAAAAATCCATATTTGAGAAACACCAGCTAAGCATAAAGGAGGTTTCCGGAAGAAGACTGTCCAATAGAAATATAATGTAAACTATATATGCAATTTTAAATTTTCTTATAGCTACATAAATATAAACAAAGAATTGAAATTAATTTTATTAATACCTTTCACTTAACTCAATAGATCCAAAATATTTTTCAACATATAATATAAAATTATTAAAGATATATTCTTTTTTGTAATAAATCTTTAAAATTCACTGTGTATTTTACAACATCTTAATTCAATCTAACCATGCTTCAAGTGCTCAAAAGCTAAATATGACTAGTGGCTAACTTACTGGACACTGCACATATCAAAGATTAATGGTGTTATGAATTTAAGTGTTTAAAATGTCAGAATATTTTACAAAATGATTATAATGACAGCCAATCAACAAATGATATAGAAGGTAATTACATATTAACAATTATTATTTAGACAACAATACTAGGTTGAACAGTAATTCTCGTTGCCAAATAAAACCGGAATTGCCTAGTTATGTCCAGTGTTTTTTTTTTTAAAGATAGGATTTTTTATGTATTTTGTTAATTGCTATATCCACAGAATGTAAAATAGTGCCAAACATATAGTAGATAGCCAATGAATATTTGTAAAATTAACACCATTGTCATTTGGAGGAAGCCATATTTCTATCAAATGGTTAATAACAGCTTTAGGTTTTCCTTAGTCAGTTAAACATACCATGTACTATTCACAGCACTGACTATATGCAACTTACTAAGTTGTACAGTTAAAGAATTGAATAAACCCTCAAAGAAGAAGCTTATAACAGGAGTTAGCAAATTTTTTCCACAATGGTCTAGACAGTAAATACTTTAGGTTTTGTGGGCCACATAAGTCTCTATTTTAACTACACTCAACTTTGCCACTGGAGTGCAAAAGCAGCCATATATATAAACAAATAGATAAACAAATAGACATGACTGTGTTCCTACATGTGTTACAAAAACACAAGGTAGGCCATATTTTGCCAGGAAGCTGTAGTTTGCCAACCTCTAGTGTATACAAGATAGTAAGCAACTCAGATATATAAAACCTAATTATGACCCCATTTACAGTAGTCAAAAACTTAAATAATAAAGAATAAACTTAGGAAAGGGGTGCCTGGGTGGCTCAGTCGGTTGAGTGTCCGACTTCGGCTCAGGTCATGATCTCGTGGTTTGTGAGTTCGAGCCCTGCGTCGGGCTTTGTGCTGACAGCTCGGAGCCTGGAGCCTGCTTTGGATTCTGTGTCTCCCTCTCTCTCCGCCCCTCCCCCACTCACACTCTGTCTCTCTCTCCTTCAAAAATAAACATTAAAAAAAAATTTTTTTAAAAGAATAAACTTAGGAAAGAGATGGACAGAAACAATATGGAGAAGAATTTTCTACTACAACATATATGTGATCCATATCTCCCTCAAAAAGCTAATTTCCTAAAACTATAACAAATTCTGAAAATGAATAAATACAGTAATCCAAATGTAAAATGGGCAAAGCACATACATAAACAAGTCAAAAAATGAAGATGGATCTCAAACACAGAAAAGATGACCAGCCTTATTCATAATAGAAAGACATAATTCAGAACTAAAACAGCTCTATTAGCAAGAATGTGGGGGAACAGGGAATATGCACTGGTACCCTCCCTTTTGGAGAGAAATTTAGCAACATCTACCAAAATTACAAATACATGTCTCAGCAATTTTACCTCTATAATTTTTTTTCCCTGAAGACAAACATACTCTTTCTCAGATGTGAAATGACATAACATACAAGGTTATCCACTACAGCTATATTTAAAATAGTAAACGATGTGGAAAAACTTTAGTCCATCATTAAGGGATAGATTAAAGAAATTACGAAACAGCCAAAAAATGGAATATTGTGCATCACTAAAAGAGGAATGAGGACATACTTGAGGGACATGTATGGAAGTTTTCTCTAAAACATCTGTGGACAATAAAAGTACAGAACAGTATACATAGTATGCTATTTGCATAACAAGAGGGGAGGGGTGCCTGGGTGTCTCAGTTAGTTGAGTGTCAGACTCTGGATTTCGGCTCGGGTCATGATCTCATGGTAGTGAGATCAAGCCCCATGTGGGGCATGGAGCCTGCTTAAGATGCTCTCTCTCTCCACCTTTGCCCCTCCCCTGCTTGTGGGGGAAAAAAAATAAAAAGAGGAGAGAAGATAGACAGATAGATAGATAGATAGATAGATAGATACATAGACAAAATAAATATTAATATATAAAAAATATATGTGTATGTATTCTTAAATAGACTAAAATATCTTTGGAAGAATACAAAGAAACTAATAACATTGGTTTCTTATGGGGTGGGGAGGTGGATGGGTTGGCAGACAATGGAGTGAAAGGAAAGCTTTTCAATGCATACCTTACCTTTTGAATTTCAAATGTATTCAAAACTATAAACTATATAAAATAAATAAGAATGAAACAAAGCAGAATGAAATAAATGTTAAATAAAAGAATGAGCAACATGATACGCAAGCATAAGAAAATGAAGGTTAATTTGACAGGATGAAGCATCCTTCTGGGATCAGTGTAAGCCCCCCACTTGTACCATCATTTAGATATGTTCATGTGTTTACAGATAGAATTACAAATGAAGAAATAAGGGAATCAGAAGCCAGCCTCTGTCCCTGATCTGTCTTGCAACTAACCCTACCCCTACTTGGTCTGAAATGTCTATAATAATTGGCAGCCAAGCCACAAATTGCCAGCTATAAAGCCATCCCATAAATTTCTCTATCTCATTATCAAGGAAATAATGGACCACTTGGTCAAATGGCTTGCCAAAATAATCATTATACCTCACATTTATATTTTGGAAATCATTTATATCAAAAAAAGTGCATTTAAGCAACATTCATTTATTGAGTGCTTACTGCTAGGGTACTGTTTAAGATGGCAGGAATACAGTATAGGTTAAGACACATGAGACTGTCAACCCCATGGAATTTGCATTCCAGTGGGAAAGGAGCCAAGCAATACACAAATAAAGTCGCTGCAATATAATTTTATATATCAATAAATGTCTTAAATAAAAACAGTAAGGTAACATTTTATGGCTATTAACCTGGACAGCTGCTTTAGACCAACTGCTTAGGAATTGCCTTTCTGAAAAGGTGACAGTCCACACAGAGCCCCAAATGATGAGACTCTATGCTGCCTTTGACATTTTCTCAGTCCCTGGTCTAATGAATAATCAGAAGAAAAGGCTCATTTTGACCTATGACCATTTTGACCATTTTGACCTGACTTGAAAAGCCTATGTTCAGAATGAGTCATCACCACATTCTTTTCTCCAATTATTCACAAAATGTTTTTTTTTAATTTTTTAACGTTTATTTGTGTGTGTGTGTGTGTGTGTGTGTGTGAGAGAGAGAGAGAGAGAGAGAGAGAGAGAGAGAGCAGGGGAGGGGCAGAGAGAGATGGAGACACAGAATCCCAAGCAGGCTCCAGGGTCTGAGCTGTCAGCACAAAACCCAATGTGGGGCTTGAACTCACGAACTTTGAGATCATGACCTGAGCCAAAGTCAGACACTTAATTGACTGAGTCATCCAGGCGCCCCACATCCAACTGTTGTTTTGTTTTGTTTTGTTGGTTTACCCTCTCCTTTTGAAAATTAGGACACTAGCCCCTACCCAGGATTCTGGAAACTCTCCCACACTCCATGACTTCTCAAAGATTACCAACTACAACTGCAGTTCTTTGATCAGGGCTGTGAAATGGGAGTTGCGTATAACTTTTGATCTGAGCTCTAGTAAATGGCCAAGTGCTCCTCTTCAAATCTCCCTTGGATTTTAAATCTTTTTTTTTTACTGATTTTTAGTCCATCCTTCTGGCTTGAATATCATTCTCCTTCAAGAAAAACAGAAAGCAAAATCAAAGTTGGGAGGCACTGCCTTTTCTCTCTTATTAGTTAAACATTACATTACCTGCCCCAAGCAGGTGAAGCCTTTCTTTTTGCTGCAAATGTAGCTTGAAAAATCCTTTTGGTTGTTCTGAACAAACATACCCATAACATAAGAGTAGATATTCTAAGAAATAAGCTCTTACTTGTTCCTTCCTATGAACTTTTTTTTTAATCTTTTGAGGCAAGTTTGCTATCTCTTCAACTCTTGTAATTTGTATAAACAGATCATTTACTGTCAGATCACTGCTATGATCACACACACAAACACATACATACCTCAAATTAATTTCAAAAAACAAAATAAATAAAAGTCATCAAAGAGGAAAGCCAATATAGCTGTAGTTTTAGTCACTCCAGTGGCCTTGTATGACTCTTCCCTAATTACAACAAAATGCCTGGTGGGCACAATATGCCTCCAGAAATATTTTTATTCTTTGTTTGAGCCTGAGTTTTGTTGGTTGAAACAAAGCACTGTGATCTTTCTCTTTCTCCCTGGAGGTTTCTTTCTTTCTGGTTTGATACATTATTAAGATAAAAGGTGAACAGATTTTCCTTCTTTTCTTCTTCTTACAGAAGTTCACAAGACCTATCCAAAAGGATAATATATTTGGCCTTAGGGAAGTGGTCGGGCCTCAAGCATTTGCACCCTTTCTTTCTGCTACTGTCCGGGTCATTGCAAAAGACCACCTGAGTATAGGAAAGGCATTAAAAACTCATTTAAAAAATAGGCTTTTTTAAAATTGAGCTAAAATTAACTAAGGGGACCATCTAAACACACCATCAGAAAAGATAAAGCTGCCTTTTTCTCATGATCTCTCAGCTTGAAGAAAAAATTTCAGCAGAAAGAACAATAGGGCCACCCATTCCACCTCAGAGAATTTATCCCCCAAAGCCAGCTGGGAATGTATAGACCAAAGACTTATCTTCCCATCTGCTTCTCTGCCAGTTTGTCAATCGCCACGGTTCATGCTCTCTATTCTCCCCCACTCTCTGTCTCTGTCTCTCTCTCTCTAATACAAGAAATTTTCAATTCTTTAAAATACCCAGTGAAAAGAAAAATCTTTAAACACTTAGATTTACCATACCAGAATGTGGCAAGATGAAACTGCACAAAATTTTACTTAATAAGCAAACCAAAATTTAATGCAAATCAGAATAGCTAATACTATTTAATAATATCCTTTCTCTAGAAATTTCTTAGCAAAGAGAGAGGTTATCTAGTAAAATAAATTGGCTTTTTAACTTGATTTTATTGGGAAATAAATTTGTCTTTTCAAATTTTCATCTCATCAAAATGGTTTCTTCTTCCTTGCTTGTTTCCTTCTTTTCTTTCTTTCATTTTGGTTTTCCTTGTTAAAGACAATCCAACCTACACTGGTCAGGCACCACACAAAAGCAAAGGGTCACCAGGGTGCCTGAGTGACTCAGCTGGTTAAGCATCTATGTCTTGATTTCAGCTCAGGTCATGATCCCAGGACCATGGAATCAAGCCCCACATCTGCTTAAGATTCTCTCTCTCTTTACCTCTGCCCCTCTCTTCCACTCACACACTCTCTTTCTAAAAAAATAAAATAAAATAAAAAAGCAAAGGGTCATCTAGATAGTTTGACTTGAATACCCTAAAACCTTCATTTCCTAATAAACCATATTTATTTTTCCTAATCCAGATTTTAATTCCATTAAAACACCTTTGTGCATTTTGGAGAAGAGGAAAGATATGTCAAAATTAAAGTTTATAACAAAAAACTAAAAGAAATATTCCCAGATTTAAAAATGACCAAAAGTTTGGAAGAAAAATAAATGACTGGGGTGAAAAAGATATTGCAAAGTATCCTAATTCAGAGAATAATCAGAAAAATACAGTCTACCCAAGGGTCTCATTGTAAAATAAAACAGTGCATTTTGTTAAAAGTTGCAGAATTAGCTTTTAAATTACATTACAATGCATTTAAATAGTCTTAAAAGGACATACTAAAGCACTGGGATTTGGGGATATATTACTGTCTGAACCTAGTTGATAAAATAGGGATGTAGTGAAGATGCAAAAAGATTATATTAAAAGCATTTGCATTATCATCATCATCAGGTGGTGCCTAATAATATGGTGCAAAAGAATAATAAGGTACTTTGCACATAGTTAGAGTTTAATAAACGGTCACTTTTATTATTGTTATTGTTTTTGCTACAGTCCTGCTGCTCCTCCTCCCATGTCACAGGCTGCTCTTGACACTCTGATTTCCACTGTCAGGGAACTTATTACTATTGCAGAAATGTTGCAATCTCTTAGGTACGGAATGTGTCAATTGGCATATTGAAGTTAAGTGTGGCTTTGTTCCAATGTAGCCTGCCAATTGCCATTTGGGACCATCAGCCTCTATTTATGAGCCAGGACAGGTCCTCTCTCTCTCTCTGTGCCCTTGCTATATGTCTCTTGCCATTCCATCTGCCTCTGGGTTTTGCACCCTTGTTCTTTGCTTTGTGATAATCTATGTTTCCTTGCTTACTTCTTGACAAAAAGTAACTGCCAAGTAGAGTCTAAATTGAAAAGTGATCAGAAGGGGCACCAGGGTGGCTCAGTAAGTTAAGCATCCGACTTTTCATTTTGGCTCAGGTCATGATCTTGGGTTCGGACCCCCCATCGGACTCTGCACTGACAGCGTGGAACCTGCTTGGGATTCTCCCTCTCCCTCCCTCACTGCTCTCCCTCCCCCGCTCACGTGTGCTCTCTCTCTCTCTCGCTTTCTCTCTCCCCCTCTCTCTCTCAAAATAAATGAATAATCTTTAAAAAAAAAAAGTGTCCAGTAGGTGCAAAAGCAGAATTCCATTTCTTGACATTTCTTGCAGGAGTCCAGAAGTTTTAATTTAACTATTTTATACCCACTATCATACAGAGTATGGATCCTCACTATAAGGAAAATGGTAATGATGTCAAAAAAGAGAGAAGAAAAGAAGAATGAATTAAATATACAGAAGGAAAATAACAATTTGAATACTTATTAGTCCCTTTGACAGGCATTGTATACTCTTTATCTATTTCTGAATAGAGGACTTTGAGGGTCAACTTTAGACAGTTTTCCAGAACAGCTGGCTAACTCTAAGTTTTATGCAATTAATGGAAAGACATGGGAAAGAGCCATTTGTCAATGGTGTCAAAAGTTACATGTGCCACACAAGGCTGTGGAGAAATTAAAACCCTTATGCATTGCTGGGGGCTATGTAAAATGTTGTACCCACTGTGGAAAACAGTATAGCAGTTCTCCCCCAAAATTAAATGGTTATCACCACATGATCCATCAATTCTACTTTGGATGTATACTAAAATAATGGAAAGCAAGGACTCAAACAGATGCTTGTACTCCAATGTTTATAACAGCATTATTCACAACAGCCAAAAAATGGAAAAAATTTAAATGCCCATTAAATATGAGTAGGTAAACAAAATATGGTACATACATATTATTCAGTCCTAGAAAGGAAGAATATTTAGTATATGTTACCACATGGATGAATCTTGAGGACATCACCCCAAGTGAAAAAAACAAGCCAGTCACAAAGACAAATATTGTATGACTTATTTGCATGAGAGTAATAAGTTGCCAGGGGCTAGTGGGAAGAATGAATGGAGAGTTTTTTAGTGGGTATAGAGTTCCACTTCTGTAAGATGAACAAAGTTCTGAAGATGGATGGTGGTGATGGTTGCACAACATTGTGAATCTACTTAATGCCACTAAGCTTACACTTCAAGATGGTTAAAATGATAAATTTTGCGTTATATGTATTTTGCCAAAATTTTTAAAAGAAAAAGTCCCACATGCAACAGGCAATGCACACTGAGATGTCCAGGAAGGACCCGCATGTGGGAGGTCTGTGCTCTTTGCTCTGATATATGGGGGATGGCAGTCATGAGGAAAGGATGAGGATGTGGATGACACCAGTTAAAGCAGAGGAGCCTGACAATTCAGCTGAAAGTATTTTGACATTTAATTTAACTGCAATTTCCCAAGCATTGGATGCTTAGTTCCTTCAGGGAGAATAGACGCATTCCATTGCCTTGACTGTTCTGTCCGGTAGAGCTTGTGAGTGAGTTCCTTCCAGCTTCACTTCAGAAAAGAAACACAGATGGTAGCCTTTCTTTTTTCCTTGGCTTCATCACCTTGCCAATAAGTGCAGCTTCCTTTCCAAAGAGTCCCTGTTGCACATGTCATGCTTTTTCCGTTCCTCTCTCCTTTTATTAATTTTTCTGTTTGAGACATACGGGGAAACATGTGTCGGTGCCGACACAGTTTCCTGTGCCACTGCCAAAGTTAGGGGCAGCTCTGAAACTTTGGGAATTGATCTGAGACCTGTAAAACTGATTAAGAGGGTAGAAGAAAGTCTGAAATGCTAAGTAAGAAACGGCATGTGAGCAAACTGTAGTCTGTTAAAACTAGGAAATAACACAGGCCATGTTGGCAAAGACACAAGTTAATCTGTCACCCAGCATTAAAATATCACAAGGCTGTTCACTGCAGCACTGGCTGTACTAGTGGGAGGGATGGGGAGAAAGTGTGACCAAAAAAGCGTGTCAATCAATGAAAGAGCCGTTAAATGTATCATGAAACATCCAAAATAGGCTACTGCTAACAAAGTGCCCTTAAGACTATACTTTCAGGGATCATTTCTATAGTTCATCATAAAGTGCCCTTGTGTGAGTTAGGAAAAGTGTGCCCTCTTTTGGTGAACCAATTGCAAAAAGGCAGAACCTCTTCCACACCACCGAGACCCAGGTAAAACAATGAGACAAAGGTGTCCCTTCTCCCCACCGGACACCCCCAGCTCTCACAGCCCAATGCAGGTGGTATACAGGCTGGATTTCAGCCCCCAGACACAATTTGCTCACAACCTGCAATGCAAGGAGCCCTTAAAAAGGAAAATTATCTGGGGTGCCTAGGTGGCTCACTTGGTTAAGTGTCTGGCTCTTGATTTCAGCTCAGGTCATGATCTCATGGCTGGTGAGATACAGCCCTGTGTTGGGCTCCACGCTGAACACGGAGCCTGCTTGGGATTTTCTCTCTCCCTCTTTCTCTGTCCCTCCCTTGCTCATGTGCATGCTCTCATTTTCTCTCTCAAAATAAATAAATAAACATTAAAAAAAAGAAAATTCTCTGAGATATATTATCGAGTAAGAATGAAAAACTCAGAAGAATTGTTTTTTATATACAAATACATGTATGGGATATTTCTGAAAAAAATATCCAAGAGAATGGGTACTTACCAGTAGTAACTCTGGGGTTTGGAGTTTCAAGTGACAGATGAGTGGACATTTGTACATGGAATGGAATGCCAGATATGTTGGCTGGGGCAGTACTAGGCAGTTTTTCTCCTCCTTCTCCTTCTCCTTTTTCTTCTCCTCCTCTTCTCCTCCTCCCCCTCCTCCCCCACTTCCCTCTCCTTGTCCTCCTCTTTCTCTTCTTCTTTCTTTTTGGTTACATAGGTTTGCATGCTTTGAATTGGGGAGCATGAGACCTCCATTAGTGTAATTTTCCTCAGTTTTTGGGATAGCACTCAAATCAGGAGATTTTAAAATTCTCAAAAAGTAAACTAAATCTTTCTTGCCAAAGGCACCACTGACAAGCAGTTTTCACTTAAATTAACAAGATCTGAGGGCTCATTCTGGTTCACAGTCCTAAGAATTATCTCCAAATATTTAACTAATTTTTTTTGGACTCAAAAGCAGTATCTTCCTTTGGAAGGAAAGTGAGGAATGTAGGGCAAAATAGGTCAAGTTTTGGGTTCCCCATTTTAGTTTACCACTGACAGTGACTAGACATATGTGCAACCTGTTGGTTTTGTTACTTTGGAGAATGCTGACTAATACACTATCTGATAGGCTAGTCTTCCTTCATCATCCAAAATTGTCCTTATTATTCATGTTGGTTTGTTTTCCCATATAAATTTACAATTAGCTTAACTACTTACAATTAAAAACTGTTGTTATTGTAATGTTATTAAGTGTATGACTCTATAGCACATTTTACATTTAGAAGTTGAAAATTAAATTCAGGGAGAATATAAATCCTTATGATACTATTGAGTCTTCCTATGATTGAGACTTATTTTCTATCTTTCAAGGATATTCCATATCTTTTACATTCATCCCAACATTCCTTGTTACGATTATTCCTAGGGATGCCTGGGTGGCTCAGTTGGTTGAGCATCCAACTCTTTATTTTGGCTCAGGTCATGATTCCAAGCCCCACATCGGGCTCCATACTGAGCATGGAGACTGCTTTAGATTCTCTCTCTCTCTCTCTCTCTCTCTCTCTCCCTCCCTCCCTCCCTCCCTCCCTCTTCCCCTCTTCCCTACTCACACACTCTCCCTCTAAAATAAAAATAAAATGGGGCGCCTGGGTGGCGCAGTCGGTTAAGCGTCCGACTTCAGCCAGGTCACGATCTCTCGGTCCGTGAGTTCGAGCCCCGCCTCGGGCTCTGGGCTGATGGCTCAGAGCCTGGAGCCTGTTTCCGATTCTTGTCTCCCTCTCTCTCTGCCCCTACCCCGTTCATGCTCTGTCTCTCTCTGTCCCAAAAATAAAATAAACGTTGAAAAAAAAATTAAAAAAAAATAATAAAATAAAATAAAAATAAAATAAAATAGAATATTATTCTTATATGTAATCCTTTTTGATATCACTATAAATGCTATCTTTTGTCCATTATATGTCTTGTTTGCTAATTGTTTGCATACAGGGAAGCTACTGATTTCTGAATAATCATTTCATCCTCACAACTTTTTGAAATTTCCTTTTTGTTTGTGGCAGTTTTCTAGTTAATTTCCTGGGTTGTCCAGATATAAAATTCTATCTTTTGCAAACAATAATCATTTTTCCTCCTCTTCCTCTGATTTTATATTAGTAATTACTTAGCTTTTAAAAATTGCTTTGGTTTAGCCAGTACAGTACTATATTAGTGATTGTAATGGGCATAATTACTCTCTCTAATCTCTGTAGGAATATCTCTAGAACTTTTCCTCAAAGCAAAATGCTGCCATTTAGGTTGAAATGGATAATTACTACATGTTAAGAAAGAGATTCACTTGGTTTTATTTGCACACATTTTGTTATTGCAAACAACTGCTGGATTTTCATGAATTATTTTTCAGTAGCTATAAAGTGATGAGAGGACTCTTCTCCTTAGGTCTAATGATTATTTATATTCACAGATCTCCTAATAATGAGCCATCCTGGCATTTCTGGGAGAAAAGGGAATGATTTCATCAGGATATATTCTTGTATTTTTTTTTTGGTATGTGTGAAACATAGCATACATACAGAAAAGTGAAGGCATATATGTATACTTCAACAGGCAATAACCATTAACCACTATGCAGGTCAAGAGTCAAAACATTTGCTAGCATTACAGAAGCCTCCATATTTCCCTTCCCAGTAACAAACTCTCTCCTTTCCCTTTGGAAGTAACCACATTCCTGATTTTTCTGACAATAATTTCTTTATAAATTTAGTGATGTTTTCTCAATTTTATTTTTTTAATGTTTATTTGAGGCAGAGAGAGATTGAGCATGAGTGGGGGAGGGGCAGAGAGAGGGAGACAGAATTCGAAGTAGGATCTGAGCTATCAGCACAAAGACCAACACAGGGCTCAAACCCACAAACCATGAGATCATGAAATGAGCCACCTAGGTCAATCGACTGAGCTACCCAGGTGCCCCAAGTTTTCTCAACTTTAGATGAGTGGAATCATAATATGTATTATGTTTTGTCTAATCTTTATCTTAGTAAGATTGATGTATGTTACTGCATGTAGTTGTGGATGATTTCGTTTTCACTGATGTATAATATTTCACTCTATAAATGTACCATAATTTATATACCCATTCTATTATTGATGAACATTTGGATGCTTTCTAGCTTTGGATTATAGAAAACATTACTGTGTCTATGAAGTATCTTATACATATGTATGTACATATTTGCAACTGTGCTTCATACGCCAAAGGGCTTTACAATGGTTATATTAATTTACACCCCCATGAAATAATGTATGATAATGCCAACTGGACCACATAATTGCCAACACTATTTATTGTCAAACTTTTTAATTTAAGCCAAACCATTAAGTGGTAATTATATTTCATACTGGCATTAATTGTATTCCCCTACTACTAATAAGAATGGGCACCTTTCCACATGTTCATTAGCCATTTGGATTTCTTCTTTTTTGAAATTCCCATTTTTTTAAGTTTCCACTTCTAATTTTATTTGCTTTTCTTTTTATTACTAATTAGTAGGAGTTCTTTATATATTCTGCATATGAATATTTTGTTGATCATATGTGCTAGAAATATCTTCTGTTCTGTGGCTTATCTCTTCAGTCACTTTGTAGTATCTTGATGAATACAAGTTCATAATTTTAATGTAGGTAATTTTAAAAATATGTTCCTTTATATTTAACAAGTTTTGTGTCCTCTTAAATGGAACTTTTATGTACTCTATGATCATGAAGATATTCATCTGTTTGTCCACTAGAAGATTCTCTTGTTTTGCCTGTCATGATAGATCTTATTCCACCTAAAATAATCTTTTTTAAGAATATAACTTTGGTGGGGTTTTTTTGTATGGATACTTAATTGTCATAGCAACCTTTATTGAAAAGATTATTCTTTACCAACTTTTTTACAATGAACATTTTGTCATATATCAAATGACCATATTCCATTGGTTGATTTGTCTTTTCTACACTAATGCCACACTGGCTTAATTACTCTAGCTTTTTAATAATTCTTAAGCTCTCCTAGAGCAAGTCTATCACCTTTTTTTAAAGAGTGTTTTGGTTATTCATGGCTCTTTTCTTTTTCTTTATTTTTAGTGTATTTATTTATTTTGAAAGAGACAGAGACAGCATGAGTAGGGGAGGGTCAGAGACAGGTGAGGAGAAAATCCCAAGCAGGCTCCACACTTCCAGTGCAGAACCCAATGTGGGGCTGAAACTCATGAAACCATGAGATCATGCCCTGAGCCAAAACCAAGAATCGGACTTGTAACCAACTGAGACACCTAGGCACGCCTCATGACTCTTAGCAAATAAATATTAGAATCAACTTATAAAATTCCTCAGAAAATACTTTTTGTGATTTTGATTTGAATTGCATTGAATTGATATATCTATTTGGAGATAACTGATCTTTTAAAAATATTTAAATCCCTAGTTCATAAACATGACATATGCCATCCTTAATTTAAGTCTTTTTTAACATCTCACAATAAACTTTTATACTGCTCCTCATAAAGAATCTGCAAATATTTGCAGAAATATGCCTATTTCTAGGTATTATTATAAACATTACCTCTTTTGGTTTTTATCATACAGTATGTATTACCTGTTTTACAGGAAATTGTTTATAATCCTAATTAGCAGATGCCAATTGTTTTAGTCATATAACATAAAATTTACCATCTTAACCATTTTGGAATATATATCTCAGTAGTATAAGTACATTTACATTGTTGTGTAATCTCCATAGCTTTTTCATCTTGCAAACTGAAATTCTATACCCATTAAATAACTCCCCACTTGCCCCTCCCCCAGCTTCTGGCAACCACCATTCTACTTTCCTGTGAACAGTATCTTATTGCTTACTAAATTTTTTAACTGTTTGTTGCTCATAGTATTTTTAAGTCTCTTATTTCTTGTGGACTTTCTGTACAGTTACTCTCTCAATTATTCACAAAGGTGTACACAAACTCTATTAATTGTGGATTTGTCTATTTCTCCTTGCAGCTCAATCAATTTTGCTTCCTATATTTTAAAGTGCTGTCATCATGTTTATAAATGTTTATAATTATTATGTCCTTTTGATGACTTGACTCTTTTATTATTATGCCATGATTTTCTTTATCTTTATTAATATTCTTTGCCTTGAGATCTACTTCAATATTAATATATCCACCCCAGCTTTCTTTCCATTAGTGACAGAATGCTATGTCTTTTTTCATCCTTTTTCTTTTAATTTATTTGTCTTTATATTTACAGCATCATTTGTTAAACACTCTCAGCAAACTAAACAGAATGTAACTTTCTCAACCTGATAAAAGATGCCTGTGAAGAACCTATAACATCCAAATACTTAATGGTAAGAGACTGAATGCATTCCCTGTAAAATCAGGAACATGGCAAGGATGTACACTTTAACACTTATATTCAACAATACACTGAAGATACAAGTTATAAAATAAAACCATAAAAAGAAATAAGGCATGTAATATTGGGAAGAAAAAAGTACCAAAAGTCTTTATTCACAGATGACCTGGTCATCTATGCATAAAATGTGATGAAATACACAAAATGCTACAGGAACAAATAACTGACATTAGCAAGCTTACAGGAAACAAGATCAATATACAAAACTTAATTCTATTCCTATATAGTAGGAATACACAGTCAGAAATTAAAACATTAAAATACAATTTATAATGTTATTTAAAAGGCAAAATATTAGAAATAAATCCAAGAAAAGTTATGTAAGACCTATACACTGAAAACTACAAAACACTTGTGAGGGAAACTAAAGAATGCCTAAATAGACGGAAATACATTCCATGTCTATAAGCCAGAAGAGTCAATACTGATAAGACATCAATCTCCCCAAATTAGTCTATAGGTTCAATGCAATTCCAATAAAAACCCCAGCAGTCTTTTTTAGTAGAATTTGACAAATTTAGTCTAAAGTTTATGTAGAATTCAAAGGTTCTTGAATAACCTAAACAACTTTTAAAAAGAAAAAAGTGGGAGAATTAGTATTGCCTGATCTTAAGATTTATTCTAAAGCTACTGTGATCAAAACAGTATAGTGTTGGTATAAAGACAGTCAATGGAACAGAATACAAAGTCCAGAAATAGATTCACAAATATATAAAACCTGATTTTCAATGAAGATGCATTGACAATTCAATATATAAAGGATAGTTTTTTCAACACATGGCATTAGAATTGGATATCCATGGGAAGAAAGAAGGAGGAGAAGAAGAAGAACTTTGTCTCACATCTTCATTCATAAAGAGATAAAGAGAGAGATAAAGAGTTTCCCAGACAAACAAAATCTAAAGGAGTTTGTGACCACTAAACCAGCCCTGCAAGAGATTTTAAGGGGGGGCTCTTTGGAGAAAAAAACAAAACATAACAAAAAAGATCAAAAGCAGCAAAGACTAGAAAAGACGAGAGAACATCACCAGAAACACCAATCTGTAGGCAACACAATGGCACCAAATGCATATCTTTCAGTAATCACTCTGAAATATAAATGGACTAAATGCTCCAATCAAAAGACATAGGGTATCAGAATGGATAAAAAAACAAGACCCATCTGTATGCCTACAAGAGACTCATTTTAAATCTAAAGACACCTGCAGATTGAAAGTAAGAGGATGGAGAACAATCTGTCATGCTAATGGACATCAAAAGAGGGCTGGAGTGGCCACACTTATATCAGAAAAACTAGATTTTAAAACAAAGACTGTAACAAAAGACGAAAAAGGATATTATATCATAGTTAAGGGGTTTATCCACCAAGAAGATCTAACAATTGTAATAATCTATGCCCCCAACTTGGTACACTATGTGTGTGTATATATGTATGTATATATATATATACATATATATGTGTGTGTGTGTGTGTGTGTGCGTGTGTGTGCGTGTGTGTGTGTGTATATATTTTTTTAATCAATCACAAACATAACGAAATTCACTGATAATAATACCATAATATTAGGGGACTTCAACATCCCACTTACAGCAATGGACAGGTCATCTAAACAGAAAATCAACAAGGAAATAATGGCTTTGAATAACACACTGGATCAGATGGACTTAACAGATATATTCAGAACTTTTCATCCTAAAGAAGCAGAATATACATTCTTCTTGAATGCACATGGAACATTCTCCAGAATAGATCACATACTGGCTCATAACCTAGTCCTCAACAACTACAAAAAGATTGAGATCATACCACGCATATTTTCAGGCCACAACACTATGAAACTTAAAATCAACCACAAGAAAAAATTTGGAAAGACTACAAATACTTGGAGATTAAAGAACATCCTACTAAAGAATGAATGGATTAACCAAGAAATTAAAGAGGAAATTAAAAAAGTACATGGAAGCCAATGAAAATGAAAGCACGGCAGTCCAAAATCTCTGGGATGTAACAAAGGTGGCCATAAGAGGGAAGTATATAGCAATCCAGGCCTTCCTAAAGAAGGAAGAAAGATCTCAAATACACAACCTAACCTTACACCTAAAGGAGCTGGAAAAAGAGGAGCACATAAAGCCCAAGACCAGTGGAAGAATGGAAATAATAAAGATTAGAGCAGAAATCAATGATATAGAATTTAAAAAAAAAACAGAACAGATCAATGAAACCAGGAGCAGATTCTTTGAAGCAATTAACAAAATCAACAACCCCCCTAGGCAGATTTATTAAATATAAAAATGAAAGGATCGAAATAAATACAATCACTAATGAAAAAGGAGAGATCACAACCAACACCTCAGAAATACAAACAATAATAAGAGACTATCATAAGCAATTATACGCCAACAAGTTGGGTTAACTGGAAGAAATGGATAAATGCCTAGAAACATATAAACTACCAAAACTGAATCAGGAAGAAATAAAAGATTTGAACTGACTCCTAACCAGTAAAGAAATTGAATAAGTAATCAAAAATATCCCAACAAAGAAGAGTCCAGGGCCAGATGGCTTCCCAAGGGAATTCAACCAAACATTTTAAGAAGACTTAATACCTATCCTTTTGAAGCTGTCCCACATCTTGAAGCATATATAAAAATTAACTCAAAACGTAAAATAAAACTAGACAAATTCTAAAAGAAAACATAGGAGCAAATCTTCATGACTCTGGATTAGACAAAGAATTCTTAGATATGACACCAAAAAGTATGACCTATAAAATTTAATAAACTGCACCTCATGAAAATTTTTAAATTCTACTCTTCAAAAGACATTGTTTAGAGGATGAAAGATAAGACCCAGATTGGGAATAAATTTTTGTAAGTCATATGCCTGGTGAAAAAACTTATACACAGAATATATAAAGAACTCTCAAAACTAAATAAGAAAATAAGCAATCGAAATTCTTAAATAGGCAAAGTATTTAAATGGTAAAAAAGCACATAAGAAATTTATGAGAGCATTAGGCATTAGCGAAATATAAGTTAAAACAACATACCTTTTGGAATGGCTAAAAATATAAGGCTTAACTATATATCAGGAGTTGGCAAAAATATGAAACAAACACCATTGCTGGCGGGAATGTAAATGGTACAAACACATTGGAAAATAATTCCTCAGTTTCTTGAAAAGTTAAGCATTCAAACCTTCCATATGATCTAGCCATTTTAGTCATAGGTATTTTCCAAAAGAAATGAAAGCATATATCCACAAAAAGACTTACAATCAAATTTTTAATTTCAATAGCTAAAAGCTGAAAACGACCCAAATATTCATCAATAGGTGAATAGATAAACAATTATGGTATGTCCATAAAATGGAGTACTACTCAGCAATATGCATAGGGCAATTCAAATGAAGCTCAAAATAATTATGTTGCATAAAAGAGGCCAAACAAAAAATAAGAGTATATACTCTATGATTCCATTTATATATAATTCTAGAAAATTCTTATGTATCTAAAGTGACAGAAATTGATCAGTGATTGCCTGGGGATGGGGACAACAAAGGAGCACAAGAAAACTTGGGGGAGTGATAGATATATTCATTATCTTGATTGTGGTCATGGTTTCATTGCTGTATACATATTGTTTTCATATAGCTACATATATAAACTTACCAAATTGTATATCTTATTTTTTAAAGGATATATATTGGTTTTTAAAATTTTTTTTTTAATTTTTATTTTTGAGAGAGAGAGAGCATGAGTGGGAGATGAAGAGAGAGAGGGAGACACAGAATCCGAAGCAGTCTCCAGGCTCTGAGCTGTCAGCACAGAGCCCGATGCAGAGCTCAAATTCACAAACCATAAGATCATGACCTGAGCTGAAGTCGGACGCTTAACCGACTGAGCCACCCAGGCGCCCTTCAAATTGTATATTTTAAATATGTGAAGATTACTGTATGTCAGTCATGCTCCAAACAATAACAACAACCAGCATTATTTTTTTGACAAGTATTTGTATTGATAAGTGACAGTGGTCTCATTGATCTAGGATGAACTGCAATGAGACAACTCAGATCATTTTCATGTGCTCCTTAATCCATAGCAGTCTGGGCCAAGCTTATTTCCACGGCAGTCGTAAGTGTCCAAGAGGAAAAGAACACAATGACTCTTAAAGTCTAGGCTTGCAATCACTCTATTACATTGGCTAAGATAAGTCAAAAGGCCATCATAGATATAAGAGGTGAAAAATAGACTCTATGTCTTGATGGGAGGAACATCAACATGATATATTTCAAAGGGTGTGGAAAAAGGAAAGCATGTAGAATCAGGGTCAGTTTGCAACTAATCTACTACCCTTAGTAAGTAGCTGGCATTGCTAGAGACTAGGCATTACAAATATTACCTCCTTTGATCCTTCTTAGAATTCAAATCAAGTAAGTAGAATCCTAATTTTGAAGATGAAGAAACTGAGTCCCAGAGAAGACGTTGCGTAACGTGACCAAAGTCCCACAGCTAATCTGTTGCAGAGGTGGGATTCGAGCTTTACTGACTCCAGAGCATCTGCCCTTAGATGCTCATCACTTCTGTTTACTGCTACAATTTTAATTCCAAAAGTTATAACCCATTATCTACCTGTTTGTACCTACATATTTATATAGGCAATTTCCAGGTTGTTAGTGAACTGTGTTCTTAAAGTTTATATATAAGCCAGTGATTTAGAAATCAGATTACATTTTTTTCATAGAAATACTACAACAATTGCTTCCAGGGTAGCCTATTAAAGTCCATTTAACAAATAATGGCTGAAATATTACACAAAGAGTGAAAGAGTATTTCTCTGCAATTTTTTTAAAATAACATGTTTTTGAATAAAATGTCTGACAAGCTCCAATTCAATATTCCACGAGTACAATTATCTTCCTATATGCCCTCTGAAAGAGCAATATATAAACATTTATTTCCCAACAGATGAACTAGGCCACCCAGACAGAATCCAGGTGCCTGGGTGGCTCAGTTGGTTAAGCGACCAACTCTTGATTTCAGGTCAGGTCTAGGTCACAATCTCACAGTTGTGACAGCAAGTTCTACATAGGGTTCCACGCTGAGTGTGGAGCCTGCTTGAGACTCTCTCTCTCTCCCTCGCTATCTGCCCCTCCCCCACTCTCCCATGTGCATGCTCCCTCCCTCTCTCAAAATAAATAAATAAACTTTTTTTATTAAAAAATTTTAAAGAGGGGCGCCTGGGTGGCGCAGTCGGTTGAGTGTCCGACTTCAGCCAGGTCACGATCTCACGGTCCGTGAGTTCGAGCCCCGCGTCGGGCTCTGGGCTGATGGCTCAGAGCCTGGAGCCTGTTTCCGATTCTGTGTCTCCCTCTCTCTCTGCCCCTCGCCCGTTCATGCTCTGTCTCTCTCTGTCCCAAAAATAAATAAACGTTGAAAAAAAAATTTTTTTTTAAAATTTTAAAGAAAGAAGAGAATCAACTATAGTCACATTTGGTTTTAAATAACAATTATTTCCATACCACTGCACATATAAAGGACATTCATTGAACCTGTACATTAACAACAACCACAACAAAAATCACAGGACTATTTCCAAATTCAAAATATAGTTCAAATTTTCTATATTAAAATTGAAAATAAGAACTACTTCTAAATTTAAGTCCTCTGCTCAAAATCGTCCAATGGCACCCCATCTCACTCACAGTAGAAACCAAAGTCTCCTTGTTTCTGTGGCTTTGTTATCTTTATCTTTCCCCTCCTCTCTCACTCTGTTCCAACTCTGAGTACCTTGCTTTTCCCCCAATAGGATAAATACACTGCTGTTTCAGGGCTTTTGCTCTTGTTGTTCCCTCTAACTAGAACACTATTTCTCCAAATGTCTATACGGGTCTTTCAATCCCTTCAAGTATTTGCCCAAATGTCATTTTTCAACTTCATTGACCATCCCTTGCAATATAGCAACCACTATTCCTCCTTCTCCCCCTTCCTTATTTGACTTTACTCCATACAAATTTTCACTTTAAATATACTACGCATTTCACTTATTTCTTGTTTGTTATGCCACTACCATCACCACTAACATGTCAACTCCATAACAGTGATGATTTTATATCTTTCAGTCTTTTCTGTGGTACCCAACACTTCCATGTTCCAGAATGCTGCATAAACAACTTCTCTTATTTCATGATCTATTTATTTATACACACATTTCTTTCATGTGTATCTTTTTTATTTGACTGTCTCCTTTGAGTCTTCTGCATAAAGGGAACAGGTCTTCTCTTTGGCAAATGTTTATTATGAATAACTAATGAGCCACCAAAATTGCAGACAGAAAATTCAATGGGATTTGGGATGGTTGGGATGATTGGTGCAACAGCCTTTCAAATAATTCTTGGTCTTAAAGTCATTGAACACCTCGTGTTTTCTATATTCCTATAGAGTGGCATAAACTTGGTTGAAGCAGTTCTCTAATCAATACTCATTTGGACTGTACAATTGTGCAATAGTATTATATATGCTATCAATAAAGTATCCATTCATGAATAGCATATATCGTATTATTTAAAACCTAAAATTACATCTATTATGAAAAAGATACAATTCAATGATTTTTGCCATTTGGTTTCATTGAATTAAAATTTTACTACTTCCTTAAATCTGATTTTTATCAATTAAGCTAGATAAAAACCAACCCCTATCATTGTCATGAATATATCTACATCATTACTGCCAGGTACTATTTAGCACAGCAACTCTGTCATTTGTTGGTGTGATTTCTGTAATACAGTTATCCTTATATGTTGCTATCTTAATACTCATTCCCTCTGATTTCCAACTCACTGGGTCTGGTTGGGCAAATACTGTGGCCTCCAATCAATCAGGCTACTAATAGTACCAAATTAAGAAATGGTTTTGCAAGGCTTATAAAATTAGAGGTGACATACAAATTCAAATTTCTTTTTAATTTCTTTTAAAAATTCTTTTTAATTTAGCTTGGAAGCTAAAGAAAATATATTGTATTCTGCCTATATTTTCATACCAATACATTCACACATTATGGGTTTGGTATTTAACATCGGTTCTGCCCACTCTTCAAGTGTGCAGAATACAACTATGAGCTGAACACATTCTGAAGCATTCTCTTTTGCAGGACTCTGATGAATTCTGAAAACTGGAACACACATGTCATTTATAATTATTTTCAAGATAAATAAATGTGTAGTGTAACTGATAGTCTATCTCTGACAATTATTTAGGGAACATATTAAAAACATCTTGAAATGCTACCTTAATAGCAATATCAAAAGTTTATGGAAATAGAAATCACCTTGAGTGAATGCCTACCATGTACTCAGCCTCAGATGTAATAAAGACATGGACAAGACCCAGACCCTACCTAAAGGAAATAAGCCATGTATGTATATATACAAAGAGTATCCCACAAGTAAAACATGGTTAAGTACCTTTAAAACAGCATGGTGTTGTCAACAAATTTTGAACAAATAACAGATATTATAAACTTTCCTTTGAGCATCACAACTTCCTTCCAAGAGATTCAACTCTTCTCAAAAATGTCCCCCCATTCAGTTTGTGAAAATTTGAAATATATGTTCAACTATATGAAAGTAATTTACTCATCGTAAAAAATAGCTAAGAATAAAAAATTTTCAGTTCATCATCTCAAAATGTGGATGTTCTCTCTCCAGTCTTCTGGCAATGATTTTCATTGCTATTCTTTGGTAACTTTAAGAACTGACAGAGTAACTATAAATTATAGTGTGTGTGTGTATGTATGTGTGTGTGTGTGTGTGTGTGTGTGTGTATATATATATATATAGTGTATGTGTGTGTGTGTACACACAAACACATACACTATATATATATATATATACACACACACACATACACTATATATATATATATACACATACACACACATACACTATATATATAGCCACATATACATGTATGTATATATACACATATATACGTGTAAAGTACTTATATAAATTACATATATTATCTTATTTCTTTTCATGAAAAAAGTTAACCCTGTTCTTTTCTTTATAAAACAAGTTTCAGTTATTAAATTAAAAAGTCACATAATAAAGAGATTATAAATGTGTCTGATAAATATTTCAGTCTGGCTTATTGTCATCATTAAGTTCAAAAAGGATTTCTTTAATCTCTACATTAAAACATAAAATTTTGGGCAAGAACCTCAAGAATTTTTACTGAGATAATAAAATAGACAAAAAATGAGAAATTTCAGAAAGAAATCAATAAAAATGTCTAGAATATAGTACGTATTTTTAAATGAATATTTTCTATTAAAACATGAAATTCACAACTCTCTTAGTGTACAATTATAATGAAGGTACAAATATGTAAATAATATTCCTTTAAATGTTTACCAATTAATAAAGTATCAGAATAATATATTTGAAATCTACCTTTCAAAAACTTCACTTCACATTTCTCTAAAGCAGGTGTCTCCTAAACATTTGCTTATTGTTTGAAAGTTGTCTACAGTCATGAGACATTTGACTAGTTATAAATTAAACTGTATGTTCTGAGAATCTGCAAATATCAGGGATTTTACAAATAATCACTTGATTTCAAACTTCACTGTGGCTGTTTATGCTGTGATGGATAGACTGGTGAATTTTGAAAGAAGTCAAAATCATGGCATTTGCTTATCAACATCAGGATTCTATCATTTATTTTTTTAATTTTTATTTATTTATTTATTTTTTTTTTTTTTTTTTTTTTTTTTTTATGAAATTTATTGACAAATTGGTTTCCATACAACACCCAGTGCTCATCCCAAAAGGTGCCCTCCTCAATACCCATCACCCACCCTCTCCTCCCTCCCACCCCCCATCAACCCTCAGTTTGTTCTCAGTTTTTAAGTCTCTTATGCTTTGGCTCTCTCCCATTCTAACCTCTTTTTTTTTTTTTTTCCTTCCCCTCCCCCATGGGTTCCTGTGAAGTTTCTCAGGATCCACATAAGAGTGAAACCATATGGTATCTGTCTTTCTCTGTATGGCTTATTTCACTTAGCATCACACTCTCCAGTTCCATCCACGTTGCTACGAAAGGCCATATTTCATTTTTTCTCATTGCCACGTAATATTCCATTGTGTATATAAACCACAATTTCTTTATCCATTCATCAGTTGATGGACATTTAGGCTCTTTCCATAATTTGGCTATTGTTGAGAGTGCTGCTATGAACATTGGGGTACACGTGGCCCTATGCATCAGCGCTCCTGTATCCCTTGGATAAATTCCTAGCAGTGCTATTGCTGGGTCATAGGGTAGGTCTATTTTTAATTTTCTGAGGAACCTCCACACTGCTTTCCAGAGCGGCTGCACCAATTTGCATTCCCACCAACAGTGCAAGAGGGTTCCCGTTTCTCCACATCCTCTCCAGCATCTATAGTCTCCGGATTTGTTCATTTTGGCCACTCTGACTGGCGTGAGGTGATACCTGAGTGTGGTTTTGATTTGTATTTCCCTGATAAGGAGCGACGCTGAACATCTTTTCATGTGCCTGTTGGCCATCCGGATGTCTTCTTTAGAGAAGTGTCTATTCATGTTTTCTGCCCATTTCTTCACTGGGTTATTTGTTTTTCGGGTGTGGAGTTTGGTGAGCTCTTTATAGATTTTGGATACTAGCCCTTTGTCTGATATGTCATTTGCGAATATCTTTTCCCATTCCGTTGGTTGCCTTTTAGTTTTGTTGGTTGTTTCCTTGGCTGTGCAGAAGCTTTTTATCTTCATAAGGTCCCAGTAATTCACTTTTGCTTTTAATTCCCTTGCCTTTGGGGATGTGTCCAGTAAGAGATTGCTACGGCTGAGGTCAGAGAGGTCTTTTCCTGCTTTCTCCTCTAAGGTTTTGATGGTTTCCTGTCTCACATTTAGGTCCTTTATCCATTTTGAGTTTATTTTTGTGAATGGTGTGAGAAAGTGGTCTAGTTTCAACCTTCTGCATGTTGCTGTCCAGTTCTCCCAGCACCATTTGTTAAAGAGGCTGTCTTTTTTCCATTGGATGTTCTTTCCTGCTTTGTCAAAGATGAGTTGGCCATACGTTTGTGGGTCTAGTTCTGGGGTTTCTATTCTATTCCATTGGTCTATGTGTCTGTTTTGGTGCCAATACCATGCTGTCTTGATGATGACAGCTTTGTAGTAGAGGCTAAAGTCTGGGATTGTGATGCCTCCTGCTTTGGTCTTCTTCTTCAAAATTCCTTTGGCTATTCGGGGCCTTTTGTGGTTCCATATGAATTTTAGGATTGCTTGTTCTAGTTTCAAGAAGAATGCTGGTGCAATTTTGATTGGGATTGCATTGAATGTGTAGATAGCTTTGGGTAGTATTGACATTTTGACAATATTTATTTTTCCAATCCATGAGCAGGGAATGTCTTTCCATTTCTTTAAATCTTCTTCAATTTCCTTCATAAGCTTTCTATAATTTTCAGCATACAGATCCTTTACATCTTTGGTTAGATTTATTCCTAGGTATTTTATGCTTCTTGGTGCAATTGTGAATGGGATCAGTTTCTTTATTTGTCTTTCTGTTGCTTCATTGTTAGTGTATAAGAATGCAACTGATTTCTTTACATTGATTTTGTATCCTGCAACTTTGCTGAATTCCTGTATCAGTTCTAGCAGACTTTTGGTGGAGTCTATCGGATTTTCCATGTATAATATCATGTCATCTGCAAAAAGCGAAAGCTTGACTTCATCTTTGCCAATTTTGATGCCTTTGATTTCCTTTTGTTGTCTGATTGCTGATGCTAGAACTTCCAGCACTATGTTAAACAGCAGCGGTGAGAGTGGGCATCCTTGTCGTGTTCCTGATCTCAGGGAAAAAGCTCTCAGTTTTTCCCCGTTGAGGATGATGTTAGCTGTGGGCTTTTCATAAATGGCTTTTATGATCTTTAAGTATGTTCCTTCTATCCCGACTTTCTCAAGGGTTTTTATTAAGAAAGGGTGCTGGATTTTGTCGAAGGCCTTTTCTGCATCGATTGACAGGATCATATGGTTCTTCTCTTTTTTTTTGTTAATGTGATGTATCACATTGATTGATTTGCGAATGTTGAACCAGCCCTGCATCCCAGGAATGAATCCCACTTGATCATGGTGAATAATTCTTTTTATATGCCGTTGAATTCGATTTGCTAGTACCTTATTGAGAATTTTTGCATCCATATTCATCAGGGATATTGGCCTGTAGTTCTCTTTTTTTACTGGGTCTCTGTCTGGTTTAGGAATCAAAGTAATACTGGCTTCATAGAATGAGTCTGGAAGTTTTCCTTCCCTTTCTATTTCTTGGAATAGCTTGAGAAGGATAGGTATTATCTCTGCTTTAAACGTCTGGTAGAACTCCCCTGGGAAGCCATCTGGTCCTGGACTCTTATTTGTTGGGAGATTTTTGATAACCGATTCAATTTCTTCGCTGGTTATGGGTCTGTTCAAGCTTTCTATTTCCTCCTGATTGAGTTTTGGAAGAGTGTGGTTGTTCAGGAATTTGTCCATTTCTTCCAGGTTGTCCAGTTTGTTGGCATATAATTTTTCATAGTATTCCCTGATAATTGTTTGTATCTCTGAGGGATTGGTTGTAATAATTCCATTTTCATTCATGATTTTATCTATTTGGGTCATCTCCCTTTTCTTTTTGAGAAGCCTGGCTAGAGGTTTGTCAATTTTGTTTATTTTTTCAAAAAACCAACTCTTGGTTTTGTTGATCTGCTCTACAGTTTTTTTAGTTTCTATATTGTTTATTTCTGCCCTGATCTTTATTATTTCTCTTCTTCTGCTGGGCTTAGGCTGCCTTTGCTGTTCTGCTTCTAGTTCCTTTAGGTGTGCTGTTAGATTTTGTATTTGGGATTTTTCTTGTTTCTTGAGATAGGCCTGGATTGCAATGTATTTTCCTCTCAGGACTGCCTTTGCTGCGTCCCAAAGCGTTTGGATTGTTGTATTTTCATTTTCATTTGTTTCCATATATTTTTTAATTTCTTCTCTAATTGCCTGGTTGACCCACTCATTCGTTAGTAGGGTGTTCTTTAACCTCCATGCTTTTGGAGGTTTTCCAGACTTTTTTCTGTGGTTGATTTCAAGCTTCATAGCATTGTGGTCTGAAAGTAAGCATGGTATAATTTCAATTCTTGTAAACTTATGAAGGGCTGTTTTGTGACCCAGTATATGATCTATCTTGGAGAATGTTCCATGTGCACTCGAGAAGAAAGTATATTCTGTTGCTTTGGGATGCAGAGTTCTAAATATATCTGTCAAGTCCATCTGATCCAATGTCTCATTCAGGGCCCTTGTTTCTTTATTGACCGTGTGTCTAGATGATCTATCCATTTCTGTAAGTGGTGTATTAAAGTCCCCTGCAATTACCACATTCTTATCAATAAGGTTGCTTATGTTTATGAGTAATTGTTTTATATATTTGGGGGCTCCGGTATTCGGTGCATAGACATTTATAATTGTTAGCTCTTCCTGATGGATAGACCCTGTAACTATTATATAATGTCCTTCTTCATCTCTTGTTACAGCCTTTAATTTAAAGTCTAGTTTGTCTGATATAAGTATGGCTACTCCAGCTTTCTTTTGGTTTCCAGTCGCATGATAAATAGTTCTCCATCCCCTCACTCTCAATCTAAAGGTGTCCTCAGGTCTAAAATGAGTCTCTTGTAGACAGCAAATAGATGGGTCTTGTTTTTTTATCCATTCTGATACCCTATGTCTTTTGGTTGGCGCATTTAATCCATTTACATTCAGTGTTATTATAGAAAGATACGGGTTTAGAGTCATTGTGATGTCTGTATGTTTTATGCTTGTAGTGATGTCTCTGGGACTTTGTCTCACAGGGTCCCCCTTAGGATCTCTTGTAGGGCTGGTTTAGTGGTGACAAATTCCTTCAGTTTTTGTTTGTTTGGGAAGACCTTTATCTCTCCTTCTATTCTAAATGACAGACTTGCTGGATAAAGGATTCTCGGCTGCATATTTTTTCTGTCTAGCACCCTGAAAATCTCGTGCCAATTCTTTCTGGCCTGCCAAGTTTCAAAAGAGAGATCAGTCACGAGTCTTATAGGTCTCCCTTTATATGTGAGGGCACGTTTACCCCTTGCTGCTTTCAGAATTTTCTCTTTATCCTTGTATTTTGCCAGTTTCACTATGATATGTCGTGCAGAAGATCGATTCAAGTTACGTCTGAAGGGAGTTCTCTGTGCCTCTTGGATTTCAATGCCTTTTTCCTTCCCCAGTTCAGGGAAGTTCTCAGCTATTATTTCTTCAAGTACCCCTTCAGCACCTTTCCCTCTCTCTTCCTCCTCTGGGATACCAATTATGCGTATATTATTTCTTTTTAGTGTATCACTTAATTCTCTAATTTTCCCCTCATACTCCTGGATTTTTTTATCTCTCTTTTTCTCAGCTTCCTCTTTTTCCATAACTTTATCTTCTAGTTCACCTATTCTCTCCTCTGCCTCTTCAAGCCGAGCTGTGGTGGTTTCCATTTTGTTATGCATTTCGTTTAAAGCGTTTTTCAGCTCCTCGTGACTGTTCCTTAGTCCCTTGATCTCTGTAGCAAGAGATTCTCTGCTGTCCTGTATACTGTTTTCAAGCCCAGCGATTAATTTTATGACTATTATTCTAAATTCACTTTCTGTTATATTATTTAAATCCTTTTTGATCAGCTCATTAGCTGTTGTTATTTCCTGGAGATTCTTCTGAGGGGAGTTCTTCCGCTTGGTCATTTTGGATAGTCCCTGGAGTGGTGCGGACCTGCAGGGCACTTCCCCTGTGCTGTAGTGTATAACTGGAGTTGGTGGGCGGGGCCGCAGTCAGACCTGATGTCTGTCCCCAGCCCACCGCTGGGGCCACGGTGAGACTGGTGTGTGCCTTCTCTTCCCCTCTCCTAGGGGCGGGATTCACTGTGGGGTGGTGTGGCTCGTCTGGGCTACTTGCACCGTGCCAGGCTTGTGATGCTGGGGATCTGGCGTATTAGCTGGGGTGGGTAGGCAAGGTGCTCGGGGGCAGGAGGGGCAGGCTTAGATCGCTTCTCCTTAGGTGATCCACTTCAGGAGGGGCCCTGTGGCAGCGGGAGGGAGTCAGATCCGCTGCCGGAGGTTTGGCTCCGCCGAAGCGCAGAGTTGGGTGTTTGCGCGGAGCGAGCAAGTTCCCCGGCAGGAACAGGTTCTCTTTGGGATTTCGGCTGGGGGATGGGCGGGGGAGATGGCGCTGGCGAGCGCCTTTGTTCCCCACCAAACTGAGCTCTGTTGTCAGGGGGCTCAGCAGCTCTCCCTCCCTTTGTCCTCCAGCCTTCCCGCTTTCCGAGCCGAGCTGTTAACTTATGACCTCCCAGACGCTAAGTCGCGCTTGTTGTGGGAACACAGTCCGTCAGGCCCCTCCGCTTTTGCAAGCCAGACTCGGTGGCTGTGCTTGGCCGGCGAGCCGCCCCTCCGCCCCGGCTCCCTCCCGCCAGTCCGTGGAGCGCGCACCGCCTCGCTGCCCTTCCTACCCTCTTCCGTGGGCCTCTCGTCTGCGTTTGGCTCCGGCGACTCCGTTCTGCTAATCCTCTGGCGGTTTTCTGGGTTATTTAGGCAGATGTAGATGGAATCTAAGTGATCAGCAGGACGTGCGGTGAGCCCAGCGTCCTCCTAAGCCGCCATCTTGCCCGACCTATTTATTTATTTTGAGAGAGAGAGCATGTGCACGAGCAGGGGAGGGGCAGAGAGAGAGAATCCCAAGCAGGCTCCACACTGTCAGTGCAGAATCCAATGCTGGGGGCTCCATCCCACAAACTGTGATATCATGACCTGAACTGAAATCAAGAGTCAGATGCTCAAATGACTGAGCCACCCAGGCACCCCAGGAATCTATCATTTATTTTTGAGTCTTGATGTATTTGATTTCCTCTTTAATATCTCATTAGCATTTCTTTTCTTTCAGGCATATAACATACCTATTCAACAATTCTATACATAACTCAGTGCTCGCTATGATAAGTGTAGTCACAAACTGTTACCATAAAACATTATTATAATATTATTGCCTTCTCTATGCATTATTTTTCACCTCTTTGACTTATTTATTTTATAACTGGAAGTTTGTACCTCTTAATTTCCTTTATTTTGCCCAAACTCCCCTCTGGCAATTATCAGTCTTTTCCCTGCATTTAAGAGTCTGTTTAGATTTGTGGGAGTTTTTGTTCATTTGTTTTGTTTTTTAGATTCCATATATAAGTTAAATCATAGGGTTTTTGTCTTTTTCTGACATATTTCACACAGCATAATGTTCAATGGACCCTCCAGGTCAATCCACGTTGTTGCAAATGGCAACATATCATTCTCTTATGCTTCAGTAATATTTCATTATATATACTGCAATGTATATGTGTGTGTGTGTTTGTGTGTGTGTGTGTGTGTGTGTGTATTTACATTATATATATACCACATCTTCTTTATCCATTCATTTATCAATGGACACTTGGGTTCCTTCCAATCTTAGCTATTGTAAATAATTCTGCAATAAACATAGGGTGCATATATCTTTTTGAACAAGCTTTTTTTAAATTCCAGTATAGTTAACATACAGTGTTATATTAGTTACACATTATTAGCATTTCTTTTAGACCATCTCAGAACACAAGTATTCAATCCATCCCTCAGTGTTACAATTAAAGGCAGTATTTCATTTAAACCAAAAAAAAATAGAGATCAGTTATATCTGTTTTCAACTAACCTGCAAAGTTGCTATGGGGAAAAAGGGTTAGTCTCAACCTGATTGCAGAGAGCTGCACTAGGACTAGAAGAAGGCTCAAGGCAGGCAGATTGCAGTCAAAATACAAGCAAAGGCTTGAATTAGAACCAACTGGAAATGGAGTATTCCATCTTGTGAGCTAGGAATTCCTGGTCATTTGATGTGCCTTGCCATTCTTTGGGGATGTTGTAAAAGAATTTGAGCTCAGATTTTAGAAACAAGTTATTTGGCACAACTTTCTGTCTCATGGGGCCCCTTCTATTTCATGAAATCCTGGTCTATGGCTAGCTCTACTCACCACTCATCTGTGTGAGTATTTTGCATGTGTTAAATATGAACCGATATATTTACATACACGCCACCACAGTACACAAAGCAGCCTTTTGGTGACACCTAATTTCCAACCAATTTCCATGTGTAAATAATTACCCTTGAGAGTGATGTCTTTGATGAATCAGAAACTGCTGGCAGCTGCTGGCAGCCTGTGTGGGGCAGCAATAATAAAACAAAAAGGTCAAAGGCAGGTGAAGAAATATACAGATATACCATCATTCTGGTAGTAAACTCCAAACACTTTTCTTTTCCCTTATTTCTCTTGGTAAATTTATAAAGTGATCTTTTACAGTACCAATATTCTCTCCCCCATCAATGTTCCAGGTGAAGTGTTACTGAGGTATACTGGTGGCCAAAGAAAGACATTTTTATGTAGCTGAATGCCAAGATATTTTTACACAGCTGTCCTTTTGGTGCCAAAATGAGTGGTATGAGTTAGAATGTAAAAACATTATTAAAAATTAAAAATATCATTTTTAATAATAATACTATATTGAGAGAGGCTCACTTCACCCCCATCCTAACTTGCCCCTAATCCCCACTCCATCCCCGAGTATCCAAAACCTCACTTGGAGATGGAGGAAAACATGGAGTCAGGCTCAGGGTTGGATGGAGAAACAGACACTGAATGAAGCTCAAGGGCGGAGTTCAGGGATAAGAGTGTGTATTGTGGAGTGGGTGAGGTGAGGAATAAGGTAAGACCAAAGAATGGAATAAAGATGTCTAATGAAGATGTTACTTTATAATCTGTAAAATCTTAACTCAAGTTTAAAGGTCCCCTTTTCAACTTATGTCTAAATCAACTGCTAACCCACCATCTTAGAGAAGCAGGGAAGCTTCCACAGAGATTTTTGCTGATGCTTCTTTGAACTCTGCGGTCCCTTCCAAAATGTGCCCTATTCAGAGTGTGGCTGAGAGATGATATCCCATCACTGGACTGACTGGGAGTGGTAAAACTAGAGGAGAAGAAGCTCATCTATTCCTCTCCCTGAAAATAAATGGATCTCAACCACCGTACTATTGGATAGATTTGTCACTTAAATTGTCAACACTCATGAGTTCCGGGCTTTGGGGAACCCTAAAACCCCATTGCTATTTATTTGATTTAACAAAATTCCCTTTAGTCCTCTTAGAAGAACTTTGTTCTGTACAATACTAAAATGAATGGAAAGTAAATGGGATTTGATAGTCTTGACAATTTTGCAACATGTTTTGAGATATGCAGAGAGATTCCAAGTGGCTGGTTTGGGAATGCAGTTAGTGACAGTAGATGAATCTGTAAGAACCCAAGTATTATTCTTCGTCTTATTCACTGCCTAATTAATATATGCTAGAGGGAAGATGAATGAGCAGAAAATATAAAGGAATGTGAGAGCTAATAATACCGATCCAGTTGTTGGGTTAGTCCAAATCTAGAGCAGTCAATAGTCCAATGAACAGTGCCCAAAGAACTTTGGTTAATTTAAACTACTGCCTGCAGATGTCATCTTCCAAGGAGGTCTAATATTGTAAAAGAGCTTAGATGAAGTAATGGAAAAGGACATGATACAAAATTTTGACTGGATTCCATGAGTTTCACAATTATAAAGCATTCATATCTTGAAATCAAAAAGCTGATGAAATTTATGGAAATTCATTATTCTTACAGATTGTAATAATTATTAATAAAATATGAATATATTTTACTTACATATTCATAAAGTTTATTGTTAGGATAATTAAATACCTAATTCTTGTTAGATACAGTATCTAAGTCAAATAATCAAACTTTTGAATTTTTCACACTCATGGGTTTTAAAGGTAAAAACAGTCAAAAATCTGTCCCTAAGAATTGTGAATGGTACTATATGCAACTGAAACAGCTAAAGCTATGAGAAACTATGTTCTTCTGAATATAAAGGTATATATGTATCCAGGTAAATGTAATATGCAACAATGATCTGAGTTTGCTTTAGGGCTCCCACATTTATTATATTATAATAAGGTACATATTATAATATATATCATAGTATGTACTATGTGTATATATGTAATATAATAAACATTATATTATATAATATATAATAAAATCCCATTTTAACACAAATTTACTGAATTATGCTTTTCTACATGATTATAGATTATGTGTATATATGTAATATAATAAACATTATATTATATAATATATAATAAAATCCCATTTTAACACAAATTTACTGAATTATGCTTTTCTACATGATTATAGATTATGAGCATTTATATGTGTTTTTCTATTTCTTTAGTCCTATGGAGTTTTTCTCTTTCATTTTCAGACATTTTTGTTTCTTTATAAATGATTTTCTTCAGCATGATGGACTTTCACTTTCAATTATTGATGTATTTGATGTTACATTAGCATTTCTTTTGCATATTCTCAGAAGTTCTCAGGGTTAAGCATTATACAGTTCTCAAAACTTTAAATTTGTTTTTTTACATTTATTTATTTTTGAGAGACAGAGACAGAGCACAAGTGGGGGAGGGTCAGAGAGAGAACGAAACACAGAATCCGATGCAGGTTCCAGGCTCTGAACTGTCAGCACAGAGCCCAATGCAGGGGCTTGAACTCACCAACTGTGAGATCATGATCTGAGCTAAAGTCGGACTCTTAACCGAGCCACCCAGGTGCCCCTATGGTTCTGGGCAACCAGAACCATATGAGTTCTTAAAACTTTTAAATCTTTCATTACATAAGTGAAAACTGAAAATACCTAAAATTCTTTTAGTAAAATTCTTCATAAACACACTTAATTCTGATAAACATGCCTATACATTATATTAACTTCAAAATCTATGACATCTGTTAAATTTTCACCTTTTGACCTTATTACTCAGAAATTTATATAATTCTTAAAGCAGTCACTACTTTTCACCCGTTGATGTCAACACTTGAAAGTTATTAGATATGACTTTCATAAATTACTAAATATAAAAACCATAAAGTTACAGGGTGCCTGGGTGGTCCATTCGGTTAAGCGTCCAATTTTGGCTCAGGTCATGATCTCACAGTTCATGAGTTCAAGCCCTGCATCAGGCCCTCTGCTTCAGCACAGAGCCTGCTTCAGATGCTCAGTCTCCCTCTCTCTCTGCCCCTCTCTGGTTCATGCAGGTGCACTCTTTTCTGTCTCTCTCAAAAATAAATAAACATTTAAAAAAATTTTAAAGACAAGCATAGTTAAATCTTGGAGAAACAAGTTTAAGATTTTTGTTAATGATGCTTGTCTTTTGTTTTAATTAAAATATTATATCTACCTCAAGGAATAGGAGCCTGTCAAAGACAGAGTATCAGAGTCCCAATGGGGAACCAGAGTACTAAGTAGGGCAACTAATGATGACATACCAAGTTGTATGAGTTTATTCAACCCTTCAAGCTCCTTCTGGACATAACAGACAATTTTGTGGAAGCACAACTAAATTCAGACACCACTGACTGGTATGGCTAAAGTGTAGAATATTTCTCCTACCTTCATTAGAACGAGCTCAGAATCTGAGCCTCCAGGAGGAAAGTGTCAAAAAGTAGAGTAGACAAGGACTGGGAAAAGTAAACTTTGATGGAAAACAAAACAACAATGCCTAGAGAAAAATCTGGTGATAACCAATGCTAAAAAATTTGCCTCTTGAAAATAAAGCACTGACCCACTCATCCATGAGATCCTTGCAAAATGTGATTACACTTCCCTGACCCCACCCACCTTCCCTTCATTGTACTCCCTCTAACGTCTTCTCTGCCCCAGAATCTATAGAAAGGATTAGGGCTTTGGGCTAAAATATTGTCTTAGAACTTTTTTTTTTTTTTTTTTTTTTTTTAAATTTTTTTTTCAACGTTTATTTATTTTTGGGACAGAGAGAGACAGAGCATGAACGGGGGAGGGGCAGAGAGAGAGGGAGACACAGAATCGGAAACAGGCTCCAGGCTCCGAGCCATCAGCCCAGAGCCCGACGCGGGGCTCGAACTCACGGACCGCGAGATCGTGACCTGGCTGAAGTCGGACGCTTAACCGACTGCGCCACCCAGGCGCCCCTGTCTTAGAACTTTTAATCCCAATGTTTTATAGGTATAGAGCATCCCACTAGTCTACAATAAGATTTGTTTTCTGCATTAGTTCATTTCATGGGTGTGTTCATTTTATAAAATCATGAATCAAACCCCTTGAAATATTAATGGTATAAAACTCTATGTATATTCATGGTGGTTATATATATAAGGGACTGTCAGATCCCAACCCCAATTATGTGTACTTACTGAAAACACATTCACAAATGAGTAGAACTCAAGATCATAAGTTCTATTAATTTTAATGCTCCCAAGATGAGTCAGAATTTTTAAAGAAAATGGCTCATTTGCTTGGATCCTTAGCTCTGGAAGTTGTTTTAAATTAGTGAAATTGGTTGTCCTGAAATGTTTAAGTTGATGTAGAGTTTTTCTTTCCACTTCTGAGGATTCTTCCCAGTGATTAAAGAGGTTTTTTATTTTAATATTAAATAAAAATTTGCCCTCAATAACTTTTAATATTTTAATAGAATATGCATGCCTTTCCTAACATTAGTCAGTTCAAAATGATGTATAAACTATTATAGATTGAATTTCATTACTATTCTAATTTCTCAATGAGCTACAGTATTATTTCCCCACTGCTCAAATCTAAAATATTATGTGACAATAAATATTTAAGAGGATGAATTCCACAGCAATTTTGGTTAATAGAATTCACCATAACTAAGAAAATTATTATAATAAATATGTATTAAGATCCATTTCACCAAATCCCAGAATATTAAACATTTACAAATGCCCCTAAAATTTAAATAAAATATTTAAAGAATGCAAACTTGTAAAATTTGTCATCCAGACAAATAATGCACAAATGTGAGTTGGTTTAGAAACACATAGAGAAATTTCATAATCACTAATACTTAACTTTCTACTCACAGTTCAGATAAATGTGACTCTGCAAAAAAAAAAAAATATATATATATATATGTTAAGAAAATTGTGATATAGCTTGGCATGACATTTTGCTTGTCTCTTTTTACTCATATAATAACTATTCATTCAATGAGTAAATATACATCTGTATATATAATAATATATATTCAGTAATAATTTCAAAATTAGTCAGAATAATATATATTCAGTAATAATTTTGATATTGATTCATGTTGAAATGATAATATTTTGGATGTACTGAGTTAAATAAAATATATATTCAAGTTAATTTCATGTGTTTCTTTTCACCTTTTTATATGGATACTAGAAAACTTTAAATTATATATGTGGCTCTCATTATATTTCTACTGGATAGTGCTGGTCTAAGGGAAACTGATAATAAATGTATACATAAAAAATAATTATAAAATTTATTTTATTTAAAAAGGTATTCTGAATCTGATCATCAGAAAATCATGACAGAGCATGTAGTAGGATGAATAAAGACCATCCCAAGATATCAAATCCTAAAGCCTAAAACTTTTAAATGTTATCTTATTTGGAAAAAGGATATTTACAGGCATTATTAAAGGATTTTGAGTTGAAATTACCCTAGATTGTCTTAATGGGTCCTAAGGTATTCAAAAGTATCTTTATAGGAGAAAAGCAACACAGAAGAGAATAGGTAATATGACTATGGAGGCAGACTTTGGAGTGATGTGACCACAAGTCAAGGAATGTTGACAGCAACCAAAATCTGGAAGAGACAATGAGTCTCTAGAATCTCCACATAGAGTTTAGCCATGCCAACACCTTGATTTTGGAATTCTGGTCTCCAGAACCATGAAAGAATACATTTCTGCCTTAAGCTGCCTAGTTTGTGGTAGTTTGTTATAACATCCACAGAAACTAATACAGAGCATAATGGTGGGAAGAGGTCATTTGGAGTGGCATTTAAAGTAAATAGGGAGAAGAGGCTCCTTGAATGGAATGATCAGGGAAAGTCTATCTGAGAAAGCTATATTTAAGTGAGATTTAACGAATAAGAAGGTACTGACCATTTGAAGATATTGAGGAAAGGATTGCAATCACAGGGAACAACATATGGGCAGGCTCTGAGATGAGAAAAAGATTCATTTCTTCTAGGAACAGAAAAGAGGCAAAAATTTCTGAAACATGGCGAGCAAAGGAGAACATGACTCAAGAAGAAAATGGAGAGGTAAGCAAAAGGTATCCAGGACCACGTTTGCCATGATGAGGAGTATGGATTTTATTTTAATTGTAACAGCTGTATTAAGTGGGGAAGTATCATGGTTAGATTTATGTTCAGAGAAAGACTTTTGTGGCTGATTTGTAAAGAATATATTAAAGGGTAACAAGTATAGAGCAGGAAAATAAATTAGAAGGCTGATGTAGTAGGCCAGGCAATAGATGTTGATAATCTGGACCAAGTTGCTGGTAGTAGAGATGGTGAAAACCAGAAAAATTTAAGATATATTTTGAATACTGAATGTGGGGAAATTGTATGAATTGGGTATAGTGAGTGAAAGTACACAGAATAAAATATAACTGCTAGGTTTCTGAAATAAACAACTAAGTTGATTATTGATGGGTAAGACTGGAAGGCAAGGAGTTTCACAAAAATTTATGAGTTCAGTTCAAGTCATGTTAATTCTGAAATTCGTGTGAGATACCAAGTTTATACCAAGCAGAAGTATATACAAATTTATGTATGAGTTTTGAGGTCCAAGGTGAACACTAAGTTCAAAATATAAATTTGGAAGTCATTAGTCAGTAGTGGTCTGTAAATCCATGGGCATGGATAAGATTACCTAAAGAAAGAGCATAAAGAGAAATGTCTGGGTGGCTCAGTTGGTTGAGCATCCAACTGTCAATTTTGGCTCAGGTCATTGTCCCAGGGTTGTGGAATCATGTCCCACATCGGGCTCTACTCTGAGCTTGGAGCTTGCTTAAGACTCTCTCTCTCTCTCACTCTCACTCTCTCGCTGTCTCTCTCTCTCTCTCTGTGCCCCTTCCACTATTCATGCGCTCTCTCTCTCTCTCTCTCTCTCTCTCTCTCTCTTTCTCTCTCTCTAAAATGAAATAATTTTTTTTAACAAACAGCATAAAGATATAATAGAGGGAAACTAGGATTGAGCACTGAGGAACTCTAGAAATTAGATAGGAAATGCCACGGAAGAAGACTGAGCAGAAAAGGCAATGAAGGAAGAAAAGAGACCAGAAATGTGCAGTATCACAGAAGCCAAAAGGGAAGACTAATCTGAAGAAAAGAAACATTCACTACAACAAATAGTGCTGAGAGCTGAGTAGGAATAATGAGAGGAAAATGGCCACTGGATTTGACAAAATGGAGGTCAATGGAGATTATATCAAGATCAGTCTTCATAAAATGGTTAGAGCAGAAGTCAGATTGTTGAGTTGAAGAGTAAAGAGATTGGTTTTGGTGTATGATCTGAGGTAAAGATCCAATTTTACTGTTTTCAGTAGGGATAAACAATTAACCTCAAAAGCAGGTAAACCTGAGGAATACATTTTATAGTGATGCATAGTTATGTGGAAAATTATTTGAAAAGTAAAGGAATTACAAATACAAAATGTAGGCAGGTAGTTAACTCTTGATGAGGAAACAAAGGGATAGAATTCAGGTCATTCAAGCATCCTCAAAGGAATTGATAATGTTCTGGTCACTAAGTTTATCATAAAAGTTTATTGCATAATTATATTCATAACCTACATCACAGTCTTGTATTTTTATATATAAAATACAATATATACACAAAGGATTATGGGAAACTGATGGAGCAGGAAGCATGAAGAATTGGCCTTCCCACCTAGACAATAGTTTTGCTGGCAGAATCTATCTGATACAGCAATTTTGGAACTCTAGAGTTTATTGGGTTTTCAACTTCCAGAGGAAGTCTTGGACAGTAAATTAGTTAATTTTAATTTATTTTAGCTCTTAGCTCAGCAGCAGCTATCCATTCCCTACTCACCAACTCTGTGGCAGGCAGCCATGTGCATGGTCCTAGAGCAGCTTGCAAATAACCTATGGAAGTAGGGTAGACAACAAGGACCCTGTCCTCCAAATAACAGGGATCTATGTTCTGATCACTGATATCTGCTTATGATCACAGAGGCACAGACACAAAGGCAGGCAGCCATTGTTGAACTTCCTCCTCATGGTTGCAAGTTCCTTTCCTTCAGAATAAAGCAACTTCCAAGGGGATTTAAAAAGCCAGTGCCTTTTATCTCCCTTCATTTTTCCCTTTCTGAGAGTCAAACATAAAATACCAGGACATTAAAAAAACAACTGCATATACCAGATATATTGGAAAATCATCATTCAAGCTCAAGGAAAAGTGCAGGCTCAGAAAAGACCAGAGAAAACCCTAAATTTACACCTTAAGGTGATCTCTGGCACAGAGACAGCCTACAAAAAAAAAAACAAAACAAAACAGAAATAGCAAACCCTGAGGAAGGGGGAGAATCTGATGACCATCATTGCCACATTATTAAATTCAAATGTCCGGTTTTCAACAACAACAAAATCACAAGGCATACAAAGAAACAGGGAAGTGTGGACCATTAAAAGGAAAAAGTAAATCAATAAAAAGTAAACCAACTATCTCTGAGAGAGACCAGGTGGTGGGCCTGCTAGACAAAGACTTTGAACAACTGTCTTAAAGATGATCAAAGCACTAAAGGCAGTTGTTAAGGAAGTCAATAAAATGATCTAGCAACAAAATGAAAATATCAATAATATATAGGAAAACCTAGAAAGAAACCAAAAATAAATTCTAGAGCTGAAAAGTGCAATTACTGAAATCAAAAATTTACTAAAGTGATCCAAAGGCAGATATCAGCAAGCAAAAGAAGAATCTGTGAACTTGAATGTGGGGAAATGAAAATAATCAAGGCTGAGAAACAGAAAGAAAAAAATATGGAATAAAAATTAAGAGAGCTTGTAGGATTTATGAGACACCATTCAGCAGACCAACATGCAAATTGTAGGCCCAGAAGGAGAAGACAAGAGAAAGGGAGAGAGAAATTGGTGGTCAAAAACTTCCTAAATTTGATTAAAGATACGAATATAAACAACAAAAAAGCTCAACAAATTCCAAGTATGATGAATTCAAAGAGATCCTCAGAAAGACACATCATAATCAAAATGTCTAAACACAAAGACAATCTTAAGAGCAAGAATTAAGAATTTAAGAAACTCCCCACATATAGGAGATCTTCAATAAGATTATCAGAGATTTTTCATCAGAAATTTAGGAGGCCAGAGGCAATGGGCTGAAATAAGAAAAAAATTGACAACCAAAAATCCTATATCTAGCAAAAGTGGACTTCAACCATGAAGGAGAAATCAAGACATTTCTAGATAAACAAAAGCTGAAGGAATGTGTTACCACTCCACCTGCCTTGCAAGCAACACCAAAGGGAGTCCTGGAGGCTAAAGTGAAAAAATACTAGACAGTAACAAAAAACCGTATGAAGAAATAAAGATCCCAGTAAAGGTAAATACATGGGAAATTACCAAAGCTCGTATTATTGTAAACACAGATTGTAACTCACTTTTTGTTTTCTACATGATTTAAAAGACACTTTAAAAACATTAATCTAAAAGCTATTATTATTGTAACTTTGGTTTATAACTTGATATTTATTAGGGTTTTTTTTTAAATAATTTAGAGACTAATGAATTTTTTAAAAACAATTATTGTTTACATTTTAGACATACAATGTTTAAAAATGTGATTCAGTGACATCAATAACTGAAAGGGATAAAGAAAGGGCCACAAATGAGCAGAGCTTTTGCATATTATTGAAGTTACATTTGTAGAAATTCATATTATAGCGTTAAATTTTTAGGATTTTAAGTGTAATCCCCATGGTAAGTACAAAGAAAATAGTCATGGAATATACATAAAAGAATGAGAAGAAAATTTAAATATCTCACTGCAAAAAAAACAAACAACTAAATGGGAAAGAAGATAGTAATTCAGACAATGAGGACAAAAATCCTACAAAGCATACAGAAGACAAATAGCAAAATGGCACAAGTTCCTCTGTATTAGTAATTACTTTAAATGTAAATGGATTAAATTCTCCAATTAAAAGTCAGAGATTGGCAGAATGGGGGCAGGGTGAACAAACAAAAACTATGATCCAACCAGATACTGTACAAGACAGTTACTGTAGATCCAAAGATACAAACAGGTTGAAAGTGAAAAGATGGAAAAAGATATTCCATGCAAATAGTAACCAAAAGAGAGTAGGCTAATGATACTAATATCAGACAATATAGATTTTAAATTTAAAAAAATAGCTTATAAGATACAAAAAAGGATATTACATATTAGCAAAAGGTTCAATAAAGCAAGAAGATACAACTATAAACATTTGTGTACCTAATAACAGACCATCAAAATGAAGGAAATAAAAACTGACAGAATTGAAGGGAGAAAACAGTTCTACAATAATGGTTGGAGACTTCAGCATTCCACTCTCAATAATGGACAGAACAATGAAACAGAAGATAAGTGAGGAAAGACTCAACTTACTAAAATCAGAAATGGAAGTGAGGACATTACTACTTATTCAACAGAAATAAAAAGAATTTAAGAGAGTACTACAGTAAATTATATTCCAACAAATTAAATAAGGTAAATAAAATGGACAAATTCCTAGAAACACAAACCTACAAAAACTGAATCACAGAGAAATAGGAAACCTGAATACATCTGTAATTGGTAAGGGGAATAAATCAGTAGTATAAAAAAGTTTCTAGTAAAGAAAAGTCCTGGAGTTGATGGATTCACTGGTGAGTTCTACAAACATTTAAAGAATTAACACTAATTCTTCACAAACTTTTCTTAAAAACTGCAGAGGAAGGAACACTTCCTTACTCATTCGATGAAGTGAGCATTGCCCTGATACCAAAGCCAGACAAAGACACTATTAGAAAAGAAAACCACAGACCAATATTCTTTATGAATATTGATGTAAAAATCCTCAACAGAATACTAGCACATTAATGCAGTAGTATATCAAAAGGATCATATACCATGATCAAGTGGGATATATTCCTAGAAGTGTTCAACATATTAAAATTGATCAATGCAATGTCCCATATTAGCAGAATGGAGGAAAAAAGCACATGACTATCTCGATTGATACAGATAAGGAATTTGACAAAATTCAACAAACTTTCATGATGAAAAATACTCAAAACAACTAGACTTGGAAGAAACTACCTCAGTATAATAAAAGCCATATGTGAAAAAGCCACAGAAAACATCATACTCAAGGTGAAAAACTGAAAGCTTTTCCTCTAAGATCAGGACCAAGGCAAGAATTCCCACCAAGGATTGCTGAAGATGCAAAGAAACACACACAAAAAACTAAATTCTGGAAGTGATAAACCCATCCAGGAGAAAACAGATTCATAGTTTCTTTACTTCCTGGCAAAATATCAAGAAGAACATAAATCTGCCAGTGATAGAGTGAAGTAGCTAAACTTTTATCAGCTCCTTGAAGATTGGTGTGACAAGTTTGATCTTGAGGAACCCTAATCACAAGGAAGTTTTCTCCAACTTGTCAATTCTTTACCATGGGGTTTAATTGAGTGTTGAGACTGGATGTAGGTCAGGAGAGATAATAGAAACTTCACCAAATACAAGTACCAGCAATGGCTCACTGAATACTGGTGGTAAGATAGGAGAATGAAGAGAAGTCACTCGAGATCTTCACCAAGTAAAGGTAGTGGATGCCAAAAGTTGAGAGAAGGACAAAATACCAAAGGAAACCTCTAAAACATTATGCTAAGTGAAGGAAGCCAGACACAGTTCACATATTACATTTAATCTTTGAAAAACATTGGTTTGGGACACCTGGGTGGCTCAGTGAGTTAAGCGTTCAACTTCAGCTCAGGTCATGGTCTCACAGTTTGTGGGTTCAAGCCCCATGCTGGGCTCTGTGCTGACGGCTCAGAGCCTGGAGCCTGTCTAGGATACTGTGTCTCCCTCTCTCTCTGCCCCTCCCCTGCTTGCTCTCTGTCTCTATCTCTCTCAAAACTTAAAAAATTTAACTTAATAAACATAATCATGAGTTTGAATGGCATGGGTCCACTCATATATGTATTTTTTTCAATAAATATAGTAATTATAAGTGTATTTTCCCTTCCTTATAAGTTTCTTAATAACATTTTCTTTTCTCTAGCTTGCTTTATGTAAGAATACAGTATCTAATACATATAACAAACAAAATATGTGTTAAATGTTTATGTCAACAGTAAGGTTTCTGGTCAACAGTAGGCCATTAGTAGTTAAGTATTGGCAGAACCAAAGTAATACATGGATTTTTGACTATGCAGGGCGTCAGCATCCCAAACCCCCATGTTGTTCAGGGATTAATTGTATATGATTCCATTGACATGAAATACAAAGAGACAGAACACAAATACAAAGAGACAGAATGCATATTGGTGGTTGGCAGAGGCTAGGCAGACATACTAATAGAGAGAAACTGCTTAATAGATAAGAGGCTTTATTTAGGGGCAATGAAAATATTTTTGAACTAGGTGGTGTTTGCACAGCATTGTGAATGTACTGCCATTGCATTGTTCACTTTAAAATAGTTAATTTATAGATTGTGAATTTCCTATCAATTGATTTTTTAAGTAAGTAGATAAATACCTAAAAGCATATTTTTTAATCCCAAGGGAAATCCCTCCAAGCTACTCTGGGACCTTAACAGAGGGTACCACAGCAGTCCCCCAGGGGCAACTGGACAGCAAGGTGAAAAGGGTTGTAGAAAGCTGGGAGAAAGACTAGAGAGCAAAGAGGGCTCCCTGTGACATTTAAAGCTGGCAACTGGGGCCTCTAGAGAGTATCATCAAACTCCACAGAGAACATGTCTTGACCCTACCATGAAAACATCTGAAGCCAGTGATGACTGCATATAACTAAATGTGGGACAAAGCCCAGATCCAGCTCCACTACAGATCAGATTGATATAGTCCCTCATACTAACAGCCTGACAGAAGAAGCAACATTACTTTCATGGTGGTAAATAGTATTTATAATATCCTTTTAAATACAATGCCTGGCATAAAATAAAAAATCAGGGGTGACTGTGTGGCTCAGTCGGTTGAGCTTCTGACTTCAGCTCAGGTCATGATCTCGTGGTCCATGAATTCGAAGCCTGCGTCGGGCTCTGTGCTGACAGCTCGGAGCCTGGAGCCTACTTCTGATACTGTGTCTCCCTGTCTCTCTGCCCCTCCCCTGCTCACACTGTATCAAAAATAAATAAACATTTAAAAATAAAAAATCATAATATATGTGAAGGAGCAGGAAGTGTGTGACCCATGATCAAAAAAGAGAAAATAAGTAATAGAAGCAAATCTGGAGAGAGTTTATATATTTGTATTTATACAACAGAGATTTTAAAATAATTATGATTAATACATCAAAGAAACCAGTATAAAAGTTGGACAACATGTGTGAACAGAATGAAGAATTTTAGCAGAGATAGAAACTACACTCAAGAACCAAGTGGAAAAGCTGGTGGGGGCAAGAATTAAACTGTACTGACGTGAGGATCTTACATTGCTCAAGCCCTTTAAATATAAAGGATTTATCTTTAAACTGTATAATCTCTAGAGAAACCACTAAAAATACACAGAGGTATAGATTAAAAAGTCAATAGAGGAAATAAAAAGAAATACTAAATATAGTGATTCACCCAAAAGGAGCAAGAAAGGAGACATAGAAAAATAAGGAACAGGTAGGACAAATAGAATCAAATACCAAGATGATAGACTAAAACCCAACCATATAAACAATTACATTAACTTTAAGTGGACTAAGCACTCCATGTGACAGGCAAAGATGGTCAGACCTTTTTTTTTTAGAGAGAGAGAGAGAGTATGTATGGGGGGGGGGGAGAAGGGCAGAGGGAGAAAGAGAGAGAGAGAGAGAGAGAGAGAGAGAGAGAGAATCTTAAGCAGGCTCCACACTCAGCTCAGCACAGAGCCCAGTGTGAGGCTCAATCCCATGACTCTGGGATCATGACCTGAGCCAAAATCAAGAGTCACACACTCAACTGACTGAGCCACCCAGGCTCCCTGGTCAGACTGGATTTTAAAAAGCAAGACACGGGGGGTGGGAGGGAGGGGAGGGTGTGTGATGGATATTGAGGAGGGCACCTTTTGGGATGAGCACTGGGTGTTGTATGGAAACCAATTTGACAATAAACTTCATATATTGAAAAATAAATAAATAAATAAATAAATAAATAAAAAGGTAAACATAAAAAAGAAAAAAAAAGCAAGACCCTACACTTTACTGTTTGGAAGAAACATACTTTAAATATAAAACCCCAGGTAAGTTGAAAGCATAAGTTTATCATATATTCCCCATTATAAAAGTTATTAATTCAAATATAAAATATGCAAATATGTAAATAAAAAACTCAAAAATATTTCATTTAAAATCAATAGATAACAGCTTCATACCAGGGAACTAAGAAAAAGCTAAGAACATCCTGAGCTCTGCCCATTTTGAGACATAAAACTGAGAAAATAAAGGTCATATTCTCTCAAAAAATTCCCCTGAAGTCCTTGCCATGGAAACTGAATACAGGACTGGAAGATCCATTCTTATTGGCACCTAATAAAATAGCCTGAATTTTCATGATTTTACATATAAATGTAATATATGTATAGATACATATATATATACACACACATTTATACCTTTACACAAACACGTGTGTGTATGCATAACCCTCTCCCCTCCAAAACTACTAAGTGATTAAACAGTATCAGCCTGAGCTAATATTGACTCACAGGAAGTTCTCAGGCTTGAGTGAAAAACAGATCAGTTTTAGGACAAGACCCAGTACGAAAAGACTCTTCCCACAAAAGCGGTGTTCAATCTCTCCAATGGCCGCATGGTAAAGAGGACATAACATTCAAGCGTGCTGGTCCTACAGAGAGGGTACAGTACCAACACAATAACTATATAAACTTGGTGCTCAAGAAAGGACATAGAGCTTTAGCGATCCATAGGGCAACCTGCAGCACACCCCTAAGAAGAGCAATGCTTTACATAGACATTAATTGACAAAAAATCCCGGGACATAAAAGCCATAATTTGAATAAGTGCATGAACACATAACAGTATTCAGCTATAAGGGTCTGGAGGCAAGAACAGACCCGACCAATTAGAAAACGGAAGATAAACAGAATATACTGTAACACAACATTCACTTAGCCATAGTTGTTAGGGTTATCACCAGTTACCTTAATAAGGAAGAATTCATCAACAAAATCAGAACCCACTTGTATATTTAATTGTATATATTTATCAGAATGGGGATTCAAATATATTCAACAAACAACAGTTACCATTAAAGAGAAGTGTCTGAATTGCATGGGCCCTAATTATTTCTCTATGGGTATGTGACATATTGTATATTTTAAAAACTTGGCCACACACATGACGGTGGGGGTGGGGAGAACTAAATCATAAGAGCATCAATAAGCATGTCCAAAACTATTTAGAACCTTGTAACATATCTGATAACTGATAGAAAATGTGTAATATATCAACAAAATGTGAAAGCAAATTACACTGTAATCCCTCAGATGTTAAAGTATTTACCTAAGTCATACACATTTACCTAAGTCATATTTTACCCCTTCATATGTCAGGATTATACCTCTCAACTCTTAATTACATAAATTAGTACTAGCCCTTCATATCTCTGTAACATTGCCTTCAAATGGTTAAGAGGCATCCAGAGAATAGGGAACAAAAACATCATTGTTGAAAGGCTTTGGATTTAAAAGCCCACAGGGATGCATAAAGATGACACAGAGATCCATTTAATGGGACATTGTAAAATAGTAGGTGGTCCTTTGCCCCTGAAATATTTCACGGAACAGATCATTTTGAAAGAAGAGAAAAAGGCTTTGATATAAACTAATCGCAGGCGTGTATGAGAGAGAAAGAAAATACCTTTAGAAAAGATGTGAGAAGATAAGAAGCAAGAAACCAATTTTCCCAAGACAGAAGTCTGAACCAAAGTTGAGCTGCTTTCCCCCAAACTGACCTGAACTTATTAATGTCTTGAATCTGAACACTGGCACTGGAAATTTTAGAAGAGCTCATCGATTTTTAGCACTTGTGCTTGAGGCCAGAATGGAACAAGAACAGAAATAGAGCAGGTATGCTTCTTATATTTTTTTCCACCAATTAAAAATAAACCCAAAGTGAAGAACTACTTTTCTGAACCCTGAATCGCCTCTCAAGTTGGGACCTTTGCCTTCCTTTTACATTTCTCAAGACATTTACATTCTCACCCTACTGCCGTGGGAGGAAGTGTACACACGATCTGGGAAGAACTTGCTCTAAATTTTGAAACTGCATTGGTATTAAGGAAAGGTGGAGCCACTTAAATTCATGATAGTTTTTTTTTAATGTTTATTTATTTATTTTGAGAGAGAGAGGGAGAGAGAGAGAGAGAGAGAGAGAGAGAGAGAGAGAGAGTAGGGGAGGGGCAGAGAGAAAAGGAGAGACAGAATCCCAAGCAAGCTCCATGCTCTCAGCGCAGAGCCCGTCGCAGGGCTTGATCTCACAAATCATGAGGTCATGACCTGAGCCAAAATCACTCAACCAATTGAGACACCCAGGTGCCCCCATGCTAGTTTTTAATACATTTTTGAAATGTTACCAAAATAATTTTGCACTTATGGGGTGCCTGGGTGGCTCAGTTAATTAAGCATCTGACTTTGGCTCAGGTCATGATCTCACGGTTCATGAATTCGAGCCCCACAATGGGTGAGCTCAACCCGTACTTTGGGTGAGCTCTAGCCCTGCTTCAAATGAAGCCTGCTTCTCTCTCTCTTTCCCTCTCTCCCTGCCCCTCTCTTGCACCCTCCCTCTCTCAAAAAAACCCCCAAAATAATAATAATAATAATAATAATAATAATAATAATAATTCACTTAAAATAGGACAAAATGTAGATTTTGGGAGATTTTAACCTGAAAATCACTTTGTTTATTTTTTCATTTAAACGTTATTTTTATTTTTAGTTGCTATTTTTATGAGTTGTGCTTGAGTCTTAGTTTAAGGAATCCATATTACAAGGGTTTATTTATGAAAAACAGCCGTTCCCTGATCCACTCTCTCCCAATTCTTCTCCTTCCAAAGGCAAACCTTGCTTCTCTTTCAAGTAATTAATCATTTTGGAATTTGCCTCTATATCTCTAAATAACATGTTCGTATTATATAAAAGTAATAGCACCTTTCCTCCTCCTGCTCCTACCACACACTCACACCCTTGTCCATCTCCTCACCACTATTACACATATACAGGGAAGATCAAACAAAGACCATGGGTTTTGATATTACGACTATGTAAATATCATCCAAAGATGAACTATGAAATGAACTATACTGCTTTTCTACACATCTTTTTGTTTTCTCTGGAGCGAATAATTATGTTACTGCTTAATCATTTACTTAATCTTCTACATATGTATCACTTATTCAAGCCTTAACTCTGTGTCAGTTTTATAAATCTCCTCTCAACACAGACACGTCAGGTTTCTATCAGTTTCCTCCTCCTGATCTCTTGGAACCTTCTGACCTGCACCAATTGTAGTGGTGTTCAGCTCTGCCTGATGTACCACACTCATCCTTAGATGTCCCTTCAACATTATCCTGGGGACTTTCTTACCCTCTCAGCTCAGTGCTTCTTCTGTTTCTGATATCCCTTTTCTTCCTCTTTCTTGGTTTCCTCCGATTTTTTGCTTCTTAAGAAAGGATAGAATACAATAGCTTCCTAAGAAACAGTGCATGAGGTAAACACTTTGGACTCTTCTATGCTTAAAACCACCTTCATTGTACCACCATACTTGATTGATAGTTTCTCTACTATAAAATTTCTAGATTGGAAACATTTTCTTTCATACTTTCAAAGGCGGTGCCTCAATGCCTTCTAGTGACCAGGGCTAGTCATGGTCCTAATTTGGGATCCTTCACATATGACTTGTTTTTTCTGGACATCCATAGGCTCTTGCCTTTTCACAGTGGTCAAATGAATATGGTATTTTCACAGGAACAAATAGCTCAGTGAAGGGAATTGATAATTAATAAATAGTATCCCACTATTTTTATGAATAAAACATATGGCAAAGTACTATTTTTAATTTAATAAGTAGAAATGGTTTATTTATAGAAATATATTTGGCACAATTGGCTATTCATATGGAAGAAAATAATGTCTCTGTATCACATTACTAAAAAATGCATTACAGATAGATAAAGATTGAAACGTAAAATATAAAGAAATATTAAACTTGGAAGAAAATTGGGGAGATGACATGTGAAATAGAGTAGAGGAGACCTTCTTAACCAAGAGAGGAAACTTAACATTAACTAATATGAAAGATATATAGAGGTAGATAGATATATAGATACATATGTTTAACTGTATAAAAATTTAAAATATTTGGATGGCAAAAGATACTATAAAGCAAATAGACAAGTGATAGTCCTAAAGTAAATGGACAAAAGATATTTTAAATAAAGTAAGTAGACAAATGATCTTATAAGTTTACAAGAGAAAAACAACCAAATAGAAAATTCACAAAAGAAATGAAAGAGCAGTCAGATACCAAGAACCCCTCTTCTATCCCGGCAAAACATAGGTAGTTGGCTTTTTATTTTTCAGAGAGGTTAGAACGGTTTTGGTTTTTAATGTTTGTTTATTTATTTATTTTTAACATTTTTATTTTTTATTTTTGAAAGACAGAGACAGAGCATGAGTGGAGGATGGGCAGAGAGAGAGGGAGGCACAGAATCCAAAGCAGGCTCCAGGCTCTGAACTATCAGCACAGAGACCGATGCAGGGCTCAAACTCACAGACTGCGAGATCGTGACCTGAGCCGAAGTCAGGTATTTACCCGACTGAGCCACCCAGGTGCCAGATAGGGTTTTTAAATAAGGGAACACCAGGCACAGTTGAGAATGTGATGGCGTATGATAGTGAAAAGAGAACAATTCACTGAATGTATACATACTGTACATTAAGACCTCCAACCTCTCGCCCATTTAGTTTCCAGAAAATTGACAACTAGAACTTCACTTTTCAGGCAGGAAATTGAAAGGGTCTCCTCTGAAGAATTTGAGCAGGTCAAGAGGAAAGATCTCAGGATATTGACATTATAATTTCCCACAACTGGGGGCGCCTGGATGGCTGAGTCCATTAAGCGTCCAACCCTTGGTTTCAGCTCAGGTCATGATCTCATGGTTTCAGGAGTTCGAGCCCCACATCAGGCTCTATGCTGACAGTGTGGAACCTGCTTGGGATTCTTTCTCTCTCCCTCTCTCTCTGCACCTCCTCTGCTCACACTGTCTCTGTCTCTCTCAAAGATAAATAAATGAATAAACTTAAAAAAAAAATCTCCCACAACTGAATGGCCCAACTTGATCATCTTACAGTGCAGCTTGCAGAAATCACTAGTTGTCAGGAAAAGGAAATTAAAGCAATGATGTGCAAGGAAGCAGGCTTTCCAGAGCACAAGCAGCTGGAAGCAAAACTCCTGTTGAGAGTCACCTGGTCTATGACTATGTTCTCACCACAGATGAGAATGTAGCCTGTTAACACTATGTGACTCAAGACAAAGGACAGCATAATGCTTATCAACATTCCCTTAAATACAAGTACAAGTTTTTCTGAAAAAGTGATGTCAGCTTTGAGAAAAAGAGAAATATTATATAGCAAAAATGTGCCCCAGTCCACAAGGACCCAACTATACATAGATTGGCAGTTAGGGGCCATGAACAAGCCTTGCTGAGATGTCTGTGGTCATTCCACTTTCTCTACTTACATGTGGAATGGATGGTGTGTGTGTGTGTGTGTGTGTGTGTGTGTGTGTGTGTGTTCCTGCCAATCTATAACTGGAATGTTGCAGATTGGGTTAAGAGTGGGAATAGGACAAAAATCCAAATCACCTCAGTCAGATTCCCAAGGAGTACTTAGAATCTGAAGGAGGGAATGTAAGCTAAGTATGTCCTGGATGTAAACTGACGAGCCTAAGGCAGGAGACCACTGGGTCACTGAGGAAAGTGTGACATCAGTGGATTTTTGAACAATGACTTCTATCAAAAACTACTCATATTTGTTGGATAATAAACTTTTTATTGGTCCAAGCAAGACCCTTCTCTTTTTTATTAACTTATTCCCTTTTATCCCCATCCCCCATTCTCATAAGCAACTATTTCTGATATATTTAAAATGTACACGTGTTCTTATAAAATGTATAATATCGCTTTTTAAATACGTATTTTAAATTCACACAAATCTCATTCTGTTTCTAATCTTTTTACTCAGGACTGTATTTAAAAAAAAATTTAATATTTATTTTTGAGAGTGAGAGACACAGAGTGCAAGTGGGGGAGGATCAGAGAGAGAGGGAGACACAGAAACTGAAGCAGGGTCCAGGCTCTGAGCTGTCAGCACAGAGCCTGAGGCAGGGCTCAAACTCACCAACAGTGAGATCAGACCTGAGTTGAAGTTGGATGCTCAACTGACTGAGCCACCCAGGCACTCCACTCTGGACTATATTTTTAAGATCAATTCATGTAAGTTATGTGTATGACTGCCCCATAGGTGCATATAATGAGCATCTACCATATTTTATTTCTTTATTTTATTTGTATATTTAAATATATATTAATATGCAAACTAATATATTCCTAAGGTAAAGAAGAGTGGCAGTCATTCAAAGGCCATAAAGAAATTGGAGTTCAACACTTATGACTTAGACAAGGTAGTAAGAACAGGGCTCAGAAAAATAATGGGGTTTAAAAAGTAAATATACAATATTATCCCCTGTGCTGTACTTTTCATCTCCATGACTTATTTATTTTATAACTAGAAATCTGTAACTCTTAATCCCCTTCATCTATTTTCCCATCCCCCACCCTCCTCCCCTCTGGCAACCACCACTTTGTTCTCTGTATTTAAGAGTCTATTTGGTTTTTGTTTGTTTTGATTTTTAGATTCCACATATAAGGCGGGCACTGAGTAATGCACAGAATTGTTAAATCACTATGTTGTACACCTGAAACTAATATAAATTGTATGTCATTACACTTTCATAATAAATAAAAATTTTTTAAAGATAAATATAGGTTAAAGACCCCAAACGACTCTATTTGTCTTAAATGACCCCATTATTTCTATTATCTAATAATAGTTTGAAAGTTTATCTAAGTGTCTAAGAATCTAAGTGTCTCTTGTCTTTCAAATATTGAAGGCCTACAACTTTTTTTTTAATTAATAGACATTGGTTTTTAGCTTTAGGTTTATAGAAAATTTGAGCAGAAAGTACAGAGTTCTCACATATATCCTCTCTCCACAAGCCTCCCTCTCCACACAGTTTCCCCTCTTGCTAACATCTTCAATTAGTGCGGTACACTTCTATAGTTGATGAGCCAGCAATGATATATTGTTAACTAAAATGCATATATGTTATATACTCTATGAGTTTTGATAAATGTATAATGATATGTATCCACCATTCTAGTATCATACAGAATAGTTTCATGGCCCTAAAACACTCTGTTCCACTTATTCATCCTTTCTTTCCTCCCTCCTTCTGAACCACTGGCAATCACTGATATTTTTACTGTCTCTATAGTTTTGCCCTTTGGCCCATAACTTTATTTCTTTAGTATTGCCCTTGAAAAGAAGTTGGCCTTATTTTCCTTTTTAGGCATTTTGTGTTCCAGTAATGCCTGACATAAGAAACAACTGAGACCTGTACATTAAATTTCTGAATGTTAAAGCTAAGAAACAGAAGGAAAGAAAATGAAACTAGAAATTTGGGAGTAACATAGAAATTTCAATACACAGTTTAGTAAGACAATATATATCATGGAATATCAGAGCTAGTGAACAAAGAACTGTAGCTCAAAATGATAGAAAAAGTTCACATGAACTATTAATCAACTATCATTTTAAGTAATATAAATAAATGTTAAAATGGACATAGCAACATAAATTCATTAATATTTTGAAAAAAGTAAATATTCTATCACTAAAGTCCTATAGGTCTTTGTCATCATTCTCTAACCCCTGAATAATATGAAACAGTATAATGTGTAGTCCTAGTGCCGAAATTTAATTTCTAGAATCTGATTCTGATTCTGAAATGGGGGAACTCAAGATGGGGCTGGTACATCTAGAGGAAAGAAAACAAGATACTTTCAAAACTTCCTGGTGGTATTGACAAGGAGCTAGCTCAATTCAAAAGGCTTTCATTGGCCAAAATGTGAGGAGTGTGAATGTGAATCAAAAAGAAACTGTTTATGACTATAGAATGACATTATCTGAGTATGTGAAATGCCATAAACATATACTTGAAACATGAAACATATACTTGTAAGCTCACACTGTGCATCAAGAATTGACATGTCTGTAGACATTTGCCTAAGTGGAAGCATGTAGGCTATTAGGGTAAGTTATTTTGGAATGGCATTGTGGGCTGTACACAGTGAAAAAAATTTTCATTTCTTTCCTCTACTGTGTAGAGACATTATTATTGGCATCTATGCATCCCACTAAGGTACTTGGAACCAGGAGAAAAATCACGCCAAAGTATGCTATATTGATCCTGCCCATTGTGGCCACTCAACTACCAATAACATTCTGGATTCCCGAGTAACTACATAGGGAACTAACAGTGTGCATGAGTGTGTTGAGAATGATCAGTTTATGCCAATCCATAATTCCCCCCAAAATGCTGCAAGATAGGATATCAAGTTACACACAAAACAGTTTAGGAGAGACATCAAAATGTTAACAGTGATTTTTATCTAAATAGCTGGATTTAACATGAGTTTCACTCTCTTATTTATAAAAACAATATTATAAAAAAAGAGGTTTTGTTTTTAAAATTAAAAAAATTAAACTTCCCATGAGTTTCTTTGAATGCAACAATAATGGAATGTGTTGTTTAAGAGCAGCAGGATTCTGTCCTGATAGTTCTACACAGAAGGGCTAAACTGCTGAAGTTATACAAACAGTGCAAAAGGGAGGGCTTTGAATCCTAGTACCAACAATGTGTGAATGTGAGGCATGTTTTAGCTCCCTTGAACTTCAGTTTCTTCATATGTAAAGTGGAGAAAATACTACCTACTTCATGATTGTTGTGAGAACTGAAGATACATTGATGGCATGGCACATATACATATCTCATAAGCATATATATTATAACTGTCCCAGTCATAAACTATTTCACAGCAGTAAGAAAGGGGAATACAAATACATAGCCACATTTGCTTGAATTTGCATAAAGAAACTCTGGGAGGATAAATATGTGGGAAATAAGTACAGTTTCTTGGCTTGGGGAGAAGAGGGGAAACAGGATGGATGGGAGAAGGTAGAAATGAGACTTTCCACTTTACCTCTTTATACTGTTTTGATTGGTTTTAAAATAAAATTAAATCAACTTCACAATAAATTTAAAAATTTCCCCTCCAAACTCTATCTACCAGGGCTAAATATTTTGCATGATACTTAGTCATTTCTCATGTTTCTGATGATAAATTATCACAGACTCATTTCCACATCCCTGCCTTCAGAAATAGGAATCTGTGATCCTCAGTGATTGCCAGTTAGCACTGCAAAACAAAATATGGTTCAGCTTGTTCACATCAGACTCCCAACATCCTAGTAAAAGCCTGCTCCGTGTTCTGTGCAGCAAGAAAATTCTTGTGCATCAGAAAATCATAGATAGGTTGATTTTAAGTAACCACATAATTTGTTACTATTTCGGGTTCTTCCTTTTTTTATGAATTCTGAGGAAAATATATTTGGCCAACTAGATTTCTTTGGGAATACCAAATGTCCTGGCCCAGAATAAACAACAGTTGACTACAGTATCTAATACTAATTTCAATATCTGCTAATGCCAGTTATTCTACTGCCTTGCTAAGAAGTTCTAATGTTGAGAAAGTCCAGAGTAGAAAATGGGATCATAATGCTTTGAGGCATTACAGTAGGAAGGCTATTAATTTTTTTCACAGATGATTTGTTTCTCCTGGGTGGGCAGAAGATAGAGTGTAGGTAAGGGTGCTATTAGTTTACATTCAGTGTTGGTGTTAAAACTTTCTCTCTGCTCAAGGAATCTAGAGAGATAATTACTACTTGTAATAAATTCTTTATATTCAAAATTTGACATATTACAAGGTTTGGTAATAACAATATTCATGCAGACCCTAAATCCTTCTGATTTCTTTTCTCTATTGGGGGAAAGTTTCTTTAAAAAGATTTGAGAATCCGGTTGAACTGCATAACTCTGATGATTTTTTTCAGCTCAGATAATTCAGGAAATGAAAATGTAAGCTATTCATGCCTAAAATGAAGATGTACTATAATTGGAGATCCAGAAAAAGCATTAACCTAGTTTAAAACACATGTCCTTTATTAGGGGAGGAGCACGAACTTTTAAAACATAGCTTAAAGTTCTGTTTTCACTATTTCTGCCTTCATTTTCAGAAAATGCCCATACCAAAATTTGATGATCTTATGCCAACATAGACAAGGAAACAGAGAGATTGAACCATCTCAGGGATTTTTCTCCTGGACCTTTAATTCTAGGTAGAGTGCCCTGCTTGGTAGTGGGACAAAAAAATGTAGCCTGACTGAAGTGACAGGTCTAAGCTCTAAGGAACCAATCCTGAAACTCAAGCCTTTAATTTCCAGTTGCACTTAATTAAAATGAAAGGGATATATGGCATAGAAATCGTTGTCACATCTGTAAGCACACTAGTCTTCCCCTTTAGGAAAAGGCAACATTTTTCTTCCAGAGCGCTTGTACAATCTCCCTTAGTTTAGAAAAACAGAATCCCAGTTGATGTTCCAGTTGGAATGCTGAACAAGAATTCATTAACCTTGAGTATGTGGAACCTAAAAGAAGACAATATCCAAATGTATTTTCTCGTTTCTTATCTTCCCACATGGATGCCAATGGCTTCCAGATGTATAGTTCTCACTCATATTTTTGCCTTTGATAAAAGCCATTTGTACATTCACCTGAACCCCAAGCCCACTATCTTGTTCCCACTTCAGAGCATTGTACAGTTTTTTTCTTCTGATTGGACCACTCTTTCTTGGATCAGCACATGTCACCTTCCATGTCATTCAGATTTCAATTTAAAAAGAAGCCTTCCCTTCACATCATCTTACCCTATATTATCCTCATATGACACTTTCAGTGTCTGAAATTCTCATTTATGTTAATTATATGCTGATTTCTGTTTCTTTCCAGCTAGAATCTTAGTTCATTCAAGGCTAGGATATCTGTCTCGTTTACCTCTATCTACATGGTCCATTACAAACAAATAAACGACTGTAAACTACTTAACAAAAGAATTACAGTCCTCTATCCTCAGAAATGGTATTCTAGTAGGTAACCAAAAGTTATTCAGTCTCAAATACTCTACCACTATCCTCAAATGTGACCAAACAAAACTAATCACTTAATTCCAGTTTAAAGCCAAAAGAAATACTTACTAAACACTAATTCCCTACACCCAGATTCAAAGTGTTTAAGAAAGTGAAAGACTCAAAAATTTTTTTGACACTATGTGACCTTATTTTGCTAACTGAATATCATAAAATCTGAATGTATGTGCATAATAAATTGTGCAAGGAAGCCATAAGTCATAGTATCAAAGTTTGAATCCATACTTGAATAAGGTTATGAGGAGGGGGATATTTTAACTCATTCAGAGTACTAATATGTACATTAATAATGTAACTATTACTGGGATACATGGCTGACTCAGTTGGAAGAGAGAGTGGCTCTTGATCTTGTGTTCATGAGTTTGAGCCCCATGTTGGGTATAGAGATTGCTTAAATAAATAGACAAATCCTTAAAAAAAATATTGTAACTATTATTACTAATTTTATAAATAATTAGTTGTAAAATTTTTAGAAAAAATTAAAATATCTTTAAGAAGACTCTTGTACCAGGGCACATGGTGGCTCAATAGGTTGAATGTCTAACTTTGGCTCAGGTCATGATCTTGCAGTATAGAGTGTCAGGCTCTATACTGACAGTGTGGAGCCTGCCTCAGATTCTGTCTCTCTCTCTCTCTCTCTCTCTCTCTCTCTCTCTCTCTCTGCCCCTCCCCTGTTCACTCTCTGTCTCTGTCTCTCTCTCTCTCAAGACTAAGTAAACATTAAAATAATAATAATAATAAAAGACTTGTACCAAAAATGTGTCTTCAAGATATGAAACATGAGTTTGTTATATTGTCAGGAAAAATGACAAAGAGGAAAATAACTAATAGAAACACTTACAGAAGAACCCAACCAAAAACGTTAAATTTACTTTTTAGCTATTTAGTCATATTAGGTATATAAGTCTATGAGGTGTTAAGTATAGCCGGGGCAAGATAGAAAGGAATATGGCATAGAGTTCAACAAAGCAGCTGAAAATCAACAATTACATCTGGTTAAACTTTGACATACGGAAGATTTCCTAAATGCCAAACATTGCAATGGCAATGGCATATCCTCTCAGTTAAAGCACCCAAGGAGGCTCTGAGTGTTATCCCTACTTTCCAATTGAAGAAACATAGACTTAGAGAGACTAATGAACCTCTCCAAAGTCAAAGAGTGAGCAGTATTACAGCAAGAAATCCAACCTGTATCTTTCCATCTCCACAGCTCATTCTGTTTCTACGTTACCCTACACTATGTAAGTATGTGCTTTTTTATTAATTACCAACATCTTTGCCTGAAAGTTCCTACTTTCATTGTGGGCTGGATCTCCATGGTTGGATACTTAAAACTTAGCATTATAATTAATCCTTTTTATGTTGTCATTAACAAATAAAATAGGAAAAGGGAAGTGCCTCTTGAGATATATCAGAACAGTAACCAAGTCATTTCTCAGACCAATATTTATGTTCCCATAAGGCCAAGGGCAAGCTTTGTTTTCATCTTGAAAAGTTTTTTTTCTGCTACTAATTTGGAGGATGCATAGAAAGCAAGTGTACAGGCTAAGTTAAATTGTGAAAGGCAAGATACAATGAGAAATAATGTACTTAGATTCAGATGAATCATTCAGGCTTTGGGACTAATGTACAGCAAATTGAGCTCAGTCCAGAGAAAATGTAGATAAAATGAGTTTAGGAGCAAATAATGGGATGCGGAAATACATTTTAAATGGAACAATGCTTCAGTTTAATAGTTAAGAAACTATTTTAAGAACCAAGGCAAAAAAATTCTCATAAAATTGACTAGTCTCTATGCAGGCATAGCAGAACAAACTGATACGGTAGATAAGGTGATGGTTGTATTGCTAGAAGCTTATAAGTCAAATAAAAAATGATATTGACAATGTTTTGATATGGTGAAGGGGACTAAAAATGTCATTCAATAGAGATTTTCCTACCTTTCCACAAACATTTTCAAATATTATCAGAAGATTAAGTGCTCTCTAAAACATGAGTGAGTAAGACAAGACAAGTCTGAATCTTGACTCTACCTTTATTAGCTTTGTGATGAAAGGAAGACACCAATTTCTCTAAGCTTCCTGATCAACTAAAATAGAGTTAATTGCCACCTCACAAAGTGGTTAGGAATAAATAAGATGGTGCATGTGAGAGGAGTTTGTGATCTGTAAAGCATTATAAAAGTGAAAGTTTAAATGTTAATAATAATAATAGAAATTAAAATGAAAGGTGATATCCTACAGGAAGTGTTATTACCTTACTTAGTGAAAATTAAAATACATGTGTTTATAAATGCATAAAGAAGTTAGATAATATTAGAACCATAACTAGTGACTTGCAAGGCTATCTATGGTATTAAGTAAAAGAAACAACTTGCATACAGCATGATTTTATTTCAATAACAAGCAATAAATATGCTTAAATGCTTGGATATATTTGTTTGGAGGAGAAAGTTGTGGAAGGAGTCATTTCAGGCTGTGAGAGGAATGAAGGAGTTGTTCAACTTTCATATAAAGCACACACACATAGCTGTATCATGTGCTTTCTTAACCACAAGTCCATATTATATTTGTAATGTGAGAAACAAAGGGGATTTTTAAAAATAATACTAGTAACATAAACCCTTAAAAGCAATATTAATAATACCCAAAAAGATTACCAAATTATGCAGCAGTATCCAAATTTATAGAATCACATGTCTTGTTACCAGTTATTCTAGCTGATTACTCAACATGCTTCAAGTCAACTTTGAACTACCATCACAAACAACAAAGTAGGGCAGCTTCACTGCCCACCAAAATCACCCCTGTAACATCAAAGTAAAGGGCATACCATGGGATCTAAACCTAGCCTGAGGGCTCAGGGGCTTTGTGGCATCTGAAACTCTGATGGAGTGTGGGTCACAGGGAGTGGGAGAGGGAGCGCTTGTTAAGGACCTTAATGCATACCATGAAGCTCTTCAAATTTGGGAGCCTTCAGGCTACCCAAGAGCTCCATCTACCTAGATGATATAGGGGAGTCAGTATATTGTATTGGTTTGCTGAGTTTCAAGCCATTTCAGGTGTATCTTCCACCTACAGTTAGTATGGGAAAAGTAGTGGCCATGTTTTCTGTTTCTTTTCAATTCATTTAGAAAAGGCTCAGAAAGGGGCGCCTGGGTGGCTCAGTTGGTTAAGCATCCAACTGTTGGTTTCGGCTCAGGTCATGATCTCATGGTTCGTGGGTTCAAGCTCCACATCGGGCTCTGTGCTGATGGCATGGAGCCTGCTTGGGATTCTGTCTCCCTCTCTCTCTGCCCCTCCCCTGCTTGCTCTCTATCTATCTCTGTCTCAAAAATAAATAAATAAACATTAGAAAAGTCTCCGAAAGCATAGAAACTCTATAAAGGAATATGACTAGATATACAAAACAAGCATTTTATGTTTAAAAGGCTCCAAGTCAGAGAAAGCCTAATGAGAATCAAGAAATGAATTTTAAAGAAACGTGTAGCACTCTGCTTCTCTTTTCTAATCCTTTGTTTTTTGTTTTTATCAAAGTCTGGTTCTGTGGAGAGAAATTATGATGTTTGCCAGAGCAGATGTTTATGTGACAAATCAGAGAAGGCATTGGAGATGTTTAGGAGGGGAAGTGAAAATCTTTTGAGCAAGGCAGTATTTATCATTCTTTGGTGACTTCTCCAAAGTGTTAATAAGTTTTCCCCAGGTGTTTGGAGTGGTTCCCTATCCCTTACCCCTGCTCAGAGAGGGAGACCTCCCACAGAAGGAACACTTACTCAATTTCTGTATATAAAGACTAAAATGTTGTCATTTCATTAAAAATGTTTTCATTTCCTCTGGAAACACTTCTTTGAATTTAGGGACCTCTTTGTTCTCACCGAGGGATCCTAAAGTGTTTCACTTTAGTGGCCATTTGAGAATGGAACCTATTGTGGGTCCTTGGTTTTCCCAGCTGACCCTGTCGTACCTTCAAAACAGCATCCAAACCACAGAGGTACATCTTTGAAAGAGGCCAAAGGCTTTGAGACGGATATTCTTCTATCGAAATTGAGAGATGAGATGGGGCGCCTGGGTGGCTTAGTTGGTTAAGAGTCTGACTTCAGCTCAGGTCATGATCTCACAGTTCATGGGTTCGAGCCCGTGTCAGGCTCTGTGCTGACAGCTCAGAGCCTGAAGCCTGCTTTGGATTCTGTGTGTCCCTCTCTCTCTGCCCCTCCCCAGCTTGCACTCTGTCTCTCTTTCTCAAAAATAAATAAACATTAAAAAAATTTTTTGAATTGAGAGATGAGCTGGTACAGAGAGGAGTGCTCTTCTAATCTATTCAAACAAATGATACGGAAGGGAGCCAGTGTTAAGTAAATGAAGGCTGCCTCTCGCCAGGGGATTGCTCTAGCTGTGTAGCAGGTAGGCTCAGAGGGAAAAGCTCTGGCTCCTCCACAGAAAGGCATGAGCCCAGCAATGTTCCTTTGAACATGAAATGTTGTCTGTTGGCTCTGCAGAATACATTGGACTCTGTTCTAGCAATATTTACTGGGCCTAGTCGGCCTGGGTTCCAGCTTGGGAATACTTGAACAGACACATTTAAAGCCAGTCTTTCTTTACGCCTTCAAGGTACAAGAACAGCGACAGTAATTCACAGGACAGTATTCAGAAAACCTAAACGTTACATGAAAGGGAATGTTTGAAGGGAAGAAATTCTCCAAAGGTGGGCAAAGAAAAGAAAAGAAGGTGGTGGTGGAGTTGCCGATTCATGGAGTTGAAGAGTTCTGGGCCTAACTGGGTTTCTCAATAGTATCCACTGCTGGAAATGCTGGCTCCCCAGGGTCTTCTGCTCTTTGTTTCTTATGAGATGTTAAGGAAGATTAGCATCTCCTCACAGACTTAGGGGCAGAGGAAAAAAAAAAAAAGAAGTTCTAATAGAAAGTTGGAAGTGAACAAAATGTTTTGACAAACATTGAAATATGGACGGATATTCTATTTAAAGTGTGGTCATCCTTTTATTGGTTTGTTTTATAAAAATATGCTAAGAAAATTAGATTTAAAGAAGCTTTCTGAATCGCAAAGAATGAGCTTTTATAGAAATCCAAAGGAGCTTTAGCAACCTTAAGATTTGTCAAAAGATGATGAAATGCAACTAGATGAGTTTGGAGAGGTGACAAGTTCAAATATTGAAGCAGTAATGAGCTTGAGAGCACGCCAGGAGATGAAAGAGATTTTTTGGCACTTTGGGGGAAAAACAACTACCTTTCTTGGTACATAATATGTAGCACCTTTTTTATATAGTTTACAAAAGAAAAAGTTATTCACTTCCTAAAGTAAAGCTTGCTATAAAGCCTCATTGGCTGTCTCTTTGAAAAACATCAATCACATCAAGAGAAATGGGTACAAATTCTTAGCCATGGTATAACTTTAAAATTCCATTTTCAGAAAAAAATCTAGATAATTAGGCTTTCATGAATACATGTTTAGACAATTTAGACAAGCCACTTTTATTTTGCAAAAGTTAAGTTTGAATGCAGCAAGACGTTAAGCTTTGAACAGTGTCACTGGCACATTTTTCAATGATGGATCGCACTTGGAAGAATGAAAGCTTGAATTCAGCTCAGTGTCTGGTTTGCCCTTTGTATGAGAATGAGTTCCTGAGAACCCCACTGCAAGGGTGTGGAGAGAGAGCTCCTGGAGAGTGGGACAGGGCCTGAAACCTTATGTTGTAGTTATTTTTGCTATCAAGTTAACAGTGCTGTTATCAGTGCAACTATAATTTTAAATGGACCTTTCAGATTAACAAAGAGCAGCTTCTAAAAATAAATAGGTTTTCTTCCCATCTATTAATTAAAACTATGTGTCATTGTTGGCTTAATTTCTTTTACATACATTACAAAAAAAAAAAAAAAAACTTAGAAAAGACAAGTGCCCAAGCCATTTTTATTGAATGTGCAGATAACTTGATTGTCCTTGCCTCACTACATTTCTTTGCTGTGTTGGAACTGTGATTGCTTTCTGGGAACCTAGAAAGCATTTTTTTTTTTAGTAAAGATGTGTTTCTGGGGAAGTGGCTGTGAGAGGTTTACCATGGAATAAATGGACTTCAAAGAACTCTGGTAGACCACTTGTGACAGACTCAGGTTCTCTGTCCCCTGCACCCTTTCTTTCCTACTTAGCCTCCCTCTTGGTGAAGGGAGGTTGGTTTTTTTTTGGTTTTTTTGTTGTTTTGTTTTTTGTTTTTTGTTTTTTTTTTTGACACATTTACATCAGAGTTGTGCTATGAGGGCTGTGCTCTTAACACCAGAGAGGCTGGTTTTATGTAACAGATTCCATTCCAAGGAATCTGAAAAGTTTAAGCCAAATCCCACGGAGGGCTGTGAGGTGCCACCAACTCTGATTCCTCATCACCTTCCAGAATAGACCCAGGAACACTGGTTTCCCCAGCTCTGACCAATGGGGAGGGTAGAGGAGTAAAAGAAGAAGGGAGGAAGGGGGAGATCACTAGGGAGAAAAGGGACCTAGAGTCAGGCTAAAAGAGCATAATGAGAACAGAATTAAAAATTTGGCATCATACTCTGGACTCTCAGAATGCTTGCAGTCAGCTGCTAGTAAGATTGTATTTTTTCTGGCAATGGACTGTACATGCATACCTCCTCAGACATTACAGAGTGTAATAGAGGGTTACATGCAGATTGTAAAATAAACTGCTAAATGTTCAGAAAATAAAATCTATTTTACACATGGCAGTATTCTCTAATGCAATGTGGACTTTTGAGGATTATTTAAATTAACAGTAACAGCAAGATGGCTTCAAACCCTTCTTACCTCTAAAAGAGACTGGGCCCCAATTGTCCATTTATTAAGAATAAGCTTAAGGGGCGCCTGGGTGGCGTAGTCGGTTAAGCGTCCGACTTCAGCCAGGTCACGATCTCGCGGTCCGGGAGTTCGAGCCCCGCGTCAGGCTCTGGGCTGATGGCTCGGAGCCTGGAGCCTGTTTCCGATTCTGTGTCTCCCTCTCTCTCTGCCCCTCCCCCGTTCATGCTCTGTCTCTCTCTGTCCCAAAAATAAATAAACGTTGAAAAAAAAAAAATTTAAAAAAAAAAAAAAAAAAAAGAATAAGCTTAAATGGGTAAGACAAAATGATGAAAGTAGTAATCAAGTTAGAAAGCCAGATGAAGTCAGCTATCAGATACTGATTTTCATTGTCCCTACATACTGTAGAAGACCTTGTGTAGAGACAGGGACTTTTTATAAAGCATTTATGTGACTTGAGACTGCTTTTATGCAGACTGCATTATGACTGTATTGTGTATTATGCTGTGTTAGCTGCTCTTTCAGCATGATTCATAAAATCAGGAGAGAGTGGGCTCTTCTGAATTCTAATTATTGTAACTATTTCAATCATATGGAAAGAACAGGGGAAATGACACACAGTGATTCTCTTATTATTTGATCCTCAAACAAGCACAGGTATTTGCTATATCCCACTAAGTGGTCAGGCATGCAAGGAACTTGAGCAATATCATTCTTTCATCCATCTGGCTTGGCACAGTCATCTTGAATGATACCAAGATGAAAGCAACTTCCTGACCCACAGGATGTTATGGCTCAGCCCAACGGCTTTCTCCTGCAAGCTGTAGTAATGGCATTTTACACTGTGCTTCTGCCAGATATATGACATCCTAGATACCTTGTGGATATCTTTTCCTTCAGGTTTAAGGTAAAATGCCACTTCCTCAAAAACGCACTCCTGATGTGAGTAGAGTTTCCAGACACTCAACCCTTCCTCATTATTGTCTCTTACTGCACCCTATTTTTGTCATACTTCTAACACAGTGTAATTAGATATTTATTTTTCCACTTACATAGCAGCAAGCACAATAGATATCTGTTGAGAGAGGGATATCTGTCATCAATGGTGGTTCCAGAAGGCCCTCCTCATGAGGCTCCCCAAAGCCTGGATGTGAGTTACAAAGAGCCCCCTCCCTCTCACCTTTCCCCCTCTGAGCCTGACCAGAACTTTATGTGAAGCTGTGCTAAAAACCGAAATGTCATAATTCTGTCTAGAACTTATGAAGTGGATAATTCAACAAGCAGATCTACTGAACAAAGTACATTAACAGACAGCTCACACTAGACTTAAAAAAATACTAATAAATGAACATGAAGATGTATACATCAGGAAACATCAAATAAATGCTAATGAAAACATACTTGATACTCTACTTACACACACACACACACACACACACACACACACACACAATGTGCTTAAAAAACATAACAATTAATTGTTAATGAATTCTAGTTTGAGATCAAACATAAACCTTCATCCACTGAAACCTGTTTATACTCTTTGGGAAAATACAACATAGAGGGACAGAGGGAGCAAAAGATGATTTTAGTAGCTTTGACCCACTCCTTCAAATTTCTACTAAAGAGGTATTCAAGGAGTGCTTGGGTGGCTCAGGGGTTTGGTGGCCAACTCTTGATTTTGGCTCAGGTTATGTTCTCACAGTGTGTGAGATCAAGCCCCATGTCAGGCACTCCACTAATGGCACTGAGCCCACTTGGGATTCTCTCTCCCTCTCTCTCTCTGCCTGCCCCCTGCTCTTGTGCACTTGCTTGCTCGCTCTCTCTCTCTCAAAATAAATAAACACTTAAAAAAGAGAGAGATAATTCCAAATAAATCTAAAAGTGAATATGCATAAAACATTACTTCACTATTTTGTATCATTGCAAACATTTAGGAAACATCTAACTGTCCAATACTTAAAGAATGGTTATGGTACAAAAAAAAAGTGATAGAAAGCAGACATCAAAGATTCTGCAAATGAAACAAATACTAAAGGAAGGAATTTATTACAAGCAGAATACAAAATAATATGTGTATCATTCATTCATTCATTAAAAAATACTTATAAACACGTTATTTGCCAGGCTGTATTCTAAGAACTGAGAATATATCCACAGACAAAACAATCTCTGCCTCAAGCATCTATTCTAATTGGTAGGGACAGACAACTAACCACTAAGAAATAAAATTGATGATGGATGGCTTTTCCATCAATGACAATAACTCATTACAGTCAACCTCCAAATGTATGTCTATAAAGCAAGCAAAGTAAAATAATTTTATTCCTAAAATAGAAATCTTTTAAAATTTCAATGTTTGTCTTCCAAATTAAGCAAGTCTAGGTTACTAATGATTCTAAATGTGTCCACTGCAAGAAAGTACAAACTCAAGGAAATTCTATTTCTTAAAAAAAAAAAAAGATGAAAAGGATAAAATTAATTCTAAATTTTTTTTTCAACATTTTAATTTATTTTTGGGACAGAGAGAGACAGAGCATGAACGGGGGAGGGGCAGAGAGAGAGGGAGACACAGAATCAGAAACAGGCTCCAGGCTCCGAGCCATCAGCCCAGAGCCTGACGCGGGGCTCGAGCTCACGGACCGCGAGATTGTGACCTGGCTGAAGTCGGACGCTTAACCAACTGCGCCACCCAGGCGCCCCGGGATAAAATTAATTCTAAGAGCAAGCACACTTGACTTCATCTATGGGGTCTAATCTACCTCTCCCCTTTCTATCCTGCTTGTAACTTTATCTGGTTTCAATAAAACTACATATTTTTGCACAGCTGAAATTTCCAGAAACTATATATAAAATAGGTCAATCATTACACTTATTTGGCATGCATACCTGTTTTGGGTCTCTCTCTTTCTTACAGGAAGGTAAGCCCCATGGTGGCCAAGACCTGGAATGTCTCATTGGCCACCATATCCCCAGCATCTAGTATAGTGCCTGGTAAAAACCATAGTGTCATTCTGGAGTCTCTTTCTCTTACATCTGATATGGGTTCTGACTAAAAAATACCTCTAGAACACAGCCACTTCATACTACATCCTTGTTGGGAGACAATTCTCCATGTTTTGTTTTTTTTTTTTAACATTTTTGCCTACTTTACAAGGGAAGGCCCTGGTAGCTCTTGTTCTAGACTATATTTCCAAGGAGGTTTGGATATCAAAAAGCCTTAGAAGATAGTATTCCCTCTGGAACAGAGGGCACATTTGTTTTTGTCAATATTAATAAAGAGAGCAGAGGTTAGGCAAGTTTGCTTTTCGTCCATTATAAAAGATTGGGATTTCCTAAACTTAGGGTCCCTCAGCCGTAACACAAACCCATTGTATACAGTGTTCACTTGAGCCACTCTATATCCCCCCATGAGACAGGGTGGACAAAAGAGATGAAACAAATATGAAGCACGGGCTGACTACTATGTCATGAGAAATAAAGTCCTTTGTCTCTGATCCATAAAACTCATATTTTCTGCCAGCATGCAAGAAATTGGCTAACTTGATAGCTTGCAGATAAGCAGTAGGATAAAATCTCAGGCCCTGACAGTTCTTGACAGCCCCCCACTCCTATTCTGGTACAAGTGACGATCATCTCTCACTGCAGTAGCCTCCAAAGGGTCTCCTGCCTCAACTCTGATCCCCCTACAGACTTTTCTGCACATGGCAGCTGCAATGATCCTTTGAAAACTAAGTCAAATAAAGCAACTCCTCTGCTTAAAACCCTCCAGTGGTTTCCTGTCTTGATAATGCCCTACAAAGTTCAAAGTCTCTGGCTCCCTACTATCTTCCTTTATCTCATTTTGTTCCACTCTACTCACTGTTCCATAGCTATAGTCACGCTGGTGTCCTTGCTGTTCCTCTAGGCATGCTTTCATCTCAAGCCCATTATACTTACTGTCTCCTCTGCCTGAAATGCTCTTCTGCAGAGTTGGGATCCTTCCCTCAACTCCTTCAGGCTTCTGTTCAAACACTGCTTTCTCAGTCAGGCCTTTCCTGATCATCCTATTCAAAATTGCAACCCCTCTCTACTCTGCCTCCTTAGCCCCTTTATCTGCCTTATTTGTCTCTAAAGCACTTTTCAGCTTCTAATACAACTCCTGCCACTCATTTGTATTTATATCTCCTCACACTAGAATGTAAGGTCCATGAGGGCAGGGTCTTTGCTGTGTTCATTTCAAAATTCTTAATCTAAAACAATTTCTGGTACATAGTCAGTACTTAATAAGTTATTGTTAAATGACTAAGAATGGACTTCCAATCGGGCCAGACTCAATTTCTTATTATTAACTATACCACTTCAAACAAGTTGCATAGTTTCTCTGAGACATACTTCCTGTCCATAAAAAGAGAATCATCTTCTTCATATGATTGTTGAGTGGACTGGACAAGGTACACATGAAAAGCACCTACTGAGTATTTAATTAATGACATTTCTCCTTAATAAGATCTCAATGAAATTTATATTAAATGTATACATTTTAGTATCACCAGGGAAAACTTGCTATATTTTATATATCACTAACCATATGTTTTCATTGTTATATCCTCAGCACACAACCCGGTTTATCAAAAACACTAGTAATTAAATAAGGGTGTGCTGGTTTGCTTGTTTTTTCTCATTATAAAAATAATATAACATTAAAAAAATTGGAAAACATAGAGAAGAAAAATATCACCTATATTCCTACCATAGTAATATGACTGTCATTACTATTGTATTTTCTTCTAGAATTTTTTCTGGTGACTATTTTTAATTGAAATTCCATTGTGCATTCATTTTTATATCATGTTTTTGTTCACTTATTTTTTATACAAACATCTTTCCATACAGCTATGTTGTCTTTCCAACCATTAGTTTTTGAGAGTTGCATCATTTTGTCAAGTAGATGTATTATAGTTTACGTGAGCATTTTCTCATTATTGTATATTTAAATAAATTCCTGCTGTTCACTTCGATAAGTCTTAAAGGATTAAAATGAAAAAGAAAGAATCTACTTTTTTTCTCTCTCTCTTCTAGACTAAAGCATGTCTGACCCTTTTGGGGGAAAAGGAACTGAATTCCTCTACTCTGCATTTGCAAGAGAACACTTCTGAATAATTCATGGTTACATAAAGATGGAAAAGATATACATCATCTAGCTGATTATTAACATAATACAGCCAAATGAAACATTATCCTAAAAAGTCATTTAATTGCAGCTGTGGAAATCAGACTTTGAACATTTTAGAAAGAAGTCATATTTGAGATGTAAATAAATACATTTCAGAATTATTTTAAGGCATTGCCTAGTGCAAATTCTTTGCTGTAAATGGTGGTTATTGGTTTTTTTTCCCATAAAAATGGAAAATCAGTCCTTCCAATTTACTAAGTTAGTGAACAATCTGGAGAATATTGTAGTAAACTCCTAAAATATCTGTAAATAAAAGGTAACATAAAATCACCTAGATTTTTGCATATTAATGTTGGTTTCTTCACTTTTTAGTTAAGGTTACCTGACTCAAATGGTGATATGAAAACTACACTAATTACTTCAATCACTGATAATGTTTGATTATATCATTTCTAAAAGAAAGGTATGCTTCTTAGATCTTTTCCAAAAATGGAAACCAGAAACAAGGATGAGAAGGTAAATATAAAAACATCTATTTCACATAGGGCCAAGCAAAGTAAAAAGAAAATGGAAGGATGCTACACTGCTAGCAGACTCTTTACAGGATATTGAATGCTCCTAAGATTCAAAACCTCAGAAGACCTGAGTTCAAATGTTTTCCCTTCAGTCCCCTTTGCCTCAGCCTGTCTGTTTCAGTCTATGCCAGCTGTACTCTAAGTCTCACTGTAGGGATGCATACCGAATTTCCTTTCTTGGTTTGTTCCCTTGTTTTTGTTAAAGAGCACCCTCCAGTTACTTCTTAAGAAGGTAAATGTTTTCAGTACTCTTATATCTGAAAATATCTTCATTCTACCATTTATCCTACTTGATAAATCTCTTAATTGATTAAGAAACTGGGCACATACTCTTAACATTCTGAAGGCATTGCTACACTAATTTTTAGCATCCATTTTTGGATTTGAGAAGGGCCTGAGGGAAGACATCTGGCCGTCAGATTTCTGAGATCAGAGTGGGGAGGAGGAGGTACTGAGAGTCTCATTGTTCAGTAAGTTGACTCAACCCCTGTTGCAGTCCTTGCCTTGTGCTTCACTCACTCTGCTTAATGCTGATGGCAAGCCTCCTCCAGTTTGCATCCTCCAGAGAATCAGCCTGTTGCTCCTGCCAGGGTCCAACCACTTATGTTCCCTCTCTATCCTTACACATCTCTCTCCCCCACTCTCTGCAGTACTTGATGCTTCCAAGAGCTCAGACTCCAGAGGCTGTCCAGGGGTCACTGGCATACTTCTAGTCTAATCACTCTTCATCTGCTTTCTGTCTTCCAAAAATGTTTGTTTCATCTACTCCTATCTCCTCTCTGTGCTCTCTGTCCTTGTGAAATAAAAACTGTGTTTTATTCCGTTATTGTCTTTTTCTAAAAAGTGTTGAAGGGAGAAAGCTTATTTATTCTCCAGATGATGGCATGTTCCTTCCTTTCTAAGGCCTCCTTGATTCCCCCGGTGTACTGTCCCATTGCTCCCTCTTAGGTTCTCAGGGTGCTGGAAACAGATCTCTAGTAGCTACTTCCTGTTCTCTGTTGTCCTCTTCTTCTACAAACACTATAGGTTTATACTCTGTATCATAAATTTGAGTACTTGATCACAACCACCTTGATTCCTCCATTATTTCATGTATCTGTAGGCATCTCAGTGTGGGGACAAAGACTAACATTTTTTATGCCGCCCCACAATGCCTGAATAGGGTATCTCAGACTTCAGTATGCCTAAAGATCACTTAGAGAACTTGTTTAAAATGAACATTCTGAGACTTCACCTTAGAGAAACTGAACATGACTTCAGCATGGTCCTGAGATCTGGATATCCAATAGGCACACCCACATAATTCTGATGCAGGTAGTTTGAAACCACACTGTGAGATATATTGTCTAAGGACATGCCTGAGCACTTGTTTGGTAAAAAATGACTGATTTGTTCTTCCCTATTTTGTCCTTCTCAAGTTTAGAATCTTGGTTTCCCTTACTATGTCAATATGAATCTGACTTTCACGAATTTATCTGTCTTTTCTTTAGACTTTTAGTTTTCTCCCTTTAATAGCTTAGTATTACAAATTTCATAAGTTTATAGTTAGCCATACAAAGTACAGTTCTATGTTATTCTGTTGCCCTTGATTTATTTCTTATAAGGTTCACAGATATTCTAGTTACAAAATTCTGGATATGGCAAATGTTTCAGTCAGCTCAGGCTGTCATAAGAAAACACCATAGATTAGGTGGCTTAAACAATAGAACTTTATTTCCTCACAGTTCTGGAGGTTGCAAGTTCAAGATCAGGGTGCAAGCATGGTTGGGTTGTGATGAAAACCTTCTTCCAAGCTTGCAGACTTCCTGGCCTGCTGCCTTCTCACTGTGTGCTGACATGACCTTTCCTCAGTATGTGCATGTAGAGAACATGAGAGATGGAGAGAGATCTCTTTGTCTTTTTATAAGGCTACCATCCTATCCTTATGACCTCATTTAACCTTAATTACCTCCTAAAAGTCCTTCCAAATACAGTCACATCAAAGGTTAGTGCTTCAACATATGAATCCTGCAGGGCGACAATTCAGTCCGTAACAGCAAAACTAACACACAATACTCAGGTACAACTACAGTTACACATAAACATGTACACCCAGGACTTGGCACAACATGTTGAATGTTACAGGTGTTTGGTAAGCATTTGTTTTATGAGTGAAATAACAAAACATCTAGAAAACAAATCTACAAAAGTAGCTAAGAAAAGAAGAATACGTGGTGTACTTTGCTTTACACAGTCAAGGTATGAAAATGTAAAAAAAAAACATACTGACATATTTGACACACAAAAGAATTCCCTAAGACTTTCTTTGGGCATACGAATCTTTTTAAAATTCCATTTATATTTTTTTCTGAAAAAAATAATAATAAGCAAATTGAGGTATGTCTAAATGGATAATACATTTAGATGAAGTTTGGGTGGTTTATTTACAAAGGTTTCATGATGATGTTATTTTCAACACTTTGGAGAAGAAAGAAGTGGAGATTCAAAAACTGGAAATTAAATACTTCCACTACATTTCACTGGCCAAAGACAAGTCCTGTATAATTCTCCCTTGTATAGGGCAAAGTGAACTGGTCAATGAATAGTAGTAAATCCTGCCACAGTGTCTATAGCTTTTTCTGTATTCTCAAGGTATCCGTTGAAACATTTTATTTTTACTTATTTGAGTGTTAACAACAATTCCTGACGACCACACAGAAAATGAAAGCAAGAGGTGGCTTAGAGGTCTACAGCTGCTGGTAGATGGGCAGCAATTTCTTTTCCACACCTCTCTTTGGCATCTGAGTGGATCTGAAGAGACAATTTTGGTCTTTGAGGCTTCAGAATTGATTGAAAGTGAAATAATTAGGGTCTCTTGCTTCGCCTGAAAAAGCCAGAACCTGAAAAGGGCCCCCAGGGGAAGAGTAGCAGTTAAATGCTCTGAGCTCTAAAGGCATGAAATGCTGGCTCTTACAAATCTGCTGAAAGCTTTCCTCAACAGTTTTCTCTTCCTTACCTCCTCAGAGAACTGAGCAGTGAATTCAATGAACAGACACAGGTATCCAATGCAGCTGTCTAGCACGCCACTTACAAGAAAGAGACACTCATCTTTCGGACGATAGTGTTCTCAGGGCTCACAAAGGAGGAGAACTTTCTCCTCTTCCTCTCAGAAGGGATGGTGAAGTAGGAAAATCAACACTCCCTTCACAATTAGCTTCACCTCTTGGGGAACTTCAGGGTGGGAGCTGTAACCTTCCGTTCTGCTTTAGACTCAGAATTTCATTGGCATTGCCTCAGAAACAATCAACAAGTACCTCTACTACCAAGTCTAACACCCATGGTTCTATGTGACACTCCCAGCTGACACTGAAACAGAACCTGAGTAACATAATTTCTAACTGAATAGCTTCACATTATTGGGGATAAGTGTGGGTTACAGGATAAAAGGAAAGAAAAGTGACCTAACTGTGCTCCTTTGGGACCGGAGCAAAGTCTGAAGCCGTTTTATTTAGTTTGACTGAGGGAAGGGCCTTGACAGTAATCTAGTCAGAAGAGATTATTCATAAACGAATGTCACCAGACAATGACTATGGACAGAGCTTAACCATGTGTGACCAATATTGAATCCCGTTTGCAGCACAGGCTTGGTGAGTGTTTCACTACAGTACACCCTCTCTAACCAATCTCCACTCAAGCAGTTTACCAGATTAACCAACGATCTACAGCGTCATTGTGAAATATCCCAGCTGATACTACAGCATATATATATATATATATATATATAAAAAAAAAAACCATTATAACTGGTAGGCTATTCTTTTGTACATCCATGTACTTTTTCAATTCCCAACAACTTGAGTTGTATATTTACCAAGAGTTAAGTGTATTTGTCCCCAAACTTGCTAATATCAGTTACAGTTGTTGTTTTACTTATAACATTTAATTACATATCATGTAAATTAATGAAATATAAATGCGAGAAGGAAGGGTTGCTTCTACAAAAACCAGGCTAAATGCCTTGGAAAGATTCAAATAAAAGTGTATTGTAGAAGAGATCAAGGTAAAATACTAAAGGAAAAAATAAAAGAAATTCAGAAGAGTTTTGTCTCATTGCTTTGCAATTGACTTTACTTAGTTTCACAGTAACTGAAAATGGGCATTCTTATAATAATGTTGTGACTTACGCAAGATAGATTCAGAACTCCAATTAGCTATGCCCTACTTAAAGAGAAGTACTTGGCCCTATATTAAAAGATTTAAAATAATGCATCTTAATAAGCTTTAAGCAAACATACCATTCTTAAAATACATAAGTAATAATTTGTTTTTATTTAATTTTTTCAAATTTTTAATAGAAAAATGTTCAAATCTATATAAAAAAGACAAATCCAAATTACTATAAACACCTGTATACCTTCACCAAGTTTCACCAGTTTTAATACCTTGCCACATTTTTTATTCTCCTCAATACATATACACATCCGTGTGTATGTTTTACAAACCATTTGAAAGTACGTTGCCAACACTTCGCCCCTAAATACTCCAGCAGGAATCTCCTAAGAATACAGATATTTTCCTATATAACCACAACACCATTATCATACCTACAAAATTGATAGTAACTCAATAATCTCGTAATAATTTAAATGCTGCCCTCATTTAAATAATCCCAGAAGCCTCCATTATGTCTGCTATACCACCTTTTCCCACATGCAGAATCCAAATTAAGTTTCACACATTGCATTTGCTTGTTTTGTGTCTTTGGTCTCTTTTAATTTAGAACAGCTTTTTTCTTGTGTTTTTCATGACATTGATTTTTTATGAAGGGTCCAGGCCATTATATTATGAAGTTGTCTGATTATTTTCTCACTATTAGATTTAGTCATAACTTTTCTTCCCAAGAACACTAGGAAAGTAATATGTACTTCTTATTGCATCATTATCAGGTTGCAATATTATTGTCATTGGTAGCAGTACCTCTACAGGTAATAATACATTTGATCACTTGCTGAAGGTACACTTCTCCTTTTTGTAATTAGAAGTTGATCTCTGTGAAGTTACTTCACTATGGCATGAATATTCTATTCCCCAACAACCTTTAATCCAATAGTTATAGCCTCTATTGATGACCTTTGCCTAATTCCCAACAGCTTCTGTGTTCTTTTTGAAATGTACTCTTAGTCTTTGAAATTTCTTGTCTTTTAGTGCTAGACTTTTTTATATTTTCCCTGTACCAAACCTGAATCAGCCATTTTTTTGAGTAAAGAATGATATTTAGAAACCATGATCTAGACACTAACTAGATATGCTTATTGCTACTAGGGTGTCTTGCTTCCAGTCTATAATAATTACTTAATATTATCAAATATTTAGGCAATATTGAAATTTGTGTAAGTGTCCAATTTCTATAAATGTGTGTCTCTTTCTGTCTGGATCGCTTTCATTTTCTCTCCACTTTTCCCTACAGTTTTTTATGTTAGAATCAGGATCCTAATAAAGTCAATGTATTGTAATTGATTGATATGTACTTATCTCTCTTTTTTTTCCTTTATATTTATTTGCTCAAGAAATGGTTTTTTAATTCCCTTGTGGAGTATCCCACAGTATAAATTTTGCTGATTGCATCCCCATGGTGTAATTCAAACGTTCTTCTGCTTCTAATATCTCCTGTAGATTGTTTGTTAGATCTAGAGGCTTTTTGATTTATTAGCAAAGCTAGTTCATAAGCGATGTCATGTACTTTCATTAGGAGGTGCATAATACCTGATTGATTTTTTTTATATAGGATGTCAGCAACTAATGATGATCACTGCTGAAATCCATTAATTTATTAGGACTGAAAAACAGTGATACTCTAATTCTTCCTTCTTCATTTACTAGCTGGAATACTCTTATAAGTACACATTTCCCCTCATCAAATATTTAGTTACTCAGGGATACAATTTGAATGGGAAAATAAGAGTAAATATTTGATACTTTTCCTTTATTAGCTATTGTTTTGGAATAACGAGTTGATTACCTAGAATTCTCCAAAAGTGACCAGTAATTTCTTTTTATCACTATAAACTCATAGATTTAAACCTATTTGATGTGCTTCAAATCACTGCAATTATTTTCCTAGTGATGTTGAAGGTATTCCATATTTTGTCCAAAAAGACTCTGTTCAAGATAAGTGCTACATCCTTCTGTCACTACACTAGTTGTCTTTGGCATTTATCTTACTTTTTGATATGACAAGATGTTTCAGTCTTATCCCATAAATTTTCTGCCCAAGATTCTGCAATCTGCCATTTCTGCATCAAGTTCTAGTTTCTTTTAGTGGGAATAAGATGTAGAGAATCTACATCTTACAGAATCTACATCTTACATCTACAATCAGAATTCTAAAGGTATTCATTGCTCTGGGTTCATGACTGTTTTTCAGGTCATGAACCCAGCCCTTTTTAGTGAAAGGGGCTATAAAATGTTTTTTTTTTTAAATAATGGTATAGAGCACATGTTCATATTGATACTTCCAATTCAAATTCAGGGCTACAAGACTTTTATTAATCTCATAAGTCTTTAATCTGTATCTCCTTCCTTCTATACAAAATATCCCAGCCTCAACATCCCATTATTTATTATATCCCATTAACTTTATTCTACAATACACACTCTCCAGTCTCAGAAAAATGCCTACGTCACCAATAACAATGTTTACCAAAAAGATTATTTTGTCTTTTCTGTTTTTTGTTTTAAATACACTCCACTAGGAATATACAGTCAACTTTAATTTAATTATCTACAACATATACATATAATTGAAATAATTCTCTTCTTTGTGGTTTTGCCACCACCTCCATACATTTAGACATTTGTTTTATTTTGCTTCTGGTTTTTAGGATCATTTTTAATTTCATTTTGTTTATAATTATATAAAATATTTACAATGATACAAACTCAAAACTGTAAATCAAAGTATGATCAGAGAAGTCTAGCTTCTATCTCTGTCTCCTTCATATTGTTTACTTTTTCTCCCAAAGAATAATCAATATTTCTTATCCTTCTATTAAAAATATATACATATATACACACATATATATACAAAATATATATACAAATATATGCAATATATATACAATATATACAAAACATATATGTGTGTATATATACAAATATATACATATACACAAACATATACAAACATATGTATATTCCTATATCCTCCCCTTAAAAAAAACAGTAACGTACAGGGGCACCTGGGCGGCTCAATTGTTTGAGCATCCAACTTCGGCTCAGGTCCCGATCTCATGAATTCCTGAGTTCGAGCCCCACATTGGGCTTGCTGCTGTCAGTAAAGAGCCAGCTCTGGATCCTCTGTCCCCCTCTCACTACCTCTCCCCCACTCTCTTTCTCTCTCTCTCAAAAATAAATAAACGTTAAAATAAATAAATAGATAAATGAATAAATAAATAAACAAACAAATAAATAAATAAAAATAGTAACATACAATGCACACTTTTTCTGCACCTTACTTTTCTCATTTACACTACACATGCTGGAGATCCTCTGCAGAAGATAATACTCACTACCTTTACAGCTGCATGATAATTTATTGTGCAGTGCCTACAAGTGGTCTACTGATGAACATTTGGAAATTTCTTTTGCTATCATGAATAATGCTGAAATGAAGATCTTTTTGCTTATGCTTTACATATTTTTACTACTGTAAAATTTTTACTACTGTGTTTTGTTACTATTCCTTCTAGAGCTCTATAAGTTAGATTGTTGGATCAAGGTATACATACATAATTTTGCTAGATGTTGACAAACTCCCCTTCAAATTATTGTATTAGTTTGAATTCTATCAGCAATATATAACAACACTCATTTGCCCATAGCTTTGCCAATAGTATAGGTTGTTAAACTTTGGAATCTTTGCCAATATGGTAGATCAGAATTTTGTTTTAGGCTGTTTTAACTTGCATTTTTCTCTTGTTGTAAATGAGAAATGAAGTGAAGCATCATCTTCATAGTTAAGGACCATTTGCAGTACTTTTCTTGAATTGACTACTCAAATTACTAACCCATTTTTCTATAGATTTGCTAGTCTTTTTCTTTTCCATATCAGATGCTATTTACATATTAATACTAGATCTGTGATAAAAGTTGCAATTTAAAAAAATTGTCCTTTGTCCTTTTATATACGGTAAAAATATTCTTTTTGTTTTGTTTTTGCCATGCAAGTCTTTTACCAGATTAAACAATCTTCTCCCTTTTGGATTTCATGAGGATTTTACTCATATGTCTCCTACTACTCATATGATTTCTTTTATTTTAATATTTAAATCTCTAAACCACTTGAAATTTATCATAATATTCAGTATTAGGAATATATTCGATTTCATATACTTACCATGGTTACCCAGTTTATCTCAATACCACTTACTAAAAGTGCAACCTATAGTGTTGCCATATGCTGTTAAGTTTACTTGTGGGTTTTCTATTGTTCTCTCTGTGTATTCGGGTACCATGATCACACTGTTTTAATTATGTTTTAATATCAAGTAGGCCTATTTTATCCCTATTGCTCTCCGTTTCCAGTGATTTGACTATTCATTTAAATGAACTTTATAATCCCAGGGGATTATCCCCCAGGGGAAAAAAGCTTGATAGTAGTTTATTGGAATTCTGTTAAATTTATAAATTAACTTGACATCTTTATGTTGTTTCCTCTTTCTATCCAAGTATATGGTAAAACTTTCCACATGTTTGAGGTAATTTTTGGGTCTTTCAGGACTATTTTTATAGTTTTCTTCATTAAATGTTTTAGGTATTTCTTCTCAATTTTATGCCTAGATATTTTATTTTGGATATAATAAATGGTATATTCCCTTCTATTACATCTTCTAAATGGCTTCTTTCTGTACATAATAAAGTTACTGTTTTTTAATTTTGATTTTGTAACCTACTACTTCACTAAATTCTCTTATTAACTTGTGTTAGTTTTCCCACTAACGTTTTGGGCTTTCCAGATATAAAATAATATCATTTGAAATAAAGATCATTTTTCTTCTTTCAAATTCATATGCTTTTAATTATTTTCTCTTGTCTAGGTACCTTGGTTAATATCTCAACACAATGTAAAATAATAGTCTGCTTACGGCTGCCAGATAAAATGTAGGATGCTCAGTTAAATTTGAATTTCAGATAATGATTAATTTTTAATATAAATATGTCCCAAATATTGCCTTCTTACCTATAGAAATGTTATTCTGCTCACTATACTGTTTTTTCTTGTAATAACTGTAAAAATTTTTGGTACAGATATTCAGTTGAAATGACTTTTCTTACACTCAGTGAGAAAGGTGGGTCAGAATATTAATGCATAATTAGAAAGTAAAATTTAAGACAATTTTAAAATTTAAAACAATACCAATAAGAAAAACACTAAAAACCATAAAATATTAAACAGTAAAATTAACAAAACATATGTAAGACCTGCACATTGAAAACTATAAACTTTTTTGTAGGAAATTACAGAAAACTTGAGTAAATGGAGAGATGTGCCATGTTCACACACTGAGAGACTCAATTTTACTTTAGGTGTCAATTTTCCCCAAACTGATCTATAGATTGAAACCTAATGACAATCAGAATCCCAGCAGACTTTTAAAAGAAATTGAGAAAGTAATTTAAAAATTTATGTGAGCAGTAACAAAAAGATAGCTAGAAAATCCCCAAATACATGAATATGAAACAACATACTTCTAAACAACACATAAATCAAAGAATAAATCTCAAGAGAAATTTTAAAATATTTTGAACTAAATGGAAAAAAAATACAACTCCTCAAAATTTGTGGGGTGCAGCAAAAGCAGTGATTGGTTTTATAGCATGGAATGCCTGTATTAGAAAGCAAGAAAGATCTAAAATTAATAATCTAAGTTTCCACATTAGGAAACTAGAAAGTGAAGAGCAAATTAAATCCAATGTAAGCACAAGAAAAGAAATAGTAAGAATTAGATCCTACATCAATGTAATTAAAAACAAGAATTCAATACAGAAAATCAATGAAGCTAAAAGCTCGTTCTTTGAAAACAATAAAATCAATAAATTTTTACACAGACTAACTAAGAAAAAATGAGGACACAAATCACTAATGTCAGAAATCAGGGGCACCTGGGTGGCTCAGTCAGTTAAGTGTCCAACTTCGGCTCATGTCATGATCTTGCAGTTAGTGAGTTCAAGCCCCACATGGGGTTCTGTGCTGACAGCTCAGCTGTGTCACAGCTGCTCTGAGACACAGCTTTGAATTCTGTGTCTTCCTCTCTCTCTGCCCTTCCCCCCACTCTCATTCTCTCTCCTCTCTCTCTCTATCTCTCTCAAAAATAAATAAACATTAAAAAATTTTAATACAATTTAAAAAAAAGAAATAAAAAAGGACACACAATTACAGATCCTATGGACATTAAAAGAATAAGAAAGAAATACTATGCTATTTACACAAATTTAATAACCCAGATGAAATGGACCAATTACTTAAAAGACACAATGTGCCCAAAAGTCAAACAAGAAGAAATAGATAATCTGAATAAGGCTATATCTATTAAAGATATTGAGTCAATTATTAATAACCTTCCCAAACCAAAAGCCCAACCCAAATGGGCTCACTGGTGATACCTATCAAACATTTAAGGATGAAATTATATCCATTCTCCACAATTTTTTTCACAGGATAAAATCAGAAAGGAAACAGTAACAGAAATTTTTATTCATTGCTGGTGAGAATGCAAAATGGTATAGCCATTTTAGAAGACACATTGCTGATTTCTCAAAAAATTAAATATACTCTTACTATACAACCTAGCACTCACACTCTTTGTTAATTACCCAAAGGTGTTGAAAATTTATGTCCACACAAAAAAACCTGCCCACAGATGTTTATAGCTGCTTTACTCATAATTGTCAAAACCTAGAAGCAACTAAGATTTCCTTCAGTAAAGGAATTGATAAACTGTGGAACGTTCAGATAATAGAATATTATTCCTTGCTAAAAAAAAAAATTACATATAAAGCCATGAAAAGATATGGATAAACCTTAAATGCATATTACTAAATGAAAGAAGTGAATCTAAAAATGCTACATATTGTATGATTCTAATCTGAAAAGGCTACACACTGCAAAACTATATGACATTCTGGAAAAAACAAAACCATAGGGACAGTAGAAAGATCAGCAGTTGCCAAGAACTGGGGACTAGGGGGAGAGATGAATAGGTGGAGCATAGATTTTTAGAACTGTGAAAATATCCTTTATGATACTAGAATGATGAAACATGTCATTATACATTTGTCCAAATACATGGAATGTACATTACTAAGAGTGAACCTTAAGGTAAGCTATGGACTTTGTATGTATCAATATATGTATTATGATGTATCATTATAAGCTCACCAAGTATAATAAATGTACCACTCTGGGGATGTTGTTAATGCAGAAGGCTTAGTACATGTTGAGGCAGGGAGAATTTGTGTACCTTCTGCTCAATATTGTTGTGAACTTAAAACTGCTCTAAAACAACAAAGTCTTTAAAAAAAAGTCTTAAAAATTATATGGAAATCCTAAGATCTCAAATAATGAAAAATACTTTATAAAATCAAATCTGGAAGCCTTACACTATTTGATTTCAAGACTTATTATAAAGTTATAGTAATGAAGACAGTGTAATATGGCATAAACATAGACATAAATTAATGGCATAAAATAGTCCACAAACTGACCCACACATACCTGATCTACAGATTGCTGACAAAAGTGCCAACATAATTCAATGGTTAAATTACAATTCTTTCAATAAATGGAGCTAGAATTGGATATCTGTATAGGAAAAAAAGAAAGATGAGCCTCAACCCCCACTTCTGACCATACACAAAAAATAAGCCCCAAATGAGCATTCCCCCAAATTTAAAAATTAAAACTATAAAGTTTTAAGAAGAAAAAAGTGAAAAACTTTGTGTTTTTTGTATCAGAAGATATTTCATAAAGTAAACACAAAAAGTCTGTAATCACAAAAGAAAAAAATGATGAATTAGACTTTATAAAAGTAAAATCTTCCAGTCTTCAAAACACACACTTAAGAAAGTGAAACTGTGTGCACTTCTACAGATCCACCCCCTCCAATATTCTCTTGGCTTGAGCCCATCCAAAGTAGTGCCACAAGCTGGTGGTGTGCACACAGTCCTGACAGGGGCCAGTACCACTCCAAAGGGACTCCTATCCTGGGGAGAGGGGAAGATAAACATACACACCAGACTGACTGTAGCCCCAAAAGTGGCTGCAGTAGACATCTGCTCTGAATACAGGGCCCACCCAACAATGAAAATATGTCAGAAGACAAAACAGTTCAGCAGTACTGCACCTATGGCAGTACTACACCTATGGCAAACACCCAGTCTGACTCAACTCAAGCTCAAAGCCATCCCAGATGGGCCTATTAACAAAAGGACCAAACCCTGCCCACAGCAGGCAGAGAGCCATTGCAGATGACTGGACTGAAGACAAAGTGGACCAGCCACAGCAGCAGGGTATATACAACACACCAGAAGATACCCCTAAAACACCAGGTATTAGTGAACAGAGAACATTGCACTCCAGGGCACTACAGGACCTCTTCTTCATAAAGCCACTACTTCCAACAGCAAGAGACATAGATGACTTTCTAAAGACATAGAAAGAGAAACCAAGAGTTAAACAAAATGAGGAGACAAAGGAATATGTCCCAAATGAAAGAATAGGACAAAATCACAGCAAGAGACCTACATGAAGTGGAGATAAGTAATATTCCTGAGGGAGAATTTAAAGTAATGGTCATAAAGATACTCATTTGACTTGAGAAAAGAGTGGGGTACTTCAGTGAGACCCTTAACAAGGAGACATAAAACATAAAAAAGAACCAATCAGAGATGAAGAATTCATTAAAAATACACTAAATGGAATAAATAGTAGACTAGAGAAAACAGAAGAACAGATCAGTGACCTAGATAATAGAGTAATGTAAAGCAATCAAGCTGAACATGGGAGAAAAAATAATGATAAAATAATAAATAAATAAATAATAAATAAATAAATAAATAATAAAAATGATAATAGACTTAAGGAACACAGTGATATCATCAAGTGTAATAACATTCACATTATAGGAGTCCCAGAAGAAGAAAAAAGAGAAAAGAAGGTAAAACTTTTACTTGAAGAAATTATAGCTAGAAACTTTTTAATTTTTTATGTTTATTTTTGAGAGAGAAAGAGAGAAAAAAAGTACAAGTCGGGGAGAGGCACAGAGAGAGGGAGATAGAATCCAAAGTAGGCTCCAGGCTCTGAGCTGTCAGCACAGAGCTTGACACAGGGCTGAAACCCATGAACCATGAGATCATGACCTGTGCCGATGTCAGATAGTTAACTGACTGAGCCACCAAGGCTCCCCTAAAAACTTCTTGAATCGGGGAAAGGAAATAGAAATCCAAATCCAAGAGCCACAGAAAGCTCCCAATAAAATCAACCCAAACAGATATACACCAAGATACACAGTAATTAAAATGGCAAAAAGCAGTGATAAAGAGAGAATGTTAAAAGCAGCAAGAGAAAAGAAAACGATTACATACAAGGGAAACCCCAAAAGGCTATCAGTAGATTTTTCAGCAGAAACTTTGAAGGCAAGAAGGGAGGGGTATGATATATTCAAGCTGCTAAACAGAAAAAACATGCAGCCAAGAATACTCTATCCAGCAAGCCTAGTATTCAGAATAGAAGGAAAGGTAAAGAGTTTCCCAGACAAACAAAAGTAATTCATGACCACTAAACAAGCCATAGAAGAAATGTTAAAGAGGACTCTGAGTGGAAAGGAAAGACAATAAGTAGGGGGATTAAGAAAACTAGGACAAAAGCAGAATAAGGGTGTATATCTATAAAAATCAGTCAAGGGAGTCACAAAATAAAAGTATATAAAATATTTCACCATATACCTAAAACATGGAGGGCAGAGGAGTAAAGAATGAGTTCAAATTTAACCAACTATCAATTTAAAATGCACTGCTATATGCAGAGATGTTACATATAAACCTAATAAAAATCCACAAATTAAAAAAATAGTAATATATATGCAAAAAGTAAAGAGAAAGGAATCTGAGTACATTACTAAAGAAAGCCAACAAAACAACCAAACACATGTAACAAAATGTAAATGGACTAAATACTCCAGGTCAAAGACAGGGTGACACCCATAACCAGTAAAGAAATCAAATTAGTAATCAAAATTCTCCCCAAAAAACAAAAGTCCAGGGCCAGATAGCTTTCCAGGGGAATTCTACCAAACATTTAAGGAAGAGTTAACACCTATTCTCTTGAAGCTGTACCAAAAAATAGAAATGGAAGGAAAACTTCCAAACTCTTTCTATGAAGCCAGCAGTACCTTGATTCCAAAACCAGACAGAGAGCCCCCTAAAAAAGAACTATAGACCAATTTCCCTGATTAACATGGGTGCAAAAATCCTCAACAAGATATTAGCCAACCAGATCCAACAATTCATTAAAAAAATTATTCACTGCGACCAAGTGGGATTTATACCTGGGATGCAGGGCTGCTTCAATACCTGCAAAACAATTAATGTGATTCATCACATCAATAAAAGAAAGGACAAGAACCATATGGTCCTCTCAACAGATGCAGAGAAAGCATTTGACAAAATACAGCATCCTTTCTTGATAAAAACCCTCAAGAAAGTAGGGATAGGAGGAGCATACCTCGAGATCATAAAAGCCATATATGAACGACCCAACGCTAATATCATCCTCAATGGGGAAAAACTGAGAGCTTTCCCCCTAAGGTCAAGAACAAGACAGGGATGTCCACTCTCACCACTGTTATTCAACACAGTATTGGAAGTATTAGCCTCTGCAATCAGACAACACAAAGAAATAAAAGGCATCCAAATTGGACAGGAGGAGGAAAAACTTTCACTCTTTGCAGATGATATGATACTCTATATGGAAAACCCTAAAGATTCTACCAAGAAACTGCTAGAACTGATTCATGAATTCAGCAAAGTTTCAGGATATAAAATCAATGCACAGAAATCGGTTGCATTCCTATACACCAACAATGAAGCGACAGAAAAAGAAATCAAGGAATCGATCCCATTTACAGTTGCGCAAAAAATTATAAAATACCTAGGAATAGATCTAACCAAAGAGGCGAAAAATCTATACACTGAAAACTATAGAAAGCTTATGAAAGAAATTGAAGAAGACACAAAAAAATGGGAAAATATTCCATGCTTCTGAATGGGAAGAACAAATATTGTTAAAATGTCCATACTACCCAAAGCAATCTAGATATTCAATGCAACCCCTATCAAAGTAACACTAGCATTCTTCACAGAGCTAGAACAAACAATCCTAAAATTTGTATGGAACCAGAAAAGACCCTGAATAGCCAAAGCAATCTTGAAAAAGAAAGCCAAAGCAGGAGGCATCACAATCCTGGACTTCAAGTTATACTACAAAGCTGTAATCATCAAAACAGTAGGGTACTGGCACAAGAACAGACACTCAGATCAATGGAACAGAATAGAGAACCCAGAAATTGACCCACAAACATATGGCCAACTAATCTTTGACAAAGCAGGAAAGAATATCCAATGGAATAAAGACAGTCTCTTCAGCAAGTGGTGCTGGGAAAACTGGACAGTGACATGCAGAAGAATGAACCTGGACCACCTTCTTACACCATACACAAAAATAAACTCAAAATGGATGAAAGATCTCAATGTAAGACAGGAAACCATCAAAATCCTCGAGGAGAAAGCAGGCAAAAACCTCTATGATCTTGCCCGTAGCAACTTCTTACTCAACACATCTCCAGAGGCAAGGGAAACAAAAGCAAAAATGAACTACTGAGACCTCATCAAAATAAAAAGCTCTACACAGTGAAGGAAACAATCAGCAAAACTAAAAGACAACTGACAGAATGGGAGAAGATATTTGCAAATGACATATCAGATAAAGGGTTAGTATCCAAAATCTATCTCAACACCCAAAAATTCAACACCCAAAAAACAAATAATCCAGTGAAGAAATGGGCAAAAGACATGAATAGACACTCCTCCAAGGAAGACACCCAGATGGCCAACTGACACATGAAAAAATGCTCCACATCACTCATTATCAGGGAAATACAAATCAAAACCACAATGAGATACCACCTTACACCTGTCAGAATGGCTAACATTAACAACTCAGGCAACAACAGATGTTGGTGAGGATGCGGAGAAAGAGGATCTCTTTTGCATCGTTGGTGGCAATGCAAGCTGGTGCAGCCACTGTGGAAAACAGTATGGAGGTTCCTCAAAAAACTAAAAATAGAACTACCCTACAACCCACCAATTGCACTACTAGGCATTTATCCACAGGATACAGGTGTGCTGTTTCGAAGGGACACATGCTCCACAATGTTTATAGCAGCACTATCAACAATAGCCAAAGTATGGAAAGAGCCCAAATGTCCATTGATGGATGAATGGATAAAGAAGAAGTGGTGTATATATATACAATGGAGTATTACTCGGCAATCAAAAAGAATGAAATCTTGCCATTTGCAACTACGTGGATGGAACTGGAGGGTATTATGCTAAGTGAAATTAGTCAGAGAAAGACAAAAATCATATGACTTCACTCATATGAAGACTTTAAGAGACAAAAGAGATGAACATAAGGGAAGGGAAACAAAAATAATATAAAAACAGAGAGGGGGACAAAACAGAAGAGACTCTTATATATGGAGAACAAACTGAGGATTGCTGGAGGGGTTGTGGGAGGGGGGATGGGCTAAACGGGTAAGGGGCACTAGGAATCTACTCCAGAAATCATTGTTGCACTATATGCTAAGTAATTTGGGTGTAAATTTTAAAAACAAAAATTAAAAAGCAGAAAAAAAGAATATTACCTAAAAAGAATAAAATGACAGGTGACAGAATGAACAAAAAGTAAAAGCCATATATATGCAGGCTAAAAGAGACTCTTTTCAGACCTAAAGACACATATAGACTGAAAGTGAAGGGATGGAAAGGCATTTATAAATGTGAAAAGAAATCCAGGATATCCATATTTATATCAGACAAAATAGACTTTAAAACAAAGACTCTAACAAGAGACACAGAAGGACACAAATAAGCATAAAGGAAACAATCCAAAAAGAAGATATAACAATTGTACATATACACCCAATATGGAAGCACCCAAATACTTAAAGCAGCTAATAATAAACTAAAAGAAGTAATCAATTATAATACAATAATAATAGGGGACTTTAACACCCCACTTACAACAATGGATAGGTCATCTAAAAAGAAAATCAACCAGGAAACAGTGGCTTTGAATGCCACACTGGATCAGATGAATCTAACAGACATAGTCAAAACATTCCATTCTAAAACAGCAGAAAACACATTCTTTTCAAGTGTACATGGAACATTCTCCAGAATGGATCACATATTAGGCTACAAAACAAGTTGCAACAAATTCGAAAAGATCTAAGGCATATCATGCATTTTTTCTGACCACAATGCTATGAAACTAGAAATCAACCACAAGAAAAATCTGGATATAACACAAATACATAGAGGCTAAAACATGTTACCAAGCAAGAAACGGGTCAACCAAGATATCAAAGAGGAAATCAAAAAATATGTGGAGACAAATGAAAATGAAAACACAACAGTCCAAAATCTTTGGGACACAGCAAAAGTGGTTCTAAGAGGGAAGTTTATAGTGATACAGGTCTGCCCCAAGAAGCAAGAAAAATCTCAAATAAACAACCTAACTTTACAACTAAAGAAGCTAGAAAAAGAAGAGCAAGAAACACTCCAAACCAGTAGAATGAAGGGAATAAAACAGATTACAGCAGAAATAAACAAAATAGAAACTAAAAAACAATAGAACAGGTCAATGAAACCAGGGATGGTTCTTTGCAAAGATTAACAAAATTTATAAGCCTTTAGCCAGACTAATCAAAAAAGAGAAAAAGAGAGATAAGACTCAAACAAAATCAGAAATGAAAGATGAGAAATAACAACCAACACCACAGAAATACAAAGGATCATAAGAGAATATTATGAAAAATTATATGCCAACAAATTGGACAACCTAGAAGAAAAGGCTAAATTCCTAGAAACATATAACCTCCCAAAACTGAATCAGGAAGAAATAGAAATTTTGAACAGATGAATTACCAGCAAAGAAATTGAATTACTAATCAAAAAGCTCCCAACAAACGAAAGTCCAGAACCACACAGCTTCACAGGTGAATTCTACCAAATATACAAAGAAGAATACCTATTCTTCAAACTATATCAAAAACAGAAGAAGAAAGAAGCTTCCAAATTTATTCTATGAGGGCAGCATTACCATGATACCAAAACCAGATAAAGACACTTCCAAAAAAAGAGAGAGAGAGAGAGAGAGAGAGAGAGAACTACAAGCCAATATCTCTGTTGAATACAGATGCAAAAATCCTCAACAAAATATTAGCAAACTGAATCCAACAATACATTAAAAAAGTCATTTACGATTGAGTGAGATTTATTTCCAGGATGCAAGAGTAGCTCAATATTTATAAATCAATCATGATAAATCACATCAGTAAGAGAAAGGGTAAGAACTATATGATCATTCCAATAGATGCAGAAAAATCATTTGACAAAGTACAACATCCATTCATGATAAAAAAAAAAGAAGCCTCAACAAATCTAGGTTTAGAAGGCATCCAAATCGGTAAAAAGAAGTAAAACTTTCACTATTGGGAGATGACATGATACTATATATAGAAAACCCTAAAGACTCCACCCAAAAACTATTAGTATTGATAAATGAATTCAGTAAGGTCACAGGATACAAAATTAATATGCAGAAATCCATTGTATTTCTTTTCTTTTAAGTTTATATATTTATTTTGACAGAGAGGGAGGGGAGGGACAGAGAGAGAAGGAAAAAGAGAGAATCCCAGGCAGGCTCCACACTGTCAGTGCAGACCCCAGTGCAGGGCTTGAACTCACGAATCTTGAGATCATGACTTGAGCTGAAATCAGATGCTTAAGCAACCGAGCCACCCAGGCAGCCCCAGAAATTAATTGTATTTCTATAAACCAATAATGAAGCAGCAGAAAGAAATTAAGAAAACAATCCCATTTACAACTGCACCAAAAGTAATAAAATACCTAGGAATATACTTAACCAAGGAGGTGAAAGACCTAAACTCTGAAAACTATAAAATATTGTTGAAAGAAACTGAAGAAAACACAAACAAATGGACAGATATTCCATGTTCATGAAGTGGAAGAACAAATGTTCATGAAGTGTCTATACTACTCAAGCAATCTGCTAAATTAATGCAATCCCTATCAAAGTACCAACAGCATTTTCCCCAGAACTAGAATAAACAATCTTAAAATTTGTATGGAACAACAAAAGACCTCAAACAGCCAAAGCAATCTTGAAAACCAAAACTGGAAATATCACAATCCCAGATTTCAAGGTATGCTACAAAGCTGTAGTAATCAAAACAACACTGTACTGGCACAAGAACAGACACGTAGATCAATGGAATAGAATAGGGAGCCCAGAAACAAACCCACAATTATTTGGTCAATTAATCTTCATACAAGGAGGTAAAAATATGCAATGGGAAAAAGTCTCTTCAACAAATAGTGTTGGGAAAACTGGACAGCTACAGAAAGAAAGAAAGAAAGAAAGAAAGAAAGAAAGAAAGAAAGAAAGAAAACAAGAGAAAGAAAGAACAAAAGAAAGAAAGAACAAAAGAAAGAAAGAGAAAAGGAGAAAGAGAGAGAAAGGAAGGAAGCAAGAAAAAGAAAGAGATGGGAAGAGAGGAAGGGAGGGAGGGAGGAAAGAGAAAGAAAGAAAGATATTTAGAAAGAAAGAAAGAAAGAAAGAAAGAAAGAAAGAAAGAAAGAGAAAGAATGAGAAGGGGGGCGGGAGGGAAAGAGGAAGAAACAAACAAACTGGACCACTTTGTTACACTACACACAAAAATAAACTCAAAATTGATTTAGGACCTAAATGTAGGAACTGAAACCATTAAAATCCCAGAAAAGAGCACAGGCAATAATTTATGTGACATCAGCCATAGCAACATTTTTCTAGATATGTCTCCTGAGGCAAGGGAAACAAAATAAAAACAAACTATTGACACTACATCAAAAAAAAAAAAATCTGTTGCACATCGAAGGAAATAATAAACAAAGCTAAAAGATAACCTAATGAATGGGAGAAGATATATGCAAATGACATATCTGATAAAGGGTATCTATAATATATAAAGAACTTATACAACTCAACACCAAAAAAATAAAATTATCCAAATAAAACATGGGCAGAAGACATGAAGAGACTTTCTCCAAAGAACACATACAGATGGCCAAAAGACACATTAACAGATGCTCAACATCACTCATCATCAGGGAAATGCAAAAATCAAAACCACAATGAGATGCCTCATACCTGTCAGAATGGCTAAAATAAAAAGCATAAGAAACAAGTGTTGGCAAGGATATGGATAAAAGGGATCATTCTTGCACTGTTGGTGGAAATGCAAAGTGACGCAGCTACTGTAGAAAATAACATGAAGTTTTCCAAAAAATCAAAAATAGAACTACCATATGATCCAGAAATTCCACTACTACTGGGTACCCAAAGAATATAAAACACTAATTACAAAAGATATTTGCACCTCTATGTTTACTGCAGCATTACTTACCATAGTCAAATTATGGAAGCAGCCCAAGTATCATCAATAGATGAATGGATATAGAAGATGTGTGTGTGTGTGTATGTGTGTGTGTATATATATATATGTGTGTGTATAGTATATATATATATATATATACATACATATATATACAGCATTATATGTATACAGCATATACACATATATATACACATATATATACACCTATACACATATATATACACACATATATATATACACACACATACACACACACACATATATGTATATACACATATATATATACACATATATATTTATACACATATATATGTGTATATATATATATATATATAATCAATTTGTTCTCTGTAGTTAAAAGTCTGCTTCTTGGTTTTCCTCTCTTTTTTTCCCCTATGATTGTTTGTTTTGTGTCTTAAATTCCACATATGAGTGAAATTATATAGCATTGGTCTTTCTCTGACTTATTTCACTTAGCATAACACTCTCAAGCTCCATCCACATTGTTAACTACAGAGAACAAACAGATGGTTACCAGAGGGGAGGTGGGTGGAGGGATGGGTGAAATAGGTGAAGGGGATGAAGCGCACACTTATGATGAGCACTGAGTAACGTATGGAATTGATGGACCACTATATTGTATACCTGAAACTAATGTAACACTGTATGTTAACTCTACTGGACTAAAATTTTAAAAAAGATTTGGAAAGCAAATAAAAAAAATGAAATGAGGGTGCTTGGGTGGCTCAGTCAGTTAAGTGTCTGACTTCAGTTCAGGTCATGATCTCACAGCTCCTGAGTTCGAGCCCGGTGTTGGGCTCTGTGCTGAGAGCTCAGAGCCTTGAGCTTGCTTCAGATTCTGTGTCTCCCTCTCTCCCTGCCCCTCCCCTGCTCACACTGTGTCTCTCTCTCTCAAAAGTAAACATTAAAAAAATGAAATTGATAGCCACAAACTAAGAGAAAATATTCAAAATAAAAAATAAGAAAATATCCAAATACCTGACAAAACTCCTGTATCAAGAATATAAAAGGAACACTTGCAACTAAATAATAAGACTAGCAACCAATAAAAATAAAGATACCTGTTATATTGATTCCAAAATTGATCACATGACCAGCTATTAGCCTAGCAGGACTTCTGACTGTTTGATATTGTCTAAAGGGAAAAGTATGCAATTTCAGGAATATTGCTGGATTTATTTCATTCAAACTTTCACACAGTGTGAAACAAATTAAAAAACAAAGAGCAGGTACTTCTGCAAGTTTACAGACCAGGTTGTAAGACCTATTTTGAGCCTGCTCCACTAAAATGCCTGACCTCTAAATGTCTACATATAAGAGAGTAAAGTGAGAAAAGGGAAAGGAAAAAAAGTATACTATGTGGCTCCACTTCCAAAAAAGTTGTAGAAATGTAAGCACCAAATATTAATTTGACCACAGTTTTGATGTAACTCTATTGAGAGTGATAAATTGAAAAGCAACTCTTCTGGAAACTAGGATGTTAGACAGAAATTGAGAATTAACTCATAAATTATATTTTATAAAATGTGCACTGATTCACAAACCAAACTATGATATTCTTTATAGACTCTCACAATTAGCACCAGTGTATTCAGACTCCTACACAAAAGACCACAAATAAACTGAGGCAAGGGTAACTTCACATAGTCTCATGTTTTCTAAAACCACTAATGTTCCACCTGCCCCTGAATTTACAAAGTCTGACCAATCCCTGCTAAGACCACCGCAAATTTTGTAACACCCCTTAAGACTCCCTTTGAAACTCACCTTTGCTCTCTATGATGTAGGGTCTTCTTTGTTGCAGAAAATAATAAATTTAACTTGCTTTCAGCTGTGTTCCTAATCGTCTCTGGTTTATGTTGAAAGCAGAATGGGAAGATAAGAAGATAGTGTGTGGTGCTAAATCTTCATCCTCCCCAGCTGGAAGTGAATAGACAATGCATAAAATTTATAAATCAAGAAGCAACAATAAAAACATGTTATTTAGACATAAGTAGGAGCGTCTGAGTAGCTCAGTCAGTTGAGTGCCCGACTCCTGCTTTTGGCTTAGGTCATGTTCCCGGGTTTGTGGGGTTGAGCCTGGCATCAGGCTCTGGGCTGAGCGTGGAGCCTACTTGAGATTCTTTCTCTCCCTCTGCCCCTTTCCCTTGCACGGGCATGTTCTCTCTCTCTAAAATAAACAAACAAACAAAACACAAATAAAATAAAATAAAATTTAGACATAAGGAGACAGGTATCAAAACAATCAGCTAAGGAAACTAAAAAGTAGTTGCCTCAGGGAATGAGTTAGAAGATGATTATTTTGCTTAAAATCTTGAAGAGTGTAGGTGGCTCAGTCAGTTAAGTGGCCAACTCTTGATTTCAGCTCAGGTCATGATCTCATGGTTCCTGGGATCAAGCCCTGCCTAGGATTCCCGCACTGATGGTGTGGAGCCAGCTTGGGGTCCTCTCTCTCCCCTCTCTCTCTGCTTCTGTCCCCCACTCATGCTCTCTCTCTCTCAAAATAAATAAATAAACAAACATTTTTTAAAAATCTTGAAGTACCATTTCATCGTTAAGCATATATTACTTTGATAATAATGAAATTATATTGAAAATAATAAATTAAATATACATTTCAGAACAAAATAAGAAAACAAAGCCATTTATATTTCTTGCCTACCTGAATTTATATTCACTCAACAAATATTTCTTTATTGAATACCACTATATCCCAGACACAAGTATAGGTACTGAGCATCAGCAAAGGAAAAAAAAGACAAAAAACATCCCTGCCCTAAAAAAGTTCAGACAGATGAGGAAACTGGGCCCTGCTCATCTCCCAAAAGGTAAAACAGTTCTAGATCACATAGCTGGCAAATGGCTAAGCCAGGATTTGAAATAAGGTCATCTGATTCTAGACCCTACTGATTTTAATTTTAATTATAGACAGATTGGGACAGGGACAGGAAATTTCCAAAATGAATCTAGGGCATCTTATAGTGCCAAAATGTAAGAAAGTACTCAAACAAAACAAAACAAAACAAAAAAAGGACTCCAATAAAAAGTGTATGTCAAAAAAACACAGTAGTCAATTGCAAGAGATCACAATGGCCAAAGCCATAATAATTTGAGCAACAAAATAAGGAAGTATTGGATTATAGCCCAAAGTATAAACCAAATATCCATGAGTCCATACTGACTTAGATAAATGATAAATACATATGTAAGTCATATATACATACATATATACATACATATGAGAGAATAAACAAATCTCCCATGCAGCATTCCAAATAATATATGACCAGTACTCGTTAAAACTCTCAAGGTCACTAAAAACAAGGAAAATCTAAGAAACTTTCCCAGTCCAGAGGAACTTAAGGAGACATGACAACTAAATGCAATGTAGTATTCTAGATGAGATTCTGAAACTGAGAAAGGACATTAGGTAAAAACTAAGGGAATCTGAATAAAGTCTGAGCTTTAGTTATTAATAGCATTCAACATTAATTCATTAATTGTAACACACATACCACACTTCTGCAAGATGTTAATAATAGGGGAAACTGGGCTCAGGGTACATGGGAACGCTCTGTAATATCTTTGCCATTTTTCTGTAAATCTAAACCTATTTCTTAAAATGAGGTTTATTTTTAAAAGATTTGAAAAAAAAATTAAAAAAAAAAAAAAAAAAAGGGGCGCCTGGGTGGCGCAGTCGGTTAAGCGTCCGACTTCAGCCAGGTCACGATCTCGCGGTCCGGGAGTTCGAGCCCCGCGTCGGGCTCTGGGCTGATGGCTCAGAGCCTGGAGCCTGTTTCCGATTCTGTGTCTCCCTCTCTCTCTGCCCCTCCCCCGTTCATGCTCTGTCTCTCTCTGTCCCAAAAATAAATAAACGTTAAAAAAAAAATTTTTTTTTAAAGATTTGAACAAGTGAAAAATATCTGCACAGCTTGGCAATTTGGCAATTAGGATCTGTTCTGTTCTTCAAAAATAACAACATAGACCCTAGCTGGCTAAATCTCCTTATCATGTACTCTATGAAACAAGCTGTTTAAAGCCAAGGTTATGAATTCCAAATGAATATTCTAGAAAAAGTGTATTAAAATAACATATACCTTAATATCAAAAGTATTTCTCTCTAGGGCATGATCACAGATGACCTTTTTGTTGTTGTTTTCTGCGCTTTCCAAGTTATCTGCAATAAGCATGTATTACACATATAATTTCAGAAAGGAGCATAATACTACTAAAAGAAAAGAAAGGTGCTTTTAGTAAAATTTGCAATTAAATAACTGCAGAGGCACCTTCTTTAGGGGAAGGAAAAGGAAGAACATTATTCTATAAATACTATATGCCAGTCCCTGGGCTGGGCACTTAACATATATTATTTCATTTAGGTGTGTAAAATAAAGATGTCCTTGAATTGAATCACATTTGGAGAGTATTTTATGTTTATGAAGCCATTGTTAAGTTTTAAACAAAAATGCAAAGGCATGCTTTTTAGAATTCTGGTCATGCCTTTTTTTTGCTCCGATGCTGAAAGCACAATTAGTTACCCACCACCTAACATGTCATCTACATTTTTTTCTTGTCACATATTTTTATTTGATCCACTTCTGAAGAGAAGCCAATACACCATGTCACGCCTATATATGAATCTCTTTAAACTAATTTTATGCTTCATTGTGAAATAATTGATTTGTGATTCACAGGACATTAATTAACTCATAAGCCTTTAATAGTAAGTAAATAATGAAGTTTAGAAAATGATGGCATGTAATTGAGTCTAAAGGGACTCTTTTCCACACTTTGTTTTTGTTTTGCTTTTTATATTATATCAAATAAAGATTGACAAAATTTTAATCACGTTGATCACAGATGTTAAGATCACAAATTTTATTATATGTCAATATTTTTACATAGGGCCCATTTTCTATAAAAGCCTATCTCAGGACCATTTCCTTTGAAAGCCTAACTCAAAATCAAAACTATAATCAATAACCAATTCCTATTATTCTTGCAAGTGATTGCTGAAAATGGATGCTCAGTAAACCTGTAAATTTGTAGATTTGTAGATGGTTTTCTCTAAAGATTTCCAACAAATATAGAAAAAAAAAACTGTTTTTTCCCCTGACACCTCTTTCTAGAGGTGACTTCTAAATTCCATCAAGTGACAATACTGTAATTATTGAGTACTGGCTTAGCATTTTATCATATAGTCTGATTTAATCCCTACAATAATTTGTGGTATAGGTACTATTAGCCCCAATTTAAAGAAGTCTGTGTGAAGTCACACAGCAGTAAGTAGAAGAGTTATGTCTCAAATCTGTGTTATATCTGATTCCAAAGCCCAAAGTTTTAATGACCCTGCTGTACTAGTTCTTAGCATTGGTGCCTCTATTTGAGACTGTGCTTCAGCTCCCCACTTCCTCAGCTCCCCCTGGGAAGTTGACCTTACCCTAGTTCTATGCCACCCTATCCAAACCACCCTCATCTCTCACCTAGACTACTACAGAAGCCTCCTTGCTGACATCCATGGTCTCCCTAATCCTTTCTTTGTGTCCTTTTCCTCCATACCTCAGCCTCAATCCATTTTCTACACTGTAACCACAATGATTTTTCTCAAACCATGAGGCCTACAAGCCATTAACTGTTTGCTGTGTGAATCTCCACCTTCATCTTGTGCAATGCTATCCCTCACTCTCTGTGCTCCTGCCATAGTCTAGTCTTCTTTACATATGAATATGTACCATAGTCCCTCCTGCCACACGACTATTGCATATGCTGTTCCCTCTCCCTGGACCATTCTTTGCCTAGTTAACTCCTACTCACCTTTCACATAACTACTCATGATAACACCAACAGAAAGCATTCCTTGACCTCCATATCAAGACATAACTCCTCCTGTTATACATTCCAGCAACATGTATCTCTGTTCCATTACATGATATCATTACAATGTTATGTTTGCTTTTGTGATTACCTGATTAAGGTCTTATCTAAGCCACTATGCCCTACTATGCACCAGATTTTAAGCTCAGTGAAGACAAAGACTCTGTTTGCTTTGGCTCCCTATTATGATTTTGCACACAGCAAGGTTTCAACAAATGCCTATAACTGAATAACTATTCCCACTCTATACCACTATCATCATCCACATAGGGACTACTATCCTTCTCCAATAGGAAGAATGTCCTCTGCCCCTCCATAAGGTCTAAGGCAGGAGTAAAAACTAGGCAAAGAGGGGAGATAAATACAAACAGTAGTGGCTGCAGAATAAACCTCCTGGGATCCATGGACAAGAATTTCAACAGCTACTTTAAATTCTAGGTATTAGTTTCATATGCATATTTCCAGCCACCAGAATTTCTCAGAGGCATTTCAAGTTTAACACGCTCCAAACTGAACTATTTTGATTTCTCCTCTAAATCCATTCCTCCCTAGTTTTCCCCACCTCAATAAATGGCATCATGTTGTATCCAATTCCCAGGCCAAAAACCTAAGAATCATGCCTGATTTGCCTTTTTATCATATACCCTACATTTAAATTCAAATTTGCCCTCTGTTCAAAGCCCTCCAATGACTCCTTTTGTACTTAAATAAAATCCAAAATCTTTATTTGACCTTAACACTTTTCATAATATGGCCCTTCATCATCTCTTTGACCTTGTTTCCTCTTTTGTTCCCTTCCTCATAGCAGTTCAGCATTACGGGCTTCTTTACCAATGTTCTTGGAAGATGCACATGACCACTTCGGAATCTTTGTACTTGCTTCCCTGTGCCTCAAAGGGTCTTACCTCAGATGTTTACTCAGTTCATACTCCCTACTACCTTCAGGGCACACTGTTCACGTTTCCCTTATTGAAAGTTCTTCCCTCATCACCATATCTACATAGCCCTCATTGGTGTTCTAAGCTCTGTATCTCTTTCCCTTTTATAAATAGCACTTATCACTACTGTATTAAATTATGTATTTATGTATTTATTTATCTATGCCTCTACTGCTATATTTTAAACTCCTCAAGGGTTATCTGTCCTGTTAAGTATCTAGGAGCTAAATAATTATCCCATGAATGAATGAACATTATTGTCAAAGCCCAACTCTTTTGCATTATTTAACAGTTTGAATTTTTTATGTCAGAGTAGACTTGGAATAGGAAATAAATGAACTATTTAATAACTAATGTTAAAAAAAGATAGCAATGCAAAATGTAATCTTTTAATGATTAGCTAAGAATGATTACAAATCTGTACAGAAGAGTTGTAAAAAATTAATTAAAGCTTATTGTTGTGGTTTCTTAATTGTTTTAGGAAACTTTGAGATCAGATTAATTATTTCCTTTATTGTTTCCCTTTAGCCTTCGTCTGCAAAGTCTGTCATTAATGGCTACTCATGACAATCATATGGCAATAATATTATGTGTCAATGCAAAGATTATATAATGTATAAGAAAAAAGACAACAATGTTAAAGGCAGTACATTTGTTAAGTGATTCACCCTGTGATTACTCAGTAAGTAAAAGCATAAGAGATATGGACAGAAGCTCACTATTAATTTTTTTCTTTATGTTACACTAACATTACATTACAAATTACAAATTTCTGATTCAAGCAAAAAAGAAAGATGACAGGCAAATTAACACTATATTTTCTATTTTAGATGATGGATACTTCACCCTAAAGTTTTCAGCATGCTAGAGGAAAGCTGAGAGAGCTCAAAAGGACCAATTTATTTCAACAGGTCAGAAAAGCAAAGAATCAGTCCAGACACTCCTCTTCCCGGTACTCAGTGCCACCTTCCCCCACTAGTCAATGCATCACCGAGCCCTAACTATTAATATGTCTCAAAGTCGTCAGTTTAATGCTTTAGGTAGCCACTGCCCTAATCCTCTTACTCGGGTTATAAAATAGTTTCTTGCAGCATCTGGGTGGCTCAATTGGTTAAATGTCCAACTCTTGATTTTGGTTCAGTCATCATCTCACACGTTCATGAGATCGAGCCCCGCATCCAGCTCTGCACTGACAGCATGGAGCCTGACTGAGATTCTCTCTCTCCCTCTCTCTCTGCCCCTCCCCTGCTTGCTCATGGGTGTGCAAGTGTGTGCACACACACACACGTTCTCTCTCTCAAAAGAAATAAAACAGGGTTTTTTTTTAAGTTTCCTGAAATGTTACTCCACATTCATCTGTTTTCCTTCAGCTCCATTCTCCAGTTTACAGCAGAGGATATTCTAAGACACAAATCCAGTAATGTCCCTCTATTCCTTAAAAACATACAGTGGCCTCTTCTTGCTTTTAGAAGAATTCTGGTCCTTAATGAGGCCTAAAGGCCACATGTGTTCTTGCCTCTGCCTAACTCCCCAACCTCATTAGGAACCACTTTTGCCTTTACTCTTTCCACTTGAGCCACACCATTTTCCTGTTTGATCCTTCAAGATGCCAAATGCCTTTTTGTCTCAGAGCCCCCCTCTGTAGGTCTCATTATGATTTCAGATCAAGGCCATTCCCTGAAGGGAAGTCTCCCAGTCCCTCCAGACTAGGAGAGACTCTTCAGTTACAAGTCCTCATAGGTGTTCTCTGACCTTTTCCACTACAACACATGCCATAATTACACATTTATTTATTTACTATTTCTCTTCTACATTATACCCTGTAAGCCTCGTAAAAGCAGGAACCACAGTAGTGGCACTTGCTATTATATCCCAACACCTAACATGTAACCTAGTATACAGAAGTTCAGTAAATATTCCATGATAACTGCATGAGATGAGAAGAGACAGCCAAATGTTGGCATAAGGAATCTGTGCTACATTTAAGAGCATTTTCCCAGCATCAATTAACATTGGAATGGGATCCCAAAAAAGGTTGAAGAATCATCCTCTATGGAGACTCTTAAAAAAACAGTATGTATCAGCCTAGAGCTGCACTATACAATATGGTAGCCACTAGCCAATAGTGGCTAGTGTAGCCACTATTGAGTTCTTGAAGTATGAGAAAAGTACTAAATTTTTATATTGACTACATGTTGAAATACTATTTTGGATATATTAGGTTAAATAAAATATATTGCTAAACTTAATTCTGCCTCTTTATTTTTAACTTTTTTAATGTAACTACTAGGAAATTTAAAATATATGAATCTCACATTATATTTCTGCTAGACCACAGTGGTCTATGCATTTCAGGACAATACTACCTGAAGATAGGCATGACATAGTGAGACAAACCGTGGACAAGGATCTGAATATTGCAAAAAGTCCTGAAGAATCTTCTTGTACTAGCAGTGTGTTTCTGTCTCCCAATATCATCCCATCCCACTTGGCTGTGCCTGTGCTATTTCACCACACACCCAAATATTTGTTCAATACATGGACCCACTTGGTTAAACAAAGTGAACTTCTAAGTTCCTCCTTATGCCTTTCGGTAATTTAAAGTCTAACATAAAGTTTGCAAAGTTCACCTTTATCAATTTACTGAATTCCAAATGGTCAGTTTGTTGACAGAGGGCCTGGGACAAAGTGTGGCATGATATGTCATTTCTAGCCAAGGTAACTAGGAACCAAATATTGCAAGCAGTAGCTCTATGTAGAACTGCAGATTCACAGTTTTACGAATTCTCTATATACCTCTGAAAGCTTCACTCCTCAGAGTTTTCTTTTTGTTCCTATAGCAGTCTGCCCATGTCCTTCCTCTTAAGATCCTGAGGCAAGTGAATGGATTTATCTTGGTATCCCTAATATCTAGCCTAGCACAGTGCCTGATACAAAGTAAGCACTCAATAAATCTTTTCTAGAATGTGTTGAGTGAATGTACTTTCCCTTACTCTGATCACTCCTTGACTCTAACCTAAGCACTGACTGTAGATAAAATTTATAGGCTTGTACTTAATGAACCATCACCCAGAGATTGTTTTAGGACCATTTTATGAGTATGTGTTTTAAGTGACTAAATCAAAGACAGAGTATTGAACCTCTTTAAAATGCTTAGGGCTATGCTTTAAGCATTTCACATGTTCAGTATACACTAACTGGCTAACAAATTATAATCATTAGATCAAATACTATTCCCACAAAAAGGTGAAGGACCAGACCACAATTTCTCTTAGCACACTCCACTTCTTGGTCAACAGGCTATGCTTTGGTACACAATTAGCATTGACACAACTTAGTGAGTGTACCTCTAACACATAAGCTACAGTTTACGATAAGCTGCAACCACCAAAATATGAAGTCCAGGTGATTCCTTTTGAACATAAACTCTTCATAACATAAAGATGACTGAAAAACTACATCAAGAATGTGTAGTGAATAATTTATCTTAGGCAATTAGGTCTAGGTGAGTAGAGCCACAAAGTAGCTGTGGGTACATGACAGACTAATACATACAAGCTTCATGTTTGACCAGCTGCAACCAAGACCTTGCTTCTGCACATGGACATTAAGAGGCACAGCAGCATGCCTGTTGACTGCCAGAAATCAACATGAGGAGACAGATAACCATGGTACCTGGCACCCTGAGAAATTCGCTGTTTCAGCAAAAGCATCAGGCGGGTTAACCAGGTGAAGGACAATGCAACAAATATCATCCACAGTTCTAGAAATTTTTGCTAATAGGAGCCCAGTCCAAGTATACTCTTGGGCTGAGTCCAACATCTGAGTGAAATGTGAACATTAACCACTCAGGTATAAGTAAATTGGAAATCAGTTTTGGGGATTTCAGTTGAGTGATTCTCATCAAGAAGTCACAACCTCAAGGCAGAAGAGATTTTGCTTTATAGCAGGTTTTTCTTCTACACTGATAGCCCAAGCAGAAATACTAGATCACAAGATTGTTTCTAATGGTTAAAGTGTATGTGTGTATGTATGCATGTGTGTGTACTCCTCCAAGTTTTGTAAACCTGAACAACCAACATTTATACATATAAATGGCTAACCTGGCATACATCCAGGCCATTACTACTTTTATCCTTGGTGGCCATCGACTGCCTTAGCAATGATCTAGAGAAAATGTGTATGGAGAAATTGCAATCCCATTTCAGTAATTGATAGATAGTGGGTCCCAGGCTTTGTGGCAGTCATAACCTCTAGCCATTCCGTTTTTCCATAAACAAAGGAATAATCAATTGATGTGGATTCAACTAGGGGCATGAACATTATCTTTGCCAACATATTCTCTTCTTGCTAAGAACTGCAACTTGCCATTTTGCAAGCAATCAGTGTAGCAAAGAGATCTCATAAAACTCATAAAAAGCTATTTAACCCATTATGTGAATGAGATGCTATGGAAGAAAAAGAAATGACAGGTAATAGGGAAGGGGAAGAAAGGAAAATATGGGATTTTCCAGAGCAATGATAATATATAGGAAAATTCAAAGGGGAATTATAAATTAATTTCATCTATATTATGAATTAGGATATTGGATTGTCTAAGAACCCAACTACCATTTGTAATGACGTTTCCATGGGGAATGTCTCTAAAATGATTTTCTGAAATGAAATCTCCTTTATATCACTTTTTGCCTAGAAAAAGATTTAAATGAAGAGCAGTAAAAAGTAGTTATGGTTAATAAAAAATCAAAAGAATTCATTTATTCTGCCCTACTTATTGGAGTTACAGGAAAGTAAACAAAGCATTTATATGCTAACTTTAACCAGATGTAGGGATACCATAAAATACAAAGGAGGGGCCTGCAGGTAGAGAGGTGGTCAAAGAAGGCATGTAAGGGGGATGATTTGAGAGACTTGAAAGAATGTAAAGGGCAGATAAGAGTATTCTTGGCATAATAAAAAAAATAAAAAACAAAAAATTACTTCTGGAAGCAAGAGAAATAATAAAGTCAAGGAAGACTCCCAGATTTCTGGTTTTAGCTCCAAAGAAATAGTGGTACCACTCCCCAAGAGAGGGAAAAAAGAGAGTTACAGAATGAGGAGAAAAATGTAGAGCTTAATTTGGGATGTGAATACAAAAGTACCTAAGGAACATACAAGTGGTGGTATCTAGGAATCAGGTAGACATCCAGAGCTCAGGCTTATGAGACTTCTAGGCTGGAAACACAGATTTTTAAGCCATGGGGAGAGTAATTAAGGGCTTTGGAGAGAACAAATCCCCCTCTCCAAGAGTATGCTGGTGTATGAAGGGGTAACCTCAAAAGATAGGTAACAAAAGAAGAATGGCCAGAATGGTTGGAGTAAAAAATAAAGATGCCACTGAAGCAAAATAAAAAGAAGAATTTTGAGGAGGAAAGAATGATCAACAAGGACGATCAACTAATATGAAGACTGATATAAATCTGTTGGATTGAATTATATGGGGCCATTGGCATTCGGTAAGAACAGTAGAGTGGAATGGTGCAGGAGGACAATAGTTGAATTGTGGTGGACTAAGACGTAGAGTCAGGTAAGTAGACAATTCTCAAAGAGTGTGCCTATCCAGATGCAAATAAAGATACGGATGTACTGGGAGGGCAACGTGGGCTTGAGGGAGGGAAGGCTTTTATTTCATTTTGCTTTGTTTACATAGTCAAGTATAGGAGTCAGCAAGAGAAAGGAAGAATTTAACAATATGAATGAGAAAAAAAATCAAGAAACTGAGAGAGTTATAAAGGAGGGAAAGAGTGGGACTCAGAACCCACATGGAAGGAATTAGCCTTAAATAGGAAGAGATCTATATCCTTCATGGGAGGAACAAAAGGAAAGGAGAGAAATTTAAAAGTAGGATAGGTAAGATAATAAGTTTGTTGCCTGGAGTTGGGGGTGTTCTCTCTGATGATTTCTATTGTCTTCGTGCAGCAAGAAATGAGCTCATCAGCTGAGAAGAGGTGGGAGTAAAAAGCTGTAGAGTGACAGCTTTAAGCAGAGTGCAGAGTGGGAGAGAGAGCGAATTCTATATACCTAGAAGGCTTGCCAAACTCAACCAAAAGCATAACAAGGTTCTTGGGTTTTGCCAGCAACTGGTTGAAGGACTGGCTCATGGGCTGTGAAGTTTATAGTTTGTGGACTGGGGAAAAAGAGAAATGAAGAGATTTGAGGTTTCTATGAGAAGAAAGAATAATTGTTGGGGGAAGAGATTGAGAGACATGGAAAATTAGATGTTGAAAATTAATATTGCTAAAGTAGAGAAATTCCAGGTAATAGCAAGAATCAGGGCATGGGAACTGTTGTACGTGGTTGAAGTTGAGTGGAGATAAAGATCATGAGAGTTGATAAAGTCACAGAAATGAGATGTTGTTTAAGTTGGGTAAGTTGTTGGATAAGTTGTTCACATAGGCATGGAAGTCACTCAGAACAATGGTATAAATTGCAACAAAAAACAATGAACAGATTGTCTTTAATTAATAAATAGAAAAGCTGTGATAAATACCAAAATTGAAGTACTTAAAAAATAAAAAAAATAAAAAAAAAAATTAAGAAGGGTAGAGGAAGGTCATGCAAAACAATCTTAAAAATTTCCAATGGCCAAAGCTTTTTGAGCAATAAAACAATTGGTTTGGATTATAGCATAAAAATAAAATAAACAACCATGAATTAATACTGATATAAATAAGTGATTAAATAAATAAATAGGGGGGAAGTGACAAATTTTCCATACAGAATAATTCTAAATACTAAATGTAGAAGGAATGAGGAAAATTGAAAATTACCACAGAAATATTTGTTTTAGGCAAGATCCACAGATGAACGCTAAAAGTAGCCAACAAACATTAAGGAGAAACAGGATATTCACATAGCCTTGAACTATCTTCCCAATATATTTATTAATTACTGTGGTGATTTTAACATATATCTAAACATTTTTCAATATTTCTCCCTCTAGGAAGTGGAGCTTAATTCTCCTCCCCTTATGTGTGAGCTAGATTTAGTGACTCCTGTCTAACCCAAGAGTCTGAAAAGGGGAAAAAAATGATAACTTTACAGTGGAGAAACCTGGGAGACACTACTTTAACCAAGGGATCAAGGTTTATAGCACCAGTCCTAAGTCATATTGACATCATGCACCCCCTAATATGATGTGATGGGAAGGATACTTCACTTCTGCAGCAGTCTTCCTCCAAATCCTAACTCCAGTCTAATCAATTGAAAACACGTCACAATGAGGGACAAATTGAGGGACATTCTAAAAACATCTAGTCAGTAATCTTCAAAAGTGTCAAAGTCATGAAACATAAGGAAAGGCTATAAAACAAGGAATAGATTGGAGAAGCCTAAAGAGACATAACAACCAAGAGCAACGTGGCACTGGACTGGATCTTGAAACAGAGGACATGTGTAAAAACTGGTGAAATCCAATTAAAGCCTATCATTTAGTTGATAATATTGAACCAATGCTAATTTCCTTGTTTCGATAAGAGGCTAACATTAGGGAAGTGGGCTGAAGGGTATATGGGAATTCTGTATACTTCTTTAGAACTCTTGTAAATAGGAATTCATTTAAAATAAAAAAATTTAAAAGAAAAGCTTTAATGAAGAAGAACGAGGAGACCACTGTATTATCTAATAAAAGATAGGGGATATAATGAGTGTGGAAGATGGATGGCATGAGGCTCACTGGAGCAGGAGGTTTTACAGAAAGATGAAGGAATGTTTTGAGACATCATTAATGGAGTGAAAAATAGAGGCCAGCTTATCAACTCTGCATTAGAGCACAATGTTTATTTGACTAGACGCTATTACTATGTCTGGAGGTCAAAGAAGAATTGAAAAGTATTCACTGCATTGGGTAATTATTTGGTCCAAGTATTATATGGACCACTGGTCCTGATGAGAAAGGCCATCATCCTTGAAATCTATCAATATCAATCAGCTCCCTTCCATTATCCATGGCAAATCCATGATATTTCCAGTTTCAAAGTTTGCAGCCCCCATGAACAAAGTTTTATAAGTGATCTGAGGAATGCCACAATCCCAAGTTGTTTTGCATAGTAACGATGACTGGCATATCTGGAACCTAGTGAATGATCAAGTTCCCTGCTCATATTTGCAGCTTTCCTCACCTTTGACTGCCTCTTACCAAGGGGAGAGTTTTTCTACAAAGTGCTCTAAACATTAGGTCAAACTAGCAAAAAAATTAACAAGGAAAGGAATTTTTAAAAATCAAAACTAATGTTTGTTCAGTGCCTGTCAAGAGTTCAAGCTAGTAATTGATACTTTTACATAAATGATCTCATTTAGGAATAATTCAGAAAATGTGAATAAAAATATGTAAAATGAAACACTGATAAATACTATTCACTGTACTAATTGGAAAAATTAATAACATACACTACTTAAATTTAAGATTTAGGAAAAACATGGATCAAAAAGATGGGAAGGAAAAGGGTTTAAAGTACTCACAGGTGGACTCTTCCACTATAGCCTTAGCTGTCTTTTAATCCAACCTACAGTTTATCTATTGTGTGTAAGTACCAGCCCACAACCACGGCAAAGTCACAGCTGCAAACAGAGCAATGCAACAAAGGAGACTCACCAAGGCATACAGAGTAAACGCCGCCCATCACAACCAGCAAAAGAACTCAACTCTGCATTCATATTCATCACAAAATTCCAGAAAGAAAAAAATAAGAACTCCCAAATTTTCAAAAGGGTTCCACTTGATAGATCAGTCTAACAAATACAACTAGAATTAAAATATAATGATAATAGATAAATGAAAGATAGATGATAGGTTAGGTAGACACATATAGACAGACAGGTAGATGAAACAATGATAAATGTGTTCTAGGAACCAGATCTGAAAATTCAGTTAATAATGTCCAATAGGTTAGAAAATGAAAAAAGACATTTTCTAAGATGAGCAATATCTGAATGCTTTTATAAACAATAAACAACTGCAATAAAACAACATTATCATTTTTTCAGTGCTTAACTTCTGAGAAGCTTAAAGTGCTTTATGTGTAATGTCAGTCCTACTCCCAGAGAATTAAGTGGGAATCAGCATCATGAATAAATAAACTGATCCACTCAAAAGCACACAGCAAAAATGACTGGGCCAAATAAAATCCTAGAAAAGTGTTTTATGCAGTACAGAAGAGTTACAGTGGAAACCTGGAAAGGCACACAGAGATTGTCCTAAAAGACATTAAAAACAAACAAACAAACTTTTATTTTCAGTAATAAAAAAAAAATACACTAGAAACAAGAGGAAATGAAGAATTTGAACAGATGGAGGACTTGTAGGCTTATTTTAGGTAGTTCCTAACTAATAACAGATACTTTGATGAACTATCACATTCAGGTTTCCCTAGGAATTTTCTCTAACTGAAATGAATGTAGTGTTCTCACACAACTCAAAATTTCAGCCAAATTTAATACATACACTAGGCCATATAATTTACTGGGTTAGGGAACATATAATATCTACCTTTTAAATGAATTCTATTGATAAAAAAATTCAGATACTTTTATTCAGTTTTGACACTATAGTAACTAGGATTTGAAAAAATATTTTTATTGAAATATATAGAGAGTACACATATCTTTTTTTTTAAAATAGATTTTATTTTTAGAGCAGTTTTATTTTCACAGAAATATTGAGAAGAAAGTAAAGAGATTTCCCATATTCTCCCTGCCCCCCCCCACATGCATAGACCTCCTTGCCATTAACATCCCCCACAAGAATGGTACATTTGTTGCAACTGATGAACCTACATTGACATATTATTATCACCCAAAGCCCATAGTTTACATTAGGGTTCACTCTTAGTGAGTGAACATTCCATAGATTTGGACAAATGTATAATGGCATGTATCTATCATTATAGTATCCTACAGAATATTTTCATTGCCCTAGAAATACTCTGCACTCCATATCCCTACCCTTAACTCGAAACCACTGACCTTTTTACTGACTCCATAGTTTTGCCTTTTCTAAAATGTTATATAGTTGGAATCATATAGTATGTAGCTTTTTCAGATTGGCTTCTCTCAGTAATATGCAGTTATGGTTCCTCCATATCTTTCCATGGCTTCATAGCTCATTTATTTTTAGCACTGAATAATATCCCATTATCTGGATATACCACATTTTATCCATTCAGCTACTGAAGGACATCTTGGTTACTTCTAAATTTTGACAATTATGAATAAAGTTTCTATAAACATGCATTTGCAGGTTTTTACATGGACATGTTTCCAACCCCTTTGGAAAAAATAGCAAGGAATAGGAGTACAGGATTATATGGTAAGAGTGTATTTAGTTTTGTGAGAAATTATCAAACTGTCTTTGAAAGTAGTTATACCATTTTGTATTCCCACCAGCAGTGAATGAGAGTTCCTGTTGCTCCATATCCTCTCCAGCATTTGGTATTGTCAGTGTTCTGGATTCTGACCATTCTGACACGTGGTAGGTAGTAGTATCTCGTTGTTTTAGTCTGCGTTTGCTGAGGGCATATGATGTGGGCCATATTTTCATATGCTTATCTGCTATTTGTATTATCTTCTTTAATGAGGTCTTTGTCAAGGTCTTTGGCTCATTTGTTAATCAGGTGTTTGTTTTCTTATTGTTGAGTTTTAAGAATTCCTTTTATATTATGGATAACAGTCCTTTATCAGATGAATCTTTTGAAAGCAATTTTTCCAGTCGGGGTCCTGTTTTCTCATTCTCTTGACAGTGTCTTTTGTAGAGCAGACTTAAAATTTTAATGAAGTCCAGCTTATCAAGTCTAAAAAGTACAAAGCCATCAAACGTTTCTTCTATGTTTTCCTCTAGGGGTCTTATATTCAGGAATGTTCTCCACTTTGAGATAATTTTTGTGAGGGGTGTAAGGTATGTGTCTGGATTTACCTTTTTGCATGTGATTATCCAGTTGTTAAAAAGACTATCTTTGCTCTGTTGTATTGTGTTTGCTTCTTTATCAAGACAAGTTGACTATATTTATGTGTCTTAAGTATAAGGAGTAACAAATTTTCACAAACTGAATATACCAAAATAACCATATTTTAAATATTATGAGAACATCTAACTAAAGAAATATTCCTCAGTCTTCCATATACATGTTTAAATATTATCAAAAACATTTGCTGACAAGGCTGTCTGGGTGGCTCAGTCAGTTAAGCACCCAACTTTGGCTCAGGTCATGATCTCATGGTTTGTGAGTTTGAGCCCCACATTGGGCTCACTGCTGTCAGTGCAGAGTCCCCTCTGAAAACTCTGTCCCCCTCTCTCTCTCTGCACCTCAGCACATGCGTACATGCTCTCTCTCTCTCTCAAAAATAAATAAAAACATTTAAAAAATTTGCTGGCATTTTCAGAAATATGTAAACATTTTACCTCCTGAATTTCTTCTTTCACTTATCAATTTTAGGAAGTCAGACTCAAAGTAAGAAAATGAAATTATCTCATAATCTGAAAACTTGACACTGAACATATTCCTCATCCTACTTCTTTAGGAACCCCACTCAATTCCAGGTTGAGACCTGCTAATACACAAATGAAGTGACATAGTTTTATTTCACGTTTCATGTCCTTTTTAAAGTCACCTCAGACACTAATGATGATTCCAAGAGTGTGGACTCTGAGTTCTGTTTATAAGGAAGAACTATGATGGAGTGATGATCCTGAGGTTTCTTCCACATTCCTTGTAGCTGCAAGAGAGACAGGGTTGGCCAAGCTTGGGACTAGGGTAGAGTGGAATGAGAGTTAGCTCAAGAGTAGCTGTTGAAACTCTCAAATTCTTCTTGAAGGGGTAGAGTCTTAAGATGTAGGGAAACCAAGAGGGATTTCCAAACTATCTTAATGATGCCCCAGTGTTAGCAAATATGACCTCAACTCATATACTTCCTCATACCCATAACCCTATACAAGTTGTTTATTCCACCCCAGACTAGATTAAGCAAAATGAGAATTGCTTACATTACTGAAAAATCCAAGGGTATATCTGACTTTATAGGCTTGGTTGGACCCAGGGGCACAAAACCATCCAAATCTGTCCCACAGTGGTCTCAAGTGACTTCTTAGAGGTCCTAAAGATACATCTTTCTTCATTCATGTCTAGTAGAAAAAAGACTTCTTGCCCCGCCCCCCCACCAGCATTCCCACCCAACCAAGTATTCACTGTGTCTCACTGGCTCCAATCTGATCACCTGACCTTCTCTAAACAAATCATTGTAACCAGGAAATATGATATGCTAATTGGCTCAGACCTAGGTACATGCTTAACCCAAGTGGCATTGAAACAACACTACCCCATGGGCTGAAAGAAAACTGGGGATATAGTTTTCAGGAGAAGGCAAAAGAAGTACTGTGAAGCAACCTTCAAAGAACGTACTTTGACAACCTTCATCAGTAATTCTGTCAAGCACTAAGAATTAGAGAAGCTGACTGATCAACCAGTAACAACTTCCACACCAAACAACCAGCCCCACGTCAGTCTCACCCTCTTCTCACTAAGGCAGAAGTCTTTCTCAACACTGTCCAAAACACATCTTTAAGTAAAAGGAAGAAAAGGAAGCTTGACTTGTTTGCAATGTTTTAGCTGGATAGATTAATTAATCTGTGAAATAAGAGCTGGACATGATTAATACATAAAGCACTAACCCCTGTGATTTCAAAAAGGGCACCCATGGAACTCAGAGCTGTGATCTTGAAAAAATTTGGTTGCTCACTGAAAAGCTTTCATTGTGGCATAAATAGAAATAAAAAGAGAACTCATACAGAGGTAAAGACTCAAGAAAAGTAATACAACACAGCACATTCAGTAACATTGTTTATATTAAGATAAATCTGCTGGCTAATGCTGCCTGAGCTAGGTGTGGAGGCCTAATGAGCTCGGGCAGCCACCCAAAAGGACCCATCCAGAGAACTCAACAATAGCTAGAGTAGCAAAAGCTCAGCCGGGATTTTCTTTAAAGGGTAAATAGAAAACGGTGGGGCCAGGGGCTAATCATATGGTTGCATAAAATGCTAGCTTTTCCTTAGCACATATTCAGAAAGCACTAAGCAAGTTTTCGACAATGCACACTGAATGTGCACTGTTACAAATTAATGGGAAATCACAATAATATGCATATAATCACACAGTGATAGCATGTAATAGCAATGGGGTTAAATTTCCTTCACTGTGGAACTCTCTCTGAAATTCCTTATCTATTAGATCAGCAGAGACAGTATTCTTTTATTATATGTATTGAATGAATAGATGCAGGCATGCATGAAGTAAACTAACTAGTGATTGAACTTAGGAAGTTTTCACACAGGGTTAATTTTCTGTTATGAACTTATGTGTGCAAGAGTTGGAGTGTTTGTTCATTCTTACAAAATAGATTTTTCCCTATAAGCTAATTTCAGATTATGCTACCATGCCATTTTTTAGTATGGCTATAATGCCTCTATCAGAGCTATTCTAGTCTCTGCAGGGTCTTCGGACAAGTTAGAGGTATCTCTTAAGGAAAGATGCAGTTCCTTGGGCATGTGACTAGTGAAAAGAGGGAGCCCTTGTATAAAGAAAAGGTGCCCCATGGAAGACTTGGGAAACTGGTGGGGGACTGGGCTGGATTTCTACCCTCACTACCTCATCTTTGTTTAAAGCGTAAGTGGCACAACTTTAACTCAGCCTAATGCAGAATGATCATAAAGAAAGAAGTAAAAATCATAACTTTCTTGCTTTTCTGTTTTATAAAGTCATTTCTCTCAGGCCAGATTCTATTAAGAAATGATATAATCAATAGTTGTAAAAAGTAACTAATAGAATGTATTTAAATGTTAAAAACTTCAAATTTCCCTCAAATTGTTTTCAACCTAATCCTTCCTATCAAATTTGATTTTTCCTGAAGGCCAGCTGAAATAAATTAAGAGCCATACACATACAACACATATTGTATATAAACATATATATGGTCACAAGGACTTTCTATTCTAATCTTACAGAAAATTTTCAAAGTAAAATGTTATTGTTACCTGGTGGTTATTTGTTTTACTTCTTCTTTTGCATCAGTGAAGGTTATTTTTCTTTCTTTCCCCTATGACTTTCCAATGGCTATTGTGATCAACTAAAGTCCCCCATTCTAATTCTAAGAGATGGGATACACTCAGAGCAAGGAAAACAGGGAAACAGTGATAGAGAATGGTAATGGAATCTATTTTATCCTGAAGCAATAAGAAAATGAATTCAATTTGCACAAAAGGATTCTGATTTGCAGCCAAAGGAGTAAAAAGGTCCTTCTGTTTACTTTTCATTAGGAAAGTATACATGCCACATTCTTTCCTGGCTGTCTTCTAGCCATGAAATGAGTTTGCTCCCCCAGCTGTTAAGCTCTGCAAGCTGAGGCTAGTTCTGCATGTCTTTTTAATTTTATTTTAATTCCAGTAGAGTTAACATATAGTGTTATGCTAGCTTCAGGGGTACAATATAGTGATTCAAAATTCCTTACATCACCCAGTGTTCACTGCAAGTGCACTCCCCATCCCCATCACCTATTTCACCCATCCCCTCACCCACTTCCCTTCTGGTAACCATCCAGTTTGTTCTCAATAGTTAAGAGTCTCTTTTTTGACTTCTCTCTCTCTTTTTTTGTTTTTTCCTAAGCTCACCTCTTTTGTTTCTTACATTCCATGTATGAGTAAAATCATGTGGTATTTGTCTTTCTCTGACTTATTTCACTTAGCATTATACCCTCTAGCTCCATTTGTTACCAATGGCAAGATTTCATTCTTTTTATGGCTAAATAATATTCCATTGTCTATATATACCACATCTTCTTAATCCATTCATCTGTCTATGGACACTGGGAGGGAGGTTTCCATAATTTGGCTATTATAAAAAATGCTGCAAATAAGCATAGGGAGGGGTGCATGTATCCCTCTGAATTAGTGTTTTTGTGGGTTTTGGGTAAATACCAAGTAGTGCAATTACTGAATCAGAGAGTGGTTCTATTTCAAACATTTAACTCTATACTGTTTTCCACAGTAGCTGCACATTCCCACCAACAGTGCAAAAATGTTCTTTTTTCTCCATATCCTTGCCAACACTTGTTTCTTGTTAGTTCTGCATGTTGAATTGGAAAGAAGTGGACTGAGCCAGTAAATCAGTTTTGAGCGTCAGTTTTTTAACATCTGACCTTATTCCTGGCAAAAAACTGAGTGAGTTTCCTTAGTGGTAAGATGGGGGGCTGAGCTAAATAAGTGATTATACTAATTATAGCAGCTGTCATTTATTAAGAGCCTACTATATACCTAGCACTAGGGTGAGCATTTGCAATATCATTATCTCACCTAACTCCTAGAAGTCCAGTAAATTGAATGATTTTACAGGAGAGAATCTACAGCTTGCATATGTTAAATAACTTATCAGGGTCCTAGAGACATAGTATCAAGTCAGGATAGGATCAGAGGTCTCACTTAAAAGCCCATTTGGCATATTTACAGACTGAGTGAAAAGCAATCTATGATGTGAAACTCAGAAAAGAGCTACCTGCAGGCTTTCTTTTTGTTTGTTTGTCTGTTTGTTTGTTTGTTCGTTTGTTTGTTTGTTTGTTTTGAGAGAGAGAGAGAGAGAGCATGAGAGGGAGAGGGGCAGAGAGAAAGGGAGAGAGAGAATCCCATGCAGGCTCTGCACTGTCAGCACAAAGCCCGACACAGGGCTCGAACTCACGAACTGTGAGATCATGACCTGAGTTCAAGTCAAGAGTTGGAGGCTTAACCAACCAAGCCACCCAGGTGTGAAAAACAATCTATGATCTGAATCTCAGACAAGAGCTACCTGCAGGCTTTCTTTTTTTGACATACCTAAGTGTATTAACTCCAGAACCATAAAATGAGTTTCCAAACATGTTAGTGTAAAAGAAACATGACTGTTCTCTTACATGCTAATGATGACAAATCCATTGCCTTGTCATATCATCATGCATTTACATGCCTAATAGTGCAGATACAGATTTCAGTTTATACAATTCACATTTTTTTCTTAAAAAGTGATATGATACAAACAAAATGTCAGAGGCTGTGAAGCTAATTCCAAAAAATTTCACTCATATGTGGAATTTAAGAAACAAAAGAATTCTAGAAACATTTTTGAAAAATGGTATCATCATGAAACAACTTCAGTAGTTTCTGAAGTGGCTACTCTTAAGTGGGAGATAGTCTTTAAGTGGGTAGGTACACTCATGTTTTTTCAAATCTATCACATGACTTCAAAGACACATGGGTATATTGTGAATGCTTATTTATTCACTCATTCATTCAACAGAATGTAGGGAGTACTTATTGTTCTGGGCACCAGACACACAACAGCAAGCAAGATGGAAACTGTCCCTATCTTCATGGAATATAGATAAAGAGCCAGAGAATTAAAAGCAAATAAATATAAAAATAACTACAGACTGGAGTAGGTGCTATAAAGGAAACAGGATGCCCTTCTAAAGAAAAATAACTTGAGGAGGTAGTTCATCTTAGCTGGGGAAAGCCTGTTTTGAAAATTGAAGGATGAGAAGAAGCCAAACATGAAAAAACCAGGATGGCAAAGGCCTTGAGGCAGGAAAGTTTGTCAAGTTCTAAACACTCTGTGTGTTGGTGCAAAAAAAAACTATAGATAAATATCCACATCTAACATAACACTTAATGGTGAAACACTGAAAAATTTTCCCTGCATGATCAGGAGGAAGACAGGAATGTCAGCTCTCACCACTTTTATCCAACACATGTTCTTAGGCAAGAAAAAGGATAAAAGACACCCAGATTGAAAAGAAATAAATAAAACCATCTCTGTTTGCAGATGACATGATCATGTACATAGAAAATCATAAGGTGTCCACAAAAAGACTTAGAGCTAATAAATGGATACAGGAAAGTTGCAAGATATAAGATCAACATACAAAAACCAGTTTCTTTCTACCCACTTGCAATGAACAATTTGAAAATTAATTAATAAAATTAATAAAACATTCATTTACAAAGCATCAAAAGAAAATATTTAGGAATAAATTTACCAAACAAGTCTAAAACTTATACACTAAAATCTACAAAATATCATCAAAAGTAATTAAAGAAGATCTAAATAAATGAAAAGACATCCCATATTAGAATATATTATTGAAGATGTAGTATTATTAAAATGGAAATAGGGGCACGTGGGTGGCTCAGTTGGTTGAGCGTCCAACTTCAGTTCAGGTCATGATTTTGAGGTCCATGAGTTTGAGCCCTGCATCTGGCTCTGTGCTGACAGCTCAGAGCCTGGAGCCTTCCTCAGATTCTGTGTCTCCCTCTCTCTCTGTCTCTCCCCACTCGTGCTCTATCTCTCTCTGTCTCAAAAATAAACTTAAAAAAATTTTTTTAAATAAAATAAAATGGAAATAGACCCCAGAGTGATGAACAAATTCAAGACAATTCCTATTAAAATCTTAGATGACTTTTTTGCAGAAATTGACAAGTTGATCTTATAATTTATATGGAAATGCAAGAAAATTAGAATATCCAAAACAATCTTTAAAAAAAGAACAAAGTAGGATGATGCATACCTTCTCAATTTCAAAACTTACTACAAAGCTACAGTAATCCAGAGTGTGGTACTGATATAAAAATAGACTTATAGATTAATAGAATAGATTTGAGAGCCCAGCAATAAACCATATATCTATGATCAACTGATTTTTGACTATGGTGCCAAGACCACCAAATAGGGAAAGAATAGCCTTTTCAACAATGGTGCTGGGATAACTGGATTACCACATGCAAAAGAGCGAAGTTGGGTCCCTTCCTCATACTATATACAAATATTAACTAAATACAGATCAAAGACCTAATTGTAAGAGCTTAAAAATGAAACTCTTAGAAGAAAACATAGGTTTAAATGTTCATGATCTTGGGTTGAGCAATGGTTTCTTAGATATGAGACCAAAGGCACAAGCCACAAAAGAAAAAAATTGGTTTTCATCAAAATTATGAACATTTGTTATTCAAAGGACATTATCAAGAAAGGAAAAATACAATCCATTGAATGGGGAAAAATGTTTGTAAATCATTCATCTGATAAGAAACTTCTATCTAGAATATATAAATAACTCTCACCATTCATTAAGGAAAAATACAACCCAAATTTTTTAAATGGGCAGAAGTTCTGAAATGATATTTCTCCTAAGAAGATATAAAAAGGCCCAGTAAGCAGATAACATTTCCCATTAGGATGGCCATACTAAAAAGGACAAATGGTAACAAGTATTGGCAAGAATGTGGAGAAACTGGAACCCTCATCCACAGCTGGTAGGAATATAAAATGGCACAGTTGCTTTGGAAAACAATCTGGCAGTTCCTCAAGATTACAGTAGTCCCCCCACTTGTTCACAGTTTTGCTTCCCACAGTTTCACTTATCTATGGTCAGCTGCAGTCCAGAAACAGATGACCCTCCTGACAAAGCATCAGAAGGTCAACAGTAGCCTAATGTTACATCACAATGCTTATGTCATTCACCTCACTTCATCTTACCACTTAGGCATTTATCATCTCTCATCATCACAAGAAGAAAGGTGAGAACAGTACAAGATATTCTGAGAGAGTGACCAGTCAGGTAGCTTTTATTACAGTATGTTGTTATATTTGTTCTATTCTATTATTATTGTTAATCCCTTACTGTGCCTAATTTATAAATTATGCTTTATCACAGATAAGTATGTAAAGGAAAAAAACATACTATATATAAAGTTCACCACTATCTGTGGTTTCAGGCATTCGCTAGAAGTCTTGGAACATATCCATGCCCCATGGACAAGGGAGGACTACTGCAACCATAGAGTTACTATATGACCCAGCAATTCTACTCCTAGGTATATATCGAAGGTAAATAAAAACATATGTCCACTTAAAACTTGTACATGAATGTTCATAGCAGCACTATTCACAATAGACAAAAAATGGAGACAACTCAAATATCCATCAACTGATGAATGAATACATAACATGTGATACATCTACACAATGGAGCATTATCCTATAATAAAAAAAAATTTAGTACTGATACACACTACAACATGGATGCACCTTGAAAACATCCTAAGTAAAAGAAGTCAGTCATAAAAATCATTTTTTGATGTCACTTAAATAAAATATCCACAATAGGCAAAACTTGAGAGATAGAAAGTTGATTAGTATTGCCTAGGGCTAAGAGTGTTGGCGGTAAAGAGGATGACCGCTATGGGGAACTGTGTTTTCTTCTGGAGTGATGAAAATGTTCTAAAATTGATTGTCATGAAGGTTGTACAATTCTCTGGCTATATTAAAATCTATCGAATTTACAACTTAGGAGGGTTAATTGTGTGCCATGTAAATTATAATTCTATATTCCTGTAAACAGAAGAAATGCTGAGAGAATAAAAGAGACTAAGGATAGAGATGAAATTGAAGATGTAGGCACATATGACAGCTTGGAGGGCTTTGTTGGACATTTTATGGAACTAGGATTATATACTAAGGGCAGAGGGAAGCCACAGAAGGATTTTAAGGAGAAGAATTATATATATGATTGACAGTTTCAAAAGTTCATTCTGGCTGCCTGGAGTGGGGGCAAAAGTGGAAGCAGGGAGAGCAGTAGAAGGCTATGGCAGCAGCCCAGGTACAACATGATAGTTACTTGAATTAGGAAATGTTACAGAAAAGCTGGGGAGAAATGGATTTAAGAGATGTTTTGGAGATAGAACATTTATATATATAATATATACAAATATATATATGTATGTGCATACATATCTATATATCTGTGTATGTACATATAATATATATACTATATATAATAGTATACATAAATATATACATTATTTATATAATGTGTGTACATATGACAAGTATACATTATATCTATATATGCATAAAACATTTATATATAATATATACACACTATTAAATATTACATATGATATAAATTATACATAAAAGAATTTAAATAAAACCAAAAATTTAAAGGTGAGTGTTGAAAATACTGTTTTTGTTTAAAATTACAACGTTTTATATTTAACTAGGAACTTGGACTAGATAATTTTCTGGAAGTCTCAATTCATTTAATTCTATCATTTTAATAAAGGCAATTTCTATAAAGAATAGCTATATTACTAAAATTTTATCCAGCTTTTAAAATCTGAGATGGAATTAAAATTACACAGATATGAAAAGAATTTGTTAAACTATGAGTCCTAATTTGTTACTTCTTACTGTATATCATAGATGCTCATAGAATTTCAAGATTTGAAGGAATCTCAAAGTCATGTGTTTAATTCAATGGTCCTATCATCCAATGATTACATTTTTTTCTACAACATTCTTGACAAGCAGTCAGCCAGATCTGATATCCTATCAATGCTGAATATTTATTAACAAAGAGATAATGGAATTTTGACATCTCTGAAGATTCACTTTGGACATTAACATTTTTAGCGGATGCTTTAAAGCATAAACATTTTTTAAGCTTATTTATTTATTCTGAGAGAGAGCAAGAGGGGCAGAGAGAGGAGAGAAAGTCCCAAGCAGGTTCCACACTGTCAATGTGGGGCTCAAACTCACAAACCGTGAGATCATGACCTGAGCCAAAATTAAGAGTCTGACACTTAACCAACTGAGCCACCCCCACTCCCCAAAACATAAACATTTTGAAACCATACCTATAGGACAATACTATAAAGAAATTATTGTTTAAATAAATTATACCTTTACAAATAATTTTGTGTTAACAAATGTTCATTTTTTTCTTTACATGTAAAAAAGTAAACTGTTTCAATGAAGTCAGTATCAGTTTCTTCTCCATTAGATAAACTGATTATCCATGGAAAGTTTATATATGGTTATAAGCAAAACTTTACTACTGAGTTTATACCAAAATGAATGAATCAGATATCTAGCAACTACAGCAACAGCAAATTTATCTGGCAAAGTTGAGGAATGAATTATGCCATGCAAACGAATTTTACAAATAAACTCCTGTTGTAATCAATTCATGGAGATTTTTTATCTTAAACCATTTCACTGAAATCTCTCTAAATCTGCCTAAGGTGTTATGAACTTCAGTATCATAGCAAATAGGTGAACTTAATTTAAAAGTAGTTGATGAAATAGCTGGGGCACCTGGGTGGCTCAGTCAGTTAAGCGTCTGACTTCCGCGCAGGTCATGATCTCCTGGTTCATGAGTTTGAGCCCCACGTTGGACTCTGCTGACAACTCAGAACCTGGAGCCTGCTTCAGATTCCATCTCCCTCCCTCTCTGACCCTCCCCCATGCACGCTTTATCTCTCTCTGTCTCTCAAAAATGAATAACTGTTAAAAAAATTTTAAGTAGTTGATGAATTAGGATCATAATTTTTCAAATTTCATATAATGATGCTAGTGAAGTGAATAAGTGTTGGCTTGCCCACCCACTAAATGTTTCCCTTGACAACAAGCCTGGTGGACTTTATTGCCACACTAGGTACACTGTAGAAGTGATCTCGTTTCCTTTTTAAAAACCTTAGGGAAAAAAACTTTTGTGCCCAGTTATTTCAAAAATCTTCATCCTGTTTTACTCTTTAAGCATAGTCAGTCCCCTCAGGTTCATTGCAAAAATATCCTATCTATAAAAAGGACATCTCGCTTGCACTGGGGGTTCTCCCTTGAATCACACAAGGCTTTTAGTTGCAAGCAATGGAGACCAACTTTAGCCAATTAATGAGAAGCAGGTCATTAAAGAGATTTGTGGAAGCTCACAGAACTGCTAGGAGGACAGTGACTAGGACTAACTTAAGACTAAGATTCTAGCATAAAGGACCACTCTGCGAAACTGACAGAATGAAAGACTGCCACTGCCACTGCTGCCCTACCAATGTCATTCCCATACTCCGATATTCTCATACTTTCCTGGCAGAGCAGGGTTTTTTATATTTTGATATCACAGTATCAAGCATATGGTAAATATTCAACACATGTTTATTCATTCAACCATTCTGTATTGGACACCTATTGCATTTCTTGAACTAAAATATCCTTATGTATATGAGGTGGTTCTACATATTTTCTCAATATATATACTACATGTTTAAGCACAAAGTACTATATTGACACAAGTGGTGTAGAGCTCTCATGTTCCTTATGAACAAAACTGAATTTGACACCAAGTAACCCAGCCTGAAATCAATGTACATCTGGATTGCATGCCTTAGCTATAGTTTAAAATTAATTGCCTCAGGGAGTAGGAAAAAAATTACAATGTGGATTACTGTAAGGCCCACTTTAAACTAGTAAGGTAATTATTGTTAAGTGCCCTATACCTGGTATGCATGAGATGTTGAACTCAGACTGAAAGAGTTGGTGCATAGCTATATTTTATGCTTGGTTAATGCTAAACTCAGTTAACTGTTCTGGGTAAAAATGAATGTACACATGTTGATATTCATTTCTTTTCACTTTGAACTTGAGCTGTTTATTTAAAAGTATTATTATTTTACAAACAATGAAGGCTTATAATCTTCATACATATCAATGACTCAGATCCAAATCAGATTCCTAAATGGACTCAGGTATGAGCCACCTGGAGGCCTGTCTAGAGAATGAATACCTAAGTGAGAAACCTAGAAACAAGAGCTCAGTCAGATCAAATTAGCTGCTGCTACAGCAGAATAAAAGGCAAATCATTATTCTGTCTCCATTAATGCTCTTGTCCTCTGCCTATGGCTTTCTGGCCAAATTCCTGACCTTGCTATAAAATGTAGGAGAACACTTTTTTTTTCCCTCAGATTCTAGTATGTCTCAGCACAGCAATGCCTGGTTCATCATGCTTTCAGACTCAAGTGAAACAAAACTATTAGGTTGAATAACATGAAAGTAATGTTTTTGTAGATTCAAAATGGCCAATTATCAGTAATTTCATATGGCTCAATCTAGCATTTACACTTCAGATCCACAGGACTTGATCACTGCTAGTATTTCATAAAGTTCTAATTATCATGCTTGACACTGGGTCATAGAAGTGTACTTTCAATAATTGAAAAATTAAGGCCAGGAAAGTTAAAGTACCTGGTTAGGTTAAAGTAAGACAAGAACTCAAGTCTTTGACAGCCCTTTCCATGAGCTTTCCATGCTATGATCTTTATGGCAAAATTCATAACACTTTGGTTTCACCAACACTATGTTATTTAAATTTTGAATAACTTGTCAACATTTTTTGAAAAATAATTGACAAAATATTATATTAGCTTCAGGTGTATAACATACTGATTTGATATTTATATATATTACAAAATAGTCATCACAAGTCTAGTTACCATCTGTCACCATAGAAAGTTGTTACAATATTACTGACTATATTCCCTAGGCTGTATAGTACATCCCCACATCTTATTTATACTATAGCTGGAAGATGGCACCTCTTAATCTCATTCACCTATTTTGTCCACCTCCCTCATCCCATCCCCTCTGGCAGTCATCACACATACACACAAACACACAAACACACACCGTATATTCTTTATCCATTCATCTATCAATGGACATTTAAGTTGCTTCCATTTCATGGCTATTGGAAATAATGCTGCAATAAACATAGGGATGTGTATTTTTTTTTGGACTGGTGTTTTCACTTTCACTGGATAAATACCTACAAGTGGAATTGCTGGGTCATATGTTAGTTTTATTTTTAATTTTCTGAGGAAATTCCATACTGATTTACATAGTGGCTGCTCCAACTTATATTCCCACCAACAGTGCACGAGGGTTCCCTTTTCTCTACATCTTCATCAACACTTGTTCTTTCTTCTCTTTTGCAAACTAGCCATTCTGATAGTTGTTAAGTGATAACTCATGGTGGTTTTAATTTGCATTTCCCTGATGGCTAACTGTGTTGAGCCCCTTTTCATGTGTCTTTTGGCCCTCTATGTCTTCTGTGAAGAATGCCTATTTAATTCTTCTGCCCATTTTTAAATCAGATATCTTTAAATTGAGTTTTAAGAGTTCTTTATATATTTTGGATGTTAACCCCTATCAGATAGATCGTTTTTGGATATCTTCCCGCATTCACTAAGTTGCCTTTTCATTTTGTTGATGGTTTCCTTCGATATACAAAAGCATTTTTAGTTTGATGTAACTCCGTTTATATTTGCTTTTGTTGTCTTTGGTCACAGATCCAAAATAATGTCACTAAGACCCATCTCAAAGAACTACTGCCTATGTTTTCTTGTAGGAGTTTTATGATTTTAGGTTTTATAGTTAAGTCTTCAATCCATTTTGAGTTTATTTTTGTATATGGTAAAAAAAAATGGTCCAGTTTCATTCTTTTGCATGTAGCTTCCCAGTTTTCTCAACACCACATGGAAATCTTTATCTCCCCTTCAATTCTGAATGATAACCTTGCTGTGTAGACTATCCTTGACTGTAAGTTTTTTTCTTTTCAGCACTTTGAATATACCATGCCACTCCCTTTTGGCCTGCAAAGTTTCTCCTGAAAAATCAGCTGACAGTTTCACAGTGGTTCCCTCACAGGTAACTTTTCTCTGGTTGCTTTTCTCTTGCTGTTTTGAAGATTCTTTATCTTTAATTTTTGACATTTTCATTGTAATGTGTCTTGGTATGTATCTCTATGAGTTCTTGTTTGAGACTGTGTTAATTCTGGGACTGGATATCTGTTTCCAGATTAGGCAAGTTTTCAGCTATTATTTCTTCAAATAAGTTTCCTCCTGCCCCTTTGTCTCTCTCTTGTCCTTCCAGGACCCCTATTAGTGTGACTGATGTTGTCCCAGAGGTCGCTTAAACTATCTCGTTGTTTCTTTTTGCAGTTCAGTTTGGGTGCTTTCCACTAGCCTGTCTTCCAGTTCACTGATAGATAAATCTGCTATTTATTCCCTGTACTGTATATTTCATTTCTGTTTTTTATTCTTCAGTTCTGATTGATACTTTCTTATATTTTCTATCTCTGTTATAGTTCTGTGTTCATCCATTCTCCCAAGTTTGGTAAGCATATTTATGATCATTACTTTTAACTTATTATTGGGTAGATTACTCTTCTATTTAATTTAGTTCTTTTTCTGAGATTTTGTCTTGTTCTCTCATTTGGAACATATTCCTCAGTCTCATTTTGCCTACTTTCTGTGCTTGTTTCTGTTTTAGGTAGTTTTCCCAGTCTTTTATGTTTTTTAGTTTTCCCAGTGTTGAAGGAGTGATCTTATGTAGGTGATGTCCTGTGGGGCCCAGAAACACAATCACTACTGGCTATCAGAGTCAGGCACTTCAGGGCTGTTCCCTGTGTGGGCTGTGTTCACCCTCCTGTTGTGGCAGAGCTGTAACTGCTGTGGGCATGTTGGTGTGTAGGGCTGGCTTTCACTGAGGCTGCTGTGAGTCTTGGCCATGACTGCCACGGATGTGCTGGTGGGCAGGGTTACTGTTCTGTCAGCTGCAAGGCCTGACAAGACATATGGTTGGGCAGGTTCTCAGTGGGGCACATTCCCTGACATAGTAGTCTAGAGGGTAGATTCCAAAATGGTGTTCAACAGCACTGGGATCAGCACAGCAGAATGAGCTGGCAAATGTGGCTGCCACTAGTGTCTCAGTTCCCAGAGGCCCAGCTGCCAGCCTGTTGGCATGCCAAGATTAATAAGCAGGTTTCCTTTACCACTGGTCTTTGGTTTTTTTAATCTGGTGTTTTTGTGCTGGTTTCTAAGTTGAGTGAGTCTGTATACTGCACCTTTAAGAGTGGGTTTTCTTATCTGTATAGTTCTATAGTTTTCCTGGACATACTCTCTGTTGCTTTTCCTTTTTTTTTTTTTTTAAGTTTATTTATTTACTTGGAGAGTGAGAGAGAGAGAATATCCCATGCAGCCTCCATACTGTCAGTGCAGAGCCCAAAGTAGGACTCTGTCTCATGAACTGTGAGATCATGACCTGAGCCAAAACCAAGAATCAGATGTTTAACTGACTGAGCCACCCAGGCGCCCCTCTCTGTTGCTTCTCAAAGCCAGATGTTTTAGGAGTTTATTTCTCTTGTGCAGGATCTAAGGGTTGGAGTGCCTGATACGGAGCTCAAATCTAACTCAGGGAAAAGTGTGTCCTTTTGATATCCCTCCAGACCACAGAGCACCATGCCTGGGGTGTGGTTTTTTCCCTTAGTGAGACCATGTCTCTGCCTCTCCTGCTCATCTTGGTGCTGTCCCTTGTGTAGATTCTGTTTATCCAGTTTTCAGGCCTCCTTTGGTGATAATTGTCTCAAACGTAGTTGTGGGTGGTGTATTCAGGGGAGCAGGTAAGCTCAGGATCTTCCTACACTTCTGTCTTGAACCCACGCTCCCCAGCCAATATATTTAAAATGTGAGATATCACATCAAAAGCTGGATTGTCAGTTTCTCTCTAAAAATGGAGACATTTTGGGGAGCCTGGGTGGCTCAAGTGGTTTAGCATTCAACTCTTGATTTCGTCTCAATCCATGATCTCACCATTAGTGAGATCAAGCCCTATGTCAGGCTCTGTGCAGACAGCATGGAGCCTGCTTGGGATTCTCTCTCTCTCTCTCTCTCTCTCTCTCTCTCTCTCTCTCCCTCCCTCTCTCTCTCTCTCTCCCTCTCTCTTTGCCTCTCCCTCCCCCAAATAAATAACCCTTAAAAAAAAGAAATTACAGATTTAAATGACATCTCTATGCAGTAACCCCCAGATACATGTGTCCAATCATATGATCTGTCTTTTGAGCTCCAGATTAAATATATAACTGCCTACTTGATATTCTACTGGGCTGATGAATAGGATCACAAATTCAACCTTTTCAAAATAGGAAAAACTTGTATTTTCCTTACCAAATTTGTTTCTCCTCCAATATTCCCCATCTTAGTAAATGAAACCACCAACCTCCCAGTTCTTGGCATCAAATACTTAAAAGTCCTCTTTGATTTATATTATCTCCTCATCCCTTTAACCCATTAAGAAGTATTATTAACTCTAACTTTTAAAGAAAAATATCAAATCTACTCATCTTTTTCCATCTTTATTGCTATTATCATGGTCCAAGATACTACCATCTCTTTTCCTGACTGTTGCAAAAGGCTTTCGTCTTTTTGCTTTAACTTTACATTCAATCTCCCTCTCCATTCCAGTTTCCATTGAGCAGCCTAACTGACCTATCTGAAATATAAATGAGATTATGTTACTGCCATGCTTAAAAACTTTACAGTGCCCCTCTGTTGCAATTAGACCAAAATGCATACTATTTATTATGACCTATGAAATACGACTCCCGCATCATCACATTCCAACTACATTGGCTTCTATATTCTCAGAAACAGTCCAGGCACAATTACCCTTAGAGGTCTTTTATAGTCTTGTGACCTAAAATGCTCTTTTCTCAAATCCTCATGTGATTGGGTGTTTGTTTTTATCATTCAGATCTTAGCTCACCTAGTACCTCCCCAGAGGAGACTACCTATAGAACAGTCTACATCAAGTTCGTTGACCACTCTTTCTTGTATGATATCCTATCTTGTGAAATTACTGTTTCTTTGTTTATTTTTTTCTTTCCTCATGTGGAGTTAACTGGTATAATCCCAGCATCTAGCCTAGCACTAGGTAAGAATAAGTACTTAATAGATATTTGCTGAATCAATGCGTAGGTCCATGAATGAGTAAATAAGACCAACTATATCTCAGAGGAACTAAATAGGAATATTAAGTATTATAAATTATTTAATAAACCATACAAATTACTATTCTCTCCAGAAGTACAATGCTTTGTTTTTAAAATGATTATCTCCATAAGCTACTTTAGATTAAAATATTTCAATTCAGAAATTCAGAGAAAACACAAATCTTCACTGTCAAACAGTATCTGGGTCCTGGAAAGTAACTTTAGAGAAAATTTAGAGGAGACAACAACTACATGAAACTATATGAATTATAAAGTAATTGACAAAATGAAGACCTAAAAAGACTTAGAAAATGGTAGCACCTAGTGGAACTTTTGGAGTATTTTGGTAGTGTGTGTGTGTTTGTTTGTTTGTTTGTTTGTTTTGCTGTGACTTTCATTTTTCAAGATCTTCAGACAGCATCAGACTCTGTGCATATGTGTGGTTCCTAAATGACAAAGGTTCCATGGTCACCATTGAATCTGACTACCAAAGACAGAAATGAAAGCACCAAAAGAGAAATTATTTTAAGTCATTTTGGTTTCACCTCATTGTTGTGATCCTTTTAAATTGGCAGCAAAACCCAAGATCCCTTTCATTAATTGTTCTGTCCTCATCCCCTTGCTGTGTTTTGGCACATTACTATGTGATTATTAAAAACAAAAAAAAGACAACATATATATATATATATATATATATATATATATATATATCACAAAATTCACCCTTTTCAAGTGAACAATTTAAGTGATTTTTGGCAAATTTACTGAGTGGTGCAATCTTCACCATTAATAATTTTTAGAACAACTGGATCCCCCCAATAAGATCCCTCAAACCCATTTATACTAAATCCAGATTCCTACTCCTAGACACAGGTAATCACTAATCTACTTTCTATCTCTATGAATTTGCTTTCCCTAGACATATCCTATAAATAGTATCATACAATATGTGTTCACAATCACACAATATGTGTTCCCTTCACTTTGCATTCTTTCTGAAGTTTATCTAGAATGTAGACTGTGTAAGTAGTATGTTATTTTTATTGCTGAATAATATTCAATTACATGGATATAATATAGTGAATGGACAATTGAGTTGTTTCCAGTTCTTGGCTATTATAAATAATGCTATTATGAACATTCACATGCAAGTTTTGGTGTGGGCTTATGTTTTCATTTCTCTTCAATAGATACCCAGGAGCTGATCTGCTGGTTTATCTGGTAGTTTTAACTTTTTGAAAAACTTTCAAACTATTTTCAAAAGTGGCTACAAAATTTTACATTCCCACCAACAATGTATAAGTGTTCCCATTTCTCTACATCCTCACAAACATTTGTTTTCTTAGTTATTATAGCCAGTGTAGTGGGTGTGAAATAGTGTCTCATTGTGGTTTTAATTTCCATTTCCCTAATAACTAATGCTATTGAGCATCTTTTCACATGTTCAATAGCCATTTCTATATATTTTTTGTAAAATGTCTTTCATATCTTTAACTCATTTTTTTTATTGAGCTGTTTGTATTATTATTGAGTTTTAAGGGTTCTTGGAAGGTGCAAGACCTTTATCAGATATGTGTTTCCTCAGTCTATTATTTTTTCATTTTCTTTTTTTTTTAAGTTTATTTATTATTTATTTTGAGAGAGGGCATGAGCGGGGGTTGGGAGGCAGAGAGAGAAAAGGAGAGAGAGAATCCTAAGCAGGCTCCACATTCAGTGCAGAACCGGATGTGGGCTCACTCCCACAGCCATCAGATCATGATCTGAGCCAAAATCAAGAGCTGGTTGCTTGCTTAACTGACTGAACCAACTAGGTGTCCCAATTTTTTCATTTTCTTAATGGTGACTTTTGAAATGCAAAAGTTTTGGATTTTGATGTTCAATGTATTAATTTATTTCTTTTACAGGCTGTGCAAAGAAATAGCTAAGAACTCCTTGCCTAACCCAAGGTCTCAAAGATTTCCTACTATGTTTTATTCTAAAAGTTTTATTGTTTTAGCTTACATTTAAGACTATTATTTTTATGTATAGTGTGAAATGAGAGTATAAGTTCATGTCTTTGCATGTAGGTATCCAATTGTCCCAAATTCATTTGTTGAAAAGATTATACTTTCCCCAATGAATGTCCTCAGCATATTTCTCAAAAACCAATTGGCTATGAATATACACATTTATTTCTAGACTCTCAATTGTGCTCCATTCATCTATATGTTTACCCTTATGTCAGTGCCACACTGTCCTGATAACTATATTTATAGTAAGTTCTGAAATTGAAAAGTGAAAGTCCTCCAATTTTCAAAACGGTTTTGGCTATTGTAAATGTTTTGCATTTCCTATAAATTTTAGAATCTGCTTGTCAACTTATACAAAAAGGCACCAAAAATTCTGACAGGGATTACATTGAATCTATGCTCAAGTAGTGGAAAATTTTCACCTTAAACATATTGAACCTTCCAATCTATGAATATGGAATGTCTTTCCATTGATTTAGATCTTCTTTGTTCTCAATAAATTTTTTAAATTTTCAGTATAATAGTCTTGTATTTTTTTATTAAACTTATTCCAAAAGTATTTAATTCTTTTTGTTGATATATTGAATAGAATAATATTTTCCATTTTCTGATTTATCATTGTATAGAAATACAATTGAATTTTTTTTCAGCTGGCACACATAGCTTTGAATCTTTTGTTTTATAGGTATATAATTCACACACCATAAAAACTATCCTTTTAAAATGTATAATCCCAAGGTTTCAGTATATTCATAGAGTTGCACAATCATCATCACTATCTAATTCCAGAATACTTTCATCACCCCCAAAAGAAACACTGTGCCCATTAGCAGACATTCCTCATTTCCCCTTATCCTCAGCCTCTGGCAATCACTAATATTTGTCTCTATATACTTGTCTATTTAATATAAATGGAATCATACACTATGTGGTCTTTTGTGTCTGGCTTCTTTCACTTAGCATGTTCTTAAAGTTCATCCATGTTGTAGTATATATCCATATCGCATGGTTTCCACTTTTTGAGTATTATAAATAATACTACTATGAACCTTCACATACAAGTTTTTGTGTAGATACATACTCTCATTTCTCTTGGGAATATACCTATAAGTAGAAAATCTAGGTCATATGGTAACTCTACATTTAATCTCTAGAGGAACTGCCAAACTTTTTCAAAGTAGTTGCACCATTTTACATTTCCGTCATCTGTGTATAAGGATTGAAATTTCTCCACATCCTCACCAACATTTTTCTTTTTTAAATTATAGCCATTTTAGTAGGTGTGAACTGGTATATCATCATGGGTTTAATTTTTATCCAGTGGCTAAGGATGTTGAACATCTTTTCATATGCATATTAGTTTTTATATATCTTATTTGGAGAAATGTTTATTCAGAGCCTTTGCTCACTTTTAAATTGGGTTATGTGTCTTTTTATTATTGATTAGCAATTGCATTTTATAATCTGGATACAAGTCTTTTATCATATAAATATTTTATAAATATTTTCTCCCATTCTTTCAATTTTTCATTTTCTTGAGTATGTCCTTTTAAGCAGTTTTTTTTTTCAATTTGATGATCTAATTATCTTTTGTGTGTGTGTGGCTTGTACTTTTGGTGATGTATCTAACCAATCATTTCTTAGTCCAAGGTCCTGATGATTGATACATATGATTTCTTCTAAAAGTTTTATGGTTTTAACCATTACATTTAGGTCTTTGACCCACTGTGAGTTAATTTTTGAATATGGGGTGAAAGAGAAATACAATTTTATTCTTTAGCATGTGGATATCCAGTAGCCCCAGAGCCATCTGCTCCAAAGATTATTGTTTCCCTATTGAATGATCTTTGCATCATTAGAACCAATATCATGAGTCTTAAATAATAAAACATCAAGTTATGATGCCATAATGGTAATAGTATATCCATTTGTTTCTGTAGTTAAAGTTTTTAAGTTGTCTTTTCATATTTAAAATAATACTTGAAAAGAATTTCAGAGGCAGTTTCCATTTTAGAGTATCTTAAGAATCAGCCTGATGCAGTTGTAGTCCAACTTGAAGAAACTGCTTTGTCAGTATTCTATTTATTCAGACAACTATGATACTAGATTTTTATAAATTGTAATGTTTTCTGCAGCATGTAAGAGAAACATCAATCACACTGGCTTAAATAAAAATATATTTCATTGTCCCTGAAAAGGAATCACATCCATGCTTTATAGAGAAACTATCATAATATCTTGAATTTTTAGTCTGATAGTACAATTGGATGAGACTACTGAGTTGTCTACCTTGGATACAGAATGAGTATATTTTACATGCGAAAGGGAAGGAAATGAATATTTGTGACCAAGAAGGTCGAGTATGGTGAATTATATTTTATTATTGTTCAAAATATTTGGCGCTTCTTCATGACATCATGCTTTGCATATGATTTCCTTAGGCCAATAAAATGGGAGAAGCCAGATATGCCACTTCCAAGCAGAAGCTTCAAGAGCCATTGTATGATTCCAATACATTCTTCATTTTCTTTTACCATGAGACTGGCAATGTTCCAGGTAGAGGCTGCTCTCTCAGCATGGGTTCCAGAATGAAGACAACATCAAACTGAGTTACAGTTGACCAATACAAGATGAGTTAAAAGACCAGGAAACAAACTTTGTTGTTTTAAGCTTCTGAGATTTGGGGATTATTTTGTTATGGCAGCATAGCCTCAGTTAATGAAAATGATGACTATTTTACAATTATTTCAGAACTTTTGATTTTTTAAGTATGTCTAAGGAGGCCATAATATACAAAGGAAAACTTGTTTTCTTACACTTAATTTCAAGTTCTAAAAAATTATTTTAAAATACTTGTTTTAAAAGGCCTGGGGGGTGCTTGGGTGGCTCAGTGGGTTAACTGTTTGACTTTTGATTTTGGCTCAGGTCATGATCTCATGGTTGTGAGATAGAGCCCCACAATGGGCTCCACACTGGGTGTAGAGCCTACTTAAGATTCTCTCTCCCTCTTCCCCTGCCCCTCCTTCACTCACTTGCTCTCACACACACACATGCACATGTGCACAGGTGCATGTGCACGCTCTCTTAAAAACAAAAAACAAACAACAACAACAACAACAAAAACTGGGGTGCCTGGATGGCTCAGTCTGTTGAGCATCCAACTTCAGCTCCGGTCATGATCTCATGATTCATGAGTTCAAGCCCCATGTCAGGATCTGTGCTGACAGCTCACAGCCTGCAGCCTGCTTTGGATTCTGTGTTTCCCTCTCTCTCTCGGCCCCTCCCCTGCTCATGATCTGTCTCTCTCTCTCAAAATAAATAAGCATTAAAAAAATTTTAATAAAAAAATAAAATAAATTTAAAAAGAGAGAGAGAGAGAGAGAGACAAGGCCTGATACAACCTTTATCTGCCAATCTAAATCCATATAAATTTGTATCATCTTTCCTACTTAAAAAAATTTATAAGGCTCTAACATCTGAATAAATGATGTTAAATATTAAACTAGAAAACTTGAAGTTTCCAATACACTCAGAGAGTTAAAATTTGTATTATAACACGCAAGACTTTTATACTATACTTATTCATATTTACATAAGTGTTCTCAAATTAAAATGATTTGTTACAAACAAAGAGCCAAAATGCACCCAGGGGTTTCCTACATGGTTACATGGAAATGATTCTTAATTTCATACATTGAATATTTTTTATACACCATGAATCTTCTAAATTAGAGCCATTCAGTTTTCAGCATGTTGCAGCTAAGTTCAACTATTGGAAATAAAAAGAGGAGATGAGTTACCTATAGCAGTCTACATTTTGATTGAAGATGGCAACACAAGGAAGTGGTTTGTTTGAGCAGTAACAGCATATTTATTGGTATATTCCAACCTGAAATAAAATTAAAATGTGTAAATTTCATATTTTATTATATTAACATTATTTATGACAGTACATATTAAAATTTTCACCTAATATTATATGTTACAGTTTTAAAGAAAATCATAATTCCAACAGTGATTCTACTATTTATAAACAGGATTGTTTTCTGGCAAACTAAAGAACAATTTCCTAAACAAGTAAATAAACAGAAAACAAAGCTGCTAAAGTCCCTTTGCAGAATTATATTTTTCTATTTAGCATTTATATTTTAGCTTAAAGGAATTAGAAGTAATATTGTGAAAAATATAAGGATTGGAAAAATCCCAAACAAGCCAACCAAGGAGATAAACAAATGGGACAAAGAAGTGGGGAGAGAAAACTAAAAAGCTAAAACAATTCAATAAGTATTAAGTAACTTAATTCTAATTCCATATCAGGAGCGTGCCAGATTCCCTAAGCAATATTACACAAAGATTAAATTTTTGTTCTGTAGAAATGAGTCCTATTTTCAATAGAACCATTTTATTATCTAAATATAGCTCTAATTAATTTAAATTTAGCTAAGTGCATTATCCATGATTACCCATTCAAAAGATTATCTTTAGCAACCTGTCAGGCCAACAGAGAAAGCATAGGATTGGGGAAAGACCAAAGATAGCAGCGAAGGATGTTACCGGTGCTGTGCATTTCCTACCATGCACCCCTGAAAATACAACATGGTATCACTCAAACTTCTTCAGATCTGGATGATAGAATATCTCTTAAATAATGTTGCTTTGTAATTTTAGATATACAAAATAAAGCCAATTGATGACAGCAGTAGTCAAAATAGATTATGATTTTGTTTTGAATATATTTCAATACTTTGCATATTATGTGTAAATGGTATATCTTTTTACAGTCTCAGCGCCATGCTTATATTCACATTTACAAATTTCATCCATTCTACAAGAGATTTCACATCCTCCAGGAAAAACTAATTTGTATTAGTTTTTGGTATTTTTCAGAACAGAATTTTTCAGAATTTTACCTGTAACAGTATAGGTAGCTTAGCATGGGCTTACCCTTCACTGTATTACTTTGAGCAAGTTGTTTATCCTCTCCACCCCCACACTGCGTATTTGTAAAATAGGGATTAAATCGAAATTACCTCTTAGGATGGTTGTGAGAATTATCAGAAAGAATACACATAAAGTACTTAGAACAGGGCTTGACACACATTAAGTTCTCAGTTAATTTTAGCTTCTTTTGATTACAGAGAAGAGCAGAGGTAAACTGCCTTGTTGACAGTTATACTCCATATCTAACACAGTGTCTGGCACTTAGTAGCTCTCAACTATCTACTTCTGAATGAATAAATAACTTGTCCTTGAGAAATACTTCTAACTACACAGAAGGAAATGCAGCGAAGGAGTTTTCATGGTCAAAGTGAGCAGTAAGTTTTAAAACTGAAGGTTATTCAAACAGTGTGGGGACGGGGGAAAAAGGCACAGGGTTCTATGATTAGTGCATTAAAGTAACTTGCTTCTCCTGGGGATTATACTAGGGATTTTGTTAGGATAATGGTCATAGTAATAAAATGTAACCAGGTCCAAAATCTCTGGTTAAATTTGGTTAATTAGTATAATTTTTATATTAAGGAAGAGTAGCAAATTTACACAATCATAAGTGTTGTGTAATAAATATGGCTAGTATATACTTTAGATATACCTGAAGACCATTTTAAAAATGCTTTCACAAAAAGTTTGTAAGACTTCCCAGTCTTTTCAAGAAAGGTTGTCATAACCAAATTATCAGGGAAGGAACCTTTATCTTCTATGTTTGCTTTAAACTTTACTGTGCTTCAAGGACTTTTCAATTGATTAAGGAATATTTAAGAACTATGATATTGTATATATGTGTACATATGCATTATGCATGCACTATAAGCACTTCATGGAAGTCTATGAACAGAAAGAAACATCTTTTCTATTAACTTATCACAAACAAGACATTAGATGTCAGAAGACCATGTAAGATGAGCATCATGGACTCCTTTCTACTGCCTTTTGCCCTCTTATTACCTTTGTTGTGTCCTTTTCAACCCCTCTGAACTCCCTGAAGCTTCATTCTAGAAGAGTAGCTTAAGTAGAATGAGTAGCTCATTCTAAATTCTACCAGTGCCTCCATCTTGGTGGTCATGGCAGGCTCCTTCCCTGTGTTAACAGAAGGGAGGTGGAAGTCCTTCATATTGGTCCTTTTAGGAGACAAACCTTTCTCTTAATATTATCAACTATATACTCATAGCTTAATTCCAATGAATATGCTAAACAACACATTGGGCCCCTATGGAATGAGAAAGGGTAATATGAAGAAGGAAATCCCCCTAGTAAGAGGGAACCTGAGTAGAGTTGGAACCCAGATGTTTTTTGTCAGTGGAGTTAGACAACATCCCTCTCCACATGTGTCTATTTGGATTAGGATTAGATGTTTGTGGGTACTGGGGCAGAATAAATTATAAAGATATGTGTACCCTTTTGCATCTTGTGATTTGTACTAAGGCCAAAGCCTTCCAGGAGAAAATATTTAAACTCTATCCACTATTGAGGTTGAGATATACCTAACTGATAGAGAATGGGGGGTCTTAACAAAAGTTAGATTTTAGGAGGGGATGTTCCAGAAGAGGATCCAGCATAAGGAAAGAATATACAATGCATTAGGCCAGTTACAGCACCCAAAACAGTAGCAGGAAATTGGTAATAGATATGGCAAATAGCCAAACTATCCCAACCCAACAATACTAGTGGAATTAATCTGGGGATGGGGGGAGGGGAGAGAGGATATTTGTGTACATTTTTTAAACTAGAGCACTTTTGGATTCAGTCCACTTCATGTGGAACCCTCTTAACCCCTAACACCTTTTCTTACCTCGAAAAAAACATCTTTTCCTGGTGAATAGATAAAGATCTATACCAAAAACTCAGACATCAACAGTAATGGTGACAAACTGTAAGTGGTACTCAGGAAAAGAATGTAGGAAAGAATCATGAAAGCAACAAGGAAAAAAAAGTCCTTAATCCACAAGGTAAGACATATCAGGTTCACAACAGACCTATCCACAGAAACTTGGCAGGCCAGGATGGGGTGGCAGGGTATATTCAATATGCTGAATCAGAAATATATGCAGCCAAGAATTCTTTATCCAGCAAGGCTGTCATTCAAAACAGGAGAGATTAAAAGTTTCCCAAACAAAAAACTAAAGGACTTTATGACCACTAAATCAGCCCTGCAAGAAATTATAAGGGGGACTCTCTAAGGAGAGAAAAGATGAAAAAAGAAAAAAAAAAAAACAAAAGCAACAAAGACTAGAAAGGACCAGAGAACACCACCAGAAAATCCAACTCTACAGGCAACATAATGGCAATTAATTCAGATCTTTCATTACTCACTCTAAACATCAGTAGACTAAATGCTCCAATCAAAAGACATAGGGTAACAGAATGGATAAGAAAACAAGATCCATCTATGTGCCATTTACAAAAGACCCAATTGAGACCTAAAGACACCTTCAGATTGAAAGTAAGGGGATGGAGAACCATCTATCATACTAATGGTCATCAAAAGAAAGCCAGAATAGCTATACTTGCTTCAGACAATCTAGATTTTAAAATAAAGACTGTAACAAGAGATGAAGAAGGGCATTATGTCATAATTAAGGGGTCTATAAACAAGAAGATCTAACAATTGTAAACATTTATGTTCCAAACGTGAAACACCCAAATATATACATAAATTAATCACAAACATAAAGAAACTCATTGATAATAATACCATAATAGCAGGGGACTTCAACATCCCACTTACAACAATGGACAGATCATCTAATCAGATTATCAACAAGGAAACAACGGCTTTGAATTACACACTGGACCAGATGGACTTAACAGATATATTCAGAACATTTCATCCTAAAGCAGCAGAATACACATTCTTCTCAAGTGCACATGGAACATTCTCCAGAATAGATCACACACTGGGACAAAAATCAGCCCTCAACAACTACAAAAAGATCAAGATCATACTGTGCATATTTTCAGACAACACTATGAAACTCAAAATCAACCACAAGAAAAAATTTGGAAAGGTACCAAATACTTGGAGACTAAAGAACATCCTACTAAAGAATGAATGGGGTAACCAAGAATTTAAAGAGGAAATTAAAAGTACATGGAAGTCAAGGAAAATTATAGCACCACAGCCCAAAACCTCTGGGATGCAGCAAACGCGGTCATAAGAGGAAAGTATATACAATCCACGCCTTCCTAAAGAAGGAAGAAATGTCTCAGATACACAACTTAACCTTACACCTTAGAGCTGGAAAGAATAGCATATAAAACCCCAAAACAGCAGAAGACAGGAAATAATAAGGAATAGAACAGAAATCAATGCTATCAAAACCAAAAAACAAAAACAAAAAAACAGTAGAACAGATCAATGAAACCAGGAGCTGGTTCTTTGAAAGAATTAACAAAATTGATAAACCACTAGCCAGTTTGATCAAAAAGAAGAAGGAAGGACCCAAATAAATAAGATCAAGAATGAAAGAGGAGAGATTACCACCAACATAGCATAAATACAAACAATAATAGGAGAATATTACAAGCAATTATATGACAATAAAATGGGCAATCTGGAAGAAATGGACAAATTCCTAGAAATATAAACTACCAAAACTGAAACAAGAAGAAATAGAAAATTTTAACAGACCCATAACCAGTAAAGAAATCGAATTAGTAATCAAAAATCTGCCAAAAAACAAGAGTCCAGGGCCAGATGGCTTTCCAGGGGAATTCTAACAAATGTTTAAAGAAGAGTTAACGCCTATTCTCTTGCAGCTGTTCCAAAATATAGAAATGGAAGGAAAACTTCCAAACTCATTCTATGAAGCCAGCATTACCTTGATTCCAAAACCAAAGACCTCACTAAAAAGAACTGCAGACCAATTTCCCTGATGAACATGGAGGCAAAAATCCTCAACAAGACACTAGCCAAGTGGATCCAACAATATGTGGATCCACCAAGTGGGATGCAGAGCTGGTCCAATATCTGCAAAACAATCAATGTGATAACATCACATCAAAAATTTAAAAAAAAAAGACAAGAACCACATGATCCTCTCAATAGATGCAGAGAAAACATTTGACAAAATACAGCATCCTTTCTTGAGAAAAACCCTCAAGAAAGTAGGGATAGAAGGATCATACCTCAAGATCATGAAAGTCATATATGAAAGACCCACTGCTAATATCGTCCTCAACAGGAAAAAACTGAAAGATTTCCCCTAAAGTCTGGACACAACAGGGATTTCCACTCTTGCCATTGTTATTCAACATAATATTGGAAGTCTTAGCCGCAGCAATCAGACAACACAAAGGAATAAAAGGCATCTGAACCAGCAAGGAAGAAGTCAATACTAGGTATTTATCCAAGGGATACAGGTATGCTGTGTCAAAGGGACACGTGTACCCCAATGTTTATAGCAGCACTATCAACAACAAAGTATGGAAAGGGCTCAAATGTCCACCAATGGATGAATGGATAAAAAAGACATGGTATATATACATATATATACATATATATGTGTGTATGTAGATATACCAGATATATATGTGTGTGTATACACACACACACACGCGCGCGCGCTCGCGCATGCAATGCAGTATTACTCGGCAATCAAAAAGAATGAAATTTTGCCTTTGCAACTACGTGGCTGGAACTAGAGGGCATTATGCTAAGCGAAATTAGAGAAAGACAAATATCGTATGACTTCATTCATAGGAGGACTTTAAGATACAAAACAGATGAACGTAAGGGAAGGGGAGCAAAAATAATATAAATATAAATATAATATAAATAATATAATATAAAAACAGGGAGGGGGACAAAACATAAAAAACTCTTAAATATAGAGAACAAACTGAGGGTTGCTGGAGGGGTTGTGGGAGGGGGGATGGGCTTAATTGGTAAGGGGCATTAAGGAAGACACTTGGGATGAGAACTGGGGGTTATACATAGGGGATGAATCACTGGAATCTACTCCTGAAATCATTGTTGGACTATATGCTAACTTGGTTGTAAATTTTAAAATTAATTAATTTAAAAATATTGTATCAATATTGCTTTATTGTTACTAATGTAAGATATAATTGGGGAAGGTGAATGTGGGGTATATGGGAATTCTCTATACTATATATTTGATTTTTCTATAAATCTATAGCTTAGAATATTTAGGAGTGCCTGGGTGACTCAATGGGTTGAGCATACAACTTCAGCTCAGATCATGGTCTCACAGTTTGTGTGTTTGAGCCCTGCATTCAGCTCTCTGCTGTCCGCACAGAGCCCCCTTTGGATCCTCTGTCTCCCTTTCTCTCTGCCCCTCCCCTGCTTACACATATGTGTTCTCTTTCTCTCTTTCAAAATATAAATAAATATTTTAAAAATAAATAAAATAAAGTAATATCTATTTTTAAAAAATAGATACAACCCAGTCTTAAGCCAATGTGGATGTACATTTATCTGACCACTGTGGTTGGTAGAGATAGGCATTTGATCTCAGTCAATTCAAATTAAGGTGATGTAAGGACTTTGGCTCAAAATGTTCTACTTAGAAATAAGGAAATGAGATTGAGAAATCTGCAGCAATTTTGTGAGCTTGCCTAGGGATTAAGCTAAACTAGTGAAAAGAATATAGAGAAAGAATCTGGCAATGCTTTTGGAGCTCGGGATACAGCTGGATCTACTCTGGTCAGCTAAGTTACATGAACCAATAATCAACTATTTATTGTGTGAGCCAGTTTCAGTTTAGCATTCAATCCCTTTAAACACAAAGAGTGCTGAAAGAACAAATGTGCAAATTATTAACTTCTGTTTTGGGAAATGTACTCAAATAAAGCAAAATTTCTATTATACAAGATAGCAATATAATAGCAGAATAATAACATGATCACCAAATCAGTTCAAACATCTTCAAGATCCAAAATTTTGGATACCATAACCTGTTTTTTGCTTATTTTTAACATTATGATCTGGTTCCTAAGTAAAACAATCTTCATGAAAGGGTACTGATGCAATTTTATCTCCAATGTTAACAGTGACAAAATTATTTTTAAAGTAAATTCATAATCTTTTTTATAAAGCAGCAAATAGACTATTTTAAACTATGAATGTTTAAGGGGTTTTGACATAGTATGAAAAAGAAGTTTCCAGACAGAATTTATAATAACAAATAAATTATATCCTCTGTCCTTTGATATTCAGATTAGCTTCTTGCATAATTTTGAGGCTCTGTAAGTTTTTGCACTTGGCTCTTTATTTTTGCCTCCAATTGTAAATTCCCATATAGTTTTACAGAACTATGGTAGAACATTTATTTAAAGATCACCACATACACATTTCTATTCATAATACTTGAACAAAAAAAGCCATCAGTAGTCTGTATAACAGGTCTTTAATACTCAATTAAATCACATTAATTTAAGGTGCTCACACACAAAAAAATTATTTTGCTTTTGTTCCTACTAGTGGAAAGGTACATTATAATTGTAGCCTTCAAAAGAGCCTGCATACTAAAATTTTATTCAAGAATATAAAATTAAATTTCAAATAATCCAGGAAAATGTAATAAGAGTCTACATCCTAGACTTTTTTTCAGGGATTTTCTAGATTCCTTTTCAGGGATCTCCACATGATTCTCTCTCTCTCCTCTGAATCTTCAAAATCCAAGTCTCTCCCAATGGGAACAAATAATTAAAAAATCTGTAAACTCCCTAGTGCTGGCTATTAAAGTTTCTCTACTGCCTTTCACAACCAAACTTCTTGAGCGTTGTCTTCACTTGCTGTCACCACTTTCTTACTTGCCAATCACTCCTCAGTCTACTGGAGTCTGGCTTCTAAGTGAAAGGCTCTAACAAAAGTAATCTTGCAGAGGTCACTGCTGATTCCCAGGTTACTTTTCAAGTCTTATTTGGAATCTCAGAAGCATAGGCATTTGCTGTCCTATCCCTTTCTTGAAAGACCTTTACACCACTGGCACAGGAGTCACCAAATATATATGGTCTTTCTCCTACTTTTTTGACTGCTCCCTTTTGATCCTTTATCCAACTCTCACATGTCATTTCTGCCCAAGCTTTCTTTTCTTCTTACTCTAGTCTGTCTGGTTTTTCTACTCCACTATCTCAGAGTTGTTACTTACCATCTGAATTTGGTAACTCCTGATTCTGTATCTCTAGCCCTAATTAATCTCCATCCGGGATTTTAGAACAATTTACCCAACCACCTATTCAATAGCTCAAATTGCATGTCCCACAGGTACCTCAAATTTATTCCATCTAAATTTAACTTATAATATGATCTTCCTCATGAATGACCTCACCATTCACCCAGTTATCTGAGCAATAAACTGACAGGATCCTTTAATCTCCCCTTTTCCTTATCTCTCACATCCACTCAACTACCAAGCAAGGCCTTTGTCTTAACAGCGGTAAGAAATCACTAAAGGGCATTTAAGCAGTGGAGGGACAAGAGCATATTTGTGTATTAGAAAGAGTACAATACCACATAACAGAGAATGGAGTGGAGTTAATCACAGATCGGAAATTATTTTGACCTGTGGTGGAAACCATGGGGGAAATGATACTTTTAATGAATGTTATGTGCCAAATACAAAAACAAACACGTTGAGAAAGACTTTTTTCTTTAAAGCAAGTGTTAAACTAAACATACTAGAAATGACAAATATCTCTTCCTGTTACATCATTCCTTCAGAAAATCTGCTTCCTAACAGTGCTGCTTATATCCTATACCTGCTTTGCCCTGTCCTCAGCTGATTGGATCACCTGTGGATATAGGATTTCAGAAAAACCTTACCATAGACTGGGTTAAGCCAGTTAAGACTTTTTCTACTAGTCGCACAGAATGCAGACAGCCAGTCTCTACCTGGTTCTTACACTAATTTGTTTATTCTGTTGAAACAGAAGTGTTCACATTCGATGAGGAATTTTTGAGTACTATACACCCAAATAAAAATCAGAGAATATAATAGCAAAAGTGAAAAAGTTAATACCTTTTAATCAAACAACTGACATTTTAGAAATCCTACAGAAATAATTTTTAAAAATTAGGACAAAGATTTGAAGGGGACAATGATGTTCACTACTGGGCTATTTATAAAAGCAAAAATTTTAAATAGATAAAAGTTGGAATAACTAACTATATTATGAACAATAGAAGACTGCTTAAGGACATGCACAAAACAATAACAATGTTTATTTCTTTGCAGTGAAATTATAGTGATTTTCTTTTCTTTTGCATTTTTCATGTTTTCTGAACTAAGCATATATGCCTTTTATTAGAAACAAATAAAAAATATTAATAGAAAAATCTACTCACCACTTTAATTAACCAAATAGTCTCAACATCACAATAATGAGACAAACTGGTATTATTTCTCTCCAAAAGGGATGCATTATATCACTTATGTAGTGATTTTTTGTCCTAAGTGTCTAATTTAGTCATAGAAAACAATTAGACAAACCCATATTGAAGGACATTCTACCAAACAACTGGTGTGAAAATGCCAACATCTTGAAAGACCCCAATTGTTCTAAATAAAGGAGACTAAAATTACAACCAAATTTGAAGTATGGTCCTTGATTGACCCTGTGTGGAAAAAAAAACATTAGGAGAACTGGAGAAATGTGAACATAGACTGAATATCAAAATATATTATTGTTCAATATTAAATTTCTTGAATGTGATAATGATACTGAGGTATAATATATATGTAGTTTTATGGTATAAAATGGTATGTAGGAGATTATCCTCATTCTTAGGAGATACATGCTATTATGCTATGTATTTAGTAGTAAAGCACTCCAACTTTAAATAGTTCCACTAAAATGGACATGCCTGGGCATGCACATACATGCGTGCACGTACACACACACACATACACACACACACACATATAATTATTAGTAACAGTGTTTCTCAAGCTGTTTCTAAGAGCATTTTTTAGATCTTTTTTTCCTAATTAGTTCCCTTCCCCCCATAAAATTTTTGAAAATTATGGTTAAAAAAACCCATAAAATTTGCCATCATAAATATTTTAATTTTTTTAACATTTTTTATTCATTTTTGTGAGACAGAGACAGAGAGAGAGAGCATGAGCAGGGGAGGCGCAGAAAGAGAGAGAGAGGGAAACACAGAATCCGAAGCAGGCTCTAGGTTCGGAGCTTTCAGCACAGAGCCTGACATAGGGCTCAAACCCACAGACCGCAAGATCATGACCTGAGCCAAGTCAGATGCTAAACTGACTGAGCCACCCAGGCGCCCTGCCATCTTAAACATTTTTATGTGTATAGTTCAGTATTATTAAGTATATTTACACTGTCGTGCAATCAATCTCCAGAATTTTTTCATCGTGTGAAACTTAAACTCTACACCCATTAAACAATAACTTCTCACTTCTCCCTGCTCCACCCATTCCCTGGCAACCATCATTTTACTTTCTGATTCTATGATTTTTTTCTGCTCTATATACTTTATAGGTGGAGTCATATAGTATGTTTGTATGTGTGTGTATGTTTGTGTAATTTGCTTATTTCACTTAGCATAATGTCCTCAAGGTTCATCCATGTTGTGGTGTGTGTTAAAATTTCCTTCCTTTTTAAGGCTGAATAATACTCCATTGATTGGATATATCACATTTTATTTATCCATTCATCCATCCATGGACACTTGGGTTGCTTCCACTTTTAAATGTTGTGAATAATGCTGTTAAGAACATAGGTGCACAAATACCTCTTTTCAAGACCTGCTTTCATTTTCTTTGAATACATACTCAGAAATGAATCATATAACTCTATATTAATTACTTGAGGAACTGACATACTATTCTCCATAGCTGCTGCACCATTTTACATTGTCACCAACACTGCACAAGTTCTAATTTTTCCACATCTTCATCAACACTTATAATTTTACATGTTTTGGATATGAGCCGTCCTCATGGGTGTGAGGTGATAATTCATTAAGATTCTGAATTGCAATTCCTTTTTTTTTTTAATTTTTTAAAAATTTTTTGAGAGAGAGAGAGAGAGAGAAACAGACATAGCATGAGCATGGGAGGGTCAGAGAGAGAGGGAGACACAGAATCCAAAGCAGGCTCCAGGCCCCGAGTTGTCAGCAGAGGGCCCGACTTGGAGTTCAAACCCACAAACTGCGAGATCATGACCCTAGCCAAAGTCGGACACTTAACCGACTAAGCCACCCGGGCGCCCCTGAATTGCAATTCCTTGATGATTTGTAATGTTGAACAACTTCTCATGTGATTATTGGCCGTTTGTAATATATTTTCAAGACCTTTGCCCGTTTTTTAATCAAGTGACTTTGTTGTTGTTGTAGAGTTGTAGAAGTTCTTTATATATTCTAAATATACACATTATCAGATATATGATTTGCAAATGTTTCTTCTCATTTCACAGGCTGCTTTTTCACTCTGCTGATTGTGTCCTTTGATGCACGTTAAGTTTTAAATTTTAATGTTGTCTCATTTGTCTTTTTTTAGATTTGTTGCCTGTGCTTTTATGTCATATACAAGAAATCATTGTCAAATCCAGTGACATGAAGCTCTTCCTCTATGTTTTCTTCTAAAACATAGTTTTATAGTTTTTAAGTTTTATCTTTACGTCTTTGATCCATTTTGAGGTTTTTTGTTGTTGTTGTTTGTTTGTTTTTTATGTAGCATAAGGTAAGGGTCCAACCTCATTTTTTCTTTTTTTTGCATGTGCATATCCTGTTTTCTATATAGCCTTCTTAGCATGAGTCAACACTAACTGGCTTTAGGTTAGCCAGTTATATAGGTTATATCTTTAGGTTACATAAAAAATACATATATTTATAATATATATAATATATAATATAATTATGTAATATATTAGTTATATATTATTATATTTATAATATATATATTTAGGTTACATAGGTTATATATTTAGGTTATATAAGAAAAAACTTGCTACTGAGATCTAACAACTTTTTCTGACAACAAAAGAGTATTTATATATTTAAAGACAAACTGGTATTAAATATCAGCTCACTTTGGTCAAACTTTCACTCTTGGCAGATGACGTGATACTCTATATGAAAACCCTAAAGATTCCACCAAAAAACTGCTAAAACTGATCCATGAATTCAGCAAAGTTGCAGGATATAAAGTCAATGCACAGAAATTGGCTGCATTCCTATACACCTATAATGAAGCAACAGAAAGAGAAATCAAAGAATCGATCCCATTTACAATTGCACCAAAAACCATAAAATGCCTAGGGATAAAGCTAACCAAAGAGGTGAAAAATCTATACACTGAAAACTATAGAAAGCTTATGAAAGAAATTGAAGAAGACACAAAAAAATGGAAAAATATTCCATGCTCCTGGATTGGAAGAACAAATATTGTTAAAATGTCAATACAACCCAAAGCAATCTAGATATTCAATGCAATCCCTATCAAAATAACACCAGCATCCTTCACAGAGCTAGAACAAACAATCCTAAAATTTGTATGGAACCAGAAAAGACCCTGAATACTCAAGCAATCTTGAAAAAGAAAACCAAAGCTGGAGGCATCACAATCCTGGATTTCAAGATGTATTACACAGCTGTAATCATCAAAACAGTATGGTACTGGCACAAAAACAGACACTCAGATCAATGGAACAGAATAGAGAACCCAGAAATAGACCCACAAATGTATGGCCAACTAATCTTTGACAAAGCAGGAAAGAATATACAATGGATTAAAGACAGTCTCTTCAGCAACTGGTGCTGGGAAAACTGGACAGCAACATGCAGAAAAATGAACCTGGAACACTTTCTTACACCATACACAAGAATAAACTCAAAATGGATGAAAGACCTAAATGTAAGACAGGAAGCCATCAAAATCCTCAAGGAGAAAGAAGGCAAAAACCTCTTTGATAACAGTCACAGCAATTTCTTACTCAACACGTCTCTGGAGGCAAGGGAAACAAAAGCAAAAATGATCTATTGGGACCTCAAAATAAAAAGCTTCTGCACAGTGAAGGAAACTATCAGCAAAACTAAAACACAACTGACAGAATGGGAGAAGATATTTGCAAACAACATATCAGATAAAGGGTTAGTATCCAAAATCTATAGAGAACTTACCAAACTCAACACCCAAAAAACAAATAATCCGGTGAAGAAATGGACAAAAGACATGAATAGACACTTCTCCAAAGAAGACATCCAGATGGCCAAGCGACACATGAAAAAATGCTCCACATCACTCATCATCAAGGAAACACAAATCAAAACCACAATGAGATACCCCCTCACACCTGTCAGAATGGCTGACACTAACAACTCAGGCAACAACAGATGCTGGCGAGGATGCGAAGAAAGAGGATCTCTTCTGCTCTGCTGGTGGGAATGCAAACTGATGCAGCCACTCTGGAAAACAGTATGGAGGTTCCTCAAAAAATTAAAAATAGAACTACCCTACGATCCAGCAACTGCACTACTAGGTATTTATCCAAGGGATACAGGTGTGCTGTTTTGAAGGGGCACATGTACCCCAATGTTTATAGCAGTGCTGTCAACAATAGCCAAAGTATGGAAAGAGCCCAAATGTCCATCGATGGAAGAATGGATAAAGAAGAAGTGGTATATATATACAATGGAGTATTACTCGGCAATCAAAAAGAATGAAATCTTGCCTTTGCAACTACGTGCCTGGAACTAGAGGGCATTATGCTAAGCGAAATTAGTCAGAGAAAGACAAATATCATATGACTTCACTCATGTGAGGACTTTAAGATACAAAATAGATGAACATAAGTGAAGGGGAGCAAAAATAATATAAATATAAATATAATATAAATAATATAAAATAATATAAAAACAGGGAGGGGGACAAAACATAAAAAACTCTTAAATATAGAGAACAAACTGAGGGTTGCTGGAGGGGTTGTGGGAGGGGACATGGGCTAAATGGGTAAGGGGTAGGTATTAAGGAATCTACTCCTGAAATCATTGTTACACTATATGCTAACTAACTTGGATGTAAATTCAAAAATAAATAATTAAAAAAAAGAAAAAAAATATCAGCTCACTTCATTTAATCTTTTCAAGGATGCATTTTACAACTATATTCATTTTTCTAAACCTAAGTGCTTATTCTATAAAACTATCTTAGAGGGGCGCCTGGGTGGCGCAGTCGGTTAAGCGTCTGACTTCAGCCAGGTCACGATCTCGCGGTCCGTGAGTTCAAGCCCCGCGTCGGGCTCTGGGCTGATGGCTCAGAGCCTGGAGCCTGTTTCCGATTCTGTGTCTCCCTCTCTCTCTGCCCCTCCCCTGTTCATGCTCTGTCTCTCTCTGTCCCAAAAAAAATAAAACGTTGAAAAAAAATTTTTTTAACTATCTTAGAGAAGTATTTATACCTAAATATTCAACTACTGGAATAGTTTTTTTTCCCCTCTGAGAAAATCATCAGGTAGTAGCTAGTTTGGGAAATTTCAAGTTAATACATGAATTTTGAAATATTTGGTCATCTAAAGGTATAGGCAGGAAAGTGTCATTAGAACCTCATCGACCAGAGAGGGGGAAAAAAATCTATCAACAGTAAAACCCTCAAAATATTTCCCTACACCCCACCTTCTTGAAAAAAGAAGACATCACTACTCTCAAATCAAAAGTCAGATGGATGGCTCAGGTATCACTAATTTTTCTCAACTTACTTTAACTATAAAATAGTCACAGTTTTGGGGCGCCTGGGTGGCGCAGTCGGTTAAGCGTCCGACTTCAGCCAGGTCACGATCTTGCGGTCCGTGAGTTTGAGCCCCGCGTCGGGCTCTGTGCTGACAGCTCAGAGCCTGGAGCCTGTTTCCGATTCTGTGTCTCCCTCTCTCTCTGCCCCTCCCCCGTTCATGCTCTGTCTCTCTCTGTCCCAAAAATAAATAAAAAACGTTGAAAAAAAAATTAAAAAAAAAAATAGTCACAGTTTTTAAATTATTCTATCAACTTGGCATTATTGTCACTCATAAGGTTATTCCATAATGTGGAAATAGAATAAAATAACTCTTCAAGTAGTAAATGTTTCTAGATTATTGTGCAGCAAAACAAACTTTGATCATCAAACCAGTATCTTTTCCTTCCCATTATGCCAAATAATTTGATTATGAACTGCAAACAAAATATAAGCTACAACTATATTGTAGTAAATACTGTATATTCTTAGTTCGAAAGAATACTATTTCTTGTCAAATTGATAATCATAGCATCTAACTTGAAGGACTACATTGACAAAGATTCCACCACCCTCAAAAACAGTAGTCTATTCCATTTTAAATGTCATCCAATATCCTTTAATAACATTAATACACCACCGAATTGCTTTCTTTGTAGAACAAAGACAAACACTTTAAAGCTTGTATAGTGCCTAATTCTTAAGGTTGTCAAATTAAGTTAATCAATTTAGCACAATTACAAAATGTACTGACTTCTTTAAAAACTGTAGAAATTAGAGAAAATGTTTCACTGTATAATGTACATAAATAACTTGGCTTAAGCCAAGTTTGTTTTAGTTTATTTTTTTGTTTTTGGTGTCAGGGCTGAATTTTGGTAGCCATGCTTAAAGTCATAACCAAATCCAAGAGTTTAGTCATGGGCTTGCATTCATCCAGATCAAGCAAGAACATCTGATATTGTGAAATCGGGTCTCTTCCTAGCTCTCATTTTGAGTTCATATTGTTAAAGTAGTACACACTCCAATTTTGCTTTATAGACACCACTATCACTGGTAAGGGTAGATTTCACCATAGACAAAACAACTTTGATCTGAGTCAGGCAGTCTTTGAAATGCCTATTGCCTGGACAGGCCCTATCCCTTATTTGCTAATCAAAGTCCATTTATAAATCTCCTGAACTTGTTGGAGTTAGGAGGGTCAGGAAATGACCCAATGACTCAATCCCTGGGCAACTGGACAGTGGACAATTACTTTCTCTCAAGGAGATAGGGAGATTGAAGTAAATGATACTGGTTTCTTCTAGCCTTAAATTGAATAAACCAGTGATAAAATAACAAAAAAACACCCGAGTAAAGAGACTTACTGATGCACTATGATTAATCACCTCCATAACTAGCTTTTCCATCAATAAACTGAGATTACTAATTCACCCATTTACTTTAACATATTTTCAACTGCTTTCTTCTTGTTTTCTCTACACCAAAGCCTATGCCTGTCTTTTAAGATTATATTCATCCTTCATCTACTCCCTCCCTCATTCACTCATCCAGGGGAACTAATGTTTTGTTATACCAGGTACAAGGTTGAGCTAGTATACTAGGCCCTAGGAATGCAACGGTAAACAAAACAGGTATGGTCCCTGCTCTCTTGAAATCGACAGTCTAACAGAGATGGCCAATATTATAAACACAACAAAATTTCAATTATTTCAGTAATGCTAAGTACTAAGATGTTATGAGAACTTATAAATAGGGGGATCTGATCAAGTCAGGGAAATCAGAGAAGGTGTCCCTGAGAAAGGAACCCCTGATCTAAACTCTGTGTTGACAGAAGTAGGCCTTAACCAAAGAAAAAAGGGAGCAAAAGTAATCTATTCAAAAGAACATATCAGCACCCTACAGTGGAAGCACACATGTTGTACATGAAGAACTAAAAGAAACTGAAATGAAGGGGGTTTCATATTGTATATATTGAACCTGGAAAGGAAGACAGGTTTATAGTCACAAAAGGGTTAGAAGCAAGAGACTGATATGACTGGATTTGTGTGTTATAAATATGACTCTGCAATGTGCAGATGGGTTTGAAGGGAAGCCAACATGGTGTGTGAATTAGGAGGCTATCATAGTAGTTCAGGGAAGAGCAAATCATAGGTAAATCTGAGTAGAGACTACAATGGAGGAAAGATAGATAAATAGGTTTAGGTGATGGATTGGTATGGGAGTGTATTATTTATCTATTGCTATGTAAAAAAATTACCCTAAAATTTAGTGTACAATAAATACCTCATAATTTCTGTGGGTCAAAAATTAGGATATGACTTAGCTGGATGCCTCTGACTCTGGCTTAGTCATAAGGCTGCAGTGAAAGCACTGACCAGGGATGCATTTACCTCAAGGCTTGACCAGGGAAGGATTCACTTCTAAACCTAACTCATGTGACTGCTGACAGGCCTAAAGTCTTCATTGACTTTTGGCTGGCGACATCAGTTCCCTGCAACATGGACCTCTCCAGGGGTATTCACAATATAGAAACTTGATTTCTTTGTATAAGGACAGAAGTAGGGAGAAGAACCAGAGCAAGGGAATAAAAGCAGCTGAGCAAGAAGGCAATCATATCTTTTTGTAACCTACTCTTGGAAATGACCTAACAGCATCATACTATATTCATTAGAGTGAGTCGCTAGGTCCAGTACACTTCCCAGGGGAGATTACACAAAGGACAAACATACCAGAAGATGTGGATCAGTGGAGGCCATCTTGGAGGCTGCTATGCCACAGGAAGAGAGGATACAGGAGGCACTGTGGTATTAGTGAGAGTGGGAAGGATGGAAAAGGCCCAGGTCTGGAGAAGTTTTATTTTGGACATGGTGAATTTGAAAGGACAAGGTTCCTTTAATTCAATCAATAAATATGTGTTTACAAAACACCTATTATGTGCCAAGCACTACTCTAGAAGATGAGATATAATGATGAACATAGAAAAAAATCCTTGCCCTCATCAAATTTACCTTCTAATAACTTAAGACAGATGATAAACATATAAACAAATAAATACAGATAATGATAAGGAGAGAAAGAAAATAACACAGGACAAAGTTGTGAGTTTCTCTTCAGCTTTGATGTTACAACATGCTTTTCAGTGACCCAGGTAGATTGTTAAAAGCCTTAAGATGTCTCCTGGATTCCCCCTGTACTCACACTGACTTTCTGCTTCTCTTAAGGCACTTATCTAAAACTTCTTTGTATTATAGTGAAAGTCACCGTTTGTGTCAGGCCAAAAATTGGGCCTCCTCTCAACCCCCAAGATGCCCACATCTACCCCTTGGAAGGTGTGAATGTTTCCTTATCTGGAAAACAGGTCTTGCAGATGTGACTAAGTTAAGGATCATGCAATAAAGAGATAAACCTGAATTATCCAAGTGAGTCCTAGATGTCATCATAATAGTCCTTGTAAGAGATACTGAGAGAAGATATACACACAAAAACAGAAAAGGTATTCATTGTGACCATGGAGGCAGAGACTGGAGAGATGCAGTCACAAGTCAAGGAATGCTAAAATCCACAAGACGCTGGAAGAAGCAAGGAGCAGATTGTCCTCGAAAGCTTCCAAAGAGAGTGCTGCCCTATTAACACCTTCATTTTTGGTCTTCTGTCCTCCAGAACTTTGAGAGAATACATTTCTGTTGTTTTAAGCACACAGTTTTTGGTAACTTGTTATAACTGTCACAGGAAACTAATACGCCCTTCCAATGTTACTCCCTATCACCAGATTCGTGGGATTTATCACAAGTTGTAATTATTTATTTACTCACCTGTTTATTGTGTCTCATCCCCTTGAATGTGTAAGCTCCATAGAGATGGGGCCTTTCCTCTATACCTAGTTTTGGCATAGTGTCTAGCATATATTACAACCATAGGAAATATCTGATAAGTGAATAAATGTCCCCAGTAGATAACAAGTCTTATTAAGACAAGAGACGATGTCTATTGGCCGTAATTCCCAATGCGTCCAGCCCAGAATCTAACCAAAGACTTATTGAACTAGGTTTGAGCTCTAGGAATCAGGGATTCTGGATTCTAGATATTTTTACTGCAACATTGTGTGGCAGCCTCACCTCTGCCTGTGTACACACCTAGCGTTAAGACTTAGTGTGTTGAAATAAGTTTGTTCCTTATCAGTTTTCTTAGCCTTGATAAGGAGCAGGTCCAGACAGCATTCATTTTCTCATGCTGTGCATGATTCACAGTGGGTGGCATACTGTAGGGGACACAAATAGTTAGGACTTTTTGGTGAATTAGAGTATCAGGCTTAGTCATAACTAAAAAGTAACATCATGTCCTTGAGTAAATTCCTAATCAATGTTGAAATGAAATATTCTCAGCTGAAAGAACACTAATCCTTAACGTCACACAGTTGTAGACCTGTGAAGCACTTGGCCTGTAGTAGGCGCTCCATGAGTGGTACCTGGTTATTAATAACACTATACCAGGAGCTAACTCAGCCTTGAGTACAACATTAGACAAGCGCACCAAATCAGCTCCATCACTTATTGGCCATGTGATCTTGGGCAAGCTATTTTACCTTTCTGAGCCAAAGACTGATAATAATAACAACCTTATAAGAGTGGTTCTGACCTAGAAACTAAATGAAATAACAGAGTAGTTAAACTTAGGAAAGTGCCTGACTCAATACTGTATGTAGTTATTATTTTGAGCAAAAACCCTTGGCTTTTTAACATGTGCAGTGATTTTGAGTAAAATACTCCTACTTCCTTGGGCCTTCTGAAACAACGAAAGGGGCTAGCAGTCCCTATAACTGCCTCAATGAGACCACGTTTGGGAACCTTCGAACCAAAGGCCATGTGAGGGTTCCACAATTCCACGCCTCTTTCCTTCAGCAACCTACCAGTTAACGGTGTTATAAAGGAGACCAAACAGACGCGACAGGTTTTCTAGAAGAGTCCAGCACCTGTGGTAGCTCTTAAACCAGGCTCATTTTAGGCTTTTTCCGCACACACAGGTCATGACCTTACAGAGCGCAAGTCACGGGTTGGGCGGTCCAACAACTCCAAGAGTGTCCCTAGGTTGCCAGGGCAACGTCCACGTCACGGCGTAGTCTCACCTGCTCATAGGCAAGAAGCCCACAGAGCTCAACGCGCAGGCGCCTCGTGGGAGCCAATGGGTGCGGCCCCATAGCTGGCGCCGCTCGGCCCCTCCCTTTTCCGATCGAATTCGGGGGCGGGGCGGCGGCGGGAGCGCGCCCGTCTCTCCCGGGCGAGCGGGCGGTTTTCGGTGGCTTCGTGGTTGGGCTCCCCGTTTCGTAGGTTACGCACGCAATCACTCCCCAGGGGGCCGCCCGGAGCCCGCCCAGGCAGCTGCGCCATCTCATGCCCGGGCACCCCTGAGGCGGGGGTCGCGATGGTGCGGGGCAGGGGCTCGACGAGGAGCTGACCAGGGGCTGAGAAGAGTCGGGGCCACGCACGAAACCCTTCCCTTACCCGCGGTGGGGCTCTGGGGCTCCGGCCCGCCGATTTCCAGCCATCAGGGTCACGCCACTCCCTGGACGCCCTGAACTCCGTGTCCCCCAAGCCCCGGGCCCCCTGCGGGAATGTTCAAAAATGAGTACCAGGTAACCCGAAACGACTCTCCAACCTGTGTGTAGTATTTTCTTCTAGGGTGAGGTAGTTCGCATTCGGGGTGAGGACAAAGATCCCTCCCCATTCCCCCATAACTGGGTCTTTTTCTGGGTGCGGAGGAAGTATTGGATGAGTGTGGTCTTCACTCCAAAAGAAAAAAGAAGAAGGGAGCCAAGGTTTGGGCATGTGATTTGGCTTTTGTTCAGTCGTCAGCTCAAGTTCTATTCAAGCTGTATGGATTGCCCGTGACTTATTAAAATGCAGATCTTAAACCCCCAACCAGACCTCCTAGACCGGAATCTAAAGGGCAGGGCCCATAAATCTTGAGTTTTACCAAGTGCCTCTCACTATTGATACACACTGGTATCTCACGTAATATAAGTAAAATATATTGCTATAAAAAAGCATATGCCCACTGTGGGAAACTTGTAAAATCAGAGAAAGCGGAAGGAAGAGGGGAGGAGTATTTTTCGAGGTACAAGGAGCTTTCTTTAAAAAGGGAGGGAAAAAACTGCCTCAGATTTAAAATTTTTTTTGATATATGACCTAATTCCAGAAGTTATAGTAATTTATAGTAATTAGTTCCTACACACAGTTTGCACATGATACTGGCTAAGTAAGAGATTAAGTGTCTTAATGTGACTGTGTTAAAACTAAGAAGCCAAAATATCTTTATATTATAGGGAATAATTAAAAGCTGGAAATTCTTTACAAAAATCAGACGGATTTGCTCATCTGCTGCTTATAATTAAAACAGACTATAAAAGAAAAGCATATTTAGTCTTCATTTCAGATTCTCAATTTCTTGCAATTAACTCTTCCTCAGAGATAATCATCTTAATTCTTTTCTTTGATAATTAAAGCTTATGGATATTCAGTTATGTGTTCAGTATTTTTACATAAGCATGGCCCTCCATATTCTCAGGTTTACAATAGGGAACACATGTCTATAGAAATGATTCTCTGTTTTTCTTGTACAGATTTTATAGATTTCCAAATTATATTAAATATCTGCAAAGATCTAGGAATGCTCAGAATAAGAATTGTCTCCCATCCCTCACTCTTTCCCAAGCTTTTTTATTGACCAGTGCCAATATATTCAATTCGCCCTTTTTTTGAATAATTATTGCTGACACTATTGAGCCCTTGCTATGTACAAGGTATTGTGCTTGATGGTCTATTTACTATCTCGTGTAATCCAACAACCCATTTTACAGATGGAGAATCAAGAAGTTAAATAGCTCTCAAGGTTGGACATTTAATAAATGCCAAAGCTAGTGTTGGAGCTCTGGTCAGTATGACTGAAAAGCTTGTAGCCACAGATAATTTATCAGAATTTATTAGCCTGGCTCTAGAGTTGAGTTTAAACCCTTTAGTCAGACATGACTAGAATGTTTTGTAAGCATGATTTATACATGGCATGTAAAGGAACCCACACTGAGAGACTGTAGGGTTTGTATAACATAATGTATATTGTGCTTTGAAAAAAAATTCCTTAAACCATTTCTCCAAGGTGACCCAAATCAGAATGGTTGTGGCTTAAGTACAATCAGGGTATAATGTAGGAGTTATAACAGGGGTAATGTTTCTTCCCAGATCTACTCAACAGACAGATGCCTGGAACAGCAGTTATAGACTCTGTGGTGGGTGTTATTTCCTCCTTAGCACTGCCTTTCACTATAATTTAAACATGTTTAATGTTTTTGTTTTCTAGGGAGGTGCATTTGTTGAAATCTTTAGTGCTCAGGGCAAAAATCCTGGAGCAAAATGGAAGATCCTTGGCAGTCCCTCTGTGATTTGGAAAGTAAGTGCTGGAAGCTAGAGCCACCTAAATCCTGGAATGAAATGAGAATGAAGGTTATAACAAAAAGGACTTGATAAGGTTTCAGAACTGTATTTACTGGTTCATTCATGATGCTGTTGGCTGCAGCTCTCCCAGAAACCACTCCTCAGTCCTTTAAGGCTTTGGCACAGGGCTCATAACCCTTCTCTGTAAGCCAAGTCCTATTGTTGTTTCAGGTGACTTCAGTGTTTGTGAGGAAAATCTCTCCAAACCTTGTGCTTCCCAATTTCTTGATTTCTTCACTTAACAACCTCTTGGGCTATGTGTCAGCCCCCACTGCCACTGTCATGCCCTGGACCTTATCACTGCAAACTGCAGGGCCTCTGAAATCAGTAAGACATTGAGACATGCCCCTCTGCCCCCGAGCTTCAGTTCTTAAGGCTGTTTGCTCAGTTACTCACTGTATTTGTTCTTCAATCTAATTGAGACCTTTAGGCCACTGGCCTTTCTACTTCCCCTGTGCTTAGTTTTATTTAGGCTTGTACGTTCTCTGTTTTCACTTCCTTTACTCTCTAGCCCAGAATCCACAGTCTGTAATTTCAGTCACTTCCTGGGCAAAACCTTGAATGCCCTTGCTTTTTGTTCTTTCATAGTGCTTGCCTAACGAAGGCCAACCGTCTCGGAATCCCCAGTCATTTATCTTTTCTGAGCTGGTTTTGGGGCTCCTCAATAACTTTGGAGAAAATATCTATAGCCTCTTAGATTAATATTCCTATAAATTCAACGTGAACAGCCTGGAAAGTTCTCTTTTTATGTTCTCTTAGTCTTTAAAATGATTATTATTATGTTTAATGTGTATTTATTTTTGAGAAAGACAGAGCACAAGCAGGGGAAGGGCAGAGAGAGAGGGAGACACAGAATCCGAAGCAGGCTCCAGGCTCTTAGCTGTCAGCACAGAGTCTGATGCAGGGCTTGAACCCACAGACCCCGAGATCCATGACCTGAGCCGAAGTCGGATGCTCAACCAACTGAGCCACCCAGGCGCCCCTAAAATGATTATTTCTTCATTATCTTCAGGGTTTCAACCACCATTCTCCCTACCCCCTACTTCCGAACCTATAACCAGGACAGGCCCTCTTCAATGACTCACCAGAAGACCTCACACCCCATTTCACAGGGCAAACTGATGCCATCAGATTGAAACTGTCTCAGCTTGCTGCCACCAGATCTAAAAACCTATATCCGTCCTTATCCTTTTCTCTTTCTCTTCTCTCCTATACAACTAAAGAGAAGAATATCTTTCTGTGGGCCTTGTTCTATGGAAAACTCTTTAAAGCTACTGTTAACTGAGTGCTTACTGTTTGCCAAGTCCAGCATTAAGCACGTTATATGTATCTATATGGTAGTCTTGTGAGATAGGTACTTTATGCCAATTTTCTGGATGCTAAAACTGAGGCTATAGAGAGAGTAAGCAACTTGCTTAAAATCCTACAGCTCTGAACTGTGAATGAGAGTTAAAAGATGCTCTGATGGTATAGAGCAGGGAGTGTAGGAAAGGCTTCCCCAAGGAAATGACATTGGATCTCTGAGAGCTAACTATATACTGTGTGGGGCTGGTAGAGAGAAGAGTGTTTCAAGTAAAGGGAAAAGCACATACCAATTCCTTGTGCAGGAGAGAGCTTAGAATTTTTAAGAGATTGCAAGAAGGCCACTAAGGCCAGGACTGAAAGAGAGAGAGAGAGAAAGATTGAGGTTTGAAAAACTGGGCAGCGACCAGACCACGTGGCAGGTTATGGACTGTGTTGATGATTTGGGTAAGCTGTTGAAAGGTTTTAAGTATATGCCTAACTTGTGTATAGATGGAATAAATAATACACTTAGTCTATGTGTGTTCATTTCAAATACGTGAGAGATGCTGTTGTGATGGATACAATACAGATTTATTTTAATGTTATTTAATTCTTAGCAGCCATTAGTTACAATGCATTTCTTAACACATACAGAATGGAAGATTGGTAGGATCTGTGAAATATTGTAACAGGTATTTATACTCAGATTTCGAATTTGCTTCAAAAAAAATAGAAAAAAATTTCTATTCCCACTTTAAGTCATGTAAATTGGACTGTCACGTATAAGGAGGCTTTTTATTTTCAGGCTTTGTTTTGTTTATGTTTCTCCTACATTAGATTTTTTTTAAGTTACCTTAATTGTTAACACTTTACTTTGTACTGATTTTAAGTAGGTGATACATAGAACTTCACATTAGGGCACTAGTAAAATAAGGCAATAATTAATTCTGTATGAGCCATGGCCAGGCACCAAGGAACTTATGGACTGGATACAGTTTAGGTTAGATGATTTTTTTTAATGTTTATTTATTTTTGAGAGACAGCACAAGTGGGTGAGGAGCAGAGAGAGAGGGAGACACAGAATCTGAAGCAGGCTCCAGGCTCTGAGCTGTCAGCGCAGAGCCTGACACAGGGTTCAAACTCGTGAAACACAAGATGGTGACCTGAGCCGAAATCTGACACTTAACCGACTGAGCCACCCAGGCACCCGTAGATGATTTTTTTGTACTGTAACACAGAGTGATGTTCAGCCTGTGCCATTAGAAATACATAAATAAAGTGAGAAGAAGAGTAACTAAGCACTGGAAACTAAATTAGTAGTGGGAATCCCTGAAACTGGGGAACTTCTTACAGTTTGGGAGGAAGAGTTTCTTGATACAAGAGGATTTTTCAAGTGACATAGTGTGGCTTCTGTAGTCCAGTTCCCAGCACATTTCAGGGTGAAAGTATCATCAAGGCCTGAGCCTGCTTTTAAGTCATTTGAATCTGGGACTTTTTTTCCTGTAGGTTTGCAGCTCCAATTTTATAATAGAAGCCAAATACCATTGTTTATATTTTTGTTCTACAGGAGTTTGATAAAGAAGCTAAAAGCTTTGTGTTTGTCCTGGAAGGCAGCAGCCAAACAAACAAAATCCAGTTACCAAAGGAGAATAAGCAAATCCGTAAGTAAGATTTTTAATATTAGAGCTTAACATTTGATTCTTAAAGTTATACTTTTAGGTCTACTACACAGGCATTAATTTGATTTTTACTGTCATCTGTTTACTTAAAGTGATAGGCTTGTTTTTAATTTAGGAAGTAACCTTTGCCAGGCTTTATATAATATGTATTGAATATATATAAATATTATATAAATACATATATTCTGTTTCAATGTTAGTTTGAAATCTGGAAGTGTTTTTAAGAAGATTTAGAAGATTATTTGATAGCCATTGATTATCATAGTACTGATAGTTATTGAGTAATTAGTATGTGCCTATGATTTCCCTAGCATTTCACATTTATTAACTCTCTTAATCCTGACATTGGTTCTTTTGCAATGAACACACTGAGGTTGGCTCCTCATCAAGAAATCAGAGAGTTAAGGGTAAGCTTTGAAATAAACCCAGGAGTTCTAAATGATAGGAATGAATTCATGAGAAAAAGTTGTGTAAGAAACTATAGAAGGCATTACTTAATGACACATCAACTTGTAATACCATTAGGAATATTAATATTTAATATGTTTAGATATAAATGTGTTTCAACAAAAGCCCAAAGAGTAGATTTTCAATTCTTACATTGGAAATTCTGATCAGCATTTTAAAGCAGAAGGAACCTTGAGAGATCACCTGAATTTACAATCAGAAGCCCAGTTATTGGCAGAACCAAGGTTAAAATTCAGGACTCTATCACCTATCAAATTGGGCTTTGAGTAAACTGATGGCAATGTAAGAAATATAGTTTTTCAAAATGATTAATCAGATTTTCATCAACTTTATGCTATGTATTTATTAACTATAGATTTCAGGTGGTTTATTAAGTATAAGCAGCCAGTTATTTTTTTATGTTAATCATTTACTTATCTGTTCCTTTATCAATTAAGAACATTGATTGAGGGGCACTTGGATGGCCCAGTCAGTTGAATGTCCAGCTGTTGATTTTGGCTTAGGTCTTAATCCCAGGGTCATGGGATCAAGTGCCCCTGTCTGGCTCCACACTGAGCATGGGGCCTGCTTATGATTCTTTCTTCTCTCCCTCTTCCCTTCTCCCCTACTTGCACTCTCTCTCTCAAAAAAAAAAAAAGTTATGAAAAGATCTGTTCTTGGTACTGGATTTTCTCCTTTTGATTTAGCTTCGCAAACTTTCACAGGCTCTGCTTTAGCTACCACTTCAAGCTACTGCATGTATATTTTAGATTTCTAACACATAAACCAAATCATAGAAATTATAGATGGAAGGTGATTAATTTTAAAATGGTTTGCCAGTGTTTCTTTCTAAAATAAGAAACAGAACCTGAAAGAGAAGGGATAATCTTTTTGAAATAATTTTAATTAATTTGCTACCATTTTAAAATTATGATTTCCTCATAGTTCCTGTTTTTTTTAAACAGTAGAGTTTTTTTTTTAATTATTTCCTCAAAAATGTATATGCTTATAAATGAAGTGAACTAAGTAAGGTGAGCCAGAGAAATATGCCTGAAACTGTAGGTTATTTTTACTACAGGAGACATGGTCCATCTCTTTTTTAAGGATATTGACTTTGTGAGATGGATATATCTGATTTGCAGGAACATGACTTTGTTCTAAACCAAGGTCTCTTGTTGGCCTATACTTCTGTGTAATGCCCTTAGCATCTATGCACATAATCATGTTATCAATAAAATCAAATCACTTCTGGTAACCTTTCTCAGTTGGATCTGAGAAAGATTTCTCCTCTACCAGAGGCTCAGTGACTAAAGACAAGCTCCCTTTACCTACATTTATGTAAGTTTTTTTTTTTAGAAATAAAACAAATTTAACGTGTTATAATTGCTTTTTAAAAGGAAAAATGATAGTTTTAATTGGAAGAAACAGAAGACTCTTTTAATGTATTTCTTGTACAATGCCCTGCAATTAAAAATTAATTGGGCTCTTCTGTAGCATGTGTGGTACTATAACAAATGGAACAGTTACAGAGTCTGCCTTGTACTAATGCCTTTCAGATTAATTATTTGTAATTTTTGATAACGGAACTTTATAGCTATTTTTACTAGTATAAAATGACCTTCTAAGTGAAGCTGTTGTTAAACTTAAATGGTGTGTCTTGAATGGAGAATTAGCTTTCAATTAACATTTCTAAATTTAATTCAGTTGCCATTATACACTCCTATTTTAAGAGTAAACATCCACTTTATTTATGCAAACTTGACATTAGGTACCCCATATGTATTTCCTACTATATTAGGTACTTAGGAAAAAAGTTTAATGATGAAAGTAAGTATGTTTAACTTTTCATTATTTTCATTTTTTTGAGAGAAAGCACATGTGAGAGAGTGGTAGCAGAGGAGGGGCAGAGGAAGAGGGAGAGAGAGAGTCTTAAGCTCCACGCCCAATGCGGAGCCCAAAGTGGGACTCAGTCTCATGACCATAAGATCATAACCTGAGCCGAAATCAAGAGTCGGACTCTTAACTGACCGAGCCACCCAGACGCCCCTAACTTTTCATTTTAAGTAATGATATTTCTGAATTATATTTGAGCATCTCTGAATGCCAGAGTTTTGCTTGTTTTTTACTTAACATCTTATCAAATAAAGGAAAATGTGATATTAATGATCAGATTATACACTTCTCCAGTGCACGAATCTTGCACCATCTCTTCGTACGCCTGACTTAGCATATCATATATAGTTGGTACTTGTTAAGTTTGTTAAATAGTCCACATTAAGAAACTGTAACAATTTGGGTCATAATTTCTGATTATAGCCAGTTCACCTTCCTAACCAGACTTAAGTAAATGATTAACTAAATAAATAATTCCATGCTACTCTTCATCCTGGATCACGCTATGGAGCTGCCCCTATGAGAAGCAGCTCTGTCACATGTGGACATGTGGATGGTCTGTCCCAGGACTTATCATTTGGATGGTCTGTCCCAGGACTTTCTGTTTAAGGCTTTTGTTTGAAATTACTGTTTTCTTTGCCAGTGGCATCTGGATCCAATGGTGTGTCTTTTGGGATCAGCATCCCTGAAGCCTTGTGTTTGTCTGAGTTTCAGCTGCTCTGGAGAATGAGGTCATCTTTATGAGGTTTCCCCCAGGCCTCCCCCCAACTCCCATTTTGGTATTCTTTCTAAAATAAATGTCATTATGACTTGCTCTGTTTAAAACCCTTCAGTGGCCTTGACCTCACCACTCTACTGAGAATGCTCTTGTCAAGGTCACTAGTGAGTGATCTCTCTATTCCTGAATCCAGTGGCTCATTTCAGCCCTCATCTTGCTTAACATATCAACAGCATTTGATAAAGTTGACATCCTTTTCTTCACTCATCTTCCAGGATGCCCATCCTCCTAGTTCCCTTTCTACTTCACTCGTCTTCCTTTTTAGTTTTCTTTCATGGTTCTTCCTCTTCTCCTCAACCCAGCTTAATGTTGCAGTGCCTGTGGACCTGACCCTTTACCCTCTTTCTGCATTTCCTCCCTTGGTTATCGGTGCTAGTCTCATGGTTTTAAATGCCATCTCTGTCTTACTCCAGCTTACGTTTATTTCCCAATCAGACTTCCCTCTCAAACTCCAGACTTGTAGTTTCAGTTGCTAGTATGACATTTCTCCTTGGACTGCTTAACCCTAGAAATTACTCGTACTGCTGTAGACAGCTACATCTCAGTTGTTAGCAACTTGTCTTTTCAGTGGCTCAAAAAAACTTATGTCAGTCCAATTTTTCTTTTCTTCATTCCTTCCATCAGGAAGATCTTGTTGGTTCTATCTTTAACTTAGTTTTAGAGTCTACTACTTCTTGTCCCCGCCAATCCTACCGTTACTTCATGCTTGGAATGTCTCATGCAGCTGTCTTCTCATTGGTCTCCCTGTATTTTTTTTACTTTCCTCCCTACAGTTTGTTGTCAATTTCACAGCTAGAGCAGTACTTTGAACTATAAGGCTCTCCTCTCCTGAAAATGCCCCATCTCTCTTGGTTAAAAACCAAAGATTGTAGGACCTTGCAGTATTTGGTGCCCTCTTAGCTCTCTGACCTTACCTCCAATTACTCTTTCTGTTGTTAACTCTGCTGCAACCATACAGGTCTCCCTGCTGTTTTCAAACATAGCCTGCTGCCCTGTCACCTTAGCACCTATGCATAAGCTGGTAATCCTCTGCCTAGAGCTTTCTTTTGCCAAATAGCTGCATGGCTCACCCTTTCCCCTCCTTTAGGCCTTTATTAAAACGTCATCTTCTCCAAGCTCCTGGGGGGGCTCAGTCAGTTAAGTGTCCAACTTGGGCTCAGGTCATGATCTCACCATTTGAGTCCGAGCCCCACATTGGGCTCTATGCTGACAGCTCAGAGCCTGGAGCCTGCTTCAGATTCTGTGTCTCCCTCTCTCTGTGTGCCCCTCCCCCATTCATGTGCACGCGCACATGTGCGCGCGTGCACTCTCTCTCTCTCAAAAAAAAACATTAAAAAAAAAAAGTCATCTCAGTGAGAGACCCATCTGCCCTGTAATTTATATCCCTTCCACACACTGTTGATCCCTTTTACCTTTCTCTACTTTTTCCCATAGTACTTTCACCATTTAACATGCTGTTTGTTTCTTAGGGTTGTTTTTTTTACCAATTGTTTTTCTCACCATTGCCAAAAAGCAAACACCCCCAGCACAGAAATTCAGTGTGTTTTGTTCACCTACAATAGTGCCCAACACATAGTAGACATTCAATAAATCTGTGTGGGATAAATTAATGAATGGATGAGTGGCTTCCCATTGATTTTGGGATGACCTGTATCCTTTGGATGGCCTTCATGGTCCTGAAAGATTGAGATCCTAGTTATTTGCCAGAATTACCTCCTGCTGCTTTTCCCTTTCTGACTCTCCTACCAGCCCTTTAGGTCTTTCAATCCATCCATTATACCATGGTTTCTTTCATCACATGATGGAGTATTCCCTCTCCCTGTAATATGTGTTCCTTCATCTGCCTTGCCCACTCAACCCCTGCTTATTCTTTTCAGCTGAATTCCAATGTTATTTCTGCCAGAGAACCTTCACTCATCATCCTCTTTCTTCCAACGACCCAGGATTATATGCTTTCATTGCACCCTGATCTTCTTCCTGGAACTAGAATAGAAGTTCCAAGAGAGCAGAGACCGTGGCTGTCTTAGTCACTACAAAAATATCCACATCGAGTCTGGCATGTAGTAGATGCTTAATAAATCTTTATTGAATGATAGATCTAATTTAATCCATACAGATAATCCTGTGAGGTACAGATCTAATTTATTAACCCAGTTTTACACACGAAAGTGAAAGAGCCCAGAAAGGTTTTCTGATTTGCCCGAGGAATATGGAATGCCCAGTAACAGAGGCATAGCCATTTACCATCTTCTGGGTTGAAGTAGAAGAGTGGACTTTAGCAGGCTGTTTGTGCTGGGACTACGCTGGGAACCAGGAAATAGCTTCAGCTGTGACTTAGGACATATGGAAAGGATTACCTTGCGGTGTTCTAGTCCCAAACTCTTGGACGGTAAAACAAACACTCGTGAGGTATGTGTTCGGCATCTGTTACTGGCTGTGAGGGAACAGCTATAAAACCCACTGCTTAAAAAACGAATGGTGTACTGGGGCACCTGGGTGGCTCAGTTGGTTGAGCATCCAACTTCGGCTCAGGTCGTGATCTCTCAGTCTGTGAGTTCAAGCCCTGCATCGGGCTGTATGCTGATGGCTCGGGGCCTGGAGCCTGCTTCTGATTCTGTGTCTCCTTCTCTCTCTGCCCCTCCCCCGCTCATGCTCTGTCTCTCTCTCTCTCTCTCTCTCTCTCTCTCTCTCTCTCTCTCTGTCAAAAATAAATAAACATTAAAAAAAATTTTTTTAAATGAATGGTGTTTTACCAGTTAAATGCATTTGAAAATATTCAAAGGAAAAAAGGACCTGAGCCCTTAAAAATAGAGGTAATTAATTTCAGCAGAAAACAGATTAGAAAACTGCAGAAACCTGTGTATTTCAGTAAAAAACTAGATTTTTATGAATTTTTATATACTCGGGCATTTTTGGACTACTAGTAGTTCACATTCAGCATTAGTTAGAGTGATTTTCAATATAAGGTAGACATGAAGAGTCAGTTTAAATTTACTAGGCCACTGGAAAAAAAAATTACTAGGGAGTTTATTTAGCATTTCTGACACACAGGATCAGTGTATGTCAAATGTTATTAAAGTACTTTTTACTTTGTCAGATCATCACCATATGGTGTTGTCATACTTCTTTTAATCTTAGAAGTGAAGCCTTTTGGAAACTAGGGCTTCTATATGTGAGAAAGTAGAATTACAAAGCTTTCTTTTTTTAAGAGCAAGTGTCTTTCAGATCTAAAAATGTTCATAGGAAAATGCCCTATATGTGGAGCTCCTTGTGTTTGAAGAGAACAGTGCTGATTCAGTGAGATGTGGGACACAACTTAGGGACCTTTGTGAAGACTGATTTCATTTATCCAGGTGCTCTCTCAGCTCTACATACAGAGGCCGTTGTGCAATAGAAAAATCAGTGGAAGATGCAAGAGAGAGATTAATTAATGATGGTTTATTCAAGTTGGCCTCGTTTTTGGTGTCTCACATTGGTTTTGTAGTCCAGAACTCAGGTTGCCTCGCTGACTTTTTCCATAAATTTAGTAAAATCCTGTTCCTAGAGAATTTTCAAAGGTCAGAGCCTGTTACTCCCTAATGCCATTGTATTGCTAGTCTATGGATGGCTCTCTGGAGCAGTTTATAAGCTTGACATTATAAGTAAAAGTTATCCTTGAATATCTGATTTAAAAAGTAGTAAGCAGACTTGACCTAATATGTTTGTTTTTTAGAAACTAAATTTCAGGGAAAATGTAGAAACTCTAAGTTGTTGAGGAATGTTGCAAAACAGTTCACTGAAGGAATTTCTAAACAAGAAGGTATATATAGACTATCCAAGCATGTATTGTTGCTTTAAAATACTTAAATTTGTTAATCCTCCTAAGTCAGAATAAATAGAAAATAATGTGCATCTTAGACCAGCTGCCTCTTCAAGCATTGCCCTATACTATTAGATTTGTAGGACAGGTTCACAGATAAGTGAAAACATTTCCATTTCCTAACGAAGTCCCACATGAGGAAAAAAGTTCCTAAAAGGGATGTTTTAGGAGGAAGTGATTCTAAAACATCCATTAGGAGCATCGTAATTGAGAGATCAAGCAAAGGTTCAAAACCTAAGAGAAAAGGAATTAAGTGAGTAGGTCTGAAGAGGTAATATAAAATCAATTGGTTTTTCAAACAGTTGTACACTTCAACTGTCAAAAGTGCCGTAGGGGTTGGCTTTTCTTCATATATTTTTAATTCAGATGAAGCTGGTGATGGAGAATAAAAGCAGTTTGCAGTTTGTGAGCTTTGAATTAATTAAAAGTATGTTAAATTAACAAAAGGTATTATAAATGAAACTACGTTCCTCCATCCATCTCACTGTAGACACATTTAAAACCATATGAACTAGATATGGCTCATCAAACCTTCAGTTGTACTTGTCATAATTAGAATTGTTTTTCTTGATCTATTGTTTTTTATTAAGTTGTTTAGTACAGTTAAAACTGTCAGTGGATAAAAATAATTGCCACACGCTTTTATGGCTGCCTTGATGGGAATCTGTAGTTTAATTTTATATGTTTCTGTTGAATGCAGTCCTCTGTGTACATTCTCTTGCAACTTAATAAAAATAGTAAATAAAAAATTACTATTTTTTAATTTTTCATAAAAATTTCACCCTACAGATGGGACTTTAAAAGGCAACATTTGTTGTTAGAGTTTCGTTTGATTTTCATCAACTTTTTTGCTTTTATAATGAGGCTGTAACTCCTGGGTAGTGTTATTACAGGTCTGTATTACTGAAACGTTAAAAGCTTCAGATTGTTGAATGTGTGTGGTTGTGTGTGTTTATATGCACATATAAATGGTTGGGACATATTAATGTATATTTTTCCTCTCTCATTCTAGTTGGACTGATCCAGAGGTTTCTTGTACTTCAGATTTACATACCCTTGGGACAAGACTTCTCCACTGAATTGCTGTAAGATATACAGAACTTCTTTCAATGTTTTATGTGTATTAGACATTTGATCAATTGAACCAGTATGGACAGTCATTAATTACAAGTGGCAGTTTTTGCATTAAAGAGCAGTGACTTACCAAGCCGACATGAAGTAATTAAACTAATTTAATCGTATTTCTCAGCTATCTCTATAGTCTGTCATTTCCCAAGGGGAAAAAAGCAAATTTCATCTGTTTAAGAAAATATCAAAGGACTGTGGATTTGACAATAAACAACCTATAACATGAAGAAAAAAATAATTTATAAGTTTGAACTTTTGGTTCAAATGAGGGATAACTTTGTACTCTATGCTATTGAAAACTATGTTTGGATTACAATGGATTGAAATACCTCATTTTAAAGTTATTTACTTAATGTGGCTCAAGCAGTGGAGCATCTTGATCTTGACTCTTGATTTTGGCTTAGGTCATGATCTTTTGGTTTGTGAGTTTGAGCCCCACGTTTGGCTCTGCACTGATAGTTCGGACCCTGCTTGGGATTCTCTCTCTCTCTCCCCTTCTCTCTCTGCCCCTCCTGCATGTGCACACATGCGCTGTCTGTCTCTCTCTCAAAATAAATACATAAACTTAAACAAAAGTAGTTATTTAGTCTAGAAATATTGGCCCTCAGTGTTGATATATGAATGGCTTGGAATATATTTTATTTTATTATTTTTAAAAAATGTTTTGTTTATTTTTGAGAGAAAGAGAGAGAGATAGAGAGCTGGGGAGGGGTAGAGAGGGGTTGGGGAGGGAGTCCCAAGCAGGTTCCATGCTGTCAGTGCAGTGCCCAACATGGGGCTTGATCTCAGGAACCGTGAGATCATGACCTGATCCAAAATCAAGAGTCAGGTGTTTAACCGACTGAGCTACCCGTGCTCTGGAATATATTTGTTTTAAATAGCCTTGCTATGAACAGATTGTTTTAGGAAAAATGAGAATATACAACTTTAATTCACTTGAGCTGTCTGTGGTCTGAGATGATTCTGAGAATGGAAATAATGCATTGATTTATGTACTCATATAGCATGGAATATTCCTTACAATTTCACTAACAAATTTGCACATTTGTTAAAACTTTAGAATTAAGGTATGGTATTTTCTCATTTCTCTTTGTAATTAATAGCTGTCCAGTACCTAAGTTTAGTCTTTTATTTTCCCTGCTGGAATAAATAACTTTTCCTACTAATGAAGGTAATTTTGTACTAGTTATATTGGTGCAAGCGCAGAGGAAAGAAGAGCTTTCTTAATAAAATGAGAATAACATAAATTTCAGGTTATTCTTTTCTCTTTATGCAAAGTACATTATTAGTGATTTGTGCATATGTTGGAAAAATATGAATTTTAGGTAATAATATACAGTCTTGTTTTCTTGAAAGACAAAGGACAGATGGAACAATTTTTTGCCTTCGTTTTATTCAACTTTAAACCTCAGCAGATATCTAAGATTTTCTATTGTCCTCTGCCATGATTACCATAATTCTTTAAAATAGTTCTTATAGTAACAGGACCAAAAAATTATTTGATGCTCTTATGTATCTTTCCCTGGTTCTGCAGAAAAAGCATTTTCAAGACTCTCTAAAGGCATTCTAAAGGTACAGAGTACCATATAAAGCTTTATTTCCAGTGTAAGGGAAAGTGGTTTCCTACCAAATGGAAGGAGGCAAACTATATTTTATTTTTAAGCTTATTAAGTTTCTTATATAGAAATCCAGTGCAGTGCCTTTTTTTCTTCTGATCTCTACCACCGGTGCTTTTAGATTCTTAGGAAGCAGCAGTGGAGGCACTGGTGTTTGGTCTTCTGATCAAAGCTGTGTGAGACTCTTGGCTTGACCTTGGAGCAGAATCTTCTGCTGATGAGCATTCTTTTTCTATGCAAAATTAAGCTTTATTTGTGTCCTCAAATACTTGAGCTTATCACCCTGGCCTAGGCAATATACTGTTTTAGGCCTAGGCAATACACTGTTTTAACTTAGTTGATAATAACTAAAGCTTCAATTATTGAGAAATTGACAAGTATGTTAGGTTTAACTTAAGTCACAGCAAGAGAGCAGCTGATGTGAATAGCCTATCACTTTGTTACCCTGTTATTTTTTTTTCAAATTTTTTTTAATGTTTATTTTTGAGATACAGAGAGAGCACAGGTGGGGTGGGGCAGATACTGAAGCAGGTTCCAGGCTCTGGGCTGTCAGCACAGGACCTGACACGAGCTCAAACTCACGAACCGTGAATTACATGAGCCGAAGTCAGACACCCAACTGACCGAGCCACCCTGGCGCCTCTGTTACCCTATTATTAATGAATGCTCTCAGCTGATGTAAGGGTAGGGAAACATTTGGTAGAATTAATTATTAGACTTTGAGTTCATTTGACTGTAGTCATAGATTGTTTTGTTCTCATACCCACATGGACAAACAAGTATTTGGATTTTTCAAATGGCTTTAGTTTTTTGGTTGTTTTTTTTTTAAGTTTATTTTTGAGAGAGAAGCATGCATGCATGCTTGCGCATGGAAGAGGGGCATAGAGGGAGGCAGGTAGAGGATCTGAAGCAGGCTCTGCACTGATAGCAGAGAGCCTGATGTGGGGCTTGAACTCATGAACTGTGAGATCATGTCCTGAGCCGACACTTAACTGACTGAGTCACCCAGGCGCCCTTGAAATGGCTTTAGTTATAGTTTTAGCAAAATAAATGTCTTATGGACAAAGGTCAAAATTATAAAATAATATGGGGAAGACATTCTGTGTCCTGATCTTGTGAATTTATCAGATAATAAGGAAATGTATTAACTCTGCATTTGAATTTGTTGCTAATAGATAATCAAAATATTTTGCCATTTTAGGAAGTAATGACAGAGACCATATTTTTACAAGAAAGAAGGTAGAATAACGAGTTGAGATTGTCTTTGTAACTACAGCATTTTTTTTTCTTAAATGAAAGGACTTTTTTCAGCGCCCTTCGTGTTTTACGGTGTTTCTAGCAGCATAGCTCCAGGCTATTTTAAATAATACATTTCTCTAACAAGCTTGGAAAGCCATATAGCAGAAAGATATCTGGCTTCTGAAATTTTCCGTTGTCAGAATGGGAGAGGCATTTTGTTTCACAAAGACACGTTTACACATCAAGAGGTTTTTGTAAGTGGAGTCTTGCCAGCTGGATTATGAATGCAATCATCATTTCTTCCGCATCTTCCCATGTCTCTCACGTCCACTAGATGATTGTACTGCTCAGGGGGAGGTCACGCATCTGTGGGATAGTGGATGCCTTAGAACCACCAGCGGCTCTGCTTGAGGAACCACTCATTCAGTCAGTCCACACGTCACCGAATTCCTATTCCTGTCATGCAGTGTGTTTTGCATGGAGTGGTGGGGTTTGGAGGGGGGGGCGGTATACATCAAACCTGTACACTTTCCAACTCTCGCTTCTACCCTCCTAGTCCCAAACTGCCATCACGCCACCCCTCATCTGCTGTTGAGCATTCCAGTGGGTATACCAGATTCTTCTCCTGTCTTTTTTCATTTTAATCTCCACATTGCAGCTAGAGTGTGCTTTCTACTTTTGGGATGAGTACTGGGTGTTGTATGGAAACCAATTTGACAATAAATTTCATATATTGAAAAAAAAATAGAGTGTACTTCTAAAAACCACCCGGAATTCCCATTGTACTGAGAATCAACTCTCAAGTTCTTGATAGTCCTGTGTGCTCTGGTCTCTCACCTTTCCCTTCTCATCTCGTCCCTGTCTGTCCTGCGCTCACATTTGTCCACCAAACTGGCTCATTTCCAGCCATACTGGCTTTGCCAGATGAAGTCTTTTCTTGGGCTTCTACACACAAGTGGTTCATATCCCCATTTCTTCGCCTTGCTGACTCCTTGTCAGTCTTCTCATCTCAGTTTATGTGCCCCTTCTTCAGAAAGGTCTTCTTGGATTTCACCCCACTAAATGAATTTCATCTTTTCTGCTCTTTTCTGGCACCCCATTCTTTTCCTTCTTTATAACTATACCAGTTTGTAATTCTGTACTTACTTGATTATCTGTCTTTTGGGGTAGATTTTGAGTTCCATGAGGACAGGGACCCTGTGTGTTCTACTCATCAGGATATGCCAGGACCTAACAATGCCTGGCACAAAAGCTCTGAAAGGTGGATGAGTGGGCAGTGGGGACAAATGGATTGAAATGAATGAACAGGACCCAGTCTCTGTCCTCACAGAGTTTATTCTGAGGACGAGAGATCAGTTAAAAGGCAATTGAAATACACCTTGATAAATGTTATGATGACATAACAGCGAGACCTGTAGGTAACATGTGAAGTATTAGGTAGAAGTAAGAGCGTAGGCTTGGACCTGGACAGATCCAGTCCTGTTTTATCTCTGTGTGACTTTGGGCAAATTACTTAACTCTCCTCACCCATGGGATGAGAGTAATAATACCTACTACACTGGTGTGTCATAAGAATTAAATGAGAAAATTAACATAAAATAACAATGGCTTACATTTATTAAGTACTTGCTATGTACCAGACATTGTCCAAACACTTTGTTTTAGCTGAAAGAATCCTCAGAACGAGCCTCTGTTATTGCCTCTGTTTTGAGGAAAGTGAAGTCCAGGATGGTTCATGAATTTGCCATAGGTCATAGACCTACTAACTCTTAGAGCTAGAATTCACACTTGGAGTTTAAATGTGGAATGTGTTTAAATATGTGCCCTGCACCACTATGCCATGCTGCCATACTTGAAAATACCATTATTTTTCTATCTAACTATACATGCATACATATGTAGTAGGGATATTTTATTTGAATCCTATATGAGACGAAAGGGGTAAGACTTCTACACCTTCTTTAGGGGCTTCCCGTAATACAGTGTTAGCATTAGAGTTTGGGGAAGGAAAAGTCTGCCGTTCTGAGAGGATCCTGTTTCTTCAGAGCTGCATAACCTGACCAGAGTTATCTAAGCATATTACATTTTGGGTATAGAGCAAAGGGAGTGTTTACTAACGCATAGTGTATTTAGCAATAAAATAACGGAATTCTCTCTTCTCTCTTGGTGTCAACCCACAAAATAAAATTCCCTCCCTTTTTAAAAATAAACTCTTCATTTTGACTTGCATATTTCTTAGCATTAGTTGCGGTTTTCATTTCCAAAGTATTTTACTGCATCTCTAGCTCACTATTTGACCTGAAGTTAAATGATTTAATAAACAGCAGATTTTTAAGAATTCTTTCCTTTTGTGATCTCTTCCGTACATGGCAGTGGGAAGCCAGTGGTTCCCCTGTGTGGGTTGTTAGGTGTTTCAGAACCTGGGGGCAGACATCTGGTATGCTAGAGGAACACTATGAACCTGAGCTCTTGGAAGAGAACCAACTGCATCTTGAAATAGAAATCCATTTTGCTATATTTGATGCTGCCAATCACACTAAATGATTTTGGAATATTACATTTTTTGACAGGAATTGCATTCATTATACTGAATAGTGTTGAGATGCATTAATTCCTTTCTCCTGATTTTGTCATTATCTCGATGAATTCTGAGAGACATTTTATATTGTTAATGCCTCTAGTGAACTGACATTATTTTTCTCATTTTCACTCATCTCAACCAGGGCTTTTTCAGGATGTGGGATGAAAACACTATGAAGCTGGTGGTGGGTATCATGTGCTCTTTGGAGGCTGGGATGCTTAGCCTGTATAGGTCCTGGGAAATATTGCCAGAAGGGTTCACATTTTGAGCCTTTGGCTATTTGGAGTACTACTTTCATGTGGAATCTCACAAGGTAAATTCTTAAAAAAGAGAGACTTCTGAAAGGGCCCCTAGTCCTTTCAAATTTCAACTGATTTGTTGTGATCTCCACATTGCAATATTCTGAATTTGAAACTCTATCTGAATAGAATTTAATGATTTTAACCTAGAATTTGATCTAGGATTTGTGATGCTCATTCCAGAATTCTTCTTTTATCTTTTTGCTCTATCCCCTCGTTATATGCCTTTGGGTCAGGCTCTTAAATTCCATCTCAGTTTGCTCTTCAGTGTATGGTAATGTAAACTTCTTAATTTTATTGTAATTGTCAGAGTTAATCGGAGATTTTGGGGCTTTTTCTAAGAAATTTTAGGAGGTTTAGGTCCATGTGGATCTTAAAGCTTTCCATTTCTGTAAAAATGGAAAACTGAAACATACCCATCCTACAAAACAAAGCTTTAGCCTTAAGGTAATTTTATGAAAGTTTCCCCTACATCACCTTTCCTATTTTGTTGCTAGTGAGCCAGACAAAGAGGTCAGAAAAGAAGTTTGATAGAAGTTTCAGGTCCTTCGACTCTATTGAATTTTGCTCCTAATGCCTCTTCTTCAGGAGCATTGGAGACAGTAGACTCCTTTGAAACTGTATACTAAGTAAAAGGAATATGGCTTCACAGCTGCAGACCTGTTCTTTTCACACGTTATTAGTCTTCTTCAGACACTTTAAAGCCACCAGAGTCGAAAGAACAGCTAAATTTCATGTCTTTACATCAAAATGACATTGGTGAGAGCTTTTGAGATTGTGTCCATTTAACCAAGCACAACTCTTCTCATGGAAAATTTACTTTATGTTTTTGGTCATTTTGGCACCTTCCTTTAAAGAAAATAGTGGTTGCTGTGTAGCTTTTAAGTTATTTGTAAAAATGATGTTATCCAAGGACCAAGTATTGTATTATCCAATAAAATCCTTTATATCACTTAGTGAATACATGTCTAAACTGTGTGTTTAGAACCAGGCAAAAATGGCCAGGAGTTGCCCTTTTTTAAACTAGAAATATGGTGTACTAAAGTGGTCATGACATTGCGAGTTTGATTAACATTTTGAATGTATCTCATGGCTAATTCTGACTTCTATTTTTTTCTTTTTAAAATCATCAGTATTTAAATCTCATTATTTTAATTATGTCCAATTAAATGTGCTTGCATAATCAGTATATTTTGTTACATGCATTCGTAAAGAGAGCACTTTAAGATGTTTTGCATACTGACTTTCATAATATGTTAAATTTGCATGCTTTAAAATAGGTTTTGTGTAGAAGTTTTAGGTAACACGTGGCAGGTGTATAAATCAGATACTCTATTCTTTATCTCTTAAATGTCTTTTGAGAAATCTTTTCTTTCTGGTTCTTAGTTCAGTTCATTTTACTTCTCTAAATTATCTTGGCAGTACTCTTTAGCTAACCTAGATATATGCTGAAAGCTAAAACACAATACTAGCAAAGGAAAAATTGCATGTATGGAAATATTTGGAAGTGTCCTTAGTCTGTAAAATCATAATAAGAGGCCATGCATTTGTTAAAGCACTGTGCAGATAAATTATTGCCCCAAACACCATCAAGGCATAAGTCAGAGTCCTGTCATGAGTTGTCTTGCAGGTTTGGGAGTCACTGGCCTTGCCGTGTGTTAGCTTGAAGACCCTGGGCAAGTTGCTGAGTCCTCTGTGTGTCACAGCCTCATCTGTACAATGGGGATGATATTTATACCTATTTATTGAGTAATTATGAGGATTGAGTTGGATAATGTCAAACGGTAACTGCATAATTTACAATTTTTTATGTCTCTAAATAAGAGTGCAGGGATATTTAATTTTTAGATTGTCTTTCTAAAACATTTTGAGACAAGTTGGGCATGTCTGTTTTCCCTGTGAAATCTTCATGGTACTCATCCCTGAAGAGAAATGGAAAAGTAGCTTTTCTTTGATCGAAGTCTGCTTGACTAGTGACTCATGCCAGTTCTCTATCTGGAAGAAAGTGATCAGCATAAACATGAGAAGACGTGGCTCCCATCCATTGAGTATGGGTGTTAGCAATTTACTTAGAAGACAACTGTAGGAACTCCCAGCTTCAGAGTGTTGGTTTGAAGGGACTTACAGGTGACCGGGCCAAGCGTGGAATCACAGATAGAGAAGAAGGTTCATCTGTGAAGAAACAGGCCCTGGGAAAAACAAAGCATATAAATTTCCAGCACTTAAGGTATAAGATTTAGGCCTTTGCTATTTACCAGTGCCTGTGTTCTCCTTCACTAGCAGGGATGATTAAAGACTACTCATAGCAAATCACATATCTTCCAGATGCTCTTCCTTCTTTGATATGGCAGAGTTGGAAAGATCGATTTCTTCAATGTCATTGATACATAGCTTACTTTTTATTGTCAGGAGAAATAATTCATCTAGTTTGTTTCTCCTTCCCTATCACTGCATTTTATTTTTAGTCTGGCACTTAGTAATTTCAGTTATTCAAAATAAAATCATCTTAAACATCTACAAAATACAATATAATATGTATGTTATGGGACTTATATGGTCCCTATTATAAAACTTATAATAATTAAGGAATTTTTATTAATGGAGCATTCTAGAACTTCTTAATGTGGAAGCAAAATTCCTTGTTAGCAATTAAAATATGTCATGAAACTTTATGAAGTCATTTGGCTTTGACTAAGCCGTCCAGTAATAAATACAAGGAGAAACCTTCAATGGGGAGGGCTGGTATCTCTAGAATTCCTGATTTTTGTAATTTTCCCCCCATAAATTGTAGAATTTCTTACCTGGATGCACAAATACTTTAGCATCTTTATTTGGATTCACAGAAATAACTTTGATGGAATGAAATATGTATAATAAATCATGAATGTATCTTACAATAGCACTTATACATAAATCTATTATAGCGTTTATCACATAATGGTCTTATTATTTATGTATCTCTGCAACCAACTCCATACCCTAACTAGACCATGAGATTTTCAGGGGCTAGTGTATTTGGATCCCAATGGAGCTATCTTTGAACTTCGAATTTCTTTCTTTTTTTTTTTTAAGTTTATTTATTTTGAGAGATACAGAACGCATGCATGGGGTTGGGGGGAGAGGTAGAGAGAGGGAGAGACGGAATTCCAGGCAGGCTCCGTGCTGTCAGCACAGAGCCTGATGTGGGGCTCAACTCACGAACTGTGAGATCATGACCTGAGCCAAGATCAAGAGTCAGATGCTTAACCAACTGAACCACCTAGGTACCCCTCTTTCTTTTTTTCTTTAAGTTTTATGTATTTATTCTCTACCCCCCCATCTGGGGCTCAAGCTCATGAACCCGAGATCAAGAGTTGTATGCTTCCTCCGACTGAGCCAGCCAGGAGCCCTGAACTTTGAATTTCTAAGTCCTATTCTCTCTTTTTTCCAATCTTACATACATTTTGGGTTGATAATGTTTATATGTTTTATACGAACAGAGGATGCCATTTCTCCCTCAAAAGATTGAAATCCACTGATAATGTGGTTCGACCTTCTCTTTAAAATTGAGTAGTACTGCATAGTTAAAGTAAGCTGACATTGCAAATTGCAATTACATTAAAGTCCTCTGTTGCTGGGAACTCCTAACATTTGCTTTTACTTTTTTAATGATCAACATTTGAACTTTAAGTTTTAACCTTTGGTCATAGGCAGCCTAGATCCATGACCATCAAATTTGCCATAGCCCAAGCTTCTTCATCCAAAGGCCCTACAGAGTTGGTGGTCACTGGGCACCCATGGTCTTTTTGGATCTGACCTGATGCCCCTCTCCCTCCATGACTCGCTCCACTCCCTTCCCCTTGCCGTAGACACCCTGGTTGCTGAACACCAAACATGCTCTTATGCCTTTGGCTTAAGTTTCCATCCAACCTAATCCTGTCTCTTCACCTTTGAAACCCTAGGTGAAGGCCAAACTCAAATATGTATTCTCCATGAATCCTCTCCGAGTTCTCTGGTTGCAGTCAGTCTGTCCATTCTCAGTGTTCTCATACTTGTGTATATGATTACTTTGAGGATAAGGACAACTTATTCATCACTGTGGTCACTCACAGCACTTAGAAGAATTCTCTGTGCATGGTGAGTCCTCAGTAATTCTAGTTTATATTATATTATGCTGAAATGTGTTAATATACTGTCAAAGTGGTTCTTAGATTAGAAAAAGATAGAAAAAGAAATAAGAATTAGAGTGAGAAGGAGGTGAATGGGATTAAGAAAGTGTCCACCTTTCCTCTTCTCAGTCCTTAATGCCTGGAAAACTACTAACTGAGCCTTAATTTAACCTTTTACTTGCCCTGCCAAGTATAAAGTACATTTCTTCTAGCTACACCTCTGCTGGCAGGATAGTAACTATTTTGAAGAATGAAGAGAGTCAGGAGAACTTACGTAAGAAGAAATAAGTACCCTTGAGTTTTCTCAAAATGGTTATGTGGGTAGGAGTATATGTAAGTAAATGTTCTCAAGGCTGGATTAAAGCTAAGGAGCATCACATTTGGCTTTTTGATAAAAATTCTGATTGTAAGCCCATAACAGAACTCCAAGAGAACTTTAATTAAAACCAAGTAGTCAGCACTTTTTTATTAGAACACATTAGTGATCTTACATTTTATATCTTTTTCATATTTTAAAAGCTATTATAATAAATTGAAACAATGACAGTGATATGAAATCCTCAGGATAGTTGGAGGTTGGTTACATTTGTTAGCAGTAAATAGGTACAGCTGTTCTGTTTGCTATACATAGGTATTACCATCCGCTTTGTTCTGAGGTTAAGTGCCATTGATTTACAACTTGGAAAATAAATTATTTAAAACATATGTGATTACTGCTATACCATAAACATAGTGATTTGTAATAAAATGTACACATTTACTATATTTTATAAATTGATGTGTTAGCATAAACTTTTAAAACATTTTAGAAGTTAAGTTCTCTCTTATTGTAGGGGATCTATAAATCATATCTAACCCCTATGTTTTACAGAAAAAACCCTGAGACTCAGAAAAGGGATGTGACATTTTTCAAGACACAAAGTTTCTTAGAGGCAAAGCCAACACTAAATCCAGAACTCCTGACTCTCTAGCATCTTTGCTTGACATCTTTGCTGCTTTTTAGTGCTTGAGTTGGAAAAAGGGAAAGATGTAGTATGATTTTATAATCATGGTTTTTGACACTTTGAGAGTGAAGTTACTTGCGCAAGTACTTTGCACTACCAGTTGTGGAAAGTTAATTCTGTTACCGTAATCTGGATTTCTGTTCCTCCCCAATCCCTGTCGTCTAAAAGCAACCAGAAATAATTAATTCTGTGTTTGGGTCAGGATTAGCAAAATTCAAAAAAAAAAAAAAAAAAACCTACTTTTAAGGATTGTTTGGTTGTTAAGGACATTAATCAATTTAAATTATGTCTGGTAGAAGGATAAGTATTAGAACATGGAGAGCTTATAAGAACCCAAATGTACAACTTTATACAGGCCTCTTAGGAGGTGATGGTTGTCATTAATTTCTCTCTCTTTCCCTCTCTCTTTGTCTCTCAGCTACTCTCTCATTTCTTATCCTGTGAGTCTTCTCTGTTCTGTTTCATCTCACAGACCACCTTCCTCTGTTTGTCATTGTGAATGTGGGCAAATATGGCTACCAGTAAGTCCCTCTGTGACCCTACAACTCCAATACCCATCACTGTCTGACCAGGTTCAGTAGGTGTATCTTACAATGCATAGATCTGAAAGAATAATCAGGATCAGTTATTGGCCAATCATTGGCCTTAAGCCAGCCGTCTTTGGTTGCAGCTTCAGAAAACAGATATCCTGAGAAGAGGGTATGGGCAGGGCAGGCAGATGGGCTGATAGACCCACTTGTACTCTCTTCTGAGTCTAAACATTTTTCAGTTACCTCAGAACCTCTTTCTTTCTCAGTTAGCTGCCCATGAGCTCTACAGATATTCCTGAGCCCCTCTAGTGGGTGGTATTTAAGGGTACATAGTAGCCACAATTTTTTATTGGAGTGAGATCTACTTTTTTTAAAAAATATGCTTATTTTTTGAGACAGAGAGAGCAAGCTGGGGAGGGGCAGAGAGAGAAGGAGAGAGAAATCCCAAGCAGGCTCCATGATGTGAGCGCAGACCCCACACAAGGCTCAAACTCATGAACTGTGAGATCATGACCTGAGCCAAAACCAAGAGTCAGGCACTTAACTGACTGAGCAACCCAGTTGCCACTTAGAGTGAGATCTACTTTGATGATCTACTTTGATGTCCTGTCCTATGTCATGTACTTCATGTATGTGGAATCCTGTATAAAATGTCTTAGTTAATCAGGGTAGGCTCTGCTTTGTGCACTCACTCAAGGACTAAGCACCATTTTTTTAGTGCTTCTTTAGCTGATTAATAGCACTGAGTAGATTGGTTAGGTTTGTTGAACATCTACAGTATGTTAGGCTCATTTCATACTGTATTTGCCAAGTTTGCTAAGGTGCCTTACAACAGGTTTTTTATATATATTTCTGTCTCACATGACCTGAGAGCTGCAGGTGAGCTGTAGCTATGCTTTAGCTCTAGGTCAACTACATATCTAGGCTGTGTCTTCTCATTCTAGAACCTGCACTGAACAAACAGCCCCTGTGTGGGACATGCTCTTCATGAGGCAAGGGCAGAAGAGCAAGAGTCTGAGCAAAACCACACAAATGAATTTAAAGCTTCTCAGATACGTGTGGGACATGTTACTTATATTTATATCCATTGGCCGACTGAAGTCATATAGCCAAGCTTAAAGTCAGTGGGTTGGGGATATATAAACATCTTACATAAAAGAGTGATAGTAAGTAGTTGTGAACACTGATAATATACACAAACACATATATGTATTGTCCCATCCAGTTATCATAACACTCTTAAATACGGATATCCTCACCATTGTACAATGTACTAATTTAACAATTATCTATTTAGCACCTACTGTGTCCTAGACACTATGCTTTTCAGTTAATAAAGGTCAACGGGAGACCATCACTATACCATCCTTTATATTTTAACAATATGGATTTATTTTATTTAAAATGTTGTGACTTTTGTATGTACTCCTATTTGTTGTGAAACTGTTTTTTTTTTTTACACTTTTTGGTCACAGGACCCCTTTACACACTTAAAAATTATTGAAGACTCCAAAGAGTTTTCATTTATGTGGGTTATATTTGTCTGTATTTACTGTATTAGAAATTAAAAGTAAATTTGAAAGATATATATTATTTAGAAATAATAACCCTATTACATGTTAGCATAAGTAACTCTGAATAACCAACATAGAATATCTGTATTTTCTAAAGCAAACAAGAAAAGGAACACAGAGTGGCATTGTTTTACACTTCGGTAAATCTCTTTAATGTCTGGCTAACTAGAAGACAGGTGTATTCTCATACCTGATTCTGTATTCAGTCTCTTATGGGATAATATGTCATTTCACCTCTGGCAAACTCCATTGTGTACTCATAAGAGAATGAAAAGGACAAAGAATGTCTTAGTATTGTTCCAAAAATAGTTTTGATATCACAGAGCCCCTGAAAGGGTCTTGGAGACTGGGATCCCCAAACTGCTCTTTGAGAACCAAGAGTCCCTTAAACACACTTTGAGAACTGCTCTTCTAAAGTATATTCTGAAAGCAAGCACATGATATCCTCAGTGCATTTTCCTGGAGCATTGCCTTCCTATTAATCTATTTTATAACTCAAGTGACTTTATTAGTCAGGTAGGCTAACTGCTATAACAGATAACTCACTAATCTCAGTAATGTAACACATTAGTTTGTTTTCTGTTCTTGCTGTAATTCAGTTCAGGCCAGGTAGGGGCTCTGATCACACACAATCATTGAGGGACCTACACTCCTTCCATCTTCCATCTAGGACCTTGGAGTCCTCTACTGGATCTTCTGTATCTGGATAGCAGGTACAGAAGAGAGAGTTTAGAGAATCACATGGGGAGATATTTGAGGTCACATTCCTCTGGCCAGAACTCCTATACCACCCATAACAGCATTGGAAGCTGGGAAGTAGGATCTGGCTCTGTGCCCAGAAGAAGAGGAAACAACAGGTTTTGGCCAAGACATACCATCCTTTACCAGCTGAGTTTCTAATAAATAAGTTAAAAGAAAATTATGATTTACTGTCAGCTCTTTTGACCTTATGAAACGTAAGTGATACACAGTGCAAAGCAATAGTACCTCATGCTTTGAGAAAAATTGTAGGGACATGCAGTCGAAAATAATTTTTAAATATTTTGGGGCGCCTGGGTGGTTCATTCAGTTGAGCAACTGACTTCGGCTCAGGTCATGATCTCGTGGTTTGTGAGTTCGAGGCCCACGTCGGGCTCTGCACTGATAGCCCATTTTGGATTCTCTTGTCTCCCTCTCTCTCTACCCCTCCCCTGCTCACAGTCTGTCTCTCTTTCCTTCAAAAATAAACATTAAAAAAAACCCTTTAAAATAATTTTTAAATATTTTAAACTTTTATTTTGAAATAATTAATTGCAAACATAGTACAAAGAACTACTTTTATCCAAATTCACCAATTAACATTTTACCACATTTGCTTTTACTTTCACTGTGTATACGCACGTGTGTGTGTGTGTGTGTGTGTGTACATACACATTTTCCCTAAACTATCTGGGAGTGAATTGCAGACCTTCTACTCCTTTACTAAATACTTGAGTGTGTACCTGCTAATAACAAAGACATTCACTTACACAACCACAGTATAATTTTCAAAATCAGGGTATTCAGCATTGATGCAGTATTATTACTCATGGTACAGACCTACTGTCCTTTGTAGCAATTATGTTTTTAGTCTAGGATTATACATTTCATTTAGTTTTCTTTGTCTTCAGTCTCCATCAATTTGGAATGGTTCCTCAGCTCTTCTGTGTCTTTCACATCAATGACTTTTCTGAAAAGTTCAGGCTACTTATTTTGTAGAATGCCCTTTCATCATGTTTTTCTGATGTTTTCCTTATTAGATTCAAGTTCTACATTTTTGACTTTAGAAATACTATGAAAGAGGTGTTGTATCCTTCTCAGTGCGTTTTACCAAGAGGCATATGATGTTGGTTCATTCCATTTTAGGTGGTGGTAACTTTGATCCCTTGGTTAAAGTGATGTCTTCCAGGTTTCCTCGTGGTTAAGTTACTACTTTTCTCTTTAAATTATTAAGTCATTTATGGGGATATACCATGATAGTGTGTAAATATCTTGGTCCTCATCAAGGTTTCCTTTACTAGTTTAGCATGATGATTCTTGCCTGAATCAGTTATTATTTATAATGGCTACAAAACAAAGTGAATTTTTAAGTTATTTTCCAGTTACACATATAAGAAACAAGTGTGGTAGACAGTTGTTGGCTCTCTGCCTAGCATACTTTGCCACATTTTTCTCTTCCTAAAATTTTCTGTGTTTTGTTTGGATATCTCCCCCTGCCTAATGGCAGTCTTTGTATTTCTAGTAAAAGTGATGACAACATAGCCAGCCCCTGGTGTGGACTTTGATTGATAGGTCAGTTAGTACGTTCCATCCACTTAGCCACATTTATTCTTTTAGGAGTGGGAGTCTGACCTACTCTAGCCCAATCAGAGTGAACTTTAGGGCTCTTGTTTAGGTTGCTGGACTGGAGCATCATTTGCATCTGGCAACTGTCATGTGACCATGAGTATAAAGCTGACTCAGGTGGCAGAGGAGAGAAGGAGAAAGAAATTGGGTCACTGATGACTGTTTTGAGCTGTTAAGTCAGTCACCCCTAAAGCCTGTCCTACTTCTGTGGTTTCCAATTATGTGAGCTAATAAATTTCATTTATTAAGTGAGCTAGCTTGAATTGGGTTTTCTGTTAACTTTTGACATAGAGTCCTAACTGATATTCTCAGTAACAAACAGAAATAACTGTTTTACCTGATATTTTAAAGATGGTAAGGAGGATGTGTGCATAAAACTTTTCCAACACAGAAAGAAATGGGCATAAGGGTTTGTTTGTTTGTTTCCTCACCAGCGTTGTGGTAGCACCCTGGCACAGGCTACTAAGGTTAAAATACCAGAATCAGCAAGGTATGTCCAATGTGTCAAAGGGTCATGAGCTCCATAGTTTCGGAGAGAGGCTAGATTCGTTTGACTTATTTCGGTTAACCAAACCAGCTTCAGTGAATTAAAGCACAGTAGGGGCATCAAACGCAGGCATGTTGGAGTGTCACAGAAGCCCAAGGACACTGATGCAGCTGGGTGTGGAAGCCAGCATTAGAAAGCCTTAAGTACTCCCTCTCACTCCTCCGTCTCAGCTGTTCTGTGTTTCTGCTTCGTTTCCAGTCCTACCAGGCAATTTCAAAATACCTAGAGAGTGAATATGATTGTGTTAGTTGGGGTCAGGCATTCACTTCTGTTCAGTTCAGTTGTGCTCATTGGTATAAATATGATTTCAGAAGACCTAGCCCTGAGGGTATGGAGATTTCAGGGAGGGAGTCAGAGACTCCAGAGTTGGCTACTAGAGAAACATTTATAAATGCCACAGCCAGTTGAAGTCATAATTGTAAGCAGGAATAATTGATCTGTGATGCCTTTCTTCCCTCTCAGGACTTCTGCCCCTCATTATTAGCCTGTATTTCTCTCATTTGAATTCTTCCTAAGATGCTCGTTAATAAGATCTTAAGGTGTGGGTTGTAATCATTTCCAGGATATGTTTTATTTTACTAAGTTCATGTTTTACACCAGCAGCATCAGCAGCCTGGGAATTTGGACTGCAAATTCTTAGGCTCCACTTCTGAAGTACTGAGGAAGAAACCAGCAATCTGTGTTTTAACAAGTCCTCTAGGTGATGCTTGATGCCCTTGATGTCTGAAAACCACCACCGTGGGGAATTCTGGAAACCCATGAGGTGGCCGGAACCCGGGCTCTGTCGTCTTGCCAGCATCTGTTCCCTGGTTCTGCTTGACTATCAGAAATATAGCCAAATTTTCCTCACCCATTGGCTCAAAAGAGAACCCTAAGCTCTGGCCACTAAAGAGGAAAAGAGACTTGAGCTGCAGAAAGGTTCTGTCTTCAACTCTAGAGTCTGTCTCTTCAGTTTAGACCCAAGGGCCCACCCATGCATCTAGCATTTCTGGGCCTTTTTCTGCCTGTGTGTGCAGAAGTCTGAAAGCCCCTGTTCTTTCTCCACATCCCTGCTCTTTCTATGACTCCCTCCCTTCTCTTTTCTTCTTTTCTCTCTTACCCTCATTTTTTCTTTTTCTTCTACATCCTTCTTTCTCTTTGCCTTCTCTTTCTTTCCTTTGCATTCTCTTTCCTCTCCACCTTTTTTATTCTTGCCCTTTGCCTTCTACTTTTTTCTTTTTCATTGTTTTTCTCATTTTCTTTTTCCTTCTTCCTTCTCCTTCTCATTTCTTGTAATTCTCCCCATTTTATTACTCTTCCTCCTCTGACTTCTACTGCTTGGAGGGGTAAACTCGCTCAAGAAGAGGATAGATGAACGCCTGCGGGCCACAGAAAGTGGCAGATGCCATTGCTGTTGTCCTGCTTGCGACCTACAGGCATCCTTAGACACCCAGGGTACCTTCAGGATTATCCGGGGTCTGGGACTGCCCCCTCCTGCACCTGTTCAGCAGGATCCAAGCTTTTCAGCTCTGGGTCCCCTCAGCCTCCTAGCCCACGCCCGACCCAGACCCGAGGAGCAACTTACACTGCTATGTGCTGGCACATGTTTACCAATGAGCTCTGCGGAGGGAGTAGAGTATTGAGGAGCCCTGATATTGAACATTTGCTAATTTCTGTGGGGTAAACGTTCCCACTGGCTGCTTTTATGATGCCAACCTGACATCACTGAATGAGGAGCTGGAAAGAGATGCTCCCAAGGGACTCCCACAAACAAGTGAAACCAGTTGTAGCGTGCACTGAGGAGGGTCTCACTAGCCATGGCCTGCACACAGCACTACCACTTTCCCCCATTAATGCACATTAACGGATGGGTTACTCTAATTTGAGACCTCAGATGTCTGCTCACTCCTTATTTAACAGACTCATGTTTTAGAATGGCCACTGGAATAATTAAAAACAGCAGTATATAATAATGGCCACAACACCACATTTTAGTTCAATTCAGTAACATTCAACTGCAAATACTGCCCCCCAAATTGCAGCCTTTTCGATGATTTGTAAACCCTTTTACTTATGAGTCTGAGCTCAGTCAAAATATTACTATAAATTGACAACACTTTTGGATTATAGATATAATAAAGTCTCGGTTAATATTCAGTTAAAACATAAGATATCATTCTGTCACCATTCTTTTTTATTTGCATCCTACAGCATCTCTGGTGAATTTTATTATTTTTAAGTAGCTTCACATTATGTTTTATGATACATTTCTTCCTGCAACAGTTTTGCATACAGATGGAAATGTTGGGAATCTAGTTTAAGGCTGATCTTATTTATTTATTTATTTATTTTATTCTGTTATGTGATTGATCTGGTCAGTGAACAAGAAATTCTTCGAGGCCATCCATCACTCCAGGCAGCAGCTGAACTAAACCTTCTAACTCACTGCTTCCAGTCAGTCATGCAAGATTCGGGTTATAAATATTGAATGTGCAAACAACTGTTTAAATTAGCTGTCCTATCTATTTTATGCAATTTCAGTAGAAAAGCAAGCTGATATATTGTTTAGTGGCAAGAGGTAGAAAGACAGTGAATTCAGTATTATCCTTCCATACGTCATTGAACTCATCCTGTTGGCAAATATTTAAAATAGATCAAATTAATTCCTGTTCCCTTAAGTTAAATTAGAAAAAAGGCAACTGAGCATGTAATTTATGTAGCTTTTTTGGTTTTTTATATTCAAACAGTAGCAAGACTGTTAATAATTGTAAATGTAGCCATCTGCCATAAATATAGTAGCCAATTGTTAAAAGCTTAGTTCTGTGAATTTTGTTACCTCTTTGCAATAACAAAAATAGCTTAATATTTGGAAAATATTTGGGCAGGAAGGAAAGTAGCAGCTGGCTTATCCTAGCCTTCCTGGTAAGCATCTAGAATATTGAACATGAGCAGGTGTTTGTTTTTCTGCTACTTGGATGTGTAACAAGTGGGCACACTTTCACCAGTATTGGTGTACACAAAAGATAAAATTGCCAGTCATCTGTAGTGACTTCAACAAGCCCTTCGTATGTAATGAATTTAGGTAAACTTCAAAAATTGCTGTCTCTGTTTTAAGTTTATTCTTCAAATCAAAGTATTCTGGGAACATCCTTTCAAGTAGCCTACATTAATAGCAAACATGAACTGCTTACAAAAGAGAAAATTATATGCCTCCCTCATAGGCATGCAGGGCGTTGGGCATGGGTCTCTTGACAGTTGGATTGCAAACTATTGCAACCTAATGGAAAAGCTGGGTGAAGTTTTATGTTATGTTCTGTGGCAAACACTGCTCACTGCTTACCCAAATCCATTTTTCTCTTCTTCCTTTAGCAGAAATTTTAGCAGAAATTTTGGTCAGGATGGCAGTGAACCCAGCTAAACACTTCCAACACTCCCATGTAGCTAGAGATGGCCACATGACCTACTTCAGGCCAATGAAATACAAGTTGAATTTCGCTTGGCAGTACTCCCAGGAAAGCTTTTTATTTTTATTTATTTATTTTTATTTTTTTTTATATGAAATTTATTGTCAAATTGGTTTCCATACAACACCCAGTGCTCATCCCAACAGATGCCCCCCTCAATACTCCTCATCCACCCTCCCCTCCCTCACACCCCCCATAAACCCTCAGTTTGTTCTCAGTTTTTAAGAGTCTCTTATGTTTTGGCTCCCTCCCTCTCTAACCTTTTTTTTTTTTCCTTCCCCTCCCCCATGGTCTTCTGTTAAGTTTCTCAGGATCCACATAGGAGTGAAAACATATGGTATCTGTCTTTCTTTGTATGACTTATTTCACTTAGCATAACTGCACTAACTTGTTCCTTTAGCCCTGTGTCCTCTGGCACTTTGCTCTTGCCTTGTTTTCTGCTCCAAGTGTGAATACAATGCATGGAAGTCAGCAGCCTTCTTGAGAGTATGAATGCAAAAGCTGTGTGTGAGGATGGCACAGGGGAAAGTGGAGAAAAAAGCTGGGTCCCTGATGGCATTATTGAGCCACTACCCTGTCCTGAACTGCCAGTCGTTAGATTTGAGTGAATAAATAAACCTCATTTTTGGTTAAGCCACTATTTGTCTGCAGTATCTGTAGCCTAACACATCCCTAAGTGATATACTTCTCTTTCTGAATTAACTAACTCGTCCTGAGATGATACTTGTGTCTTTTAAAACATAGTCTACTTTGAAATTTTAAAACTAAGCTTTAACTTATGTCCCTGTATGAAAACAAATTGAACCAGGATTGCCCTATTAATAAATTTCATGATTGATAAATGTAAAAATGGTATTGTGTAATCATTTTAGTAATAAAGATCACAATTTCAGCATAAAGCTCAGGGAATTTTCTTAATGTCATCTCTCAAATCTTACTTTGTTTCATCTTTGATCAATTCCTATCATCTTTTCTTACCCTTCAAGTGCTCATAGTCAGGCAGAGGCTAATTTATAAACAATAATAATGTAGTGTTACAAGTCCTAGAAATATTTGTCACAAATGTAAATCTGATTTTATTATTTCCCTGCTTAAAAGCTTTCCATAGTCTTTGTTGTGCTACTAAAGGCTTTTTCATTCTGGCTCCCAACTGTCTTGCCCAATCATATCTCTTTCCTCCCAACATATTCCCTCAGCCCTGTGCTGTTTAAAACCACTGGACTGCTGGTGGGCTCCCGAAACTATACCATACTTACCATTCTTTCACATCCTTCCTTATCCTTCCTCTTGGGTGCCCTGTCTCTCGTCTCCATCTGTGAAATCCCACTCATCCTAAAAAACTTGACTTCAAATGTCTTTCGCTTTGAAGCTTTCCGTACTCTTCTCCTTTCATCTCCCGTGCCTTCCATACCATTCTTTTTATGCTTATATTATTGCATTTATTAGTTTGGTTTATGTTTACTTAAGGTCTGTCTTTCCCAGGAGACTGTATGTAAGTTCCAGGAAGAGACTATACGTTGTTTTGCCGCTTCAGTGTCTAAGTCAGGATCTGGAATGGAGTAAATCCTAAGAATTTTTTTTTGTCTTTAGAACAAAAAAAATTAAAAAAAAAGACTTTCTGCACCTCTCATTGGGTGCTAGGATTATGTACCTGTTTGTTAATGTATCTCTGTGAAGGAAATGCTGCCAGTATTAGAGTATTCATCAGTTTTGTAACAAATAATCATCTGTCTGAGTCATCTGTGCATCGGCTTTTATTGAACGATGACTTTCTTGCTTCTCTGTGTGTTTTTAATTTTTGAATTACATATCACACATTGCATGCAAAGCACAGTAAATTCTGAAGTAAATAACATTCACCTCCAAAAAGAACATACCCTTTCCTCTTAGGCCAGTGGAGGAGGCAAGGGCTGAGTCAGTCCATGGTCAGGCTGGGGCAGGGCTTTAAAGCTTGAAAGCTTCTGCGTGATTCAGTTTGTTACTAATCTTTTGAGAGCAAGATTAGATCTTTTCCCTTCAACAGAGCTTGAGCTCTGACCACTGGCAAGATTTGAGAGATTTATAGACACATGGCTTTCCAAGCTGTAAGAGATCTCCCTCTCCTTCATAGCCTAGATGCCAAGTCTTTGGGTCCCTAGAGAGTGCTCTTTGTTTTCAGTCCTGCCCCTGGCTTTCTGTGCCTTGGAAGATGTCCCCCAGCCCGCTACCTGACCCAAGCCTACTGAGGAAGGCTACCTTGTACACTCTGTGAAGGCCAAGAATTCCTTGCAAAGTTCTCCCTCAGCTCTCCTGGTCACCCCTAGCTTCCAGGAGCTGAAATCCCAGAGCGTGTTAGATGAATTTCCCTTCACTCACGAGTTCCACCCTCTACATTCACTATACTGCCCCCAGCCCTTGGTGAAGACCTATGGGAAAATGTTGGCAGACAGTCAGAGTCTTGCTTTGTAGGGGGGTGGGGGGATGCTTATCAGCATTCTGATCCATCACTGCCTACATGTACCTGATGCAAGCTTATCCCCATCCACAGCCAATTCTTCATCTTCCTTTTTCCCAGCTCCAAATAAAAACGGCCACTGGCCATTGGTTTTTAATACTTTTCATTGACGAATAACACTGTATCTTGTGTATCATTTCCCTTCCTCTACATCCCCAGATTATCAAAAGGTATATTCTTATTGTATTCATTACATGTGGAAGGAAATAGTTTCAGCTTTATAAGGAAAACAAGAGGTTCTTTTCAATGAAAGCCACATTTGTTTTAACTATTTCAGGATGCCTATGGTATTTTGCAAATAAGGTTTACTAGTTCATATTGTCTTTCAAGCTTCATCAAATCTAGAAATGAGAATAATCAACTAAATTTGATTAGTTTACAAATAATGTAGTCTCTGTTGACCACAAGAAAATTAATCATCAAATGACAAAAGGGTGCCTGGGTGGCTCAGTCAGTTGAGCGTCCAACTTCAGTTCGAGCCCCATGTTGGGCTCTGTGCTGACAACTCAGAGCCTGGAGCTTGCTTTGGATTCTGTGTCTCCCTCTCTCTCTGCCTCTCCTCTCTCTCTCTCTCTCTCTCTCTCTCTCTCTCTCTCTCTCTCTTTCTGAAAAATAAACATTAAAAAAAAGAATCAGATTATGAAAACATTCAGTTACATTAATATATTTAAAGTTTTATGACAATAAGAGCTAATGATAGATCTATGACAGTTACTGCCTGCGTGGGGACAGAGTGCAGGCACATAAACATGATATTACCAGCATTTTATATCAGATGAGTTCATCTATACTGGGTAAAGTGATATAAAATGACTGCACACAAATATGAAATTTAATTTATATAAAAATCACATAAGAGCAAAATTTGAAAATTATATGAGAGCAAACTTCATACATAGTACATGTTAAGTATGTTATAGTCTCCCAACAGAGTGTGGTGTTTACCACACAACACAGTGATGTATAAGATGACTTCTCATCAGTTAGCTTTTTTTGCATAACAAACCACTCCAAGATTCAGTGGCTGAAAAGTATTACGTATTATTTCTCATGCATCTAAGGGGTGGGTTAGAGTTGACTGATGTTGGCTGGGCTTGTCTGGGTAGCTACCCCACAGGGGCAGTTGACCTAGACACACCCCTCCTGTGCCATAGCTCAAGGACCCTATCCTTCAGCTGAAGGGGACAGACAGAGTTAGGGGAGTTGGCCAGGTGCCATATGGCCAGGTGCCACACATTTAAGCAAAACAAAGAGCACACACTGAGTCTGAAACAAGGAAAGGTATTCCCGCGCAAGGTTATACATCCAGCACAGGCTGTGAGGACTTTCTTTATTTCTTGATAAGAAAGTATTCCAGGCTAAAGGCCCATCCTTGCACAGCTGACAGGGGGTTGAAAGACTACATATGAGTCTGCCTTTTCCAACAGATGTTTTCACAAAAAAATATCAGTCCAGTGGGTCTGTTAAGAGAACTTCCCCTGTATTTAGTTTAAGCAAAAACCAATTTTGAAAAAGCCATTAGTAATTGGGGGCAATGCAAGTGAAGTCAGAAAATCTTCATCCTATTGTATATTTGAAGTACAGGATCCTCTGCTTTCTTCCTTCAAGTTAGTTTCATACCTGTCCTGTAATGTTCCACAGTGGCAAAATTAGGATTGACCAGTTTTTACCGTCATCAGGCATAGTCTGAGAGTTAGATATATTGACTGCTCCGTTTTCATATCATGTCTGGAAAATAGAAACAGATGTTTTCAGACTTGTCCCATCAAAATGAGGTTTCATCTGTCTGTGTCTAGACTTATTACCATTGCCAACACTGTGTCTCTGATATTTTTAATGTGGATCTTTTATGGAGATACATATGTGTTCTTTGGCATATATGTGACTGTTGGTTTAGAAAGGTAAAGAATAGGACTATAAATATAGTACTGTGAAAGCAGCCAATGGCTCACTATTCTGAAATGCATCTAGCTTTCCAAGTATTAACTCTGTGTCTGAATGCCTTGAATAGATTAGGTTACATAACACCTGTAAGTTCCACATAAACACCAACAAGTTTCTGGCTAATAGGTCTGGGCAGCAAGTCTTCATTCCCTTCTCTCCTATTCGGAATTTCCATAGAACTGTAACATCTGCTTGCCCTACACCCACTCATTCTAGCTGTTGTCTTGAAAAACAGAGAGAAATAAGAAACTAGGTTATTATAATGCATAAAATGAGTATCTTGCTTCAGATGACCAAGAATCTTATATAGAGCATTTCATAATTCCTAAAACCTTTCCATTTTTTCCACCTCCCTTCTGTAGTGCATTTTTAGCATGGATAGTCACTGCATTTCCCACCCCCTCCAAACTCTTGAAATGCTTACAGAATAGGTCTTTTGATTCATCATATAACCACAGGAAAAGAACACAGAATTTTCAGTCAGGAATCCTGGATATCTTACAGCTTTGCCATTAACCAAGACCTTGGGCAAGTGATTTAATTTTCTAGGAGCTCCGGCTTTTTTATATGGAAAAGGAGAAAATGCCTACTTAATATGTGAGGATTAAGTTTGATGACAAAAAGAAAGTGCTTTTTAAGCTGTACAAATGTTAGTTCCTATTAAAAGAAGATTCCTAGTACTCTCCTTTTCATATAAACTTTAAGTATCAGCCACTTGACTAAGGGAGAAAGATGAAGAAAAAAAGAACCAATCCCAATTGATAAGCCCAAGGACATTGATCTGGCATCCCTCACTACACCTAGAGACCATCCCAAGTATATCAGACTTATGGTTGAGAGTAGGAATAATAGAATGTAAAATTCAGCAGTACTCTCTATGGTGTTAATTTGTCAGTAGCTTGTATTGTTTTTCTTTCCCCTTAAGGTGTCCAGGATACACTTCAGTATTTCTTATAATCAAAACTATAGCATCATCAATGATAGTTCTTAATACATAAATTAAGTAGATTTTTTTCAATTTTTGAATAAGATTTTAATTAACCATATATAGTGCCTAGCACATTTTAGTTGCTCAACAAAATTTGTTGAGTGAATGATTTCCCATTTAAAAATACTTACACTAGCTTTTCTCCCATAACACCATTTACTCATGGATATAAAATACATTGTTAAGAAACATTCATTTTTCCCAATGACTTTAGAAATTGGAGGTGTGACCCCTGGGTTTGGACCACATATCCCTTAGAAAGGGAGCTAATGTTTATTTAGCACATAAGTATGACAGGTACTCCTGGTAGCATCATCTCAAATACTCTGGAGTAAAAGGTCATTACTAGTTGTCTTTTATAGATGAGGGAACTGAGGTTCTAAGACTATCTTTCCCAAGGCATCTCAGCAGGCTAAGAAGTGGGACCCCAACTCAGTTATTTCAAGCTCTCACAGTCCATATGCTTTTAATTGCATTGTTGTGTCTCCTAGGCAATGGTTAAGATAGTGGCCAATCACATGGCATTTCAGTATCCTGTGGGTGTTTTAAAATGCCAAAAGTTATAGCCTTGTTTAGTAGTTCACCTTTCTATTTAGAGAGTTCTCGGTTTTAGAATCCTGTCTTTAGCACAGGTCACCTTTCTGTCCTTTCCCTCCAGCTACACTCTTTGGCAGTGGGCTTGGGGAGCCTCTAACTCCTATGAGATCAGATAGTAACCTTAGGAGCTCCCCCTTCCTCCCTAAGACCACCCTGCATTGGAGGTGGTGCCTGGCTGGTTCTCTGCTTTTGAGAGATTTGAGGAAGACTTTCTTCTTCAAAGGCCAAACCCACAATCATCAGGGTTACTACCCCCTTTGTTTTCTTGCATTGTGTCTTCTTGTTGATCCACATTGTCACAGAGAGGCAGTATACAAGGCTCTGTTTTTACTGTGCTACCAAAGAGACTTCAGATATGAAGTGTCGAGATTAAGTGTAACTTACCGTGCTGTGTTAGTTATTTTAACATTGATTTAGATTCTAGGTCTTCTCTTTCCTTTTCTTGTGTTTCCATTCAGCAAGCTTCAGGCCTTTGAATTGACTATTTTGGGGCACCTGGGTGGCACAGTCAGTTAAGCAACCGACTCTTGGTATCGGCCCAGGTCATGATCTCACGGTTCAAGGGGTCAGGCCCCGCGTCCATTTGCTGTTAGAACAGATCCTGCTTAGGATTCTCTGTCTCCCTCTCCCTCTGCCCCTCCCCTACTCTCTCTCATGTGTGCATGCTCTTTCTCCCCTGTCTCTCAAAATAAATAAATAAACATTTTTTAAAAATGACTCTTTCTCTTATTTATTTGATTCCAATCTGCATCCTAGTTTTAGTAACACTTAATTGTTTAAGCCTTTTAGAATTAATAGATGAATTCTTCCCTTTCATCCTCTAATTTAAGTCTGGATTTCTCCATTTTTCCCCATCAGGTTCACATCATCCAGTTTACCTCTCTCCATGGGTGACATCCTTTCCTGGCTGAGTATCTCCTCAGTGCCCTCAGTTTTAGTTCAAAACATGGTATTTTCCGTATGTTATTCACCTAAGCCCCACCCCAGATGGTATCCCACGAGCTCTGTTCCAGAAGCTCCCCAAATGGGCCTTCCTTTTTGTAGGGACACAGCATTCTGCTCTGTTCTTCAGAGCACGCCCTCCAGTTTGCCATCTGTTCTTGTGTCTCCATTTCTGTTGGTCTGCACCTCCCCCACACACACCTCTCACATCTTCCTGGACTCTCCCTGAGTCCTGGCTGTCTCGTGAACTGACAGGCCCTGATATGTTTCCAGTTTCCTCCATCAGCATTCTCAGATCTGTCAGGTATCATGGTCCCTCCCTGTCTACCTTGATAATGATTTATTTCTAGATCTTACCATCAGGTCATTGTTTCCTCTCCTGCAAAAATTAACACCAGCATCGGTGTCTTTACCATTATCATGGCTCTGTTTCTCTGACTCCCAATCAGGCTGCTAAAAATGTTGATTGGCATTTCAAAGCTGAAACATTTCTTCTCCTCATGCCTTTATCTACACCCCGTAGCTTTGTCTACACCCCATTCCTGGTCATCACAGGGAACTCCTGCAAATGGACAACAGTGCGGCAATAAGTAGCATACAGTGAAAAAAGGCGAAGAAGGAAAATTCAGACGTGGTAGTTCTATATTAAATTTCAGAGGTGTAATTTAAATTAAATTACAGTTCTATAAATTAAATTACAGAGACTGGATTTTCTGGTGTTGCAAATAATAAATACCATTAGGTACAAAACCCAGAGCTCTGATAAGACCTGTTAAAACCTCTTCTGAGTAGGCTCTAGTGACTGGCCACAGCGTGGTCCTTTCCTGGGAACAATCCAGTGAGAAAAATCAGAGGGCCAAGGGTCTGTAGAAATATGCAAGGTCTGTACCTTCCAGGCTTGGGTCCCATCATTATGCAATTCCCCCAGACTTGGTACTTTAGAATCCATCTGTCATTTCCTCCCTCTTCTTGTTTAAGAACTGTAAGTGGAAATGTGACTCTTGTACCTCCAAATAGTCACTAACCATCTTCCGTCTGGTCCCCTCTGTTGGTATTGTTGATGCTCCCACCTTATTCTAGGTCCCTGTCTCAAGCCTGGAGTGGCCTCCTTACTCAGTCTCTCGTTCATGTTTTTTAAGACTGTTCGGCTGCCTATTAGTCTGTGGCTTTTTCTCTGGTCCCCCAAACTTCAATGGTTCTAATTTTCCACCATATAAAGCATACATTCCGCTGATCTTGTTCACCTCTTCCAAATTCTGTGTTCACACTGGCGTCCACTCTTCTTCTACATACAGATCTTGCTTCTCTCCATGAGACACACACCAGCACTTCTGGTCTGCTTTGTGCTCCACCTTTAGCCATCAGTAAGCTCTCCCTCCCAGGCCTGGCTGTTAACAAACCTCCCCTGGTGTCTGAGTCCTCATCAGTGATGGTGATGGTAACCAGATCAGAGGCAGTGAGTGGTGGTTTAGAATTGGACTGCGCACCTGCTCTGTGAGTTTGTGTGAATTAACCACTTTGTGCCTCAATTTTATCAGCTGCAAATGAGGATATTAAAAGTACCGAATGATCCCCAACTCTCCATGGCCTGTGACAACACACATTCATTTCTTGCTCAGTGCACATGTAGGCTACAGGTGTGCTGCAGCTCTACTCTACCTGTCTTTTTCATTCCAGGGTGCAGGCTGTCATGCCGCCATCAAGTTCAGTATTGTGATGGAGCCTCTGGGTGCCTCTTAAAACTGCTGCTAGATGGGTCACATCTGTGATAGCCATTGGCAAAGACTATCCCACGTCTGACCCTAGAGTCATTGGGGTAGGGATGTATTTTCTCACGGTGAACAGAGTAGGGAATATGTGTCCATAATAATGCAGTGCACCATGCTGCCTCATAGGTCTATTGTGGAGTATGAATAAGTAAATGGGTGTGAGAGCTTAGAAGGGTGCCTGACATACAATAAGGACTTACTAAATGTCATTGTTTTTTTGTTAAGTCTTGTGCCAGGTTTCTACTCTAAGCATCTTACATATATCTTTTTTGGAGAGAGAGACAGAGGGAGAAGGAGAGAGAGAGTATGCTCACATGGGTTGGAGGGGAGGCACAGAAGGAAAGGGAGAGAGAGAATCTTAAGCAAGCTCCACAACACGGGGCTTGATCTTACAACTGTGAGATCATGACCTAAGCCAAAATCAAGAGTCTGATGCTTAACCTACTGAGCCACCAGGTGCCCCTCATCTTACATGTTCTTATAGTTTACATCTCAAGACTGATATTATTATTCCCATTTTTCAAATGAATAAGCTGAGGTTTACAGAGGATAGGTAAATTGTTCACAGTCACACTGTTTGAAAGAGACAGAGCGGGCTTTTAAACCAGGCCTACCAGACTTCAAAATCTTTGCTCCTAACCTTCTACTATTCCAGTAGACACGTATTGGGAAGAGTCTCCCTAACTTTATGATCCTGTTTCACTGCTGCTAGCATTCTCTACCACCCCCATACTCTGCTGTGACCTTGAAGGACTTGCCCTTAGACAGCTGCCCACCCAGAGACACACAGCTGCCAAAGTTCAAAGACTCGTTATAATGGCCTTCAAATTTGAGTTAGTGTCCTTGGTTCCTTTACTCAGACAACAGAAAGGTCAATTCTGTGGAACACCCACTGAGTGTGCCGCTTAGAACTTCTGTTAGATGAATGAGTGTGCCCCTTAGAACTTCTGCTAGATGGGTCACATCTGCTCAGAGATCCTGGATTCTCTCAATCACATATTTCAAGAGCTGAATTTATATACCACCCTGACCTTACTTTGTGCAGGATTGTACTTGTCCAGTTTCTTGCTGGGCCTCCCATACCTTTCCCCAAGGCAGAAGCCAGACCCCACAGGAAGTCCATCTAGACATTGTTAGTGAGAAAGGTACCTATTTGTCCCTCTTTCTGTATCTCGTTGGTGGGCAGATTGTCAAATAATGTGGGCATTTGCAATTCTGCAAGGTTAGACCTGTCCACCTTCAAGGCTTAGGGTGTGGAACATGTCCTGAAAAGAACTTGTGGGTCCTCACGTTCACTCTTCTGAGCCCAGGGCAGGAAAGCCTTTCCACCTCATACTTGGTTCAGTTACTGATCGTATTTTCTCCATGAGGATATGAGCGTCATGAGAGTAGACACCATGTTTCATGACCCTTCTGCATTTCCGCACAATGCCTACAAGCATGGGGACATCATTAGAGGCTGCCAGAGAGAACCTGCAGGGATGAACTAGGTACAGCCCTTCTTTGGGCAGCACCCAGCCTAGGAGCTTTGTCTCTCAGCTCTAAAATGGAGACAGTTCGTGTCTGCATAACTGAAATGAGGATTCAGATTCAAAGAGAGTCAGTATCGTGAAGTGGTAGGAGTGTGCTCTAGAGCCCACACTGCCCCATTTATATCCCAGCTTACTATTTACTGTCTGTGAAAAGTTTGGGCACCAGTTTTCTCACCCATAGGTTGGGGATAATAGTACTCATTTCACAGGGTTATTGTGAGGGTTGAATGTTAGTGCAAGTGTTGGGCACATAATAAGAATTCCAGAAGTGTTAGGTATTATAAGTAACAAAATAACATATATGAAAACACCTAGAATTGCCTAGAACAATGATACTCAAAATGACCATCCACTGTGAGGTAAGGAACTTGTGCCACAGTGCCACAGTGTAAATCAATACCCTCCTTTCTTCTGTGAGAAACTCTTATTAGGGAAAAATTGTGTGCTTGGTGGTAAAGCCAATTTGTATTCTGGCTCTGGCTGTGTGTCTTCCATGTAGACAGTACCAGATGGCCCACAGACCACACCTCTGGTTTCCCTGGCCGAGGATGTGGTAGGCATTCGGTAACTTTGTTTAATTATTTCCCTGAACCTGAAAAAAGACTCTCTATTTACTTCTCTATTTACCTACTTCCTAAGGTAAGTAAATAAATTTCCTACTCAGTGAATTTTGTACATTTGACGCTCCCGTATACCTATTTATTTATAGTCTCAATATCTTCAGAGTTACGGAAAAATAGCAGCCATTGTTTTTGGTAAAAGTTGTATTTTTCTAGTAGTGAGAGGATAAAGATAGACATGTAGGTCATCATGTGCAGACTAGAGCTTGCTTTTTCAGAGAGCGGGAAGACATAGAGATACCTTCCTTTTCCTTTGTCATCATTGTAGCATTTATTCACAGAGTCAAGTGTAAAAACACGAGCAGAGTTTTTACAGGTGAGATTTATTTATGTAAATAAGTTTAGAAACTGTGCCTCTTGTTTACCAGAAAAAACAAGTATGGTGTTGTTACCTAGAAAGAAATTAATATTATCTCAACACTATTTCAACTTAACATGAAATTCATAACCGTATTAGTCTAGGTTCCCCAGAGAATCAAAATCAATTTATATAGAGAGATGGATAGGTATATTTGTATTATGTATATGTTGTCTATATGAAGAGATTTATTATAAGGAGTTAGCAGGCACCTGGGTGGCTTAGTCGCTAAGCATCTGACTTTGGCTCAGATCATGATCTCACAGTTCATGAGTTCGAGTCCCACATTGGGTGAGCATGAGCCCCACTTTGGGTGAGCCCCTCTTCTCTATCTTTCTCTCCCTCTCTGCCCCACCTGGGGTTCTCCCTATCCCCTCTCTGCCCCTTGCTCACTTGTGCCTCTCTCTCTCTCAGAAAAAAAAAAAAAAAAAGGAATTAGCCCATATAGTTATGGAGGCTGAGAAGTCCCATGATCTGCAGTTGTCAAGCTGGAGACCCAGGAGAGCCCATGGTAAAGTTCCAATCTGAATTCAAATGCCTGAGAGCCAGGACACAGAGTAAGCTCCAGTCCTCGTCTAACTTCAAGTCAAAGTCCAAGTCCAAAGGCAGAAGATGAGGAGTGTCCCAGCTCTAAATCAGTCAGGCAGAGAGAATGAATTCTCCCTTCCTCTGCATTTTCTTCAACTCAGGACTCCAATAAATTTCATGAGACCACCCACACTGAGGAGGGCTCTCAGCTTTACTCTGTCTGCCAATTCAAATGTTCATCTCATCCAAAAACACCCTCACAGACACACCCAGAATAATGTTTAACCAGATATCTGGGCATCCTGTGCCCCAGTCAAGTTGATCCATAAAATTAACCATCATAGTAGTATCAGACACATGGCCCCTAAAGGCCACTTTTTTGGTACTTTGTTGATTCCTATATACTTTCTTAAGGATGAATTATTTTCTTTCTGGGCTAAAACTTAGTCTAGTTTTAGATTTTAATTCCTTATCTTTAATTAAATCTGTTTTATTCTCTTTTTAATTTTTATAAGTAGTGTATTTTTATGAGGGGTTGTATGTGAAAATTTAAAAGACATGTGCCAGTGGTGGTTCTGGCAGATTTTCAGCTGCAGGAGCATTCTGTTTCTGAGCTAAAAAATAGATTTGATAGATTATAGAGGAAACCTTTTGAGTGATGGAAGGGGGGGGGGGGGGAAGGGGAGGGAGAGGAGGGCGGGAAGCAGGCTGCTTTGTGCAACCCTATCTCCCAATATCCTCCTAAAAACGACATCATAAGGATATGCAGTGAAGGTGGTAACTCTCTGTCATTCCAGAAAAGAGAGGGATGTAGGCAGAGCAGCCTGAAGTCTCAGGGCATGGAGGAAAAATGTTCAAAAACAGAAAAGTACTATTTGAAAATGCAAAAGAAAATGGCTATCCTAGGAACGAATTGGATTATTTTTCACTGATAGTCTTCCTGTAACCCTAAAGAATAGTACCATAGCTCCACCTACTGCAGAAAGAAGCAAAGAGGCAAACCACTCCATCAAAAAGAACCTTCTTCCCCACCCCGGGCTTTTTTTTTTTTTTTTTTTGTCTTTTTTTTTTAATCTTTCAGTTCTTTACCCAAGCAAAGTCATCGAAACTGTTCTTATTTTTTGCTTCCAATCATCCTTTCTCTTCTCTTCCTACTAATTTCATGTTTGAAAGATTTATGGGTATCATTTCAAAAGCTGACATTTCAAAGAAAACATAATAGGAAATTATAATTTGATGATTTGGTTGAGGTGTCTGGAAGTGCATATACACAAAGTACAATTTAGATATATATCGAACTTGAATAAAATATGTGTGAGAAGTATTGGAGGAGAGGAAAGGCACTATTGTTATCTGATGAGAAGAGCAGGGGTTTTAAAGAGCTGAATTCTCTGACACTAATTTGCTTGGTGCCTTGGGCAAGTTACTTAACTTTCTTTGTATGCTGCAGTTTCTCCATTTAAAAAAAAATGAGGATAATGGCATATGCCTTCTCTCTGCCTCATAGAATTCTTATCAGAATGATAGAAGATCAAGTAATGCCCCACTTCTCTAGCCATCTAGCTCCCAGCCTCAGCCATCTGTAATGAATCTCAGAAGCAGGCAGAAAAAGGCCTGTGACCCGGGAGAGCTCTGCATGCTTTAAGAAAAGGCAGATTCCACTGATTTGGAATTGTGTGTAAAGTAAGCTCAGAGACTCAAAGCCAGTGTGAGGGTGGCGTGTGTCTGTGTGTGCATTTCTTCGCTATTGTTCTTTTCTCTCTATAGTTACCTAGGAAGACAGATTTTGAAAATGAAAGTGTAGGAAAAAATGGTGGAGGCAAGTGCAAGTGTCCCCTTAGAAATTTACTGGGCACCTGGGCGGCTCAGTAGATTGAGCATCCAACTTTGGCTCAAGGTCACGATCTCACGGTTCGGTTCCTGAGTTTGATCCCCGCATCAGGCTCTCTGCTGTCAGCGCAGAGCTCACTCTGGATCCTCTGTCCCCCTCTCTCTCTGCACCTGCTCCACTCGTGCTCTCTCCCTCAAAAAAAAAAAAAAAACATTAAAAAAATTCACCAGGAGGGTACCTGGACAAGAGATTTGGGAGCCTAGCAGTATTCTAAGGCCAGAATTGGGAGGAAACAGTTTACCGTATCTCAGTTAATCACAACATATTGGGTCTCTGTTTCAGAGCTTAAAAGCCTTAGCAAAAGTTTTCCGAATCATGTCTAGAATGCACTTTTACAAAGAAGTTTTATGGCATTTTAGGAAGAGTTCCATTAAAAGGGAAAAAAGTCTTTTAAGGTATATGTGTCATTTATGTTGATAATCACTATGTATCAATGTATCATTTTTTCCTCCATGAAGGTAGATATATTCAATATCACTGTATTATTTTAGACATATTTTGATTTCCTCAATCAAATGGAAAATTACTGCCTCAAGTTTCATTCCTTATGGTTTCTGATCTGATTTAAATCACTTTCCAAATTATCTTAAATCTGAAAAAAGGAATTAGATTCTGAAAAACTGATTTTGTAGGGTAAGGGGTGTGTGTCTCATTAAAAAAAATTGTAAGTTAAATATTTTTTATTGTATTTAGCATTTTATGAAGGCTTTCTTTTTGAGAGTAGAACTGAAAGCTTAAAGTTCTAGATGGGTGTTTTTGTAGGTATTTTCTTATATACCTTAAATGACTAAGCATTATATTTTCTTACAGTAAAGGGCACAGATTATTCATATATTTCAGATTGAAATGCTTTTATATAATGTCGTCTTTAAAATACATACTAAATTTGTAAATGCAAACTTGAGTGAATCGTTCTTTGTTGTCTGATGGAGGCAGGCAAAAAGTGATATCCCCAGTATTCTTTTCCATCTGAGATGGGATAATCTGAGAATTCAAATGAGGTCAGCATTAATGAGAGCTTCTCAAACTATTTAAAGTAGAGGTGTTTCATTGTTGTTGTTGTTGAATTTCCTGTTCATCTAATACCAACATATTACTGGTGCATAGTTAGGGCCACATGCCATTCACATACATGCCTTTGACAACTCCTAATCTGGTCTGTACCCTGTCCAACAAGAGGAGTCCAGTGATCACATACTGGGGTGTCATAACAGTGTCAGATTGCTATGTAAGTTTCTGAATACTTACTCTCAGTTTCGGTACTTCACTGGTCATGGACTGGTAACAAATATGCTTGCAGGCAAGCACCTGGGAATAACACTGGTTAGATTAATGATTAACAGCACACATCCAGAACCGGACTGTCTGAGTCTGAATCCTGGCTTTGCCGTTTGCTGGGCATGAGACTCCAGGCACATCATTTAACTTCTCTGTGCCTCAGGTTCCTTATTGGTGAAACGGAGATAGCCCTGCTAACCCATTTCACAGGGTTGCAACAAGCATTATGTGACTTCCTTTAAAACTCGATAACTTAGTTTGCTTACTAAGCAACAGTGATGTTACTGTTTAGCAGCAGTGATGTTACTAAGTCAACCAAGCTGAATTTTGAACCTACTTGAAATTTCTATATTTTGCCAACTTGTCTAGAATAATTGTGTTGAAACCTAATTTACTTTTATGAAAGTAAGTAATCTAAGTCAAGGATATTATTCTGGGAGAGTGTAATTTATTCATTTAAAATGAATGAATGAGGGGCACCTGGATGGCTCAGTCGGTTAAGCACCCGACTTCGGCTCAGGTCATGATCTCACAGTTTGTGAGTTCAAGTCCCGCATCAGGCTCTGTGCTGACAGCTCAGAGCCCAGTGCCTGCTTTGGATTCTGTGTCTGCCTCTCTCTCTCCCTCCCTCCCCAACTCACACTCTGTCTCTCTCAAAAATGAATAAACATTAAAACAAATTTTTTTTAAAAAAATGAATGAATGATTTAAGCATTTGGGGTGCCTGGGTGGCTCGGTCGATTATGCATCTGACTGTGGCTCCAGTCATGATCTTGCAGTTCATGGGCTCGAATCTTGTGTAGGGCTCTGTGCTGACAGCTCAGAGTCTGGAGCCTGCTCCCAGTTCTGCATCTCCCTCTCTCTCCACTCTTCCCCTGCTTGTACTCTGTCTCTCTCCTTCTCAAAATAGATAAACATTAAAAAAAATTAAACATTAAAGAATATTTAATATTCAGTGAATATTTATTGAACTTGCCTTTTCATATTCAGCCCTTAGAGGACATCCTGGGGTTCCTAGGAAGTGAGCAGTTTGTCACTGAGCTTCTATCAGAGGTCACTGCTGAAGAAGTCTGGGTGGAGATGGGTATATCTGTTTTCTGAGTCACGAAGATGTCACTGTCAACTTCGTTAGCTGGAACTATTTTACTCAGCCTCCACAACATTTAAGTTGGCATGCTTGGTGCTGTGCAGCCTAAAGCAGATGCTATCCATAATGAAATATCATTAATATTTCTGCATTAGTAATATGCTGCTGCCAACAGCAGGGAGCTCTTAGCTTTTGTAAAGTAACTGTTGCTATTTCTTCTGGGGGAACTGATGAGTATTTGTTTCTTAGGGAATGTCTATAAATTGTTGAGGATGTGGGACACAATCAGACTTTATACAGTATAGACCAAAAGGTATAGAAAATATTATAAATGCCTTCCTTTGCAAAGAGACTTTATTCATTCATTCACTTGTGATTGTGTATCTAGAAAACATATTTTTAGTGTTTTTGCTATTTATTTATTTAATATGTATTAGTGCCCACTATGTGTCAAGAGTGATTCTAGGTGCTGAGAATATTTTCAGTGATCAGGCAGATAAAATCCCTGCCCTCCTGAAGTTTATATTACATTAGAGGAGGCAGGAAAGAAAACTGTGTTTTAAAAAATAAAATAAAAAAGTAGATGTTTATGGTGTAAATACAGAATAATAAGAAGGCACACAAAAAGGTCTGCTTTAGGAAAAGTGGTCAGGATAAGCACCCCTCAGGAAGTAATATTTGAATAGAGACCCAAAGGACAGTAATGGGCAAGCCCTGTGGAGGGCTGGGAAGAGCATTCTGGCAGCTGGGAAACTGATGTGCAGTACCTAGGACTGGACATTGCAATGAGCTCATCGGTAGTGGTAGATACTGTCTTTTCTCCAGCTATTTATAACCTGTAGTGGAAGAATACAGAAATGACTGCCCCCGAAAAACGGTCATTTCTGCTTTGATTTACTGTGTCAGTCTTTCTGCCTCTTTGGAGTTGCTAATTTCTTCATCAGCTACCACATCCTCCCAGGACCTCTCTGAGGGTTGATTAGGGCTGCAGTTCAGAGTTCCCAAGGCATTGTCAGAGCACAAAATGCATTCCATTTGCTCCTGACTTTATTACATGCTATCCATCAGCTCACTGCAGGCACCTCTCAGGCATTTAATTCCACTGAGAGTTTTTCTCGATACAAATTACTTTCATTTACTGTAATTTTTTATACATTATCCACATGATTAGCTAGTTTTGAAACTCCTGACGAACACCTTTCTCAGAGGTCGTAATTCTTTCCATTTCTGCTATATCTCATGCCTTTCCTTGTGCTTTGCTAAAAATGAATCAATAAATTGTTCATTTCTTATCCTTACCCAATGAAGCCCTATATGGTCAGCATTAATTAAATTTTTTCTTGGCTCCAAAATCCTACTGCTATTTGAAAATTTCATGTAAATTATGGAAATGAATTTACTTCCATTGTTGAAAAGTGATCATCTTCTTGTGAAGTGAAAACTGAGTTCTGGCTAATTTTATTGAAAGTAGTGTGCAAGTCAAACATTGCTTTTTTGTTTTTAAGTTAATATTTAAAGATTTGTCGTGTAACAGATTTCTGTTACAAAATTTTATCTTCCTTGAGTGAGAAATGTCTAGAAAAATTCATTAATGAATCTTGAAAACTTTGGTCATGAACTACTTACAGTGTCCTCTTTCCATACTTCAGTAATACTGAATACCTCTTAAAGACAGGATGTGAGTAATGCTGTATCTAGTGAAACTCTAGGAAGAATTTAAAATGTAATCATCATTAGCAAAAATTCTAAAAACAGCATGTTCTTACTCAGTGCTTTGGCTTCCTTGCTGTCTTAGTTCTATATACTTGCCTTCTTTTCATAAGATGTGCTACTGTTAGTATTGCAGATCTAGAGCCAATTACGATTGAATGACCTGGATTCTGTGTGTCTTCTACATCATCAGCTAGATTTTTTTAACTAGTCTCAATTTTAGTAACAGTAAATCTATGAAAGGAAAAAATGTGTTGTATGGAAACCAATTTGACCATAAATTTCATAATAAAAAAATAAATAAACATGATACAAATTTCAATTTTTTGTTGATTTGAGTGATGAAAGACTTTAAAATGTTCACTGACCTTTCATCTATGATTTTCCTTTACTTGTGCAGTTTATCGCTAATTTTATATTGAGTCTTTTTAAAATGTGATATATTAATGTCATCTCCTGGTATCTAAGTTGGAAAAAATGGTTTTTTAAAAAAAGCACAGAATGTAAATATTTTAGGAATATCTTCTGTCTGAAAAGTTTATGACAGCTTCTGGCAGAAGATGTCAAAATAACATTTGGAACCATGGGCATTGATGTTCTTGGCAAATTATTATTTTTTTCTTCAGGCTTCCATTTGCACATAATATCTTACAAAAATGGGAAATGTTTTATTTTTATTTTTTTAATGTTTATTTTTTGAGAGAGCACAAGCTAGGGAGGGGCAGAAAGAGAGGGAGACACAGAATCTGAAGCAGGCTCCAGGCTCTGAGCTGTCAGCACAGAGCCCAGTGGGGGATGCAGGACTTGAACTCATGAACTGCAAGATCCCAACCTGAGCCAAAGTTGGACGGCTTAACTGACTACGCTACCCAGGCACCCCAGCAAGTGTTGTTTGAATGATCAATAACAGTTTAGAAAAAGAAAGGAAAGGAAACTGAAAAGTAAATATTGTACAGTGATATTTTCCTTTCAGGATCAAATGAAAGTACAGAAATACAATAGTTAATAATTGAATGCAATAGTTCTCAACTCTGGTATATATAATAATCATCTGCCATGCTTTTAATTTGTGGGGTTTTTTGTGGGGTGGGGGGGGTGGGCTGTATGTGACAGTCTCAGATTCTTCAACACCACTGGGTGCTCAGTGGTTAAATTCAGTTCTGACACAAGCTCCCAGTTAGTGTTAGACCCCACGGGTTAAAGGCTCAGTCCCTCGAGACCTCCCACACTTTGGACACTCATTGCAATAGAGCACCCTGGCTACTCATAATTCTGACCAATAGTCAGAGACACCTCCCCACCCCCAGAGGTTTCCTTAACACTCAAGTTCAATAATTGCTAAAATGACTCAGAACTCATGACAGAAAGTGTTAGAGTTACTACAACTGTTTTATTATGAAACATACAACTCAGGAACCACCATGGAGAGCTGCATATGTCAAGGTATGGGATAAAGGGGTGCTGAGCTTCCAGAGCCCATACCCTCCCAGCACCTTGATGTCTTTACCAACCCTGATCTCTTAACCCCACTATTTAGGGGTTACATGAGAGTTCCTAATTACGTAGGCACATTTGATTAATTGTTGGCTGTTGGTGGTTGAACATTCCAACCTTTTAATCACATGACTGGTTTCTCTGGCAACCAGCCCCTAGTTTGGAGTATCTAGGGACCCATCAAGAACCACCTTATTAGCATAGACTAAGGTAAGGTTGAAAGTGTGTTATGGAATTAAAAAAAAAAAATCTATCACTTCTGTCAGGAAGTTCCAAGGGTTTTAGGAGCTCTGTGTCAGGAATCAAGGATGAAGAGCAAATATTTATGTATATTTCAAATATATAACCCAGATAGTCATTGGGATTGTTTCCGAATATTATAGTTTTCCTTCCAGATATATGGTAGAATTTCACTTTCTCACCCTTACCCTTTTATTAGGTTGGACCTATGATTTGTTTTACCAGTAAAGATGAACAGAAGTGACATGGTCACTTTAAGAAGAAGCTTTAGGAATTAGTGTGCCAGGGGCGCCTGGGTGGCTCAGTCGGTTAAGCATCTGACTTCAGCTCAGCTCATGATCTCACGGTTCATGAGTTCAAGTCCCGCATTGGGCTCTCTGCTGACAGGTCAGAGCCTGGAACCTGCTTCAGATTCTGTGTCTCCCGCTGTCTCTCTGCCCCACGCCCGCTTGTGCGCTGTCTCTCTCAAAAATAAACACTAAAAAAAATTTAAAAAGAAAAGAAATTAGTGTTCCAGTCACCATGTTCCCATTTCAGTGCCCTGGTGGTTAGGGAAGAACATACCATCCTGGGTACTTGAGTTACTAGAGTTAAATGGAACATCTTGGTACTCCGTGGGACTTGCGTGAACAAAATATGATCTTTTGCTTTTACATTAAGCTTCTGAGATTTAAGGGTTATTTATTATTATAACCTAACCCATCCTGACTGATACAAGCTTTAAAATAAAACTCAATCACAGATTAATGTGTTTATTTTCCTAGTTTGCTAAGGCTTGTTATCAGTAATGAGTATTGAATTTTATTGAATGCTGTTTTTTCTCCCTCTGTCGAATTGATCATGTTTTTCATCTTAATCTGATAATGTCATGGATTTCATCAAAGATATTCTCATGTGGAAATATCTTTCCATTCTTGAGATAACCCCTGTTGATCATCTTAGACGTTCTATACATTGCTAGATATTGCTAGATATTGCTATACATTGCTATACATTTTCTATTTTTTTAGGAATTCTAAATATATGTTTATTAATTAGACTAATTTATAATTTTTTTCTTTCCATTCTTATATAAGGTCAAATTTGATAAATTAAGTTGGGGAGCGTTTACTCTTTTTTCTCATCTCAGTATGGATTGAGTTCTTTGAATGTTTGATTAGAACTTGTCTTTAAAATATCTGGACCTGGTGCTTTTTGGCGTATGGATTTTTGAACTTCAGTACAAGTTGTTTAATGGTTACAGGTATTTTTAGCTTTCCTATTTTTTTCTTGAGTCAATTTTAATATTTCCATTCTAGAAAAGTGTCACTTTGTTTTAAATTTAATATAAGAGGGCTATAAAAGTTGTATGAGTTTTTTTATAGAGAGAGATATAGAGGAATATATATGTAGTTTTTTCTCTACCATATCTGTACAATGTTAATATTATATTTTATTTCTAATATATACTTTTCTTAACCAATTTTTCCAGAAGTTTTCTATTAGTCTCTTCAAAGAATCCGATTTTTGCTTTAGTTGATACTCTAAAGGTTCTATTTTAGTTATTCTCTTAATTTTTACCTTCTTTCTACTTTGTGAATATATTATTTTCCTGATTTCTTGAGTTGAATGTTTAACTTATTAATCTTAATCTCACTTCTTTGATAATAATTTAAGGCTATACATTTAGATCCAAATCAAGTTTTTGTATGTAGTACTTGTTTAACCTTAGCTAGTTTGGAAGTTGTAGGTTCCATTTGTATTCTTTTGGGGATTATAACCTTTACATTTATAAATTTGTAACCTGTATATTGACCTTAACAAAGTTGAAAGTCACTAGCCCATCCCCTTACAAAGCAAGCACCTTAGATACCTTTCACTTCATTTGCACCCCTCCCATCTCATCGTTTCTTCTTGCATCTCTCCATTTGGGGTAATTTCCTCAGATCACTATTCCTTAGCTATAGCTAATATGTAGTTTTCCCAGTCCTTTTTTTTTTTTTTTTAATGAAATAAACTTTTTAAAAGTTTTGGTATTTTTTCAAATCTATTGTTTATGATATCCTATTTTATTGTGGTTTTAAATAATACTTATTTTATAGTGGTTTTCCTATTGCTCTAATAGCTCTAATAGCTTTCTAAAGAAGCTGTTCCTTCTGTTTCTTACATCTGCTGACTCTCCCTCCCTCCTTCCTTACACTGGTAAGTGACTTTGGAAAGTGGGTTTGTCTTCATTGAGGTGTGTTTTACCTCTGGAAAAGCTTTGCATTCTCTTCTGTCTACCTCAAGGCTTTTGGCTTCCAGCTTTTTCACCGAGATAGGACCAGTTTTTAAATGTCTTTCTTAAGCTTGGAATTTCCTTGCCATAAGGGTAGTTTAAACTCAGACTAAATTCGCATACATGGCTTTAGTTTGGGGTTTTGATTTCTCATAGTAGACTTTTCCTCAACCCTGGAGCCTGGCTAGAGACCAGCTTTTTTTTTGCCTGGAGCAATGAAAGAGTGTCTTACCTGTGTCATGGAGGGGGACACTCATTTCTGGGTCTGGTTTTATGCAGGAATCTCAGGTCTAGCTTCTCATCTTAGGTAAGCTGTCCCCACATAGTGTTACAGTCCTGGGACCTCTGCCCATAATTTTATATGCATACACACACATATTAGGATCTGATCCTTGTATTTATTTAGGACAGATCTCCTTTCCTCTCCTCCCCCTGCTCCCCACACACTTTGACATCAACTGGTTGTTGGTCAGCTGTGGCTTGTATTTCCTCTTCATTTAATGCCTCATCAACAACATACTCTTATCATTTAAACTTCATTTTTTTCAAACTTATGTGTTTGTAGCAGGCAGAAAATATTCATTAGCTCAATCCACATTACTGATAGAATCCTTTACTTTCTAATAAAGGAAGAATAATCATTAGCCAAAAATATAGAAACGTAATAATGGCTAATGATTGATAGGCCAACTGAAAGATGAGAGTGAACTAATTGAAGAAAGCTGTTTAGAGGTTCTCTCATTTAATATCTATTCAACATGTACTATATAAGATTGTAGACACACTGTTCTAGATCCTGGAGGTACAAAGATAGAGAATATACAATGTCTTGATACTTTTGGGGAGTCCTAGCAGGCTGATCTTTACATGTGGGTTTTGTTACTCTTCCACAGATAGAGTTTTTGCAGCTAATCAGTACTGTGCTGCTTACCAGCTGTGTGATCTCAGGACTTAAGATGTCTTCATCGGCCAGGCTTCACAGGGGACAATATGGAAGATCTTCAGTAGCTAAAAGCAGCAGGCCATGTAAACCTATTCTGCTAATTTCTTATTTTCCCCAAGAGGGCTGCTTAAAGGAGGGTAAAGACATGCTAAGCATTAAAGAATTACTGTAGAATGTGGCTGAGTATTCAAAAAGGAACAAAGACAACCATGAGTGATACCAGTCCATTCTGGTGATGTCAGTGGCAGGGACACTCAGAAAGAAGGGCCTTCCCAGTACTTTTAATCAAGTGGTTCAAAGAGAACATGATCAAAAGAGGCCTTCAGATCAATTGTGTTATTGTTTCTATCAACAGTGAACAGAGGGAATAACACGTAACCATCCTAGGTCGTTGGTTGCAGGATCACGGCCTTATGGTGGAAATGATGCACCTCTCCTCTGAATCAAGTCTTACACGAGCACTCCAGGAAGTTAAAGATGATGGGTCCCCATTTTGCATTCCTCTTGCACCGTAATTATGCTTCATGAGTGTATCAAAAGCTTTTTCTTGTCCCTAGTACATTGTCATATGCTCCTGGAAGATGCCCTGTGCTGTGGCTAAAGAATACAGGAGATTTTTCTCTGAACGGGAGCAGCAGGAACATGCTGGAATTGCACTGCAGGCACCTTACCAGCTACTCTGTCCCTTCACGCATTCAGCACCTTCTCTTCCTGTTGACTGAGGGAAAGTGTATGGTAATGAGTTGAACCTGCTCATTGACTACCTGGAAAGGAGGAAAAGGCAACTGGAAGGCTTGGAGACACCAACTCTTTAGCTAGCAAGTGATCATTCCTCATTTCAAGGCACAAATACCCCCTGTCATGGGCAAACTGCCTCCACTTCTTCCATCCCCTGGAAAAGGGATCCTTCTCAGGCCCTCATCCTCCTGCCCCCCTTCCTGCCAAGTCCCCCTCATTAAGGGACAGGCCAGGGGGCACTCTCTTTCCACCACCAGTTCTTCAGTCAGTGCTGCACAAGCAGACAGCTCAACCCAGGTCTTTGGTGAACTAAGAAAAGTTCCCTGAGCCAGGAGAACAAGATGGCTGCTGCCCCAATGGCAGCCTCACCCTCCTTCAAGGACCAAGGCCCCTGCTGACCTGCAGCACTGATGTCCAGGCAGTGGATATGAATGTGTTTCCCTTCTGTTCAATACATGGTCCTGTGGAAACATTTTTCATATTTGGAGTCTCTTTGTGCCAAACTAGAGATTTGTGGAAGGTCATTGTTACAGATATGGGATCTCAAAGTTGTTCGATAATATACATATTAAAATACAATACAAACTTTTAACTTTTTTTTTAAAAGATACAGTGTTTTTCTTTAGGGAGTTCATAGTCTATCAAAGAGAATGATATAGAACAAATATAATATAGAATGGTAGGAGAAATGCTTACAGAAGTGTGTGTAATTTCTGTGGAGTCTGCAAGTAATCTCCAGGTCTCCTCTTTGCTGTTAGAGTTAGATACTTGATAGAGTGGATGATGTTTCCAAAAGTTGCTGTAGAACAAGTGAAAGGCCCCAAAGCAGACACATGTACAGGGGATCCCACTGGTATTTTGGTTTGGCTAGAGAAATAGGAGTGAGTGAAGAATGATGGCAGATGAAGGCAGAGAAGTAGGCACAGGTTTTCAGATTTTATTCTGTAGCAAGGGGTTCATCGTGTTTGTAAATTAGGAAGATAACACTGGTGGTTGTCTTTCTACAGATGTGTTAAGATGCTGAGAGGAAAACTAGAAGGCGTGAGCCAAATTAAGAGGCTGTCGCAGTGAGGCCAGTGATGATGGATTTCCGAAAGCACAAGGAGAGGTGAAGAGGAAGGAGCAGTGGATTTCAGAAACGGAGACTCTCAGAGAAGATTTCAGAGTTAGTATAAACTGAGAATAGGAACAGTGTTAAGTACACCAAAATTTATTGAACGTTAACATATGCCAGGCATTTTACCAAATCCCTGTAGCTCACACAGCATCATAAGACAAATGATAATTTATAGATGAGAACACAGTCTCAGAGAAGTTCATGAATAGCCCAGCATTGCACCTGTGGGGCTGTAACCCAGGGCTGCCTGGCTCCCAAGCTTGATTCTTCCCACTCCTTTTATTGCCTCTCGGTAGGGATTTTTTTATTATTATTATTCTAATCATTTTTTCCATGGAAGTCTGCCTCATATTGTAGTTTTATAAAGTGAAAGGATGAGCAATTCAAGAGTCTCTAAATAACTATAATTTGAAGCTTCAAATTACTTCTCAACTGTAAGCTAATTAAATCTTGCAAGGCTGGCCCGTCTAAAGTTGAAAACGATTTGGCATCTCTTTCCATGTCATTAGGCTACATCTATCTTCACAGTGTGACGATTCCGCACCCTGCATTTTCTGTTGGTCGACATGTGGTTTGAGGGTGGTGGGGCAAAGGGTGATAATTATTCCCATCCCCTCTGGTGAAATTTATCAGAAACTAATTCAGAAGCTGTGCTCTCATCACTAAGCTAGTTCACAGTTCAAAAACCAGTGATCGCTCAGGGATGTCTGACAAATACGGTGTCACCATAAATTGAAGAAATAGGAAGCCAGTAGCAATTATTGATGGTTGAGTGCAGGAGAAGTTCTTTTGGGCTTTTCACGTGAGTAGAAAAGATCTGATTTTAATAAACAAGATGGAATCCTGTCACCAGCTTTTCCTGCCAACTGGATTCTTCCTTTCCTACCAACCAAATTCATAAGCATCCTTTCCTTTTCTTTAAACAGTAATCATGGGGACTAAAGGAACACTGAGAGGCATGAAGCTCAAAAATAGCCCGAGCCCACCCCTCCTATCATGCCTTACACAGGGGTTAAATGGGATTTCTGGACCAAAGGTGGGGAGGTTGTGCGTCGTAGTGGTTTAGAGGACAGATGCTAGAACCAGACTGCCTAGAGTTGAAACCTGGTTCGCACACTCACTAGCCACGTGATCTTAGGCAAGTTGCTTACTGTCCCTGTGCCTCAGTTTCTTCATCTATAGAGTGGAAAGAATAAGACACACCCCATGGGTTTGTTTGAAGATTACAATGTAATGTAAAGAACTCAGAACAGCAGCTGGCACAGAGTAAGCCCTGTATAAGTGTTTATTATTATTACTATCATTCTTGACATTTATAAGCAATAACTTCTATTTTAGTGTGTTGTGGTGATTGTTATTAGGCTTAGATAATAAAATATTTGATTTTTTATTTCCAGTAAGCAAATTTTTGAGTAGAATAAGAATAGACAGTCTCTTTTATGTTTATCCATTATGATGTTTTGCTCTGATTTTGTTGTGTAAATCTTTCAAATAGAAAAGATTTAAAACTGAACCATAAGTTCTAAAACTGTTAACTAAAATTGTGGCTTTTGTGCTTTTAAAAAATAGATTCTTTATTAAATTGGAAACAATTTAGTGCACCCACATTCCTTCTGCTTTAAGTAACCTATAGAAAATTAAAATGACTACCAAGGTGGAATTAACCATATTTGTGATTGGCAAAGGAAAGTCACAAACAGCTTTCATGCAGCACGTGTAGCTATTTTAATGGATGTTCCAGACTGGTCCATAAACCCACCTGGTTGCTGCACTATTCCACAGATGGCCACTTAAACAATTTAATATCACTAAAATGGTTCTGGTAAAGAATTCTTTAAAACACACTGCAATGATTTGTCATTTTGAGCTGTCTGAAATACTATCATTGCCCTAATGGCCCATGGTCAGAACATTTTTCTCCAAATGTGTTTTTTCCCTCCTACTGACTCTCCTTCTTCTGTTCAAACCCTCTTCTTTCATCTTTGTGTTCTTAATAACCACTAATCAGGCTTAAGTTTCATTCATAGTGTCTAGCCTCCACTAGATTTCCTTGCCCTGCTCTCTAAGACCTTGATTTGAGAAGCATCCTGTCTTCAAATCTTACCCTTTGTGAGTCCACTTCAGTAACTTTTAGGTAACCTTTTCTTCAAGTTCTGAGGGCTACTTGATTGTGGGAGGAGGGCAGCTTGACAGAGGGATTCACAGTGCAAAGACCCAGTGGTGAGCAGCCTATGGGACATGTACAGTGAGGAGGTGCTCCTACAAGGTACAGCATGTTGCACAGTGAGCCGTGCCCTCAGCTGTGGCAGTGGGAACGTGGGTAGATGTATCACAGAGGCACCACACCTCCTCGCTGGTGTCCCCAGCAGACCATGCTAATCGATCATGGCAACCTTACAATCCTTCTTAACAGAGCACTCCAGTCACTACCAGTCATTTGATGTTGGCACGTAAGATGAAACCTATTTGCCATCCGGGATATGATTTCTGCAAAAGACATAAAGTTTTCTTCAAATGGATTTTTCTTATATTGATTCTCCATAAAAAAAAAAAGAAAAAAAAAAACCTGAGGACGAAACATTAAATCTCAACTTTGTGAAGGCATTTCTTTAGCGGGGGAAATATAATATGGTTCGGAACATCAGACATCTCAAGCAAGCCTTTGGCAAGTGCTAGATTCAGTCAGTTCATAGCCAAATTTTTTGACACGTGCATAAGTGCTGACATTCAGTGCTGGTGCTTCAGGTAAGATCAATGTACTGTAGATACCAGACTGAGTTGACATTCTCTTACAGACATTCAGAACCCAGATTGTATTCTTGTCATACCAAGAGCCATCCTCTTTTTGTACAAAGGTGGATGATCAAGAGTGGCTCATTTCTCAGGAGCTTTGATTTTGCTCAAACACTTGGAGAAATGCTTTGTTATAACCTTAAAGATCTGGAATATGAGCAAAACTTAGTCAATTCACAGTTAACACATAAAGCACAGATATGCCTTATTTAGACTATGCTAAGCATTTTCCATACATTATCACATCTGATCCCCATAGCAATTCTACAAGGTAGATAGAGCCTACTTTTATTCCTAAGATGTCCTAAGATGAGGACATTGAGAAGAGAGAGCCCTAATTTGCCCAAAGCGCTATAGCTAATAAATGGAAGAATCACGATTTGTGTTCAGATAGTCTGAAAAGCCTATTCTCTTCTCCCACACTGCCTTCACTTGAATTGGAAGTTTTATAATTCTCCTTATTTGAAGGTTCATACCATCCAGTCCTGCCTCTGGCTCCAAAGAAGCAAGCCCTTTGGGACCTCATTGGGTAGTAACTTCTAAAGCTTGAGCCCTGGCATAAGGCATCTGACAAATCATAGCCTCACCACCATGAGCAGAATAATAAAGAACCCTGGTTAAGGTTAAGCTTAAATAATACAGCAAGAATGCATTAGGACCTAGGAATAGAGTGGATATTTCAGAGGGTAGCCAAAAAGAGGTAGGGATTGAAAAGAATTGAAAGCCCAAGGAGTGCTTTTCCAGTGAAGTCAGCCATGTTTCTCAAAATGTGGTCATGAGAACCCCTGCATTAGAAGTGCCAGGAAGTCCCAAGTTCAGAAATATCTCCCCCATGTTGCCTTGTTTCAGTTAACGATTTTTCTTAACATTCATACATCTGGGTAGCTGTCAACTATGAGGCAATTAGATTGCTTTTAGTTGAGATTTGCAACCTGACAAATCAGGGACAGGGAAAAAAGCCTTTGGCTTCTGAAGCTCAGAAAGAAGATGGGAGTGTGAAGGTCAGGGTTGGTACAATATTAGAATGCGAGAGAGTGGGGGAGTCAGAGATGGTATGAGGATTGTGAAAACCTGAAGGGTAGGAAGGTGGCCGTAGGGGTCCTTGTGAATCTGCCTTGTGTCCCTCTGTTTTCTGTGTTCTGCTGGTCTCTCCCTATTCTAGGCCAGAACGAAGGGCTGTGCAGGCCTTGGTGCTCTCTCACCAGTTTCCAGACCCTCTCCTCTTGGGCTGCAGTAACTCCAGGAAGGACATCCTCCAGTAACTCCAGTAACATCCACGGCCATGCCTTTACCACCCCAAATATCTGACAGAAGAGCTATAAAACTTTTACAAGGGAATAATCAATGTCCAGATTTTTTTACATCCCCACAGTCTTGCCATATGGTCACTGTTTGTGACACACGGGATCCCCACAGGGCCAGTATCCCAGCCCCAAGCACGATGTAGGTTCCTGGCCACAGTCAGGACTTACGCTAGTGCTTGCCAAGATGGCTGCTGTCACCTTTTAGAAGTTACTCCATACTTCCTGATTACTGTTGCTTATGAAAAACATTTGCTTCAACTGTTTCACCTCTTTTAATTCTGATTGTAGGTGTTCATACATGCAACATGAGCATGTCTAGCTGAGAAAGACTAATTCAGGTATTTTGGTCCAATTTAAGTACCAGCAGGGGTTGGGCATAGCAACAGATGGCATAAAGAGGGCTAGCCTCCTGTTTTCACAAGAACCTTGCAAGTGAGGTATTATTAGCCCCATTTTACAGATGAAGAAATGAATGCTCTGACAATTACTTGTTCAAGTTTCACAGATAGTGACCAGGATTTAAAGCTAACCTGGCCTGCTCCCATGGCCTGTGCTCACTCCAGTTGCCCTTTGGAGATGCCAGGTGATGACAGTAATGGCCCTTATAACACACACAGCTCTCCTCTGCCAGTGCTGCTGCTTTCCCTCCTTCGGGAAGGGTGACGGTGTCGTCAGGCCTGCAAGCAGTGACCCATGTGTCGGCAGCATTCTTTCACAACCACTTTTACCTTCCGGTTTTCCTTGATCCTCCTCCCTTTCTTTGCGTGTTTTGACTTCCACATTCGCCTCCTTCCAGAATCAGGTGTTTCCTAGCTTTCCTTCCCCTGCCAACACTCAAACCACTTTTCATCTGTTAACTGCTTAGATGTTGAGGTGCACCTTGTTGAATGAATCCTAAGTGGAGAGTGCCCATTATAAATACAGTTGCCTTGGGGCGCCTGGGTGGCTCAGGTTAAGCATCCAACTTCGGCTCAGGTCATGATCTCACAGTTCATGGGTTTGAGCCCTGCATTGGGCTCTGTGCTGACACCTCAGAGCCTGGAGCCTGCTTCAGAGTCTGTGTCTCCTGATCTCTGCCCCTCCCCTGCTCATGCTCTGTCTCTCAAAAATAAAAAATAAATGTTAAAAAATTTAAAGATAATAATAAAAAATAAATGCAGTTGTCTTTAAAAATAATGTGGTGTATTAGTGAAACCAAAGGTTGCTTTTTATAGACTTTCTGCAAAATCAAATAGGCCCTTGTCATTTGTAGGTTAAAATGCTTTGAAATTTAGAATCAGCTGATGCTCCTCTTTCAGAGGAGGTGAGAGAAGCACATAGATGTTTAAACATATGATCATGTGGAAGAGTTGTCACCACTGTGGATTATGCTTTGCACCTGCCATCTTCTTATATCTAAAAAATGTTAGCTACAGCCAAGTGTTGCCACATTCAAAGCTACTCCCTGTTCTTTTGTTACCTTATTTCAATTAAAAGGGAAAAAAAAGGTGTTGAAATGACTAATACTCTAGTACCAAGAGCATCACAGACCAAAACAGGTAATTTTATGCTATTGCTATAGAAACAGCAGTAAAAGAAATGAGCATAAACCTTGCTTTTAAATTGATTCAGTTATTCTCTTTTAGACCCTTGGTGCCATAATAGACACTCTCCTTTTAAGTAAACAAGGAATGGAACATCTATTAATGTAGATTTTTACTTTGCATTAAGATTTTTTTAAAAGCTAAAACCATGCCTTACAGAAAAATAAAGATTAAGTGGGTTTTCCCAAATGCTACCTCAGTTTAGAATTCATGCAGATGTTTCTGTAAGTCCATTGTCTCTAGACACAGCCTTATGATTTTGTTATCTAATTTGGCCAACATTAATACAGCTAATATTTACTGAGCACCTACTGTATGGCAGGCATCTGCTAGTCACATTGCCGCTCCCCTCATATTCTGAAGGAGAAGGCAGAGAAAAGCAAGTACATAACTACAAATCTGGTAAGTACTCTGAAGGAAACAGGCAAAGGATTAACCAAGGTGGTACCTGTTCTTAGGTAGGGCAATAAGGATATTTAAATTAAGACTTGAAGGAGGATGAAGAACCAGCTGTGGAAGGAAAAAGGTAGTCACAGAAAGAAAAGCCCTATGCAAATTCCTGTCACAAGAGTATACCAGGTGTGAAGCTGTACAGTGGCACAAATGAGGTTGGCATGCATGCTGCTTTATCTCCCTTCCACCCCTCCAGATCCACGGACTGTCTTCTCTCATGTGCTCTGTATCCAGGGCAGCACATGCCTTCTGTTCCCCCACATCACAATGTATTAATCACCCAGACTCCCTCAATCTCAGGCCTTTTCAGTCAGTGGGAAGTATCATCAGGAGATCAGAGGACAGGAAGAGAGAAGTCAGGGTACTTCTTTCCTTTCCTTCTGCGGGACCCCTCCTACGAAGATCCAGTTGCTCTGGCTCCAGTCCTCCTCTTGCCCTTATACATAGGAATGGTTATGGCTGCCCTCTGTTGTTACCTTTCAGTGTCTAACGATCCCTCGTTCCCTCAACCCTGCCCATACCTCCGTGAGGAGATATTTCATGGCATTCATTTAACCCATGTAGAGTGATTTTTTTTTCCTTTGAGGTTCCTGATTATAGAGAATGAGACCTGGTAAGTGAGGCGGGATAATTTATAGACCTTGTGAGCTAGGAACGTAGATTTTGTTCTCAGAGCAGCGTGAAGTTACTGACATAAGACAGGCTAATAGATCCCCATGTAAGATGGTCACTCTGGATGCACTTGAGAGTCTTGACTAGGGAAAGGAGGATAAGAATGGAAGCAGGGAGACCAGCTGGAAGGCTGTGCAGGCAAGACATACAGTGCTTGGACCAGAGTGACAGTATAAGAGTTAGAGAAATGAGTAGATTCAACATAGAACTGATAGACTTGAAGAGAGGAAATCCCTTAGGTTTCTGATTTGAGCCCTGCTGGGGGTAGTGAGGATGGGGAATTGGGGTCTTTTTTTAAAGTTATTTAAATTCCACTTAACATACAGTGTTATTAGTTTCAGGTGTACAATATAGTGATTCACTTCCATACATCGCCCTGTGCTCATCACAAGTGTACTCCTTAATTCCCATCACCTATCTCACCCATCCCCCACCCATCTCCCCTCTGGTAACCATCAGTTTGTTCTCTATAGTTAAGAATCTGTTTGTTGGTTTTCCTCTTGATGGGTTTCATTTGCAATGTCTATGGAATATCCAGGAAAGGTTTGAAGTAAGCAGTTTGGAGTTCAAGGAATGAATCAGGGCTAGGGATGTAGATTGAATTGTCAACATACAGAAAACATTTAAAATCAGAGGGGGGAGTGGAAAATAGTCCCCAAGGAAAAGAATGTTTGAGAGAGAGAGAGAGAGAGAAGAGAACCCAGAAGCTCCCAGATATAAGTCTATAGGAACTATTTGAATGCACATTTTAATTCCTCCCAGAATATTGAATAATACATAAATCTAGCTTTAGGGAAAAGAAAAAGGGAATAGTGAATGCTTCAGAAATCAAATGTGAAAATGACAGGTATTATCTTCTCCCCATAAAATTATCTTGATATCTAATTGGATATACTTTTTAAACGAGCAGTAGTTTTGTGCCTTCTGGGAACACTTCCTTGCTTTGAAAATTGGTACAGATATAGTTCATGTGACCACATTAGCCTTGTGCTGGAAACGTGTGAATTGTCTATGGAATTGAACAAGTTAATTTGCTGCTCATCTCAAGCTCTTATTTCTAACCAACAGGATTCAGGTGATGAATTCTATGTGTTGTCTAACTTAATTGGGAAATGTGTTTACATTGATAAGCTTCCAGCCTAATTCAAATGAAGGAAAGCTTTCTAATTTCACCTTTCATTTACTAAAATATTTTAAGATAAAAGAATGTATAAAAATGGCACCAATGTGTTACCACTAATGCAATCCATAATAACCAAATCTATTTGCTTTTTACTTCAAAACAATTATTAGGCTCTACAGTGAGACATTTCTTGGTGTTTTTCTTTAGTTCCTCTACAAATGATCATCCTCTGACTCCAGGGACCTATAGATTTTATTATATGGCCTTCCAGCTTGTATATTATAGCACTGAACTGTCATCCATAGCATCCATTAGAATGTTATTGACAAAATGTCCACTCGTATTGAACTAAGCACTCGATAAACCACTATAAGTAAATTGTTGTGCTCTTACCTCGAAGGATGGTCTATTGATTCGCCACATGAGTATGGGCCTCGCAGCAAAACCCTAGCTACAATTCCCTTGTGGTACCTGTGAAATGTTGCATATCTTTTTTGAGGTCCCGAGAAGTAAAGAGTTTTTTTAAACCTTCTTTTTTATATATCGTTGTCTGTGTAGATTATTTATTTTATTTCAGATAGTAAACTACTAATAATTGCTTTGTCCATATGGGCTAAAGCTCTTCCATTTAGAAATTATATAATAAAAGCAATCCATACCTAAATTAAGAATCTTTGAAATCATTCTCTAAAGGTAACTGTTTTTGTGAGTGCCTGCAGAGATTAATTCTGTGTGTGTGTGTGGTATTATAATTCTTTTTTCCACAAAGAGAATCTACCATTTACACTTTATAGAAATTGGTTTGGTATGGTGACAGTGGGCCTACCTACTTTTATTTATCTTGGGAATCTTTCCATGTTACTACATATTAATCTGTCTCATTCTTTTTAGTAGCTGCTATATGTATTATTGCATGGGTATAGAATAACAATTTATCTAAAATTTCTCTATTTGTTTTTCTCTCCATGTTGTAATGAACCTCCATATAAGTGTATCTTTACGTACTTGTAAAATCTTCTCCATTTAAGACACGTGAGATTTTCATGTGAGTAAAAGAATGTATACATTACCTAAATGTTCACAATCTTCTACAGGTATAGTGATACAATCAGGAAAGCAGAGATGAAGAGGGAGGGAAAATCTGGAGGTGTTCAAGGACATTTAACAGATTCCCCCCCCCCCCCTTCCTGGATTCTGCCAAATTTTCACTGAGGGCAAAAGTTTTAAAAAGTTTTTTCAAGACTCTAAATACTCAGAAATCCCTAATAATCAGAGTTTATGTAGTATTTTATATTGATAATTGAGCATCCTGATTTACAATTTGTGAAAAACGTACTTTTAGTGCCAAATATCTTCTTTATGGTGGTCTTCAAAAAGTGATCATTTATAATAATACTATTCAGTGCAACACAATAGTCAGTTATGGAACAAGCAGTCCCCTAACCCTATGTATAAACAAAAAGTTGCAGTGCATTGGTGTTGTATTTCCTAAAATAAACGTGAGTTCATTGACAATTTATGACAAAGTGTGTTTTTTGGAGTGGGGGTGCTGGGAGGTAGGGTTAAGAGAGTGAGTGGTATGAGAGTTCCATGGTTTGACATCTCACTTTTATGTTAGAGAATTCTAGCATCCAGGCTGTAGCTTTTCTAAGGAAGGTGAATGTTGCTTAAAAACAGATGATCTTGAAGAAAAGGAAAGAGAAAACCCAATAAATTAGAGCTGACAAATCAATTAGAAACATACATCTGGAGGAGTAATATCCTATATTTACAAAGTGCTTCACAGTTTCTTTTTTATAATTTTGTATTTTATTGTATTTATTTATTAATATAGCCAAAAAGACAAGAGAGTAGGACATTAAAAGGAACTATTGTTTTACATTGATTTTCTGGGGATAGTACAGAAAGGGTTTGACTAGCACTCATATGCCCAAGAAATATATCATAAAATATTAATAAGGCAAACATCTGTGCACACCACCTATCCCAACAAATAGAACAGTATCTAGCACTTGATGGCTGTGTAAACAAATTTCCCTTTTTTCTCACAGGTAGCAGTGTTCTCATTTTCATGTTTATAATTTTTTTAATTTTAATTTTATTTATTTATTTATTTATTTATTTATTTATTTATTTATTCTTTATTTTTCAGCATGATGAATAGACAGATGTTATTATCCCCAATTTATATTTTAGTATATGTGCTGCCGAAGCAAGCACTATCCCCAATTTATAGATGAAGGAATTGAAACTCCCAAGAGGTTGACTCTAGTTCCTGAAACCCTTTGTCTTTAATAATAAAGGTGTAAATATTACTGTGTTAGTTTCCTAGGGCTGCCATAATAAACCACCACAAACTAGGTGGCTTGAAACAACAGTATTATCTCACAGTTCTAGAAGCTAAAAGTCCCAGATCAAGGTGTCAGCAGGGTTAGTTCCTTCTGAAACACTTAATGAGAATCTACCATGCCCCTCTCTGCCAGCTTTTCTGGCAGTTGCCAGCAATCTTTGGCATTTCTTGGCTTATAGATGCATCACTCAAGTTTCTGACTCTGTAGTCACATGGTACCCTCTGTGTGTGTGTGTCTGAATTTCCATCTTCTTATAAGGACACCAATCATTGGATTATAGCCCACTTTAACCCAGCATGACTTTATCTTAATTCAATTATTTCTGCAAAGACCCCATTTTCCAAATAAGGTCACATTCATAGGTACCAGGGATTAAGACTTGGACATATTTTTATGGGGAACACAGTTGAACCTACAACAATGACTGTGGGTCATTGAATGAATGTTTTCTTAAAGCACAAGGACATCACCAACAAAGGTGATGCTTACTCTTTTCTGTCTCTTTCTGCTATATTTCCCATTATCCAAAGTCCCATCACCAATAAGTGATTGAACTCATAACAGCTTTTTTTTTTTAGTGGAGATGTAATCCACATACCATAAAATTCTCCCCTTAAAATGTATGATTTAGTGGTTTTTAGTATATTTCACAGAGTTGTACAACCATCACCACTGCGTAATTTTAGATTGCTTCATCACCCACAAAGTACCTGCATCCATGAGTAGTTACTCCCCGCCTCCTGCTACTCCCAGCCCTTTCTTTCCATCTAGAGATTTGCTTATTTTGAACATTTCATATAAGTGGAACCATACAGTATGTAGTCTTTTGTGTTTAGCTTCTTTCACTTACCATAATGTTTCCAGCATTTGATGAAATGATCATAAAATTTATATGGAAATTCAAAGATTCATAATAGAACAGTTTTGCAAAAGAAGAACAAAGGTGGAGGACTTATCTTTACTGATTTCAAAATTTAGTATAAAGCTACAGTAATGAAGGCAGTATGGTACTGGCATGAAGAAGATAGATAAATGAAGTAGCATACAGAAATAGAACCTTACGTTTATGATAAGTTGATTTTTTTTACAAAGTTGCTAAAGCAATTCAGTAGGTAAAAAAATAGCCTTTTCAGCAAATGATGCTGGGCCATTTGGATATCCATATGCAAAAAAATTAGAACCTTACCTCACACCATATACAGAAATTAGCTCAAAATGGATTGTAGACCTAAATATAAGAGTTAAAAATATAAAACTTCTGGAAGAAAACAGTAGGAAATCTTCATAACCCTGGGTTAGGCAAAGCATTTGTAGATATGTCAACAAAACAAAAATAAAAAATAATAAATTGGACTTTATAAAAAAATATAAGTTTTGCATTTAAAGGCACCTTTAAGTAAATGAAGACAGCCTCAGAATGGTGAAAATATTTGCAAATAATATATATGATAACATTCTTGTATCCAGAATATAAAAAGAACTCTTACTATTTATTAGTAAGAAAATATATCACCCAATTTAAAACTTAGTAAAAGATTTGGATAGACATTTCATAAAAGTAAATAGATAAATGGCTAAAAAGCACATGATAATATTCTCAACATCATTTGTCATTAGGGAAATGCGAATTAAAACCACAATGACTGTTTCCATAATTTGAATATTGTAGATAATGCTGCTATAAACATTCGGGTGCATGTATCCCTTTGAATTAGTATTTTTGTATTCTTTGGGTAAATACCTAGTAGTGCAATTGCTGGATCGTAGGGTAGTTCTATTTTGAACTTTTTCTTAACTATAGAGAACTGATGGTTTCCAGAGGGGAGATGGGTTTGGGGATGGGTTAAATAGGTAATGGGAATTAAGGAGGGCACTTGTTCTGATGAGCACGGGGTGTTGTGTGCAAATGTTGAATCACTGTATTGTACAGCTGAAGCTAATATTACACTGTATGTTAATTACACTGGAATTTAAATAAAAACTTAAGAAAATTAAAAAAATAAAACCACAGTGAGATACCGCCCCATACCCAGCACAATAGCTGTCTTCCTGGGTGTTAGCCTATGAAATGTGAAAACATGACTACACCCAGAGTTGAACATGAATGTTCTTACTATCATTATTTAGATTGGCCAAAGCTGGAGACAAACTACAATTCTGTCAATTCCGCTGGTGAACGGATAAGCAAAATGTGGCATATCCATATATTACAATACTACTCTGCAATAAAAAGTAATGATACAAGCTACAGTATGGATGCATGTCAAAAACATTGTGCTAAGTGAAAGATGTGAGATGCAAAAAAATTTATATTCTGTATTCCATTTATATGAAATATCTAGAGAAGACAAGTTTCCAGACCCAAAGCAGATTCAGGATAGCCTGAGGGTGGGGATGAGAGTGGAACTGACTGTAGACAGGTATGCAGGATCTATTTGGATGATGGAATGTTCAATAACTGAATTCTGGTCATAGTTGCATAACTCCTTAAATATACTAACAATGTAGTGAATTTTTTTTTAAGTTTATTTTTTTATTTTGAGAGAGAGAGAAAGAGAGACAGCATGCACGCAGGGAGGGGCAGAGAGACAGAAAGAGAGAATCCCAAGCAGGTTCCATTCTGACAGCACAGAGCCCAGTGCGGGGCTCAATCCCATGAACTGTGAGATCATGTCCTGAGCTGAAATCAAGAGTTGGACACTTACCTAACTAAGCCATTAAGATGCACCTAAAAATGGTGAATTTTGTGGCATGTAAATTATGCCTCAATAAAGCTGCTTTTTAAAAGGGGATCAAATTATATTCAGAGAAAAATTCAAAGAGTACCAGTTATTAAAGTCATACCTGTGAAATATGCCTTGTAATGAATGCTAATTATAAAAAGAAGGCTCCATGTGTTTTACTAAACATATGAAAGCATCTTAGGTTCAGAATTCCTATTCTTCTTTATAAAGGACAAACGAATCCTCAATGAATTAAACTTCAGTAGAAAGGACCTGGGAAAGATTAATGGAATAAAATTCCCTGTGGTGATCATGAAGCATAGGAGTGAATGTATCTTATGCGTCTTCTACATGACTTTAAATTTCAGTACACAACCATGTTAACTATATACCTAAACATCATTGCACACATTTAAATGTACCATTTTGCAAACTCACTATTTTCTTGCAATTATACCTGGAGTTATTTGATGGCATCACTGAAGGTGTGCATTCAAATTTGGTCATTTTTAGGTCATGATAAAAAAAAATAAATACCACTTTGGCTTTAAGAACAAATAATTCTAATAAATGAATCTAATCACCAGAAGCCTGACATCAGTTTTGCAAGTTTAAACTGAAGTGAACATTCAGTGGTTGTAAATGATTGTATATACGGAAGAAAAGTGAATAGGTAATCTAAATGGATGAGTTTATCTACACTATTGGATGGTTGCTACCATTTACTCAAATACTCACTGAGGTTGCCATTGTTAAAAAAAAATTGTCAATCAAAGATGAAGATATAAAAGCAAATTGGAAACTGAATTGGAAAGTAATTTTACTTTCAAATGGTTTGCAAATGTAGATGTTAAGTTTGGAATGAATGTCGTTAATGACCATAGCTGAAAGAGTTATACACCTGCTGATCACTAGAATATTATAATAAATGAGGTTGATTTTCCTGTTGACTACCCCATTTTTTCTCAACATGGTCTCATTACTTTTTCTATTACATTGCTGACCCTTAGCTATGAATGCTCACTTACAGATATAAAAATGTATTAACTCATATATGGGTTTTTAAAAATATATATATCTTTAAGTGTAAGAGGAGCAATGCCAGTGTTGCTTGTCTTTTTCTGCTTTGTTAGGTCACAGGAGGTTTGAGATGGTGAAAATCAAGCCTGTATTACAACTGAAGAGCTGTTTTACAAGCAGCCTTCCTTACAGCAACTAAATTGTCCCCAAAAAAGCACATGAGCACATGAGCATAATGAAGCTTTTAAGTAGTTCACACATATGCATTTATATTCTCTCTCTCATGAATGACTAATTTTAATTTTTTTAAAGTAGCAATTCAGCTTGCTTTCAGAACCATTTAAGCTTAGCACATGATTTTGTTTTCCCTCCAAAACCAAGTATTCTTGATTATGAGATAGGGAAGGTTTGCATATTTATTTTTGCAAAGACAGTAGATTAAGTTCTCATCACCATATGAGTGGCTTAGTCCTAATACCTCTGTCCTAAACTGGGCACGTGAGCATTTAGAAATTTTTCCAGAGATCAGAGCCATAATGGCTAGGTCTGATGGAGAACTATTTTGTGCAAACCAAAGACCTGACCTCTAAAAGGACAAAGTTGGGCTGTGTACCCACTGTATGGTTCTTAGGGAGCCTTACAGCCCAGGGGGCCTTTCTTTCTTAATAAATATTTTAGTTAGTAGAAAATGAAAGGCTAAAAATACACAGCATTCACTAAACAATCCACGACCACCCAAGTTGACGATGGTTAGTACTTAGAATTTTCTGTGTGCCAGGCACTATTCTGAGCATTTTTCTTATATTCGCTTACATATGCAGTCCTCACAACAATCTTATGAGTACTATGGTTTTCCACGTTTTATTAATAAAGAAACTGAGGTACAAAAGGTTAAGTAACATACCCGCTGTCACACAGCTAAGAAATGGTGAAGCCAGAATTTGAACACAGAAAGTATGGCTTTGAAATTAATGCTCTTAACCATTACAGCTTATTTCCACACTTGTTGATAATGAGTAGTCTAGAATAATAACAATTGATCACAAAAAAAAAAGCAGTACTCAGAAACTACTATTAACTCAAGACAACACTGATGATGAATTGATAATGAATTGTCCTTTCCCCAAACTGCAGAAATCCCACCTCTGTTGTGTTTGTACATGTGCGTACTGGGAACTCTTACAAATCACCAAACCTTTCAGGGCAGTCAGACTTCTTTGTGGAGTTTAGAATGAGAGACTGCTTGAAACTCTAAAATGGGCTTGGGAGTACCAAATGCTAGTAACCCTTTTAAACTCAATTAGAATGTTACTAGAAGTGATAAAACTGAAATTTATGGAACTGCATGTTATTCACCCATGAAAACAAAGGAAAAGATTTGCATATTTGCATCAGATTATGGCCCATAAAATGGACTGTAGTTACTGACCTAGAACACCAAGAGGGAATGAAAGAAATTCAGTAATAGAGGTTGAAAAACATGTTGTGGTGAGTCAAAAAAAAAAAAAAGTTGTAATTATTTTTAATTTGGAGTCTGAGGTGTTTTCAGGGAGGAGGTAGCATTACAACCCAAACTGTGATGGATGAATATAATTTCAGCTGGCATAATCAGAGAAGGGGCTTTCAAGGGAAACGCATAAGCAAAGGCACCAAAAAACAACAGGAGGGAGAGTATGTTTAAGTAGAAAGCATGCTGGTATTGTCATTGTGGCAGCCCACTCCAGTGTTCCATGTCACGTCCTCTGGGTCCACGTCCGATATCAGCTGCAGCTGCAGGGGTGGTTTGGAGCAAGCTTGCTTGGATAGCTTCCCATATAAAGTGCCATCCAGGACTTTCTTTGATGTTGTGGGAGCCTACTACTCCACCCACAGATAGGCATAGCCTGAAAATACTAGGGAGGTTAGGCCCCCCAAGGCAACCCTTAACCATTGCGGGGAGTTGGAAGGTAGAGAATATATGCTCCCACCTCCTCTCTTCAAGTGGACACTTCTGGGAGATGCTCTGTACATGTTTCCATGGTCCTGGACATCCTGGTGGGATGCAGCCCCTGTGGTCTATAGCAGTATTGTTGACAGCGCATTCTTATCTTGGCTTTTCCTCTTTTATTGTCTTACTCTCCCTCTTCCTTCATTCCTGTTTCATGGAATCAGCTCTCCAATAAACTACTTGCACCTGTGTCCTTTCCTCAGCCTGACAGCTAATTGGAACAGTGAAGCCCAGATGTTCAAAACAGGGCAGAATCAGTGATTCACAGGGTTCCTCACTAATAACTGAGAGGATTGTAAGTATGTGAAGCCTATGGTGGCACGGTGAAGTGACCTCCAAGAACATGAAAATTAAGAAAGTCAGATTAACCTATGAGCTTTTAATTGCAAGATAATAGTTCCTGAATCAGAGGGGTGTTGTCTTTGTTTTTGTTTTTTTACAAATTTTTAAAAGAAGAATTTGTGAATGGAATGTGTGTGCACATGCACACACATACTTACAAAGGCAAACATGGGCTCTGTCCAGCCAAACAGTCTTAGTTACCAGATGCTAAATATTTTGTTCCCAGGAGCAAAGATTCTTCTACTATTGATGTTTTTATAGGCACTGTCTGCCCAAAAGAAAATCAGCATCTTGTTAAGAATGTAGTAGGTACTAGGATCAATTAGATCTGAGTTTAAATCTGCATTCTGCTAGGTGTCTGAGAACTAAAGCTTCAGTTTCCTCATCTGTTAAGTAGAGATAATACTAATAGACATCTTGTGGGGTTTATGGGAGCACTGTGACATAATGCATCTAGAATATTTAATACAGTGTTGGCATATAGGAAATGTTCAATACATAATAGATATTTTTCAAGGTTTTTTTTTTTTTTAGGGAAAGAGAGAACATGCACAAATAGGGCAGGGCAGAGAGAGAGGGAGAGAGAGAATCCCAAGCAGCCTCTGCACTGTCAGCACAGAGCCCGATGCAGGGCTCAGTCTCAGGACCTGTGAGATCATGACCTGAGCCGAGATCGAGTTGGACACTTAACCAACTGAGCCACCCAGACACCCCTAATAGATATTTAATAATAATATCACTACCTTTTCTTTGGGGAATGCATACATCAAGAACTGAAGTCTAAGTCACTTGTTCTGATTGTGTGCCAAGCACGAAGACCTTCTGAAATTTGGTAGATATTTTTTCTTTAGATGAATTACCACACTCTAGTGGATTACTACACTCATCTTTCTAGCTTTGGATCATCCTTTCAGGAGGCTTTAACTGGAGTCATAGTGTAAGACACATGTTTGTGACCTATTAGAAAATTGGATCCAGACTGGAAGCCAGAATTGAGCAGGAAATGGTTTTAAAAGAGTGAGAAGGGGAGAAGCAAAAGGGTATGTGGTTTTTATCAGATGAACAAGTATTGTATTGAAAGTGTTTGGCTGTGGTTCTGCGAGGAGGGCACCAAGGCAGCCTTGTCACTGCTAGCACAGCATGTGGCAAATAGTGGCCACTGAGCATGAATGAATGAAAGAGCTTCAGGCTATTATGGTAGTGACCATACAGTCATATCACAGAAATCATGGTGGATTTTAAAGAGGCAATTTTAACATTCTGCTACTTACCTAGCTGTATTTCCATACACTAGTAGCTTCCTTAGTTTATGGAGTCTAATTTCCCTATCTAAAAAATGGAGAATGAATATACTGCCTTTAGTGAAGGATTTTTGTGAGACCTAATAAGATAACGTCTATGAAATGTGCTAAAACAGCTACTGAAGAATGTTTATTTTTCCTTCCACACTGGAGAATGATTTCTGCAACTTAGCTACTTCCATATCTCTGGTGCCTTGTGTTGTGCTGTTAAGGCATTGACTGAATGCTAGTTGAATGAATTAATGAAATCAGGAAGAAAATTTGAAATGGAGACCTTGAAGTTGAACAATTCCTAGTGATGATGGGCTACAAAGTAGGGCTATCTGTATAAGGTGCTAAAATGGAATAGATGTGTTGATTGTCATGGTGGAAAAGGTTTAAGTTTAAATTAAATTTTGCTCTCTTGTGTAGATAAAGTTACCCAGAATGGTGGCAGAAGAAAATTGTGATCTAGGTGCCAGACTTGCCCAGAAATATGAAAGAATGGCCTGTAGATAAATGGATCAGTACTGAGTAAACTTAGGGAAAGTCGTTTTTAATGTTTTAAAGTTTTAAAATAAAAAAAATAAGAAATGCAAGTGCATGTAGACCATCCATCAGTCATATTCTGAATCAAACAATGTCTTATTACATTTTTTTAAAAAGGAAGCTTAACAAAGTATGTTTTCTGACCACAATGGAATTAAATTAAAAATCAATAGCAATGCAATATATAGGAAAGACTGTACTTTTTGGAAATTAAATAGCACACATCTGAGTAACCCAAGATTCAAAGAAGAAATCATTTGGGAAATTAGAAAATATTTCAAACTGAATGAAAATTACAGTACAACATATCAGAATTTGTGGGAGACAGCTAACATAATGCTTAGAGGAAAGCTTTATAAGTTTTAAACGTTTGTATGAGAAAAGAGAGAGGTTTAAAATTAATTATCTAACTTTTCACCCTAAGAAGTGAAGGGGGAAAAACAACAAATTAAACCTAAAATAAGTAGAAGGAAAGAAATAAACATAGAACCAAGAATAAATAAAATTGAAAACAAAGAATAGAGAAATTCTACAAAGCCAAGAGTTGTTTCTTTAAAAAGTTAAACTTAATAAACCATAGAGGGATTGAATAATAAAAAGAGAAAAGTCACAAATTACCAATATCAAGAATGAGAGACAGGATACCACTACAGATCCTACTAATGTTAAGTGATAGTAAAGGGAATAATATGAACAACTTTAAGGCAATAAAATCACAATGTATTAAAACTGAAACAACAAAAATCAGAAATCTGAATAGCCTCATAATCTGTTAAATTGAATATATAACCAAAATCTTCCCACAAAGAAAGCTTTAGACTTACATTAATTCTACTAACATTTAAACTAGCACCATTTTAAGGCACCTGGGTGGCTCATTTGATTAAGCATCCGACTCCTGATTTCAGCTCAGGTCATGATCTCACAGTTGGTGAGATCGAGCCCTGCATCTGGCTCTGCACTGACAGCATGGAACCTGCTTGGGATTCTCTCTCTTCCTCTCTCTGTGCCCCTACCCTCCTCAAAATAGATAAATAAACATTTAAAAATAAAAGTAAATAAACTAGCACTATTTTAAATAAATTTTCAGACAATAGAAGAAGAGGAAACTCTTCCCAAATCACTTTATGGGATTAGCTTAACTCTGTTATCAAAACCTGATATAAATATCATGAGAAAATACAAACCAATGTACCTCATGAACACAGGTGTAAAATTCTTCAACAAAATACTAGCATAATTGAAATTTATACCAAGAATACAAAGTTGGTTTCACATTTGAAAGTCAATCAGTATAATTCAAAATATGGACAGAATAAAGGAGAAACACAACAGGACTATCTCAATGCAGAAAAAGCATTGGACAGAATTCCATACCCTTTTCATGAATTAAAAAAAAAAACCTTTAAAAAAACTAGAAATAGAAAAGACAAGATCCTCAATATGTTAAAGGGAACTTACATCTAACATGATATGTAATAGAACCATAGTGAACATTTTTCCCTTATGATTAGGAACAAGGCAAGGTTTTCTGCTCTCATCATTTCAATTTAGTATATGCTGGAGGTGCTAACCACTGCAGTAATGCAAGAAAAAAATAAAAAATAAAAATATTGAAAAAAACAGAAATAAAGTCTTTATTCACTGAAGACATGATTGTTTATGTATAAAATCCTCAGGAATCTACAAAACAACTACTAAAAGTAATGTGTGAATTAAGCAAGGTCACAGAAATAATTATATACAAAAATCGATGAAATTTTTATGTACTAGTAGCAATTATCTTCAATCACATCAAAAAACAAAATACTTAGGAATAAATTTAACAAAAGCTGCACAAGACTTCTAAAATTAAAGCTGTAAAATATTGTGAAAGAAATTAAACAAGGCCTAAACAAATACATGATAAATACCATGTGAGTGGATTGGGTAACTCAATATTGTTCTCCCCAAATTGATCTTATGGATTCAACACAATCCAAAACTCTTAACAACTTTTTTTTATAGAAAATGATAAGTGGATCCTAAAATCTATCTGGAAAAGCAAGGGCCTAATGAACCTCAAAAAACAAAAAACAAACAAAAAGTTGAAGAGTTTCTTCATCTACTTTCAAGACTTACTACAAATCCAGAGTGATCAAGACTGTGACATTGGCGGAAGAATGGATAAATGAAACAAATGGATCCATAGAAAGCCCAGAAATAGATCCACACTCACACATATGCAATTGATTTTCAGCAAAGTACCATGGCATTTCTATTTGGAAAAGGAGAATCTTTAACAAATAGTGCTGGGACAACTTGATAAACATACAGAAAGAACCACACCCACTACCTCACATAATATACTGAAATTAATATTGGATGGATCATAGAATGAAAAACTAAAACTATAAAGATCTAGAAGAAAACGTAGAAAAGTATCTTCTTTGCAACTTTGGGCTAGGCAGGGATTTTTTAGGAAATAGAAAGTGCGACTGTAAATAATGATAAGCTGGACTTCATGAAATTAAAAACTTCTGCTAATCAAAAGGTATCATTAAGCAATAAGCTAATATAGATAATGTGTATATGAGTTTCTGTGTACTATTGATACTTTTGTGTGAGAAATTACTTCCAAATAAAACGTTAACAAAAGATACCATTATGATAATAGGCAAGAAAGTATTCACAATGCATATATATGACAAAGGACAAATATCCAAAATATATAAAGAATTCTCAGAATTATAAGAAAACAACCCAATAAAGTTGAGCAAATGACTTAACAGACATTACACAAGACATACCAGTAAACACATGTAAAAGTGGTCAAGGTGAGAGTACCTGGCTGGCTTGGTCATTGAAGTGAGCGACTCTTGATCTCAGGGTTGTGAGTTTGAGTCCCGTGTTGGGCATAAAGCTTATCAAAAAAGAAAAAAAAGTAGTCAGTGTCATTCATAAGACAAATGCAAATAAAATCGCAATGATATTTGTTCATACCAACCAGAATTGGCTAACATAAAAGTCTGCTAGTACCAAAAGTTGTTGAGAGTATGGAACCACTGCAACCACTTTGGAGAATTATTTCTATAAAATTGTACATACTTATTCCCCAACTACCCAGTAATCCCATTCCTAGTTATCAAGAGAATAAAAATACTTGTTCACAAAAAGACTCTACAGGCATATTCAGACAGGCCTTATTTATGAGAAACCTATAAAATATCTATAGAGTCTATAAAATTATACATATTTATTCCCCAACTACCCAGTAATCCCATTCCTAGTTATCAAGAGAATGAAAATACTTGTTCTCAAAAAAACTCACAGGCATATTCAAACAGGTCTTATTTATGAGAAACCCATACCGGAAATAAGTATCCATCAACAAGAGAATGGATAGATAAATTGCATAGCCATACAAGCCTCAGCAATTAAAGAAAGGAACCATTGGTGCATGTTACAACATGGATAAATCTCAAAAATGTCATGTTAAGTGAAAAAGCCAGTCACAGAAGAGTATATGCTACACCATTTCATTTATAAGAATTTTGAGAACAGACAAAACTTAGACATGATGTTAGAAATCAGGAGTGATGATTGATGAGAGGGGGCCAAGAGAGAACTTTCTAAAGTGATGGAAATGTTCTATATTTTGTTTGGAGTGGTGATTACATCAGTGTATACCTTTATCAAAGCACATGAGATTGTACTCTAAAATCCTCATTTCAGTTATACATATAAAATAAAGAAATCAAAGAGACTATAATTATTTGTTTTTATGATATCCATTCATCATGCAAGGTGGAATGTTGACTCTCCTAGTGTGAACAGTAAATTTATAAAACCCTTTACCTTGGCTAAAGACCCTGCATGATTTGGCTCTAGGCTACCCTTTCTACTTTATGCCCTCTTTTTACCTCCTAGGTCCTACCTAACCCTGCTGGCTTTATTATAAAGTAGATCATTTCTTGATGTTATCTAATTCTGTCTCTTCTTTGTTTTCTTCATTGCATTTAGGAGAACTAGCATTTATTTTTTCTCTTTCTCCTTTTTTACCTTGCTTTTCTCACCATCATATTCCCCAGTGTACTCCCAGGATACTGTCTGGTTCAGTGAGCTTTTTCTTAAATATGTGAATGAATAAATGTTCCTGTAGTTCTATATGTTGATAAAATGGTAGTCTGCTCAAACATTCTTCTGGAGTTTGATCCTTACCAATTCAAATAAAAATGACATAGTCTTTTCTCTATAAGCAAAGCAGAGCTTTAATAAGATTGTGCCCGGGGCGCCTGGGTGGCGCAGTCGGTTAAGCGTCCGACTTCAGCCAGGTCATGATCTCGCGGTCTGTGAGTTCGAGCCCCGCGTCGGGCTCTGGGCTGATGGCTCAGAGCCTGGAGCCTGTTTCCGATTCTGTGTCTCCGTCTCTCTCTGCCCCTCCCCCGTTCATGCTCTGTCTCTCTCTGTCCCAAAAAATAAATAAATGTTGAAAAAAAAAATTAAAAAAAAAAAAAAAAAAGATTGTGCTCAACTGAGTTTTGGTTGGTGCAACCAAACTTTTTGTATGATGTGAGGGAACTTTTTCTTCCCTCTTCTTTTCCAGAATCCCAATATGGTTTTCCTTCTATTTTTCTAATCAGAGCTTCTTACACAAGAGACCTAATAACATGACAATGCTTTCCAAACATATTTGATCCTGTGCCCTATTGGTAAAATGTTTGAGCACACTAACCACATAGGTACATTTATTTATTTCAAAAACACATTTATTTGGAAATGTGCACAAAAATAATATTTGTAAAGGATGGGATGAAAGATAGCTCTAACCACCCCACCTCCCCGTGTGCTCATCCCACTTTGAAGACACTGCCTTGGGGCAAATATTATACTATATTTACTTATACATCTAAATATAAAACTGCAGTAAGCTTAACACTTTTGCATTTTAACCTTACCTCTGACTATGGATTGAAAGGCTTTATTGCTTTTTAAATAAATTTATAGTATTGTTTAGTGCAGGTAGGGTATAATTTTTAGGTGGGGCATACTCTGAATTCATCTCATCTAATTTTTACTGTATTTATTCTTAACATTGTTCACTGATAGTTTTTCTACAGAACAATATGTATTTTAGAGGGAAAAAATAATGAGATTAGAAAAGTAGGAAGGGAGATAAGGAAAAGCTATAGAAAAGACCATGTTGGAGCACCTGAGTGGCTCAGTTAGGTAAGCATCTGACTTTTGATTTTGGCTCTCAGGTCATGATCTCACAATTTGTAAGATCAAGCCCTATATTGCACTCTGCGCTGATAGCACAGAGCCTGCTTGGGATTCTCTCTCTCTCTGTCTCTCTCTCTCTCTCTTTCTCTCTCTCTCTGCTCCCCACCCCCCCCCCACTTGCATGCACACTCTCTCTCTCTTTCCAAATAAATAAATAAACATCTTATCGCTTCTCGGCCTTTTGGCTAAGATCGAGTGAAATAAATAAACATCTTTTAAAAAAGAAAAGGCTATGTTGACTTAAAATATTTAATTACACTGTAAATATTAATAGTAGTTCATTTGAATGAAATGTTGTCAGCTTGGGGGATTACTAATTGTAGAAAATTAGCAGTTTGTACATGTAGATAAAGTTGCTAAAAATGGTAGAAACATCACTATTCTCCAGTAAAAAGACAGTCTTTAATAAGCATCAGCTCTACCATATAGCAGCCTGAGACAGGTTTGGAGATTTTAAGCCTCCTGTTGCCTCTGAGACCTAAAGGAAGCAGAACATAAAAATGAGCCTCTATCAATTTGAAGCAGACCTAATCTTTGTGATCATGGCTGTGGTCTAAATCTATTAAAGATGTTCAAATTCAGTGTCCTTGGTATCACTGCGGCTTGACCTGAATAGTGAGCAATAAACTTGTGTATTATAATTCTGGTTTGAAGATATGTGCTTAGGAAGTGAAACCGACAGTCAGTGTTTTGTGTCTGTCTCTAAGCAGACTAAGAGCCTATATAAAATGACAGGTGCATTTCTAGGGAAAGAAACCCATAATGTTTTCCTATTTAGTAGGTGACAGTATGTCCCAAGATAACACAAGCTTAAGGGGCTGGAACAAGCATGGTTATTAAAAGCTAGCAGTTTCTCAGTTCATACAAATTGAATTTTTTCATAGGCTAGAAGACTGTGGAAATCTAGTGTAGAGTACTGAAATAAATTAGCATATTAAGTGAATTTATACATTCAGGCTTGTGAGCACTTTGAATTTAAGGAAGAAACTTTATTACTCCTTGAAAGAAAAAAAAAGGCAGTTCTTAAATTCTGTGTTTGATCTCCCTATTGGAAAGGGCCTATATGATAAACTATATCATTTTGGTGATTATCCAAAGCAGCGGTTATTATATTGATGAAAATCTTTCTCTTTTCTTTCTTTTTTCAGAATTACTGATTTAGGGAACATTAAAAGAAGATTGTATTTATCAACGGTCCATAAGGAACTGTCCTCAACTCCTCTCCATGCAAAAATCCCACTTTTCATGATCAAGCGCAAAATTGTAAGTGTCACATGAATGTTGCTTAAAATATTAAATTTAAATTCAGCAAATACTAATTATGGGCCTACTCTGTGTATAAGGTACTTTGTTAAGTATATAAAAATGAATAAAATGCATACTCTTCCTTTCCCTCCCATGAAAGAGCTTAAAATCCACTAGGTGGGAGAATATAATTATTTGAGCATCTGGAATATTACCAAAACTGATAGAAAGCTCAGTGAAGAGAGAAGTTCTACTGGTACCATGAAAGGGAAAGAAGCCCATCTGACTGCAGGATGAAGAAAGGCTGCATGAAGAAGATTACAGTTAGTTGGGCCTTTGAAGGACTGTAAGAATTCAACAGATAGAGAAGGGAAGTGAGCATTTCAAGCAGAAGGAACAGCATGAACAGAAGCTTGAAGGCTGGAAATTGGTACACATTTGGAGAACAAAGAATGATTAATCATTGTGGCCAGATTTTCAAAAAATAGCCTTAAGGAAACAGCAGTCCTGTAATACAACAGTCAGATATAGGTTGGGAGATTTTATGCCTATTGTGTAACCTCTAAGACCTAAAGCAGCAATAATGTATGGAGATGTAAACTGTAGGTTACAGGCCAAGAAATTTGAGCCTGATATGACTTGACTAGTCTTTCTCAAACTTCAGTTATTTTAGTACTACTCTCATGACTTTACCATGTTTGTGTACAACATGTGATTAATACTTTCCTTTAAATAACTCACCTTTGGGGATCTTAAATACATTTATTTTAGAAGAAACCTTTTACCACTTACTCAAATGTATGGATGCCAGTATAAGGAAGGATCATGAAAAGTCAGGTGAATATGACACCTGGAAACTAATAAAGCTCTAATAACTGATTCTAAACAAATGGAGATCTGTGATGTGTCAGACAAAGAATTCAGAATAATCTTCTTTTTTTTTTTAATGTTTATTTATTCTTGAGACAGAGACAGAGTGTGAACAGGGGTGGGGCAGAGAGAGAGGGAGACACAGAATCCAAAACAGGCTCCAGGCTCTGCACTGTCAGCACAGAGCCCGACGCAGTGCTTGAACCCACGAACTGTGAGATCATGACCTGAGCTGAAGTCAGACACCCAACCGACTGAGCCACCCAGGCGCCCCCAGAATAATCTTCTTAAAGAAGTTTGGTGACCTACAAGAACATACAGACAGACAACTCAATGAACTTAGGAAAACAAACTACACACAGCACAGGATTTTTGACAAAGGAATAGAAAACATCAAAAATAAACTAATAGAAGTGCTAGAGCTGAAAAATATAGGAAGTTGAACTGAAGAATTCAATAGAGAGCTTCAAAAGCGATTCAACCATGCAGAAAAAAGAATGAGTGACCTGGAGGACAAGGCAATTGAAATTATCCAGTCAGGGGAGTAAAAAGTGAAATGAAATGACAAAGAGTGAAAAAACCCTATGAGAATTATGAGACACAAGGAAAATTTACATTATGGGAATAGTCCCAATATTCACATTATGGGAATTCCAGAAGAAGAAGAGAAAGGGAAAAGGATAGAAGGTGTATTTAAATCAGTAATGGCTCAAAACTTCCAAAACATGGGGAGAGAAATAGATATCCAGATCCAAGATGCCCAAAGAACCCCAAATAAGACTACACAGACATATTACAGACATATTACAATTACATGTTGAGTCAAAGAAAGAATTTTAAAAGCAACAAGAGAAAAGAGAGAAGTTACATACAAAGGAATTCCCGTAAAACTATGGGGAGATTTTTCAACAGAAGCCTTTCAGGCCAGAAGAGAATATGATAAATATAAAAGAGATATTGATAAATATTAAAAAAAAAAAAAACAAACTTAAAATCAACCAAGAATACGATACCTAGCAAAGCTGTCTTTCAGAAACAATGGAGGGATAAAGACTTTCCCAGACAAACAAAAGCTGATGGAATTAATTACCACTAAACCTGTCTTACAATAAATGCTAAAGGGAGTTCTTTGAGTAGAAATAAAAGTCCTCTAACAACATGCAAATGTAAGAAGGCAATGTAAAACTCACTGTATATGTAATAGAGTTGGAGTCTATAACAGGGCAATTAGTGGTGCATAATTCATTTATAATAATATAAAATTGCATTCACCCTTATATGTTTAAGTATGGTTTCCTTATTCATCTAAGATTTTTTAGAGTTCAATGTTAGGTGGTTTCCAAGAGTTAAATTGTATGTGAGACCAATACACTTTTCTGTTTGCGGTTAAATGAATCAAATCTGTCTTTACCTTGCTTTTGTGGGTTCAGTCCCCTTTGTCAGTTAATTAACTGAAGTTCTAGATATTTTCTTAAATTTTAACTGATCATTCTGTACATGGCTATAATCCACACACACACACACACACACACACACACACACACACACAGTGTTATTTGTAGGAATACAGTATTTGAAAATCAAATACTATCTTTCTTTACAAGTGAACCTTGATAACATCGCAAGTGAACTTGATTGACCAATATTTCTTATTTAACAAATAAGTCACATGAATTTGTGCTAGCAGCACCAGGTATCTAACGATATAAGAAGTGTACTGCCGAAACTAAAAAATAAATAGTAATATGTGTAATAGGTCCTGTGGGGCAGTGTTCTTTGATTCATCTACCTCATCTTCCCACTCTCCAGTTAGATGACTCAGTGGAGAATAGTTACATGTAGTTTTTAAAAAATCCTGGTGTGAAGAAAGCAAATTGGTCGCTATTTTAGGTAAGTTTAAGTCATGCTAAATTTTAAAAGGCAAAGCAGTCATAATATTTGTAACATATCTAGAACTTTTTCCTCAATGTGGTTGAATCTAGAAAGAATTGTTCACTTATATTTGAGATAGTTCTAAGCAATAAGCAAAGATAAAATATTTTTTCTATAGTGTTCTGGTTGAATCTGGAAAGAATTGTTCACTTACATTTGAGATAGTCCTAAGCAATAAACAAAGATAAGACATTTTTTTCTATAGCATTCCCCATCCCAGTGAAATCACCAAGTCATAACTGCTTGTAATGTATTCTAATTATTTTATATTTTGTTAAATACAAACCCATAAGTAATATATAGAAGTTAAGAGCATGGTATCTGAATTCTGACAGTTACTAGTTATGTGACCCTGTGCAAGTTTCTGTTCATTTTCCTCATCTATAAAATGCAGATAATATGAGATATACATCCTAGTAAGATTGTTGTGGAGATTTACACAAGTATATAAACATGAGGCTTTTAGAACAGTGCCTGGCACAGTCTTAAGTCATAGATAAGGATTATAGCTTCAGTTTGGTCTTTAGTTGCTATATCTCCCAGGAAGCCCTCCATGATATCCCCTCTGTGGTTTAGATATTTGGGGTATAGTTCAGCATTGCCATTCACAAATTCATGATCTTCATAACCCTTCTTCAGTCTGTACCTAAATCATATTTGCTTATGTATCTCCCCGCCTTTAGACTATAAGCTTGTCTTAATTGACTTTTATCCCTAGTCCCTATAAGTACATGGCATGTAGTAAGTGCTCCATAAATATTTGTTCAACCAAATTGGCAAATCTTACTGTGTCTCCTGACATGGGAGAGAAAATAAATGAGTTTGTCATGTACCTTTCTAAATGTGCTTGATAATCCCAGAAGTATTCTGTACTATTCAAACAGATATTTAAAAATTCAGTTCTAAAACTTATACTCCTTTCCCCTCAATCCAAGAGATGCTACAGCAGCAGAGTGTCTTTCATCTCCACTGTTAATGCAGTCTATTCCCATTGGGCCCTTATCGAATTAAAGCTGAACCGTGTTTTAGGGGAACCTTCTATAGCAAGAAGTAAGATGAGAGAAAGCACCACCCATTCAGAATGCCATTGCTAGGATCCTCCTTGGTGTTGGTGTGGTGTTGCTCTAGTTCTCTGCTTTTTGCCAAAACTTTCTTCACATCTACTTTCTTAGGAACTATAGATACTTTGGTGATAAACTTTGAAGCGCAGTATTTTTAAAGCTCTTTAGCTAACATTTATAAATCAGAAATTGTCAATATTGTCTGTTGTGCAGTGAGCAGTCAGCTGAAGCCAAGTGGCAACTGCACACTTTTAACAGAGCTTTGAGCTCTGTGTGAAGTTTAGTCCTCTCCACTCATAAAGAATGCAGGTGCACTCAGACCCTTCCTGCTTCATACATTTGGGTTATCTACATAGGCCCTCTGAGCATACAGTTTGCAACCTCAATTTAGAGGATAATTGCTAAATACTCCACTTTGCTTGGTTCTTTAGCTAAAACCTTTACATAGCCAAAGGCAGCAAATAAATATTCTTATAGCCACACCAATATGAATATTTATGTATAGGCCACTTACTATTCCAGTTACCATTAAATGTTCAACCTTTCAAATAAAAAATTTTTTTTTCATGTTATTCTTAATTATGAGTGCTTCACTTTAACATTTAAATTACAACAATTTCTTCTTTTAACTTAGGTTTTCAATGGTAAGAGCAATTTGAAAAATTAATAACCATCAGATTAAACAATGGAGATAGCCACTTAGTCAAGACTCACTGAAATCAATCTTCTTTTTCAATATAATTTTAGTTAGTTGGTGATGGTATCAGATGAACATCAATGTCTTGCCACCAAAGTATACATTAATGTATAGTATATCTAATTGTATCTGAATAGGAAGTTCAGGTATGAAATATCATTGAGCATGAATCATTCATTGGAGCTATAAGGAAGTGGTATGATAAATTATAATGCCAAAATCTTTTAGTAACCTTTACCACTCAAATACCCAGTGTTTGTCATTTAAATGACAATTCTTTAGAGGTTGTACTTTCTTTAACCACAACTCTGTTGGATTATGTTATGGCTTTTATTACAAACTGAAAATGTGGTATAATGTTTTTAAAACTTCCCTTCAAAGATCATTTTTCCCATAAAGCTAGTGATATAGAAGTTTTTGGTTTTTAACAGTATTTAATTTCTTGAGTGTCACTGAATGAGAAGGAAATAGAGGAAGCAGGTTTATTTAGACACAAGATCATTTAGATATACATTTAAGATACTAGAGAATGTTTATAACCTTCTGGTGCTTATTTGAAGGTTTGTAAATGTTTTCATTTCCTTTTTGAGAATATCATTTAAAAATACCTGTTTTTCTCACTCTACTCACCTGTCAGTTTAATATGGATGTTGAAGAAATTTGGGGAAAGAAGAGCAGTCCCATGCCTTCTTTTGCTGGCCCTGAATGGTTATGTGAAGTAGGAACAACTACATAAAAATGTTTGTTCTGGAAAACAGATGATTGCCTCATAAATTACATGAATAGGCACAGTATTGTTAGAGTTGAAGTGTGGTCTCTACAGCTAGTTTGTAGGGATTCAAATTCTGGTTGTCACTTCTGTCTGTGAGCCCTTGACCAAGTCAGTTAATCTCTCTGTGCTTCATTTTCTCATCAGTTACGTGGTGACATAAGAGAACCTGCTTCCTAGAGGAGTTGTTAGGATCAAAACAGTTATTACCTAGAATAGTGCCAAGCCCATAGTAAGCACTCAGTTAATGTTGGTTGATATAGTTATTATTTTATTTTCTTTTGACATAAATCCATGTTTATCGACTTATGAATATAGTGTCATAATAAACTTCTGAATTTATAGTTCATTTCAGTTGGCAAATATTTATTGAGTCCTTGCTCAGGTCTAGGTCTGTGCCAAATGTTAGGAATCCAAAGGTAAATGACACAGAGTCTTTCTCATCAAGAGATTATACTATGGCAGAGGAGGCAATGTAACACATGAACAATGAATGATAATGGGCTCTGGTGAACACCAAGCTAATCTTAGGAACCAAATGCTATTAAAGGAAAATATCAGATATATCTAGCCAAGTTGGGGGATGTTATAGTGTGTTTGTGACAAATTGTGACTACACAAAAACAAAAATAATGAAAGTTTATGTCACATTTAATCCATTAACTGATTCAAATGTACATAATTACAGTGCTAGAAAGGAAAGCTAGATGAAACCATAAAGGGGATTGAAAGCCATGTTGAGAAGTTTGAATTTTAGCCCATTAGAAATTTAAAAAATATTTAACATGGAGGAGTTTTGTAGTATGATCTGTATTCTAGAAAATAACTATGATATCAGAATGGGAAAAGCTAGAGGCTGAGTGACCAGTTAAGAGGCAATGCAGAAGTGTAGGTGAGATGTATAAGCCTGAATCAGAGTAGTAGCAAAGAAGTAGATGAGGAGGACAGATAAGAAAGAGACTTAAGAAGTAAAATCAGTGAAAAAAATGGAGAAAATGGCACTGAGACTCACTGGACTTAACACCAAGTTAAACACTGTGGAATATCAATAAAATTGAAGTCAGAAATATAGAAACTATTGAAACAAAAGCACAGGGAGGAGGAAAAAAGCCTAAAAAGAGATGAGTACTGTCCAAATGGCTTGTGAAACAGTATCAGCCAGTCTAATGTGTGTATAATCATAGTAGTAGAAGAAAAGCAAGGAGATTGAGCACAAGAAAATTTATAGACATGATGGTTAATTTTTTTTTTAATTTGAAAAATATACCCACAGATCCAGTAAGCTCAACAAACCGAGTTGAAGATCACTCAAAAACCACACCACAGCACACCATGGTGTATCATAACTTAAAAAACAAACAAAAAGAAACAACCCTAAAACCATGCCCTTGGTACGTCATAAATTGCTAAAGATCAATGATAAAGAGAAAATCTTAAAAAACATCCAGAGGAAAAAATACATTATACACCAGAGAACAATGATAAAATATATCACAGCTTCCCATCTGAAGCAATGAGAATAAGAAGATAATGGAATGATGCTGGGGAAAAATTTTTTTAACCTGTAAACCTAGAATTCTTTATTTGGTGAAAATATCCTTCAAAAGTTGGAGCAAAATAAAAACATTTTCAGACTGAAAAGGTGAATTTATTGCCAGCAAACTTGCTCTACAAAAATATTAAAGGAAGTTCTTCAGTCTGAAAAAAATACGTACCAGGTAGAAATGTGGGTGTAAATGAGAGAAGAGTGCCAGTAATGTTAAATATGTAGATGAATCTAAAAGATTCTTTATTCATATCATAATTTCTTTAAAAGTATTTGTTGAAAGCAAAATAATAATGGTATAGAAGAAAAATATATGAAATATATGACATTAACAAAAAGAATGGTAGAGATATTAGTACATGTTTTTTTAGTCTCTTAAGCATGAGATATTCTATTATTACCCAAAGTTAGAGTGTGATAAGTTAAAGATTCATATTGTAAATTGTAGTGCAATCATTAAAAAAAAGGGGGGGAGTATAACTAATCAGCCAATTGATTAGATTAATGGGACACTAAAAATGTATTCAATGCTAAAGAATATAGGAAAGAACTAAACAAAGAACAGATGGGACAGATTGAAAACAAATAGCAAGATGGTAGTCCTAAACTCAGAAACATCAGAATAATTACATTAAATGGAAATGGACTAAATTCTCTGACTAAAAGACAGAGATTGTAGATTAATTAAAAAGCAAGATACCATAGTATAATGTTTATAAGAAAGGTATATTAAATCTAAAGACACAGGTGAAAAATTTAAAAAGAAAAAGGTTATACCATGCAAGCACTAACTCTAAAAAAGCTAGAGTGACTATGTTAATATCAGATAAAGTAGACTGCAGGAAAATGAATATTATTTAAAGAAGCATATTTCGTAATGATGAGGGAATCATCTCATGTAGAAGATATAGCAAACCTAAAAGTAACAGATCCAAAGAGAGAAACATAAATACACAATTTTAGATGAAGATTTCAACATTCCTCTCTCAGATTTCCCTGCACCTGAAGCACCTAAAATATGCACAATTAAATAATCAAGAGAATATATCAATGGCATAAAAAAAATGGACAGTGGAGAAAATAAAACCAAAAGTTTGTTCTTTGAAAAGATATAATAAGTGATAAGCTGTTAACTATATTAATCAAGAAAAAAAGTACACACATTACCAATATCAAGAATGAAAGGGAAAAGGGAAAATAAAGGAATATTATGAACAATATTTTGCCATTAAATTTGACAATTTAGATGAAGTGGGCAATTTCTGTCAAAGACAAATTACTAAAACTGATACTAAAGGAAATTAAAATTTAAAATACCATATATTTATTTATAGGAATTGAATTTGTAATTAACATTCCTGCAAAGAAAATACAGGTCCAGAAATCGACATCCAGGCTTTACGTATAATTCTACCAAACATTTAAGAAAAAAATAATACCAATTTTAAACACTCTTTCAGATAATAAAGGAGAATGGACATTTCCCAAATCATTGAATAAAATGAGGTCAGCATAATTCTGATACCAAAGCCAGCAAAGACATTAAAATCCCCAAAAGAGAACTATAAATCAGTATCACTCGTGAACATAAATATATGAATCCTTAACATCAAGTATTCAAGGTTGGTCTTATATTTGAAAATCAGTGTAAGTGATCACATTAACAGAATAATGGAGAAAAAAATCATAATATCATCTCAATAAATGCAGAAAAATCTTTTAACAAAAATTCATTAGCCATTTATGATTAAAACTTACATCAAACTAGGAATAGAAGGAAGCTTTTTCAACCTGATAAAGGGTTCCCATTAAAAAAAAATCTACAACTAAATGATACTTAGTGGTGAAAAAGTGACTGTTTATCCCCTAAGACAGGGAACAAAGCAAGGTTATCTACTCTACTTCTATTCAGCATTGTATTGGAGGTCCCAGCAAGTGCAGTAAGATAATAAAGAGAAATAAAACACATACAGATCATAAAAAAAGAAATAAAACTTTCTCTCTTTGCAGACAATATAATCATCTAAGTAGACAGTTCTAAGCAATCTACAAAAACTAAACAAAACCTACTAGATTAAGTGAGTTTTATAGGGTCACAGAATATAGCATAGATATAACCAAAGTCAATTGTATTTCTATATATTTCTATATAAGTTGTTTATAGCAGTAAACAATTGAAATTAAAAAATTTTTTTAATTTAAATATGTTTATTAAGTTTTTAATTTTAATTCCAGTATACTTCACATAAACAGTTATATTCATTTTAGGTATACAATATGGTTATTCAACAATTCTATTTTTAATTTTTAATTTTGAAAATATTTACAATAGCATCAAAAATACATAATATTCAGGAATACATTTAATAAAATATATGCTAGACCTCTACACTGAAGAGTATAAAACGTTGCTGACAGAAACTGAAGACCTAAATAAGTGGAGACATGTTGTTTATGGATCCAAAGAATGTATATCCAATTTAATCCCCATCAGAATCCAGCAGGCTTCTTTTTTTTTTAAGTTTATTTTTATTTATTTTTAGAGAGACAGAGACAGCACGAGTGGGGGAGGGGGCAAAGAGAGAGTGAGACAGAAAATCCCAAGCAGACTCTGAGCTGCCATCACAGAGCCCAACGTTGGGCTCGAATTCACAAAACCATGAGATCATGACCTGAGCCGAAACCAAGAATTGAATACTTAACTGGCAGGCGCCCAAGGCTTTTTTTTATTTTTTTTAATAGTTTTTGCAAAATTTATTAACAAATTCTAAAATATATATGGGAATTCAAAGGTCTTAAGTTACAAAACAATTTTCAAAACCTAAAAATTGTACCTCATGATTTCAAGACATGGTATAAAGCTACAGTAATCAGGACAATGTGTTATTGGCATAGATACCACTAAAAGTTTAGAAATAGACAACACATATAGTCAGCTGATACTCAACCAAACACGAGAGCAATTTAATAGAGATAGGAGCATCTTTTTTCAGAACTAGAACTTCTGAGCATCCATATGGGGAAAAGAAAATGAACCACAGCCCATATTTCACACCATTCACGAAAACTAAGACAAATCATAGATCTAAATTTAAATGCTAAAAATATAAACACTTTTAGGAGATTTCGTAGAACCCAGAAAACATTAACCCTAATAAAGAATAAATTGACAAAAATGGGCTTCAACAAAATTTAAAACCACTCATCAAAAAGACATTCTTAAGAAAATGAATATGCAAGCCACAGCTGGGAGAAAATATTCCTAATACATATATCTGGCAAAAGACATATCCAGAATATATTCTACAACTGTATAATAAAAAAAATGACATTTTAAAGGCAAAAACAATTGAACAAGCTCTTCTCAAAGATTATGCAATCAAATAAACATGTGAAGAGCTCCAGGGAGCTCCAGCTTCAGGGGAATTCAAATGAAAAACACAGTTACATTACTTCACCCACTAGAATGGCTAAAATAAAAGACACAGGAAATACGAAATACTCGTGAGGTATAAAGCAATTGTCATACATTTCCAGCATAGATGGAGAATTTCCAGCATAACCACTTTGGAAATATCTTTGGAAGTTTCTGATAAAGTTAAACATTTATCCATTGATCCAACAATTCCACTCCTTGGTGTATACCCATGGAAATGTAAGTATGTGGACACAAAACTACTTGTATGGGAATTTTACAATAGCTTTATTTATAAAAGCCAAAATCTTGAAATAACCCATATGTCCCACAACAGAAGATTGAACAGTTAAATTGTGGTATATTCACAGAATGGGGTACTACTCAGCAAAACAAGAATGGATTACTAATACATGCAACAACGTTGATGAACCTCAAGTATTAAGCCCAGTGAAAGAAGCCATTTACTATGATTCCATGTATATAAAGTAATAGACAAAACTAATCTAAGGTGAAAGAAATTAGTGGTTGCCCTTGAGAGGGGTGAGTTTGAGATTGACAGGGAAGCAGCACAAAAGATCTTTCTGGAGTGACTGAAATACTTTATAACTTTATGGTATGCAGGTGAATGAATGGTCAGAATCATAAACTGTGCCCTTAAGTCTGTGTATTTTGTGGTATGAAAGTCAAAAAGATTGTATGGTTAACATATGTTAAGCATATATATGTTAGGCGCTATTATATAAGTGCTTACATGTATTTAAACATTTAATCCTAACAACTCTGAGAGATGTATTATAATTACCATCATTTTACAAATGAGGAAAGCAAGGCACAGAGAGGTTAAGTAACTGTGAAGATTATCTAACTGGTAAATGGTGGAGGTGGAATCCAAACCCAGGCAGATAGGCTCCAGAGCCCACACTCTTGCATCCCTAGGAGGAATGTATTTAAAAGGAGTTGCCAGGAGGGTTTAACTGGAGGGAATTTCCAGACAGGTTAAAGAACAGAATATTATAATTAGATAATAGAAAGTAATTTCTAATTCCAAATTTTAAAAGTTAAGTGTTTCAGAGAAATGAAGTTAAATCTCAGGATGTGGCCATCTGAGTGGATTACTGAGTGAAAAGGTGAAGAAGCTTTTGAGGGAAAGGAGGTCAAGGGACTCAGGGTATTGGACAGTACTATAGAAGGTAAGGTGAATCTGGTCCCAGCATTTTTCGGGAATGTGTATGTGGGCTGGCAACAGTGTGTCTGCAGAAGTGGGAGTGACCAGGGACTGAACTGAAGATCAGTGAATATAAAAGGGTAGAAGAACCTGTGAATGCAATGCCTCAGACTTCAAAGAAGATAGGGTTCCCAATAGGAAGTTTAAGCCCTCTCCCAATGCGACCTAGCCCCATGGCCTCAAAATCAGAGGTTGTAGAAGCACATGTGAACTCCATAAGTGAGCTTTAACTCCAGAGTTGAAAGCTACTATCTTAGAGAAAAGCCAGGTTTCAGTTAAAGTAGGGTATTGCAGGACCCTTAGAAAAATACAGAGGATGTAAGTACTTATCAGTAGTAAGGATTTCAGAGGGCACAGTGAAAGATGACTTGAGAATTAGCAGGAGAAAGATGGGCTGCTATTTCAGGAAGAGACTGTGTGCTCAATGCAGATTAGGAATGGGAGGTGGGGGTCAACTGCTAAATAGGCATCATGAAGATACATTATAAGGAGCTTGCTTTTCTGTGGTTCAACCAGGAGCTGCAGCACTAATAGCCCCAACTTCTCCTTAACTTCCCTGTCTCTGCATAAGGACTTGTCAAGATTTGCTTTTCCTCAGGAAACTGGTTTTTGTATAGTAGTAATAGCTAATTGCTTCTCTTGACCATTCAGATATAAAATTGCTATTTTGATTTCTGTTTACACCATTTAATAAACAATATGATGGTGATTGAGATGAATATGGCCATTGTAAGCAGATTTTCTATGGAGATATTAAAGCTAACATGTGAAATATTGTTTTAAAGGGCACAAGAATAAACGTCTTTAAACCCCATTCCTTGTTATCATTTTAGGAACACAAAAACAGAATGAGGTTCTAAAATTGTGAGAAGAGATGTACTTTAGGATTGCTAGGCTATGAAATTGTGGTTTCTTATTTGTTGTTTCCTTTTAGAAAGGCACCACTAGCTAGAGCTGTGCGCAGTGACTCAGGCTCTTTCTACACTGGCAAAATGAATCCAATTATCTTCACATCTTTCCTGCAGTAATGGCAAGGAAAATCAGAAAGTGCTGGACGACCAAGAACTTGTTATTGCATGCATTTGACTGGTGTGCATGTGTGTGTGTGTGTGTGTGTGTGTGTGTGTGTGTTCACACAGTCTACTGGCCTTACACCAGTATATAATAAAGCCATAGGTCCAAAACATGAATCTGTAAAACCTAGAAATTCATGCTTTGAATCATTCTTTTGCCGTTTGCCAGCCAATTCCTTTATACAGAATTCCATGCTGGAGCTAAATAGTATAAACTCTCTTACTAATTGAAGCAACAAACTAAGCAAAACTGTCTTTTCTCTGTCAGATTGCTGTCTTTCTGGTACATAATTTTTAAGCCCATAATTAGGAATATTGTAAATCAAGAATTCTTTGCTAGACTAGAGTTACACATAGGAAGAAAGTGATTAGAGGTCAAGAAATATGTCAAAAAAGGGATTTTAAGACTGGTTGATCATCAAGAATAAGGAAAATAATATTTTATAAAGATTAACTATTGGGGTGCCTGGGTTGCTCAGTTGGTTGAGCATCCAACTTCAGCTCAGGTCATGATCTCACGGTTCGTGGGTTTGAGCCCCACATCAAGCTCTGTGCTGACAGCTTGGAGCCCAGCTCTTGGTTAGGATTCTGTGTCTCCCTCTCTCTCTGCCCCTCCCCTGCTTGCACTTTGTCTCTCAAAAAAAATTTTTTTTAATTTAAAGAAAAAAAGATCAACTATAATTCAGATAAGCTGCATATTGATAGTAGAAGTTCATACTCTTCTGAAACTCCCACAAGCCTATCACAGTGTTTATATGAATAATGAGTTATTTGTTGAAGCTTATGAAAAGTGGAACCTTTACAGATACCAGCTAAAAAACAGTAATTTCTATTTCCTCTAGCCAGTGGAGACTTATGAAAGTTATTCCCATCTTTCTCAGGAGCTACTCCCATCTGTACCTCTAAGAGATGAATTCACTAGTTATCAGTTCCCACACATTTATGGGGTTAGTTGAGTGATTATAAAATGAGAGTTTGAGGATTTTGCTTGAGGGAGAGCTTGGGAAGATGGTGGAGTAGGAGGACCCTGAGCTCACCCCATCCCACATTTCAACTAGGTATCATCCACATCCAAGTCAACAAACCAGAGGGTAATCTGAAGACTGGAGGAACATGGGGCGCCTGGGTGGCACAGTCGGTTAAGCGTCCGACTTCAGCCAGGTCACGATCTCGCGGTCCGTGAGTTCGAGCCCCGCGTCAGGCTCTGGGCTGATGGCTCGGAGCCTGGAGCCTGTTTCCGATTCTGTGTCTCCCTCTCTCTCTGCCCCTCCCCCGTTCATGCTGTCTCTCTCTGTCCCAAAAATAAATAAAAACGTTGAAAAAAAAAATTTTTGAAGACTGGAGGAACAAATTCCTCAACTAAATATAGAGAAGAAGCTGCAACCAAAAGTTTAGAAAGGGCAGAAAGGCAGAGGGAGGCTGCCTGCAGGAGGGAGGGAGCTGAGTGCAAAGAGGGCAGAGAAATGGACCCTTGCACCAGGGGGCTCACACAGGGAAGACTAATCCCCATAACATTTGGCTTTAAAAACCAGAGGGCCTGAGGTACCTGGCTGGCTCAGTTGGTAGAACATATGACTCTTGATCTTAGGGTTATGAGTTCGAACACCACATTGGGTGTGGAGTTCACTTTAAAAGGGGGGAGCACCTGGATGGTTCAGTCAGTTAAGCAGTTAAGTGGCTAAGTGGACAACTTTGGCTCAGGTCACAATCTCACAGTTTGTGAGTTTGAGCCCTGCATCAGACTCTGTGCTGACAGCTCAGAGCCTAGAACATGCTTCAGATTCTGCGTCTCCCTCTCTCTCTGCCCCTCCCCTACTCACACCCCATCAAAAAATGAATAAACATTAAAAAAAACCCAGAGGGGCTGAATTCCATGAGTTTATAAGACCAGTGGTACCTAGGGCTTTAAAAGTCAGCTGACTCAGTGGTGGGCAAGCCAGGAGGGTGAGTAATAGCTGGGCCTCCACCCTGAAAGAGACGGCAGTCTGCATGGAGAGGCAACAAAAAAAAACAGTAGTTTGCACAACCATGGGGGCAAATGGGAGACAGATCTGCACATACTGATTCCAGAGCGTGCTGGGGGACTTCTCTGAAAGCAAGGGAACTCGCAGATGCCATTTTCCTCCCCCATCTCCTAGCATAAGTACAGAGCCACCTTTGAGAAGTAGAGCTGCACAGATACTTGCTGCCTGACCCACTGGCAGTGTGCCATGCCCACAGGTTCTGTTGAGAACTAGCCAACTCCAAGCCTGCTGGCTTCAGCCCTCAGCTCAGGACAAATTTTGTGAAAGCCACACAGTGCACCCCACCCACCACCACTGCACACCACGTGCAGTCACCACGTTGGCCTAGACACTGCACCACACCCAACCATGAACCCCAGCCACCCTTTGTGTGCAGGGCCCACCCTGTCCAGTCATCTTTGCTCACCTTCGCACCCCTGGCAGCTCCAGAATGCTGCCCCCACCACTACAGCATTTTGGAGTGCCCCAGTGCAGACTTTGCTGATACTGCCACCCCACTCCCAAATTCCCCGGCAGGCACACCCTCTCAAAGCTGCCATGCCTGGGTCCCACTCGCACCACAGAGAGTAAGCATAGCCCACAAAAGGCAGAGAGTCAGTGCGGATAATTGCACTGAAAGGAAAAATGGCTCAGACATAGCAACAGGGTATAAGCAACACATACAGGATGCTCTCCTGAAGTGCCAAGTTTAGGTGAACAGGGGATACTACACTGCAGGGTGCCCCAGGACCTCTTCTTTATAAAGTCACTACTTTCAAGTTCAGAAGACAAAACTGACTTTCGTAACACACAGAAACAGACATAGAGAGGCAGACAAAATGAGACTAAAAATTTATCCCAAGTGAAAGAACAAGACAAGGCTACAGCCAGAGATCTAAGTGAAATGGACAAATAACATGCTTGACAGAGAATTTCAAACAGTGACCATAAGGATAGTTATTGGACTTGAGAAAAGAGTGGAAGGCACGAATGTGACCCTTAACATAGAGACAAGGAATAACTTAGAGATAAAGGATTCAGAAAAAGAAATGAGAAACACGCTTGATGAAAGGAATAGCAGGATGGAAGAAGCAGAGGAGCAAATTAGTGATGTAGAAGACAGAGTAATGATAAGTTATCAAGCTGAATAATAAAGATAAAAAAGAATTACACAAAACAAGAGTAGACTTAGGTGGACTTAGTCACTTACAGTGACTCCATCAAATGTAATAACATTCATATTTATAGGAGTCCCAGAAGAAGAAGAACAAGAAAGGGTAGCAGAAAGTTTATTTGAAGAAATAATATCTGAAAACTTGCCTTATCTAGGAGGCACAGAGAACTCTCCTCAAAATCAACAAAAGCAGACCCACACCATGACATATTGTAATTGAACCTGCAAAATATAACGATAAAGAAAAAAATCTTAAAATGAGCAATGCGAGAAAAGTCATTAACTTACCAGGGAAAACCCATAAGTCAAGCAGAAATTTTTCTACAGAAACTTTGCAAGTCAGAAGGGAGTGTCATGATGTATTCAAAGTGCTTAATGAGAAAAATTTGTGGTCAAAATGCTCTATCCAGCAAGGTTGTCATTCAGAATAGGAGAGAGAGAGTTTCCCAGGAAAATATAAACTAAAGGAGTTTGTGACTACCAAGCGAGTCCTGCTAGAACTATTAAAGAGGACTCTTTGACTAGAAAGAAGAGACGAAAAAGGATAGTATGATGGTAGAAAACACAAAAATAATGAAAATGAATATTTCTGTAAAAACTAAGTAAGGAATTCAAAAGAGGAGAATAAAATATAATAACATATACCTAAAGTCTGGGGAGGAGAGGAGAAAAGAATGGATTCATACCTAAATGACCATCAACTTAATATAGACTGCTATATGCGGAAGCAGTTATATACAAACCTAATGGTAACCATATATCAAAAGCCACTAATAAATAAACATGCAAAAAATAAAGAAAAGGAAACCCAAATATATCACTAAAGAAAATCATCAAAACATGAAAGAGAGAAAGTCAAGAAAGGATCAGAGAAAATCTCCAGAAACAAAATAATAATAAAATGGTACTAAACACATATCTATCAATAATACTCTGTAAATGGACTAACACTCCAGTCAAAAGACATAGGGTGCCAGAATGGATACAAACCATATCCACCAATACAGTGCCTACAGGAGACTCATTTTAGACCTAAAGACACCTGCACATTGAAAATGAGGGGGATTTTGATAGTGCTGCCATCAGCAATAGTCAAATTATTGAAAGAGCCCAAATGCCCATCAACTGATGAATGATAAAGAAGATGTGGTATATACATACAATGGAATACTACTTGGTGATGAAAAAGAATGAAATCTTGCCATTCGCAACAATGTGGATGGAACTAGAGGGTATTATGCTAAGTAAGATATGTCAGTCAGAGAAATATATATGATTTCACTCATATGTGGCATTTGAGAAACTCAGCAGATGAACATAGCAAAAGGGAAGGAAAAATAAGATAAAAACAGAGACAGGGAAATCATAAGGCTCTTAAATACAGAGAACAAACTGAGGGCTGCTGGAGGGGAGGTGGGTGGGGGGTGGGTTAAATTGGTGATGGGCATTAAGGAGAGCACTTGTTGGGATGAGCACTGGATGTCATATGTATGAGATGAATCACTGGTTCTACTCCTCATGCCAAGACTACACTGTACGTTAACTAACTTGAATTTAAATGTTAAAAAAATGAGGGAGATAGAGAAACATTTATCACACAAATGGATGTCAAAAGAAAGCTGGAGGAATAATACTTATATTGGACAACTGGACTTTAAAACAAAGACTATAATGAGAAAAAGAAGGGCACTATATCATAGTAAAAGGGACAACCCAGCAAGAAGATCTAACAATTACAAATATTTATGTACCAACATGAGAGCACCCAAATATATAAAACAATTAACAACAAACATAAAGGAACTCATTATAACAATACAATAATAGGGGACTTTAACACCCCATTTACTTCAATGGGCAGATCACCTAAATAGAAAATCAACAAGGGAACCACGGCTTTGAATTGCACACTGTACCATATGGACTTAACAGATATAATCAGAAACAGCATCCTAAAACAGCAGAATACACATTCTTTTCAAGCGCACACAAAACATTCTCCAAAACGGATCATGTATCAGGCCACAAAACAGGCCTCAACAAATAAAAGAAGATTGAAATCATACCATGCACATTTTTATCCTAACCACAACACTGTGAAACTAGAAGTCAGCCACAAGAAAAAATCTGGAAAGATCACAAATACATGGAGGTTAAATAACATTTTACTAAACAATGAGTGGGTAAAACAGGAAATAAAAGAAGAAATAAAAGAGTACATGGAAACAAATGAAAATGAAAACACAACAGTCCAAAACCTCTGGGATGCAGCAAAAGTGGTCCTAAGAGGAAAGTATACAGCAATATAGGCCTATCTGAAGAAGCAAGAAAAATCTAAAATGACCTAAACTTACACCTAAAGGAGCTAGAGAAAGAACAACAAACAAAGCATAAAGCCAGCAGAAGGAAGGAAATAATAAAGATTAGAGAAGAGACAAATGATACAGAAACAAACAAACAAAAACAATAAAACAGATTAATGAAACCAGGAGCTGGTTCTTTGGAAAAAGTCAATAAAATTGATAACCTCTAGCCAGACTTATAAAAATAAAAGAAAAAGGATCCAAATAAATCACAAATGACAGGAGAGAAATAACAACCAAAACCACAGAAATACAATCATAAAAGAATATTATGAAAGAATATATGCCAACAAATTGGACAACCTGGAAGACATGGATTAATTCCCAGAAACACATAAACTACCAAAACTAGAACAGGAAGAAATAGAAAACTTGAAGAGACCAATAACCAGCAAAGAAATTGAATCAGTAATCAAAAAACTCCCGAAAAAACAAAAGTCCAGGACCATATGGCTTCACAGGTGAATTCTACCAAACATTTTAAAAAGTAGAAAAGGAAGGACAGACAGCTTTCGCTTTTTTTTATTTTTTAATGTTTATTTATTTTTGAAAGAGATCGAGTGCAAGCAGGAGAGGGACAAAGAGAGAGAGGGAGACACAGAATCTGAAGCAGGCTCCAGGCCCTGACAGCTCTGAGCTGTCAGCACAGAGCCTGATGTGGGGCTTGAACTCACAAACTGTGAGATCATGACCTGAGCTGAAGTCGGATGTTTAACTGACTGAGCCACCCAGGGCCCCCCAGACAGCTTTCAAATTCACTCTATGAGGTCAGCATTAATCTGATACCAAAACTAGATAAAGACACCACACAAAAAAAGAGAACTACAGGCCATTATCTCTGATAGACATAGATACAAAAAGTCCTCTATAAAATACTAGCAACCTGAATCCAACAATACATTTAAAAAAGTCATTCCGGGCACCTGGGTGGCTTAGTCAGTTGTGTCAGACTTCGTCTCAGGTCATGATCACACAGCCCATGAGTTTGAGTCCTGTGTCGGGCTCTGTGCTGACAGCTTAGAGCCTGGAGCCTGCTTCAGATTCTGTGTCTCCCTCTCTTTCTCTCTCTCTCTACCCCTCCCCCCCCCCCTCTCTCTCTCTCTGTCTCCCAAAAATAAATGAACATTAAAAAAAAATTTTTAAATCATTTATCACAATCAAGTGGGACTTATTCCTGGGTTGAAAGGGTGTTTCAATATTTGCAAATCAATTAATGTGATATATCACATAAATAAAAGAGAGGGTAAGAACCATATAATCATTTCAAAAGATGTAAACAAAACATTTGACAAAGTACAACATCCATTCATGATAAAAATCCTCAACAAAGTAGGTTTAGAGGGAACATACCTCACCATAATAAAGGTCATATATGGAAAACCCACAGCTAATATCATCCTAAATGGGGAAGAATTGAGAGCTCTTCCTCTCCAGACAGGAACAAAACAGGAATGTCCACTCTCATCACTTTATTGAACATAGTACTGGAAGTCCTAGCCACAGCAGTCAGACAACAAAAAGAAATAAAAGATATCCAGATCACCAAGGAAGAAGTAGAAATTTCACTATTTGCAGATGACATGATACTATATATTTAGAAAACTCAAAGGACCTCACCAAAAAACTGCTAGAACTGATAAGTGAATTCAATAAAGTTGCAGGATACAATACCAACATATAAAATCCATTGCATTTCTATTTACCAATAATGAAGCATCAGAAAGAGAAATTAAGGAATCAATCTCATTGTACCAAAAACAATAAGATACCTAGGAATAAACCTACCAAAGAGATGAAAGACCTGTATGTACTCAGAAGACTATAAAACACTGATGAAAGAAATGAAGATGACACAAAGAAATGGAAAGATGTTCTATGTTCATGGATTGAAAGAACAAATATTGTTAAAATGTCTATACTACCCAAAGCAATCTACACACTTAATACAATCCATATCAAAATACCAACAGCATTTTTCACAGAACTAGAACAAAGAATATTAAAATTTGTATAGAACCACAAAATATCCCAATAGTCAAAGCAATCTTGAAAAGCAAAGCTGGAGGCATCCCAAATCTGTACTTCAAGTTATATTACAAAGCTGTAGTAATCAAGACAGTATGGTACTGGCACAAAACAAGACACATCAATGGAACAGAATAGAAAACCCAGAAATGAACTGGCAGTTATATGGTTAATTAATCTTTGACAAAGCAGGAAAGAATATCCAATAGGAAAAAGACTGTCTTTTCAACAAATGGTGTTAGGAAAACTGCACAGCAACATACAAAAGAATGAAATTGGACTTTCTTACACTAAACACAAAAATAAATTCAAAATGGATTAAAGACCTAAATGTGAGACCTGAAACCATACAAATCCTAGAAGAGAATAGAGGCAATAAATTCTTTGACATCAGCCATAGCAACTTCTTTCTAGGTATATCTCCTGAGGCAAGGGAAACAAAAGCAATAATAAACTATTGGGACTACATCAAAATTAAAACGCCTGCACAATCAACAAAACTAGAGGGCAACCTACAGAATGGGAGAAGATATTTGGAAATGATATTTGATGAAGGGTTAATATCCAAAATATAAAGAAACTATACAACTCAACACCCCAAACCAAACAATCCAAGTTACAAAAAATGGGCAGAAGACATGAATAGACATTTTTCCAAAGAAAACAGACAGATGGCCAACAGACACATGAAACAATGTTCAGCATCACTTATCATCAGGGAAATGGCAAATCAAAACTACAATAAGATATCACCTCACACCCGTCAGAATGGCTAAAATCAACAACACAAGAAACAACAGATATTAGCAAGGATGTGGAGAAAGGAGAATGCTCTTGCACTGTTGGTGGGAATACAAACTGGTGCAGCCACTCTGGAAAACAGTATGAAGGTCTTCAAAAAGTTAAAAACAACACAAGAAACAACAGATATTAGCAAGGATGTGGAGAAAGGAGAATGCTCTTGCACTGTTGGTGGGAATACAAACTGGTGCAGCCACTCTGGAAAACAGTATGAAGGTCTTCAAAAAGTTGAAAAATAGAACTACCATACAATCCAGAAATTGCACTAGTAGGTATTTACCCAAAGAATACAAAAATACTTCAAAGTAATTCAAAAGAATATATGCACCCCAGTGTTTAAAGTAGCATCATCTACAATACCCAAATTATGGAAACAGCCCAAGTGTCCATTGACTGATGACTGGATAAAGAAAAAGTGGTGTGTGTGTGTGTGTGTGCGTGTGTGTGTGTGTGTGTGTGATGGAATATTACTCAGCCATAAAAAAGGAATGAAATCTTACCATTTGCAGTGACTTGGGATGGAGCTAAAGAGTATAATACTAAACAAAATTAAGTCAGATAAAGACAAATACCATATGATTTCACTCATATGTGAAATTTAAGAAACAAACAAAGAGGAAGAAAAGAGCAAACCAAGAAACAGACTCTTAACTATAGAGAGCAAACTGATGGTTACCAGATGGGTGAAATAGGTGATGGGGATTAAAAAGTGCATTTGTGATGAGCACCAGGTGATGTATGGAAGTGTTGAATCATCATATTGTACACCTAAAACTAATGGAACACTGTATGTTAACCAACTGGAATTAAAATAAAACCTTAGAAAAATAAAATGAAAGATTGAAAGTATGTGTGTTGGGATGTATGTATATGTATGTCTTCATACATCAGGCACATACACATGCAAATCATTATTTGTTGAGTACTTTCTATGATACATGAATCCAGGCAGAAGAAATAGAAGCAGCTTGACTATGATGGATAAGAAAAGTGTGTTATGGGTAAGGGCCTGGTTTCCTGGGACTCAGAGTTTTTGAAGAAAGTGGACACCAATTCTCAAGCCAAGCTGATGGAGTCTGATGGGGTATACAGGTGCAGCCAGTAGGAGGGTTCACAGAAGTAGGGAATAAAGGGCAGGGCCCTGAGAAGAAATGACCAGCATGTTCCCATGTCACCTTGGACCTGGAAACTATTATTCCTTGTTCAAAACCAAACTCAAATGTCACCTCCAAGCCTTTCCTTTCCTAGATATAGGAAAACTTGGATTCAAATGCAATAAAGCAGATAATTTTAAAAGCAATCATTAGGGGCGCCTGGGTGGCGCAGTCGGTTAAGCGTCCGACTTCAGCCAGGTCACGATCTCGCGGTCCGTGAGTTCGAGCCCCGCATCGGGCTCTGGGGCTGATGGCTCAGAGCCTGGAGCCTGTTTCCGATTCTGTGTCTCCCTCTCTCTCTGCCCCTCCCCCGTTCATGCTCTGTCTCTCTCTGTCCCAAAAATAAATAAACGTTGAAAAAAAATATATATATAAAAGCAATCATTAACCCTAGAATTACAAAGAAGCTGCATGAAGAAAGGTAATCATAGAGCATCACTTGGCTTAGTTGTGTACAGTATTTACATAGTCACAAAAAGGAAAACACAGAATATTAATTTTGAGGAAAAAGAAAAAAAGAAAGGAGAGATAATTACCTATGGAGGATGAAGTAGAGTGTTAAGTGAACTACAAGTCTTATCTACCATAACAGGAAAACAGTACATAATGTCTAAAATTGATAAATCAAAAAGTATTATTTAAAAATACAGAGAGAAGAAATAGTTAAGAGATGACAGTATGATTAGAAGAGTGGAGAAATGACAAGAACTACATTTTGTATAAAATTTGCTATGTTTGGGCTTATATTTACATATAATATCATGGCATTTTTTAAATGTTTTTTTAAGAAGTCTTTCCTGGGGCACCTGGGTGGCTCAGTCAGTTAAGTGTCCAACTTCATCTTGGCTCATGATTTTGCAGTCTGTGAGTTCAAGCCCCACATCAGGGTCTGTGCTGACAGCTCAGAGCCTGGAGCCTGCTTCAGATTCTGTGTTTCCCTCTATCTCTGCCCTTTCCCCACTCATGCTCTCTCTCTCTCTCTCTCTCTCTCTCTCTCTCTCTCTCTCTCTCAAAAATAGATAAACATTTAAGATATTTTAAAACGAAGCCTTACCTGAGCCTTCCCATCCTCTCACATTGAGCCCCCTCTGCAATAACGGTTCATACCAGATGCCACATGTCTGCCTCCCTTCCCAGACTGGAAGGACTCTCTTATTCATTTCTGTATGTCAGAGTCACACCCAGTGACTTCTCTTAGCACCTGTGCTTAGCACCTGTGAGGAGGAATGGATGAATACAGTTACTGTTGGGACAGACTAGCTGAATGATTGCAATTGGTACATAATCTTAAGTCTTTTAAGAATAGGAACCACATAACAACAATGGTGATGTTAATAATGTTAATAATTATTATAGGATAGCTGGAAACCCCAGTAGCACCATCCCCTATAACCTGGATTTTACCAAACCCTGATGTTTCATTTATTCCATGACATGCCTACTGGATTTGTCCCTTATATCCCACCCCCAATACTAGCCCTCCACAAGACCCTCCTCATGTCATGCTTAAGTGACTGACTGACTGACTGACTGACTAGTCTTCCTGTGCCTCAGTCTGTCTCCACTCTACCTCAGCCTTCCTCCCACCCCCAAATATTCCTGCATCAGGGATACTCTAGAATTCCCAGTACTCCATTCTTGTCACATTCTCCTTCAAGAGCTGCAATGACACCTTACCCTCCTGAGTCCAAGGTTCTCCTGATCTTTCTGCCCCTCCAGAACCTGGCTTGCTGGCCCATCCAACATTACCTCCCACACCTCCCCGGAGCTCACCACCCTGCAGGTCAAGCGAGTCTCATTACCACATCACAGTCAGCCCTCCTTCCCACCTCTTATTCCACCAGACTTCTTTTCACCCAAAAAACAAGAGCATCCCCATTGCCTGGGAATATAATTCTACTCTTGAGATACCTATGATTAATCTTCCTGTATTTAATCAGTAAATTGCTGCAATCTGTCTTACTTTTCTCCTGTGGAAAAACCTCAGGTTTTCCTTCATAATAAAACCGACATTCCTGAATAGAATATGCCTTTATAAATAGCATCGTTATCTCTTTTATAAATAAATATAACTTTCAATTTTGACAGATTAATAAGATGAACCTTATGTAAACTGATATTTTAAAAGAAGTACAGACAACTTTAAGTACTACTGTGCTTTTAATTTCAAAAATTCTTTTTCCTGTTGTCCTGCAATCTTCAATATGTCTTAATTTCTCACTAAATGATTATTTTCTCCTTTTCTTTAACTCAGTCAGACCATTTAGAGAATTCATTTGATGAAGTATTGAGGAGTCTAATTGTTTAATGGGCAGAAATTAGTCCCTGCAAAGAGTACTTTAAAAACTGGCAAATACCAGGCATAATTACAAATTCTTTAGAAGAATCTATTTCTGTACAATAGGTTAATTGGTTATAAGTAGACAGCACCGGCCACAATTTAAGCCCGGCTTCCAATTTCATCCATGATTTTTTTAACAAATATAAGTGGCTAATTATGATCAAATTAGTCCCCTTGAAGGAACAATTGGCTACTTATCCCTGATTTTCAAGATTTAAGTGGTCTAACGCACCTGCAATTAGCTTCCCACTAGCATACTGCCTACAGATCCAGAGTTATTTCCCAAAGTTGTCAAAATCTTGCCTTGTAATGAGAACTCTACAGTCAGATGACCAATGTATAGTTTAGATTATGATGACTTCTTTGGAAGAATCAATGCAATTTTTAATAAAACTGAAGCCAAAATAGAGATTTGCTTAAGGGGGAAAGTTGTTTTGGGGCAAGTTGATCCAGATAATTTCCTCCACTCTCTGGACTACCCACATATAGATGGCTTGTTCACCTATGTGATTAGTGAAAAGTACTTACCCTTCTTTCCTTTATTTTAGTGGTGCAATCTATGTATAGACTTGGTAGCATTTACCAGTGAAATATTCAAGGGAGCAGTTTTCCAGTCATTGGATGGAATTATTGTCTCTGCTAACTGTAAGCTACGGAAGATCTTTACTTTAAAATGCAAGCCTCAAGACACTGCTGATAAAGACGGTATGTTCAAATTGCTACCAAGATTTTTAAATTCTCCAATGTGTTTTTAAAAATTAGACACACCTTTGGATAGTATGAGTACATGGAAATGGTTTTTCTATGTTATTGTGGAATAAACACTTAACATGAGATCTGTCCTCTTCACAAATTTTTAGGTGTATAACATGTTATTGTTGACTACAGGTGCAATGCTGTATAGCAGATCTCTAGAGTGTATTCATCTTGACCAAAACCCATCTATTAGTAACTCCCATTTCCCCCCTCCTCAACTGCTGGTAACCACCATTCTACTCTGATTCCATGAATTTAATTATTTTAGTTGCCTTATATAAGTAAAATCATACAGTATTTGTCTCTCTATAGTTGGCTTATTTCACTTAGCCTAAGACCTCATGATTCATCCATGTTGTAGCATATGTCATTCTTTACTCTGAATCACGTGTTTAAGTATAGCTGAATGTCACAAAGATATCTTTTTTATTTTTGTGGTTATTTTTCTTGTTTGTTTATGATAGCACTTACCATGCGAATCCGTCGAGGTTCTTAGTTGCAAGCGATGGGAGTCCTGTCTAGGTAGTTGAAACAGAAAAAAGAATTTATTTAAGGAAATTAGCCAGTTCATAGAATCTCAAGGATGTCCAGAAAATCAGGCTTAGAGCCTACAGCCAAAAACAAACGCAGCTCCCACCACAGGACTGCTCCAAGGAAGACCCCCAATAGCTACTGCAACTGGGCAAAGACTCTGTAGGTCTGACTGTACTGTCTGACTTGTAGAGGCTAGGTCACATGCTGCAAGGGAGGCTAACAAAGCAAATGTCTGATTTCCAACTAAGGAGATAGGACTCATTGATGTAGTAAAATCACCAAATTAACAAGGGTGTTCAAAAGATGTCAACATTCAAAAAGCTCTGCTATTGTCCAACGTATACTATCTCATTATTCTGTGGTTATTTCATGAACTCATTTGGGAGAAATTACATTTATATATTAATTTTCCAATAATCATGTTAAAATAGAAAAATGATTGAGTTATTCCTCATATTATTTGTAGAAAGATTGGAAATATACACATTGATTATTCATTATATGATTAATAAATATATTCTGCAGATAACTGAACTGTCCAGAATTTATAAGATGGCACAAACTCTCCTAAGATAGTCTTAAACAACTGAAAGTATTGAGAGAATACTGATGCTTCCTTTTGATTTTTGTCTGGGATTATTTTTAACAAAATCAATTTTTCTAGAAGCCCAGGAAACAGAGCAGCACATAAGATGGCAAAGGTGATTTCTTAGAAGTTTGTATAAAGTAGACTTTAGACTTGTGCTCTGTCTGGATGAGTGTCTGAGAGATCCTTGTGTGGTTCACTCTGTGGAACAAGAAACTGTGCCTATAAATTTCATTTGATAACAAAACACAGCAGTGCATTAACAGCTCCCAGAGAGATTACAAGGCAGGAAGTCCAGCCACTCATCTTATGTACCATTTAAAGGCTATACAAGAGGGGCACCTGGGTGGCTCAGTCAGTTAAGCATCCAACTTTGGCTCAGGTCATGATCTCATGGTTCATGAGTTTGAGTCCCGCATCAGGCTCTGTGCTGACAGCTCAGAGCCTGAAGCCTGCTTCAGAATCTGTGACCTCCTCTCTCTCTGTCTCCTCCCCAGCTCATGCTGTCTCTCAAAAAATAAACGTTAAAAAAATTTTTTTAAAAAGGCTATACAAGAAAGCAAAAGACTTCATTTTTAAAAAAATAGCACCCAGCTAATAAGAAACCTCAAAATTTATAGAAATGTATGTGCATTCTACATCAGATCATAGGAGGTAAATCATAACCTGATTAATATTTTTAAATAAATGTAAGGAAAAGAGTAAATCAAAATATGGCATATTAAATGTTTTTATCTCTGATCCTTCCTCAAACCCCACTAAAATTATAGGACTAAAAATGGCAATAAACCCACCAGGATGAAAATTATGGAAGAGTAGCTAACAACAGACAAAGTGTGTTCATAAATTTTGTAAGATTGAGGAATGACAACTGACTTAGAAGAGCAGAGGAAGCTGAAACTAGTGGGTTTACAGAGAGATTCACCAATGAGATTCATAATGTAGAAGCTCAGAGGGGCTCAAGAATTGGCAGCCCCCTGCCAAAGGCAGGAAATAAAAGAGTGTGGCTAAAAGCAAGGAAATTGGCTAAAAGTCCATATGGACTGCTAACGGATCCCAGGTTCCCTTTCTAACTCCAAATAAGCAAACAATAGGATATTTCTTCTCTGGAGAAACTGATCCAGAGAACTTTTCAACTCAGGTACATTGGATACATGTTAGATAGACACAAGAACTAACAGAAAGAAGGAAATAGATAAAGTAGGAAATAGATACATGCTTTTCTCAAAGTTAAGAAAACACTGCATCTGTAAAATAGGAGTTATTTGTTCTTGTATTTTATTGAAGTTTATTATCTTATAAGCCTTTAATATAATTTAAAAACATTTATAAATCATAAGTGTGCAGCTTTATGAATTACCACAAAGTGAACACATTTCTGTAACCATGATCCAGATCAAGAAATAGAATACTACAAACATCCTAGAATCCTTGCTCATAATCCCCTCCCAGTCATGTCCCTCTCTCTTTTGAGAGGTCACACTCTCCTGACTTCTAACAATTTAAATTAATTTTACCTATTTTCGAAGTTTATTTAAGTGGAATCATATAGTATATATTCTTTCCAAATATACATTCTTTAACATGTATTTTAATGTGTTTGTGTAAAATGTGTTTGTGAGATTCACCTATATTGCTAATTTAATTACTGTACAGAGTATGGCATCGTGTGAATGTACCACAATTTATTTGTCCATATTAGGCATTTTGAACAGTGCTGCTAGAATCATTCTACATTTCTCTTGGAGCTTCTAGATAGGCATTTCTTTAGATATTTGTCAAGAAGATAAATAAACACATACTTTGGCATTCTTAATTTCAGTTATTATATTTTTTGTTTCTAGAAATTACATTAGATTTTTTTTATAGTTTCCATTCCTTAGCTGAAATTCTCCATCTCATTATTTAATTTCTCAAAAATATTAAGCAAAGTTATTTTAAAAGGCATGGCTCACAATTCCAATGTCTGTCTGTCCTGTGGGTCTGTTTTTGTTGTCTGTTTTTCTCTTGTTCTTGTATCCTAATATGTCTAGTAAGTTTTGAGTGTATACTGGACATTTTGACACAGAAACTATATAGCTATTTTGGGATTGTATTGTATTGTCTTTCTTCAGAGATTTAGAATAAAAAAAAATTTTTTAAGAAGCCCGAAAGACTGACAATAAGATCCTAATGTTAAGAATATTAGAAGTTAGTCCAAGAGACCCATCAACAGAATGATAGGATTCTAAGTGAGAGACTAGAGGAAACAGGAGGGATGATATATAGGAAGATTTCCCAGAATTAAAGGTCAGGTATTTTCAGATTGACGTAGCTCATCAAAAACAGAAAAAGAAAAAAAAGAAGAAAAGAGTCACCATTGTGTAATTTCAGAATAGGAGGGAAAAAAAGAAAAGATTATTAAAGCTTCCAGAATTTTTTTTTAATTGAAGTTGCATACAAAGGAGTAGGAATAAGAATAATGTCTGACTTCATACAACAACATTAGATGGTAGAAGACCTTGAAACCATACCTTCAAAATATAAGGAAAAATTACTTTCAACTTAGAATTTTACACCCATCCAGTCTAACAATTAATTGAGTGCAAAATAAAGGTGTTTGCTGACATGCAAGGTCTCAAAAATTTATATTTATTTAAACCCTTTGTCAGAAAAGATCTGGAAGATATTCTCCATAAAATATAAGGAGGAGATCAAGAAAAAGGAGTATGTGGGATCCAAGAAACAAGATATCAGAGAAAAGCAAAGAGAATTTTCAGAATTGTGGTTAAAGGAATTCAAAGGATGACATTTGTTCAGCACATCTAGAAAACAGTCCAGATTTCAGCAGGAAAATGGAGGCTTTCAAGAGGAAAGTCTCTAGGAAAAGAATATATCTGATACAATATGATGTGTTTGAACATGGAAAGTAAAGTTGATTTGATTTTATAGTGCTAATAGGGAGTTTGGGAAGAATTAATGTGGGGTGTGTACAAAAATCTATCACAAAATGAAACAGTGATCAACCCTAAGGAAAACAAAAAGTTGTACAAGAAAAGAAACGTAATCATAGCATATTACATGGCTTAAATGTGTACAGCTTTTTAAAAAAAACATTTTATTTTTAAGGGCAGTTTTAGGTTCACAGCAAAATTGAATGCAAATTGCAAAGAATTTCTATGTCCTCGTTACCCCTGCATATGCACAGTCTCCACAGCTATAGCCACTCATACCAGAGTGGTACATTTGCCAAAATTAATGAACTTACATAAACACTTTATTATCACCCAAAGTCCATAGTTTACATTAGCATTCCCTCTTAGTGGTGTATACTCAGTGGGTTTTGACAAATGAATAATAACATGTATCTAACAATATACTATCATACAGAATAGTTTCACTGCCCTTGTCTTCTAGGTTCTACCCATTCATTCCTCCCTCCCTATTAATTCCTGGCAACCATTGGTCTTTTCATTGTCTTCATAGTTTTGCCTTCACCAGAATGTTACATAGTTGGAATCATGCAACATATAGCCTTTTTGGACTGATTTCTTTCACTTAGTAATATGCCTTTTAACCTCCAGGGGTGCCTCGGTGGCTCAATCAGTTGAGCATCTGACTTTGGCTCAGGCTATAATCTTGCAGTTTGTGGATTCAAGCCCACATCAAGCTCTCTGCTGTCAGCGCAGAGCCTGCTTCATATCCCCTGTCTTCCTCTCTCTCTCTGCCCCTCCCCCGTTCCTGCTTGTTCATTCTCTCTTTCTCAAAAATAAACATATTTTTTAAAAAGTTCCTCCATGTCTTTTCATGGATTGATAGTTCATATCATTTTGATGCTGAATAATATTCTCTTGTCTGTATTACCAGTTTGTTTTTCCATTAACCTACCAAAGGACATCTTGGTTGCTTCCAAAATTTGGCAATTATTTTTTTTTTAATTTTTTAACGTTTATTTATTTTTGAGACAGAGAGAGACAGAGCATGAACAGGGGAGGGTCAGAGAAAGGGAGACACAGAATCCGAAACAGGCTCCAGGCTCCGAGCTGTCAGCACAGAGCCCGACGCGGGGCTCAAACTCACGGACCGTGAGATCATGACCTGAGCCGAAGTCGGACACCCGACCGACTGAGCCACCCAGGCGCCCCTATTTGGCAATTATTAATGAAGCTGCTATATTCTTGTGCAAGTTTTTGTATGAACATAAATTTTCAACCCATTTGGGTAAATATCAAGGAGGATGACTGCCAGTTCATAGGGTAAGAGTAAGTTTAGTTTTTAAGAAACTGTCAAACTGTCTTCCAAAGTGGCTATACCATTTTGTATTCCCACCAGAAATGAATGAGAGTAACTCTTGCCTTGCCTGCATTTGGTGTTGTCCACCTTTTAGATTTTTGCCTTAAAAATAGTTGCCTATTGGCACAATTTTTGTACATAATCTTAATAATGTACCATACTAAATAATAAGTTATCCAAAAATTATGAAAACTCCTATTTGAAAGATGTGGGGAGGGAAGGAAGGTGGTATGGTAGTTTAACAGTGCTAAATCTTTTTTTCCAAAATAGGAAGTCAGAGATATTATCTAAAGCATAAGTGCAGAAATGCCAATATGAGGCTACTGTTTATAAACAAATAAGTACCAGAAGATAGAAGCTATTGCTGAGGCTTCAGAATAGTTGCCTCTGCATTGCGAGCCTGGGGGGATGAGTGAGGGGGGAGGGCAGCAGTCAGGGAATGATGACTTTGTCTCATAATCTTGTAGTACCATTTGTATTTTTGAACAATGTACACATATTTTGTTTTATAATCAGTTTTTAAAATGAATGGGTAATCTGTAAAAAATTCCAAGAACAAACATTGGCATGATTTCTTTGAGTTTTTCAGAAGGACTGAAAAAAAGCCTTATGAATGTGGCATCTCAGATTGCCTCAAATGTTCCAAATAGACTTGGGGAGGCATGCTGTGGTTCAGGGTGCTGTGGAATATAACCCCATATTCCTCACTTACCTGCCAGGACTTAACCTTGTACAAGTGCTCACCCAATCTCTATGCCTCAGGTTCTGCATCAGTAAAGTGAGGATAATAATTGTTCCTTGGTTAAGCAAAATACTATTACATTCCCACTTAAAGCATAAGGTGTGTAAACCAAGTACATCTTGGAGAAGTTAAATTGGTATTGTAGAGGCCAAAGATACAGGTTAATGGTCCCACAGTCCATTGCTGTGATCATGTACCAACTTTGTGCTTTGTGTGAGTTCTGAACATCTCTGAGCATTGTTTCCTCATTAATTATTATGAGGTGGCTGTGAAGATCCAATAAAATATAAAAATGTATGTGACAAGATAAAAACTATGATTCATTGTGTAGATGCTAAACATTTATCTGCCTCCTGTAATCAGGCACTGGGTTGACACAGCCTCTGCTTTGAGGAGCTTGGGATCTCTCAGGAAGATTTACATGTACATGTAGATTGTTATACCTGGAAGAAACTTAACTAATGGGCTTAACAAGCAGTGGGAGGAGAGTCTGGAGCACTTACCTCTTATTTGAGAAAGCCACCTGGAGAGGCACTTTGATTTCACAGACCTACCAAGTTAAGAAAAAATTGACTGACATAAGGTTGCCAACTTTTGAATTTGCCAAATCAGAGCATTAAAACAAACAAAAAAAGAAAAACTACAATTATTATGATCATTTCATTAATTGAAAAGACATTTAAACACACACACACACACACACACACACACACGTTAGGACGGTGTTAATTTCAGAATAAAGGCTGACATTTTCACCACAGACCAGTGAAAATGACTTCATGGGTCAGTATCTATCCATCGAGCAGTGTTTGGTCTATACTCACCTACAGAAATAAATTTCCAAAATATATCCTGAAGGAAAAATAATAATTTCCCAGGTAATGAAAATGGATAACAAGAAAAGAAAGCATTTCTAAAAGAGGAAAGAGTGTATGTGCATAAAGGCAGGGTATCATGAATATATCTGATGTGTTCAAGGAACAGGGAGTTCAGTATGGTACATGGCAGGGGTGGGAGTAATGATTTAATATAATATTCTATTACTAGGCTGCATGTTTTGTGTGACATAAAGAGGTAGAGCAAATTTCCCTCCCTGAAAGTTCACTGTGTAATTTTAGACACTAGAAACCTAAACAGTACAAGAATACTTATGAAGACATTTGATAAAAGAGGAGAAAGGATAACAGTATGGGGCAAAATGAGTGTCCCTGGCCAAGGAGGTTGGCAGCAGAAGTGATAGCAGTGATGATTATGGTGCTAATAGGAGCAGTAGATGTTCTAAACTCTTTATATATGAACTTAATTTAATGTTCATAACAACTCTATGAAGTGGATGTTACTATTATCCCCATTTTATAGATAGGGAAACTTAGGCACAGAGAAGTCAGATAATGTGCCCAGTGTCACACAACTGTTAAGTAGTAAAGGCAGGTTTTGAAGCCTGTCATTAGGACTTGAGTATATACTCCTAATTACTACAGTGTACCGCCCTTCTTGGGAGGGTGGGAGGGGAAATTTTAGAATTTCCCAGGCAGGGGGAGGGTGCCTGGGTGGCCCAGTCAGTTGAGCATCTGACTCTTGGTCTCCGCTCAGGTCTTGATCTCGGGTCATGAGTTCAGGCCCCACACTGGGCTGGAGCCTCCTTAAAAAAAAAAAAAGGCAAGACATGTCATGGAATAAGAATGTCACGATTTGGTGACTGGCCATGTTAAACATGTCTGTATTCGATAAGTTATGGATGTCCCTTTGTCTTTCATACTGAAAGTAGTGGGAGGGTTGATTTTCTCCTTCAAAGACAGATCTGTTAGTCATAGTATTGAGACTTTTATCTTAGGAAACTCTTTTTCCTGTTTCTTACATTCCATTCTGAGATTTTATTTAAAGATATTGTATTAAATGTTACTTAAGCTCAGTACTTTGTTGTCCTTGGCTTATTTAAACCGCTGCATTTCACTCTAGAACCTCTTAAACTCACCCATGCTAGGCAATGTTGCCTGATTCCATTGCTGTTCTCTGTTTACACAGTGCAATATAATAGAAAGTGAATTACTAGAACCCTAAAACAAGAAATTAACCAGTTTTTCACTTGCCCGGAGGAATGGCTTATGCTGAACAAGTAGTAAAGCATGCTGGTTCAAATGAATTTATGACTTTTATGGTTCCCAAGGGGACATGGACTGGCATTTTTAAGCATTTGCATGACTGAATTATTGATTAACTTGTATCATTCTGCATTAAAAAAAAAAATATATATATATATATATATACACACACACACACACACACACACACACACACATAGGTAAGAGAAGAACAAGAGGAGAGAAAAGAGAGAGGAAAGAACAAGTGATTATCCACTAGGCATGGACTTAGACTCTGTCACTGATGACTTTATGGGTCTTCTGACACCCAGTTCAGTGTTCTTTCTAAAATATCACAGTGGAGCGCCTGGGTGGCTCAGTTGCTTTAACCTCTGACTCTCAATTTTGGCTCAGGTCATGATCTCACGGTTTGTGAGATGAAGCCCTGCGTGGGGCTCTGCACTGACAGCATGGAGCCTGCTTGTGACTCTCTCTCCCTTCTCTTTCTGCCTCTCCCTCACTTGCATGTGCTCACTCTCAAAATAAATAAATAAACTTTAAAAATAAAATAAGATATCAGCACTTGGGCATGTGTTCTGTGTTGAAAAATGCAAGAATAGAATAATTAAAAGTATAATTTCAGACTCAGAACCCCTTGAGGGCATAAGTTAAGTCTCCATATTTTTATCTCTAGCACATGGCCTGGTGTTGGTAATCTGTCATATATGTCTGATGAATTAATGAAGTAAAGGTTGGCTAATTGTTTGTTCAATTATTCATTCAGTCACTGTCTCTATTCAATAAGCCTTTATTGAATGTCAAGCAATGTGAAGAAAATTATCCCTTCAAAGGCCAGAGAAAAAACTAGAAATACTGACATCTTGCCATAATGGACTCATTGAGCAGGGAAGGGCCTTAGAGATCATCTAATCCAATGTCTTAATTACACAGAGGAGGAAAATAAGGCCCATGGAAATGAGGTATCTTGTGCTGAGGTCAGGAAGGTGGAACTCTAGGCCAGGCCTCTGACTGTTCCTTCCTCAACAGTATACAAGTTTGCCTTCCCCAGTAACTGGAATGGTTTAGTGTTTTTAATAATTAACACTGTTGAGAGTTTCTCTGCCTCTCTATCTCCAAGTCAGGTGAGTGCACATCCTATCAGATTTCATCAGTTTAAGGCTGCATGCCCACTCCTTCCTGCAGTGGAATTGAACTCAGATTGCCCTTGCCTAGTAAACCACCCCAGGGCAAGAAAAGGCATAAGATCTCAGTATAGCAGAGGTGCCTAGCCAATAGTAGATCCCACAAAAATGGGTTATGAATATCTATATATCAAGACACAGAACTATTCTGATTAAAATATCAATTGTAGGGACACTGGGTGGCTCAGTCGGTTGAGCACCCAACTCATGATTTCAGCTCAGGTCGTGATCCCAGAGTTGTGGGATAAAGCCCCACATCGGGCTCCATGCTAGGTGTGGAGCCTGCTTGAGATTCTCTCCCCTGCTCACATGTGCTCTCTCTCTCTCTCTCTCTCTCAAAATGAAAGGCTAAGGGTGCCTAGGTGGCTCAATCATTTAAGCTTCTGACTCTTGCTCTTGATTTTGGCTCAGGTCATGATCTCACAGTTCATGAGATCAAGCCCCACATCAGGTTCTGCACTGACAACGTGGAGCATGCTTAGGATTCTCTCTCTCCCTTGCTTTCTGTCCCTCCCCAGCTCATGTGTGCGCATCCCCCCCCAAAATAAATAAACATTTTTTTTTAAATTAGCAATTATATAAGTAGGTATTTTATATATTATTTCTAATAGGACTTCATATCTCAAAAACTCTAAGGATAACAATTTCATTTATATATTCATCCCAAATAATTAAATACATAGGAATAAATTTTACCAAGAAAATGAAAGTCTTGTTCACTGAAAACTACAAAACATTCCTAAAGGAAGTTAGAGAATACCTAAATCAATGGAAAGACATCTTATGTTCATGGATTGGAAGACAATATTGTTAAGATGCTGGTATTACCCAAAGAGATCTAGAGATTCAGTGCAATCTCTCTTAAGATTTCAGTGACCTCTTTGCAGAAATGAAAAAGCCAATCCTCAAATTCATATGGAATTGCAAGGGGACCCAAATAGCCAAAAACAATATTGAAAAAGAAGAACAAAGTTGGAGGATTCACACTTCCCAATTTCAAAACTTGCCTCAAGAATTGCAGCAATCAAAACAGTTTGGTACATTTAGGATGGACATATAGACTAATGGGATAAAATTGAGTCCAGAAATGAACCCATACATCTGATTTCTTTATGGGAGTGCCAAGAACATTCAATTAGGAAAGAAGAGACTTTTCAACAAATGGTTCTGGGACAGATATCCACATGCAAAAGAATGAGGATAGACCCCTACCTCACACCATATATAAAAATTAACTCAAACGGATCAATGACCTCAATTTAAGAGCTAAATAAAACTCTTAGGAAAAAAAATAGAACTTAATCTTTATGACCTTAGATTTGGCAATGGATTCCTAGATATGTCTGACCCTAAAGCACAGCAACAAAATTTTTTAAAAATAGATAAATTGGACATTAAAACTTTAAAACTTTTGTGTATCAAAAGGCATTATTAAGAAATTGAAAAGACAACCTACAGGATGGGAGAATATATTAACAAATCATATATCTGACAGGACTCTTACAACTCAATAATATATACACACAACCAATTAACAAATAGTCAAAGGACTTAGCTACTGTAGTATTTCTCCAAAGAAGATATATAAATAGTTGACAAACATGAAAAAATGCTTAACATCTTTAGTCATTAGGGAAATGCAAATCAAAACCACAATGAGATACTACTTCACACTCACTAGGATGGCTATAATTTTTATTTTTAATGGAAAACAGCTGTTGGCAAGGATGTGGAGAAATTGGAATCCACCTACTATGGAAGACAGTTTGGCAGTTCCTAAAAATGTTAAATACAGAATTACCATATGACCCTGCAGTGCCACTCCTATGTATATACCCAAAAGAATGGAACCAGATACATGTACATGCATAGTCACTGCACTGTTATTCACAATGACCAAAATGCAGAAACAGCCCAAATGTTCATCAGCAGATGAATGGATAAACAAAACATGGTATGTATCATACACACAGACAAAAAGTCACATATTGTATGATTCTGCTTATATGAAATGTCTGGAATAGATAAATCCATATAGAATGGTTGCCAGGGATGGGGGTTGGAGGGAATGGAGAGAAACTGACTAATGGGTAAAGAATTTTACTTTGCAATGATGAAAATGTGTTTTTGGAACTATATATATAAAGGTGGTGGTTGTACAACATTGTAAATGGACTGTGTGCCAATGAATTGTTCACTTTAAAATGCTTAATTTTATATTAATGTGTATTTACCATCAACAAAATATTTTCAGAAAAACTAAGGGCATGATTCATTTCAGGATAGCCAAGTGTCTCGTGTACTTAAGGCTTATTTACCCCTTTAAACATCAAGACCTTTTATTATAAAAACCACATGCTAAGACATGGTGGTTTTGTGTCCATTGTAATGAGACAATTGACATAAGTCTTTGTTATTGAAAATAAACACTTCTATATGTACCAGGCACTGTTCTTAGGCCCTTATATACACTAACTTACTTAATCATCACAATAACCCTATAAGTTTAGCATTATTTTTTTAATCCATGTTTTACAGATAAGGAGACCAGGGCACAGCAAGGTAAACTAGCACGCCAAAGTCACACAGCTAATAGGTGATAGAACTAGAATGTGAACCCAGGATGCCTTGATTCAGAGCTGTGCTTTTAACCACTATATTATACTGTTTCTTAATATCTTTCTGCATTATACAGTGAGCTCCATAAGGGCAGGATTCAAACCTCTGCCATGCCCAGAGAAAATCTGACAGTTACATGGCAAATGAGTGAATGAACAAATAAAAATTAAACAGACTTTGTAGCAATATTGTTAAGGACTAAATGTTTGTGTCCCCCTAAAATTCATATGTTGACACTTAATCCCCAATATGATGGTGTTTGAAGGTGGGGGCCTTGGGAAGTGTTTAGGTCATGAGCCCTCATGAATAGGATTAGTGCCCTTATAAAAGAGACCCAGAGAGCTTCCTCGCCTCTTCTGCCATGTGAGGTAAGAGTAGGAAAACAACAGTCTCTGAACCAGGAATAGGAACAGGGCCCAGATCAGATGCCAAATCTGCTGGTATCTTGATCTTGGACTCCCCAGCCTCCAGAGTTGTGAGAAATAAATTTCTGCTGTTTCTAAGACGCCCAGTCTATGGTGTTCTGTTCTATAGCAGCCCAAACAAACTTAAGACAAATATTTTGGCAGTTAAAGACTTTTGTAGTTTCTACTTGGCTCCCACTGGTGTTTCAGAGAGGTGAGATTATATATAAAATCACTGTGCTAGGTACTACAGGCTGTTCTCAGATAAATAAGATGAATATGGTTGAGTCTTGAGACCACTGAACTACTAACAAATTAATCTTTATTTAAATTATATGAATTAGGAGAACTCAGAAACTGATACGTCTATAAATTTAACTACTTTAGGGACACCTGGGTGGCTCAGTCAGTTAAGCATCTGACTCTTGATTTCAGCTCAGGTCATGATCCCACAGTTGGTGGGATCAAGCCCTGCATGAGGCTCTGCACTGACATCCTGGAGCTTGCTTGGGATTCTCTCTCCCTCTCTCTCTGATCCTCCCCCACCCAAAATAAATAAACATTAAAATATTAAGTAAATGTCACTATTTTATAAGACATCCCCCCCCAATAAAATGGGGGTGATGATTTTTAATGCACAAAGTGCTTTATACATATATTAAAATTGATGACTAATTTTTAAAGCTAGCTAAGAGCCTCATCAATGGTATTCAACGCGTATAGAATGATTCATTTTATGATGGCATTATGGCCAAAGAAAGCCGAACAGGGCTACAGAGTCACTCAAACATTCTAACTCATACTGGGAGCAAAAGACAGCAAAAAACCCACCATCTGGTTGTGTTTTGATGCTGCATGAGCAGATCTGTAAGTTTTCTCATAGTCTTCTCCTTCATGTACCATTTTGCCGTTTTGAGCTGACCCCTCCAGCCAACATTGTTTTCTTTCAGATTTGTTAGCAAAAGTACTTTAAAATTTGTGTCATTTTTCAACGTTAATCAAGCAGTCTGTATGTTTCCATACACAGTCTGTTACAGAAGATACAACTTGTCTGGAAGAACAATGCAGATAGTCCCTGGTCCCTTAGTGTCTGATTACCAGCTTGATTTGTTCTCTGCCATCTGGGGAGAAAGATGGGGTATCGAAAGAATGTGTGCATGGCATACTTCTCAGCATATAGCCGAGCAAAGAAAAACCAAAGATGAAAAGTGGAGGACTTGGCAGCTGTTTGTAATCTAGGTCAGCTGTTTTAAGGGGCTTTCATCATGACCGTTTACTGAGCATCCCCTTTGAGCCAGATGGTGATACACCATCGGGATTCTCTCATTGGTCTCTCTCCCACACTAAGAATCCTTTGGCAGAATTGTCTTTCTTTCAGTTCCTAGAATGCACTACAGCCCTTCTGCCTTCAGAGTCTTCAAATGCTGTGTTCCCTCCACCTGAATGATCACTCCATCTACTTCAGCTGGCCACTTTCTGCTTATCTTACATGACTCAGCTTAAATGTCTCCTTATTAGAAAAGACTTTCCCTGAGACCCATTACTTCTTTCATAACACCTGGAACTTTTCTTTCAGAACATTTAACAAAATACAATTAAATTGTTATTTATAGTATAATTTATTTCATATTCCCTACTAGATGTGAGTTTCCAAGAAGACCAGGGACAGGGTCACTCTGGCTAGATTCCCAGCCATTAGATAAGCTCCTGGCACATAGGAGAGGCTCAATAAGTATTTGCTAAATGATAAAACGAGTAAGTGAATGAATGAAGGCAGACCATGCCCTCTATGTACTCACAGTTTAGCACTATTTAATTTGTATGTAGGATCTATGCTGTTTTTAGAATTCTTATTTTTTAATTAAGCCATGAATACTAAAAAAATAAAGTGACCTAGAAATTGGACATGGAGAAGGGGTATTTATTGGTGAGCTGGGTGGTGGGGAGCCGAGTTAACTTCCACTCCAGTCTATCAGAACATCCAACTCCCAGGTCGGGAAGCTCTTTCATAGTTTGGTTTCACAAAAATGAGACTAAAGGTCCTTTCCATGTATTCCTCCACAAAGTTTGAGAGTCAGTAGTTGGTAAATGGGCTTATTAATAGTCTTTATTTTAAAATAATAAACCAATAGTTTTTCTTTGATTTTGCCTTCTATTTCAGGTTTTATACTGCCCACAGTTTCCCTCGATGAACAAGCTAATAAGTAGTGAGACAATCATGGGTGCAAAGGGAGAGTAGGTACATAGAAAGGAGAGATGACACAGCATTTTACTGTGAAATCTGATTTGCATGTCAACCACATTCCTGTAAAATTCAGACTGGAGTTTTGTAATAGTCTCTGTCTTCGAATTTTGATTCCCAGGGGTTAGCTGCTTATTTCTCGTTAGTTGGAAACTCAGATTTTGTTTGAGATACATTTCAAACTTTGTGCGGCATTGTTCCCTATACCATCCACGCAGTCCCCACAAGCTCAAGTTTCCATGACTTGTCATTATGTGACTGAGAATGCAGCATTTTATTTCAGGGCCTTTTAGCCTTCTCTACCTCTTTTAATATAAAATCTTAGTTTATCAATGTTAGCATTGTTGTGGAAATTACCTTTTTCTACCTCAGAGGATTTTGGAATGATATGTCAGATATACATCTGGAGTTAGTTTATTTACTTTTCCAAATGTTTTCTATCTTGAGAGTTTATTTACTCAACTACTTTATATTGATTTTCTAAATGTCAATGACAAATAAGAAATGGACCAACAAAGAACACCTGAAAAGTAAGATTTGTAAATCTACTGCATCTTTAATGACTGGAGCATTAGGACACTTAGAAACCATTACATTACATTACATTACATTGTTGATGGGTATTTAAGTTTTTAGTTAAATGATTCATTTCCTTTTCAAGATTAGAACATTAGGATCTAATTAGGAAACTGCCACAACTTAGGTGCATATAAACCTAACATCATTTGCCTTTATAAATGTGGTTAGAGTTTATGCTTACATAAGATGTTTTTCAAGGGATGCTTGGTTGAATTTGTCTTATTTCTTACATTCACATATACATGCACAATTTTTTTCCACCAGATTCTAAAATTAGAAATTTTACTTATAAAAATTAAACACCTATAGACATTTTCATGTAGAAGAAAATAAAAGCTACACTTAAGCTAAACCATCAAAAGTTATTTTACACTTTGGTATATTTCATTTTAGCCTTTTTGCCATTCACACATTTTATTTATTGATTTTCTACAGTACAGTTAGAGTTTTATATATATTATTTTCATTTAACCTCCTATCACAAGTCTTTCCCCTATCATTAAGCCATCTTCATAAATAGAATTTCTTGTGGCTCTTTACTGGTAATTCAAGTTGTTATTTTTCAGAAATTATAAACACCTATTTATATAGATCTTCATCTGGGTTTCTGATGTTCTTTTACTTTAGAATAGATTTGTAAAGTAAAACTACTCAGTAAAATGGCACGTACATTTTTAAAGCCTTTTATACATATAGTAAAATTACTTTTGGAATGCTAATACCAATTTATAATTCCTGCTTGCTACATATGATGAGACTTAATATCTCTGCCATAAAAGAGGTCCTACGTACAAATAAGAAAATAATTTTCTCATACCTAAATGAGTTAAGAACATGCACAGAAGATTTACTAAACTGAAAATTTGCATATCCACATAAGTATATATGAATGATATCAAATCTCATTAGAAATACAAATTACAGTAATAAAAACACTATTTTAATAATAACAAACTGTTCTTTCTTTGAAAGTATTAAAAGGTAAGATGTTAACATTAGGGGAAGCTGGGTAAAGAGTATTAGAAACTCTACTATTTTTGTAACTTTCATAGATCTAAAATTATTTCAGTATAAAAAAGTTTAAAAAATTGCTTTATTCATATAGGGGCTCTAGGTACTTATTCAGTTATGTCATTGCATGTACTGATCTCATATGAATGAGCCAGCGTACTCCCAGAAATCTGCATCAGAGCGCCCCTAACTAGATCTTTTCTTGAGTCACATTTCTAGTATTGAAACATAAGTGTAAAATATATTCAGTGATTGCTCTCATTTATTGCACAAGTCTCCGAACCTGCTGTGTATGTTATACACCTTATCTCATTTAATATTTCATACAGTCCTAGAAGGGAAGCAGTGCAATTACAACACTCATATACAGATGAGAAAGCCAAGGCTGTAAGGTCATGTAACTCGTTCAGAGTTATACTGTAAAAATATTTTACTTTAATTGGTTTCATTTATAAGGTATGTCCATTTGGCAAAAATGACTTACATTTGGGAAATGAATGTTTGCCTCTGTTTTCAGCTGGATATGGGGTTCCCTTTCCAACCAATGAAACTACAGACATTATTCCTCGAAGCTGCCAGCTGACAACAGATGTTCCACAAGTCACACAGCTGCTAAACATGACTAAGCTCCGCCAAACCGAAATAAAATTTGGAGGTCATCCCCTGAATTCAGCAGAATCAGGTATGCACTCAGGCACCTAAATTATAAGCATATTTATTTGTAAGACCAAAAAAAATAAGTAAACAAAAAACAAAACGGAAAAAAACAGCATTGCAATGATGCTTTATAGCTTAAAGTTAAATACTAAGTCACTCCAGCATCGACCCGTGTCTGTGATAAATCATTGTAAACTTCTCTTTAGCAACTAAAATACTTTCTCGGTTTTTACATACCAAATCAAAACATCCTTGGTTATTCCTCTCCTTTTCCTGTATGCTTCCAAGCCCAGCCAATTATCCCTCCTAAACAATCTGTCTCCTACTCTATCCTGTTGCTACTTTCATTGATCTGGTCCCCACTGTGGCCCTAGCCTCCCAGTTAATCTCCACGTTGCTGTCAGGATTGTCTTTCTGACTGTAGAAATAGAAATGTGATCCTGGGGCGCCTGGGTGGCTCAGTCGGTTGAGCGTCCAACTTCGGCTCAGATCATGATCTCGCGGTTTGTGGGTTCAAGCCCCGCATTGGGCTCTGCACTGACAGCTCAGAGCCTGGAGCCTGCTTCGGATTCTGGGTCTCCCTCTCTCTCTGCCCCTCCCCCACTTGTGCTCTGTCTCTCAAAAATAAATAAATGTAAAAAAAATTAAAAAAAAAAAAGAAAGAAATGTGATCCTGTTGCTCTTTGATTAGAGACCTTTAATGCCCTTTCCCACCATTTTAGAAGACAAAATGAAACACCCCTTGGGAACTCACACAAAGCCAACCTCCCCTAGCCCAACCTCCTCCAGAGTTTCATGTCTCATACCCCATGTGTGACTTTCTGACCACTCTCTGTGGGCTTGTACACGTTCATATTTGGGGATTGCTGTTTCTTGGCCTAAAATGGCTGAATCCAACTTCAGCTCAGGTCATGATCTCACGGTTTGTGGGTTTGAGCCCCAGGTCGGGCTCTGTGCTGACAGCTCAGAGCCTGGAGCCTGCTTCCGATTCTGTGTCTCCCTCTCTTTCTCTGCCCTTCCCCTGCTCATGCTCTGTCTCTCTCTCTTTGTCTTCTCTCTCTCTCTCAAAGGTAAAAAAAAAAAAAAAAAAGAAACCTAATATTCTTCAGCTGAGTGGTTCTCATCTTCCTGTTTGTTAGAATCATCTGGGACATTTTAAAAATAACTTATGTAAAAAAAATTATTTTTTCCTAATGTCTGTGATTCATCTCCAGAGATTCTGACTTAATTGGCCTTGGATGGATATTTAAATGTTTTCAGTGATTCTGATGTGTAGCCTGGGTTGAGAACTACTGGATCACACATCCAAACAAAGCTGTGGCTCAGCTGACACTCACATGGAAGTAATCCTGAGGAAAGTGAAATGATGGTCATAATAAGGCACTTAGAAAGAAGTAGGTCCTGAAAGTATTCAATCAATACTTGCATAAATTTTTATTATAAATAAATATAAGACTTATGGAAGTGTAAGATGGTGCAGACGACTAAGCAAAGACAAGGAGATAGCAAAATGCATGGGTGAGTTTTCTGAGGGATTAGTAAGTATGAAGAATGGCCTTCGAAGGCTGAATGGCTGGGTCAGAAGAATACCTGAAGAGTATTCTCCTCCTACTGTCCTAAAGGAGAGACACAGTAATGCCCTTTTTAGGAAGATGAATTTGACATCAGGATTCAAGATGAATCTTTAAGTCAGGTAAAACCAGAGATTAAGAAATACAACTCAGATGTCTTTACAGCCATCTGAGCAAATAATGTCAGTGATGACCCTGAGTGATGCTACAGGAGAAACACAGGCAGGACTTGTTGATTCCCAGGTAACAGATGGGGAAAAGAGCAGGGTCAAAGTTTGAGAGAGGTCAAAGAAGAATCCAGAGAAAGGAGCTAGCATGATGAAATGAATGAGTTACAGAAATGGACTGTTTCACTCTCTATTTATCCTGGATTTATTTATTATTGGTATATTTTCTATATGTCAATCATCAGCAGCATTACATGTCCTAAATTGTATATTCCTAGAGAATTGGGAACTATTTTGTAACTTTTTCAGTTTAAACCTTGTCAGGGGACTATGTGTAAATAGACACTATATTCCTAAACCCTTTATTATGAAATTTCCAAACTTCCAGAAAAGTGGAGTGAAGACGTAATAAACCCCCATGTTCCTATCACCTGCTTCCATAATTGCCAACTTTAGGCAAGGCATTTTGGTAGCACAGGGCACAGGTAGTGAGAAATTGTGTATTTTTATGGGTACTATCTTTAAGGGGGGCAGGGATAGACAGAGACATAAATGGATGAAAAAGATCTCACTAACCAGACAGCTGCTGTAAACACCTCAGGTCACAAATCAATCTTAATGGAAGATTCACCACAGAATGAAATGAGTAAGAGTGTTTTTGGGTTTTTTTTTGATAACCAAACACTCTATCTGTATCTGATAGGCTGTGAATGCTTTCAGTAACAGTAATGACTAAGCTGTAAAGCCTATCAAATATAAGAGCAATTGTGAATACTCGTTTTTCTTTTATCTCTCTGGCTTAATGTTTTAAGAATTAATTATGTCTTTAAATGAAAACACAAGTCTATATCCAGATTTTTTTATCTTTTTTAAACTTAAAGTTCAAGGACACATGTAATGCCTGAGATTAAAGAGGAATTTGAGTAAATGTCAATTGCATCATTAACTCAATATTATAATTAAACAGAAACTTTTTCATAGGCCATATTTGATCCTAACTTGTAGAAGAGGATATTAGTATATATTTTGCAAATTCCATGAATGGGATCTCAATTGATAGTAATAGTCAACTTGAGTCATGTATACAGAAAATTAATAATCATCATCTAATAGCAAACTTCTCCTGCCCTGTGAATTCCAGTTTCTATTCCTTTATAACCATAAGGGTTATGATTGTTCCTCTTACGTAAATCCCATTGCACATGCAAGGCAGCTAAGATTACTTGAAAATAGAATAGTCTCCCTTTATCTGAGGTTTCAGTTACCTGTGGTCAACTGTGGTTCACATCCTTGTGATGTATCCTCAGAAAGCCAATAGTAGCCTAACTCTAGGTCACACGCCTACATCATCCATCTCACTTCATCTCATCATGTAGAAATTTTATCATCTCACATCATCATAAGAGTGGTGAGTACAGCACAATAAGATATTTTGAGAGAAAACATATTCATGTAACTTTTATTACAGTATATTGTTATAATTGTTCTATTTTATTATCAGTTATTGTTGTTAATCTCTTACTGTGCCCAATTTATAAATCAAACTTTATCAGAGGTATGTATGTATAGGAAAAAAACAGTATATATGTGGTTTGGAATTATTCATAGTTTCAAGCATCCATTGGTGGTCTTGGAACGTATCATCTGGGGATGGGAGGAGGCTACTGTATATTGAACTTTGTGGTTCTCTTTCTACAAATACTTTGCAGTTGCTAATTTTGTCATTTGTAGGCTTTGAAACTTACTATAAATGAATATAATTATAATTATTCTTCTCTGTATAAGATATTTTATTTGAAAGGTGCAGCTAATGAATAATGCCCAAGGGCAGACTTTCTAATCTTGGAAAAGCCAGAAGATATTTCTTCATTTTAACTATTTGTTTTTGTGTCTGTCTGAAAAATGGATTCCCCATGATGAGATTTTGAATTGCATGAGAAAATTACTGTGTGCTCTTATAATTGACTGTACAGTACTCATGCCAATTGTGTTTTTTATTATAAATGCACACACTGAGAGCCCGTGAAGCTGCCACAGAAAGAAGTAGTTGCTTCCTATGGATGCTTTCTAGTATGTTCCCTTGAGCAAAAGAGGAAACCTTGAAGCTTCCATTTTAGAGTGCGTTTTGCTGAATGTCACATAACTTGATCAAGAGCACTAATAAAATTAATAAGATAATTGTGTTTCCCAAAAGCCAACGTTCCCACACTTCTGCTCTGTTCACTTTGTCAGTTCCCAGTGCACATTAGCTAATGACTGTTAGCCTGCAGAGAATTGTGGGGTCTTTAATGATCTTATTTTCATTAATGGGACCCCAGTTTAATTGAACCAGAGAATCTGTCTGGTTATTGAAGTTGAGCATTCGGCTACTAATGACAAGATGCAATGGTCCACTAAGCACAAATCAAAACTAGTAATTTGCTTAAAAATTAGAATGCAGTTTTCCCAAGTACCCTCCTTTCCACAGCAGAGGTCTTAGTGGGCTTCTACTCCTTTTTTAAATAAGAAGAGACTGGCATCTCTATCTCACAGCACAGTTGCACATAGGTAAGTTAATGCATTTAGCACAACCCTGAAATAATCATCTAACTATAGTTGGCACTGGTGAGATCCTTATTAGAATTTCTTCTTTGGGTTTCACATTATGAAAGCAAAATTCAAATCAGGTAACAAAATTCACTGTAAAGTAGAACCTAAAAGAAGGATTTGGATCCTGACTCCAGGAAAAAACAAAACAATTTTTTAAACTCACACTTTCAGTAAAGCCTTGTCTTAAGATTATTGGTTTAAAGAGATGTCACAATTTCTGGGTCCAATGTCTGATAATAAGAGTAAACTCCACTGTCTCTTACATTTGAATTATATATCCTCTTTCCCCATCTTTAGCAAAAATAAGGCATAACTGGTCATATTCCTTCATTAAAAATTTTTAAGCATGAAAGGAATTTAGTCTGGGTATTGGTCAGTATCTGTGAAATTCGTTAACAGCAGAAATATCACAAATCATACATAGAGTGAATTTTAATTTTTCTGTGATATTTCCACCAAATATTGATGAAACTTTGATATATAAATATTACTACAATATTAAATGTGAAAAACACATCTAATCCATTTGATAATTGTGCTACTTTGCAGGACTGACTTGTTCCAACCTTTCCATTTCTCCTTTAGATGTCTATTACAGCATGGGTTATAATAAAAACCTGTGCATAGTAGGGAGTTGATTAAATACCCAGACAATAAGATATTATGGATACAGCTATACAGATGACCTGATCTGCTTATGATGGTCTAGAAAGGTCTCAAAGCTGTGTCAGTGAAACATGGAAACATAGGATGCTATTTCTGTATGAGCCCACTGACTTAAGTAAATAAGATAGCTACCTAGGAATGCTGGTATATGCATACATTTTTTTAGGGAAATACAAAAAAATTTACAGTGACCTTTAAGAATGAGGACTAGTAGAGGCAAGGGGCAGGAAGATAAGACTTTTACTTCTCATGTCTTCCTCTATTAGAGAATTTTAACTTACTTCATTCATGATTTGTGATATTACTAGATGTATTATGTTAGAGCAATTATGAGACATTTTTAGTTTCTTCTATATGCTTTTCTGTCTTTTGAAAAACCCAGAGAATTGCTATAAAATTAAAATATATTTCTTTATTTAATGTCAGTATTTTCATTTAAGATACATAGTGGGAAGTAAATCCAAAAGTAGTGACAAAATAAAATCTTTTAAGTATATAGTTAAATATTAAATTTCTTTATTTATGATATAATAGGGAAATATGTATTTTAACCTATACTGTATTAGTATGAATTATGCTCACATACATTTTTACACATAGTTCACATAGTGGTGAACCTGGGACTGTAATCATCAAGGTCCTCATCCTCTCTGTAACATCACTCTGCTTTTGTTTCCATCACAGCACTTATCCTTACCTGGTATCTTCTTGTTTACTTAATTGTTTGCTTATTGTTGTGTCCCCAACTGGAATGTGAGCTTCAAAACTGCAGGGGTCCTGGTATCCCTAGCACCTAGCTCAGTCTTTAACACTTACAAGAACTGAATAGATATTTGTGAATTAAGTAATCAATGAGTGATGGTAGCCATATAATTTGAGCAGGTGAGTATATTAAGCAGCAAATCATCATCATCATCACCACTAATGTTTAGTAAGTTTTTGCTATATCTTTTACATAGTGTATTAGTCAGGTTTCTCCAGAGAAACAGAACACACACATATATACAACTTACATATAATACAGGCCTTGATAGATAACTTCCACCATTAGGTTTTAGAATAAAGAGAGAGAGACCTATCATAAGGAATTGGGTCACGCAGTTTTGGAGACTGAGAAGTCTCAGGATCTGCAGTCATCAAGCTGGAGACCCAGAAGAGCCGATGATGTAGTTCCTGTCCAAACCCAAATGCCTGAGAACCAGGAGACCTGATAGTGAAAGTGCCAGTCGGAGGGCAGCTGCAGACTTCTTAAGGAGTCAGGCAGAGAGATCAAATTCTCCCTTTCTCCACTTTTTTGTTTTATTCAGCCCCTCCATGGATTGGGTGATGATGCACACCTACCATGGGGCTTGGGGTGGAATTTACCAATTCAAATGTTAATTTCATCCAGACTTGCCCTCACAGTCACTCTCAGAGTCATAGTTAATCTGGGCACCCTGTGGCCCAGTCAAGGTGATAGATACATAAAATTAGCCATCACACATCATTTATCCCATTTAATCCTCTGATACACCTTTTTGTGTAGAAACCATCAGAATCACCATTTTGAAGATAAGGAAACTGAGGCTCACAGAGATAAAGTAATTAGTGAGTGGTAGACCTAGGATTGACCAGGCAGTCTGTTTTAGAGATGCATTCTTAATTACTCACTCCCATTAAGCAATTTCAGGGGAGCCTTCTCTCATATTATAGGAAACTGTCCTAGTTCCAAAACCAAATGATGGAAATTATGTACTAAGGCCTATGTTATGTATAAGCTCCATTCTTTATTAAAAATGGAAAGTTTTCCTGAGATGATAAAACTGTTTCCCTGAAAATGTTCCTTTACTCATTAATAGTAAAGACCAAAAACTAGGCCATTGATAGCTTTTTAATAAATTAAGAGTTTGTGAAGAAAAGTAATATCTTGTGCTTTATTGCTTTTTATCTCGTTGCCATAGCCTAACTTTACACACAGATGACATTGTCTAAGGTCGTACACAAGTTTAGTAGAGAAAGAGCTATTCTAATTTTAGTTTTTAATGTGTTTTATTGCCTTTCAAAAATGTCTTAAATTTTTTATTAATGAGATATGGCTAAATACTGGTATTAATTATTTGCAAAAATTGAAGAGTGATTTTCATCACCTAAGGCCTTCCCTGCTTTAGTCACTCACCTACCTACCTGTCTTTTCATCATGCTTCCAGAGTTTACAGACTGCCAGTCCTCCCAACTGGTCTAAAAGAGTTTTGAAATAAAATTTTCTACATAGGATGTGCACTCTCAAATTAGCCACACTTCCCCCACCTCACATTCTGTAAGTGCCTGCCTTTCACATATGTGTTACCTGCCTGGCATTGAACCCACTTCCGTTTCCATTTGTCCTTCTCCCCATACCCCACTTTCTTTCCTCTGAAAAAGGATATTACAGTATTATATTCTATATTTGATACCTCATAAACCCCATTTGTCTTCACCACATACATTAACTATCATATCCTTAAAGTTCTGGTACTTACCTATACAGGCATTAACAGACCCACTTTTCAGATAGCAAAATAAGTATTTCATCAGATGTCTTCACAAAACTGCACAGAAAATAAATAGCGGAAGTGGGAAGAATCCCCTGCAATGCCCTCGTGGCCCACTGAGGGCAGCATCGTGTGTGGTAAGCCTTGGGACACTGGAGTTCTGACCCCTGCTCTGTGTGGACAGATCTCTGAACATCATGAGCCTCCATTTCTTCATCTACGGAGGACATAGGATAATATCACAAGTGATTGGAAATTGCACAGAGGCTATGTACATATCATATCCGTCATCTTTTAGATTCCAAGTTGAATGTCTCTCCCCCGCTAACCCCAATACTAGATACCAGCCCTCTGTTAAATACACTTAATAACCTTCCGAACTTTTCCTGCACACCTCTTATCACACTGGTAATCATGTAGTTATTTATGAATGACTTGCTGTAATATCTGTCTCCCCCATGAGACTGTGGGCTCCTTGAAGGAGGTATGTGTTCATCTTATTCCCTGTCTTACTCTGTGCCTAGAGCGGCTGGCCAGGGCAGATGCCTAATCATTACTGAAAGGATAGGTGAATGAAGGAATAAATAAATGATTATGAACGGACTTTGTAAAGTGTTAAATGCTATTCAAGATGTAATATATTAATAGCATATTTACTAACCATTTAGTCCCTACTAAGCACAGTATTTGGCATGTTACATGCATTGTTTCATACAATCTAACAAAAGCACCATAACTTAAGCACTGTCATTATCTCAATCTTAATGAAAGAAAGTGAGGCTTAATGAAAGAAAGGTTAAGCACCTTGTCTAAAATAATATTGCTCCACAGAACAGCCCTTTTTGTATTTTTGACATTCTTTATAACAGTGCACAAATAATAAAATAAAAATTAATCCAATTCAAGGTCTGGATTCTGGTAGCAAGTTTAATTCTGATTTGATGGCTAGATAATAGATGTAAGTCTTGAGCATGACCCTTCAATGATTAGAGTTGAAAATTCAGCAGGTTTTTCTGGTTAAGCTTTGAAAACCCTGCAAACTTAAATGACTATTATAATTAGAACATTGTATCTTGAGACAAAAATGAATGTTTATTTTTCTAAGACACAATTAGAGAGTAGACCCTCAGGTTTTATATTCTAACTACAAAGGCATGTACCCCTCATAAAATAGCAAAATAATTAATGGTAACATCTCTGACCTACACCAAGTTCATTTTCCACAAACTCAAGAAAATGAAACGCCTAGAGCATGACTTTAATCGTGATTTTTAACCTTATATTGTGCATATTGATATCATTCTTAAAAGAGCTCCCTTTAGAATTCAAAAGGCATGGGTTTCTGCTTGTAGTGTTCTTTTATTAAGATTTTTCTCATTATAGATAGAAACTTTGTCCCTTTTACTTTTTATTTTAGAAACCAAAGTCTAAGTTACTTTCCCTTGTAGGTTTTAATTAGGATTCTCTTATAGTAGATAAATAGCATGATACATATTTACAGAGAGAATCATGACAATGATTATAAATAGAATTACTAAAATGAAACAGGCTTTAAGAATGTATATATGTTAATTGTACCAAAAAGTTGAGTCTATTAACTAAGGAGATAACCTAATGGGAGAGTATTGATATACTTTGGTTTGTGAAAACATGCACTAGCATTTGTAAATTTTAGAAAATAGACTTAAATTTAAATGAGTAGTGATAGATTACTCTTTAAAGAAACCCTATAGATGAGGATCATATCTAACTTTCTGTGATTTAGAAGATTGTATTATATGAGGTTTAGGTATACCTTTAATGGTCACTGGATATCTACTGCTAAGCAAGATATTCCTCTAAAAAATTCAAGGTATTTAGGAATTTTTTTAAATACCTACAAACTAGTTAATATGTACATTTTGTTGAATTAAAGCTGGAACTGTATCAGTATGACCTTTTAAATATGCCCTCCCCTAAAAAAATCTTTCTTTTAATCTTGAATGCTATTTATAATTGTGGTGAGATTTATCTGTTGTCTACCATGTACTGTATTGGGCTCCACAGGTGGGGATACATACAGTACCAAATAAATGGCCTTTCTATTCAAAGGAGCTTAAATTAATTGGGGGGAACATATATATATATATATATATATATATATATATATATATATATGAAGAGTAAGAAAAAACATTAAGGAAATTGCCCCATAAGATGTTTGAACAGAAAGATATGCAAAAAATATGCCCATTCCTAATGGTTCCCATGACTGGAAGTTCCAAAAAAAAAAAAATTCTCCTATTCTGATTACTGAAAATTTCCATGTAGGCCCAAGCCAACTCCCATGACATTCAGGACCCTCAGTGGCTCTTTCTGGGGAAAATCCACATTTGAGAACAAAATCAATAGTCCAGGATTTGTTCTACTTGGTCACAAAAGGTACAAACGATGATAGATTCTATAACAAATTTTTCCAATTGGCCTGGGATTTGAGTGTCATTTCTTTCTGTTATTGGTCCTGAGAGGCTAACAGGGTTTTGTTAACTCCAAATGGATATTTATAATGACTTTTAAAACACAGATGTACATACAACCAATAATCTATTTGCTAACACTAGAAAATTTCACATGTAATCTGAGTAGGCATCTGATTGTAGTGCCATAGCATTACTACTATTGAAAGCCATACCACTCATTTAATTATCAATGTGTGTTGGTCATTGTTGATCCTTCTCATCCCCCATATCCTGGCAGTTGTTCAGTCCTATCCAGTCTTCGTCCTCAGTTCACAGACAGATTTTTCTTAAAATGAAAACTGAAATTCTAGCCAAAGTTAAAAATATTTAGTCACTGGGGCACCTGGGTGGTTGAGCGTCTGACTTCAGCTCAAGTCATCATCTCATGGTTCGTGGGTTCAAGCCCTGCATCAGGCTTGCTGCTGTCAGTGCAGAGCCCGCTTTGGATCTTCTGTCCCTCTCTCTCTGTCTGTGCTCTCTCTCTCTCTCTCTCTCTCTCAAAAATAAATTAAAAAAAAAAGAAATATTTAGTCATTTAATCCAACATCCCTTTGATTCATTACATTTAATGATTTATTCATTTTGCTCAGCAAGTATCTATAACTCCATGTCAGGCACCAGACTAGCAATTCAGGGGTGAAGAAGTAGGCTACTGAGTTTATATCTACTGAAGCACATATTATCAGAGAATCCCACAAACACATGTAAAAGGGCAATTTTGACGGAAATTTATGTGAGGGAAAGGTTATGGGAATACCTGTACTGGAAGAGCCTTCTAGCCATGGGGAACAGCATGCACAAATGGTCTGGTAGGCAGGAAGAGCTGAGGAGGCCAGGCTTTTGGGAGAGCAGAAAATGAGAGTGAAAGGTATGAAGTGAAGCAAGAACATGTAGGTTTTTGCAGCTACTGTTAAGGGCTTTCTTCTTAATCCTAAGAGCAGCAGGGAAGCCATTGAAAAGTTTTGAGGGAAAGGAGTGCCTCCATCATAAGACCACTCTGGCCGCATTTTGGAGAGGGCATGGGACAGGGAGCCAGAACAGACATGGTAGGTCACTTAGAGGCTTTGCAATCATCCAGGAGAGGGATGATGATCGCCTGGATTGCAGTGCTGGCAGAGGCAGTACAGAGAAGTGGACATGGATTGGCTGTGGAGAAGGTGGAGGGAGGAGTCAAGAATGATACCCAGATCCTAACTGTTCAAACTCAATGGATTGTAGTGCCATACTCTAGACCAAGTTTTCTGTTGGAAGCATCTTGGAGACGTGGAAAAGGAATTGAGCAAGAAGGCCACTGGAGACAAGGAGTAGAGCTCTGAAGAGAGGACTAGGCTAGAAATGGAAAGTAAAAATGGAAAGTAGGAAGTCATCTGGTATCTGAATCTGCCTCAGAACAGCCAGAATAGCTTCCCACACTTCTGCTTGGACACCTTCAAAATGACAGAAAATTCTCCACCACCATGACCAGACATGCTTAATTAAAGAAAAATGCTCCTTATGTTGGAGTAAAACCTTGAAGTAAATTCTTCTCATTAGTTATGTTCTTGCCCTTTGGACAAATGGAATCTCTCTTCTACCAAACAGGGCTTCAAGAATTTGAAGAAAACTGAAACAGTACAGCTGCTCACCACTTTGCCAGCCATTTTAGTCTTCTGTCCAGCAAACATTCTCTCATATCATGTCAGCAATCTGACCCTTGCCCAACCCTTCAGCTTCATCTGTTGCAGACACAAAACTAGACCCAGAACACCCATCTTTCCACACATGTTGCTTCCACTCAGATCTAAATAAACACTTGGAGCTTCCCAAGCGTGGCATGCTTTCACTAATTTTTGTGCCTTTTCTCATGCCTTCTCAGGGGAGTGGTTTTTAACTCTAGCACATGTAAAATCATAGCTCTACAGCAGAGGCTAAAGAGACGACCCAGCTAACTATAGGAATTTTTTCAAGGAATAGACCAGACAGGAAGTGGCCAATAGCTCATGTATATCCAGGACTGTGGGACAAACGTGGACTTACTTGGAGCCGACATCATAATATTCACGTTGGTTCTGTCTTGCAAGTGAGCAGAGCAGAAGACTTTCTAGCTTGCAGGCAGTTTTTTGATTTAAGGACCATCACCCTCACCTGCTCTTTTAGTCCGGGAAGCCTACCTACAGTCACAAAGAGCCCCACAGCCTCATCTAGTCAGGAGTTCCTCCAGCAGCCTTCCATGTGGTCATTCAGAGACCAAGGCTCCTTTTATGCAATGATTCTTCTCAGAGCCTTAAAGTCCTCCCTTGGATCTTCTTCATCTTATCAAGAGATGAGGGCAGAGAGATTACTGGGGATTATGCAGGGGGTTTTAGAGGCCAGGAATTAGTTTACACTTCTCACATTTCACTTCTTACGGTCTCATTAACCAGAACTCAGTCACATGACCCATATAACTGCAGAAAAGGCTCAAAATGTAATGTAGCTGTATGCCCAGAAGAAGGGAAAGACAGCAAGGTTTGGTAATCACATCTGCCCTATCCTGGAGGTGAAACCAATTTGTTCTCTTTCTCCCACAAAACTTTCAATGATACCCTGTTGCCTAACCAAATTTAAAATTGGCTCTTAGCATTTTAAGGCTCTGTTCATTGTGACCCAAACTCATCCTTCCAGCTAAACTGGTAATTTCATTCCTCAAGGATACCCTACCAGTTCACTCTTCCTTGTCTTTATTCAGACACTTTTTTCTGTCTAGGGCACCCCACATCTTTCATTCTTGAAATCTTACGTCATTCAAGGTCCACTCAAGAAGTCACTTACTCTTTTTTTTTTTTTTTAATCGTGAGAAGTGCACTCCTTAATGCCCATCCCCTATTTCACCCTTCCCCCACCCACCTCCCCTCTGGTAATCATCAGTTCTCTGTCGTTAATAATCTGTTTCTTGGTTGTCCCTCTCTTTTTTACTGACCCCTTTTCTTATTTGTTTTGTTTCTTAAATTCCACATATGAGTGCAATCATATGGTATGTGTCTTTCTCTAATTGGCTTATTTTGTTTAGTATAATACTCTGTAGCTCCATCTATGTCGTTGCAAAGGGCAAGATTTCATTCTTTTTTAACACTAAATAATATTTAGTAACTTAGTGTATATATATGTGTGTGTGTGTGTGTGTTTGTGTGTGTGTGTGTATAATTCACATCTTCTTTATCCATTCATCTATCAGTGGACACTTGGGCTGCTTCCATAGTTCCATAGTTTGGCTATTGTAAATAATGCTGCAATAAACATAGGGGTGCAGGTATCCCTTGAATTAATGTATTGGTATTTGGGGGGGTAAATACCCAGTAGTGTGATTACTGGATTGTAGGGTAATTCTAATTTTAATTATTTGAGGTATAAGAGGTCACTTATTCTTCATTCCCACTGGTCTGCTTTGTGTTACGGTTACCTGTTGTACTGTCACCTCCCTCCAGACTCCTCGAGGGCAAGCAGTATATCTTATCTATTTTGTGTCCCTGATAACCTCTAGTATGTGCTCAAGAGAGTGCTCAATCAAATATCTGTTCATTTGACTTAGTTTTATTTAAACTACTTCTTTACTAGGATGTATTTTTTAGTAACTGTTCTTTCTTTTCTCTCCCTCCTCCTCTCTTTTTTTGAGGCAAAATATTTGTGGCAGTGGTTCTCAAATGACTGTGAGCATAAGAACTATTTGGGAGAGGTTGTTAAAATTATAGATTTCTGCCTCCCCTCCCTAAGATGCTAATTCTACAGATCTGGTAGATCTGATGTTAGGCTTCAGCATCTGCATTTTTTATAAGTGCCCTGTAGTGGAATTTGGATCATGTGACACCTGGATTGTATTTTCAGAAACACTGCAACATGGTACTAGTCATTATATCCATTAATGGACTACTATTGCCTTCCTTAAACAAAACAGATCAGTTCATTAACAAGGGAACAGGCAGTGTGCGTACCAGTAAAAATCACGATGTTTGTCATATCGCCTTTGGATCCAGAGTACTTGGACCACCTCCACTCTCTAGCAGAAGAAATAACGTGAGGATATCCAGTGAGGTAGGAGCAAGATTTGAAGAGCTCATCTAAGCGTGAGAGGCATGGGAAGGGAAGGGTTTTTTCCCCAGTGCAGGGATTGGGGGTTGGGGAAGAAGGAGAGAGACTACATGCCAAAAGCAGAAGGCTTGAATAAATTTGGAACAAATTCTGGATTTTTAAAAAAACCTCAAAACTGTTTTATTTTTGCCATATCAACACAATTAACATTTCTGAGTATTCTTTTCATTAACTGTGTTCACAAAACTTAAAGACAAATATATGTGAGCACATTTTATGGTCTCTCCTTCAAAAAGGAATTGGATCATCACCAGACACCTTACAACAACCAGATTCTCAAATGTTATATTTTTATTTTTAATTTCCTCCGAATTTCAGACATACACAGAAATTTTCAACTCACCGCCTACCTACTAAAGATGGAATGTATCAAATAAGCACATTTTAACTTGTGTCTAGAAGACTCGTTTGACTTCTGTTTTATCTCATGTTATATTTCTCCTTCCATTCCTTTCCAATTTTCTACTATAATTTTCCTCTCCACCAACTTTCTAATCTATTCATTTCCTCTAGGTTTTTTTTCCTCACATTTTAGTTGCCCAAATATTATTAATCTGTGTATATTCTACAGGAAATAAATGCAATTCCCATATTTAAAAATGTGCAGATAATTCCTTTTCCTTATAGACAATAAGATCCATCGGGTCCAGAAATAACCGATCATGCCAACAGTCTATGGCAGAGAACTGTGTTAGCAGTGCAGAAATGTTAGCCTCACTGATACCTGCGTCGGAGGAGCAAAGAGATAAAGAAAATATTCGCCAAATAAAGCAGACCGTACCTATTCATGGTAAGAATCGTGCATAAGTTTGTTTTTAATTTTTTTTATGTGTATTTATTTCTTTTTTTTTTTTCAACGTTTATTTTATTTTTGGGACAGAGAGAGACAGAGCATGAATGGGGGAGGGGCAGAGAGAGAGGGAGACACAGAATCGGAAACAGGCTCCAGGCTCTGAGCCATCAGCCCAGAGCCTGACACGGGGCTCGAACTCCCGGACCGCGAGATCATGACCTGGCTGAAGTCGGACGCTTAACCGACTGCGCCACCCAGGCGCCCCTGTGTATTTATTTCTGAGAGAGAGAGAGAGAGAGAGAGAGAGAGTGAGTGCAGGCTGGGGAGGAGCAAAGAGAAAGGGAGACACAGAATCCAAAGCAGGCTCCAGGCTCTGAGCTGTCAGCACAGAGCCCAATGCAAGGCTCGAACTCACAAGCCATGAGATCATGACCTGAGCTGAAGTCAGACGCTTAACTTACTGAGCCACCATGCATAAGTTTTGATAGCTAGGGGAAAACAGTTAGAAAAGTTCTTGTGAAGATAAATTCGAAGTTATATTCTTGACTAGATCTTACATCCAGAGAATTATCATTTAAAAATGAAAAATATGAAAAAAAATAATTAAATAAATAAAAATGAAAAAGATGGCGGATATTGAAGTATGTTCAAATTTATACATATATTATCATCTAGAACCTATTATTCTCTTTATTCCACTATTTCAAATTGCCACAGTACCCTGCGTTTTTATTTTATGATGATTGGCAAGGAAATAATATAGCATTCTACTGTCACTATATTTTGAGAACTCCACCTGCATTTTAAGTTTTCTTAATTATATCTTTTAACTAATCTCTTCCATTTATAAAGTGCTTTTTATTTTCTCTTGTTGCTATAAAAAGAACCCTGTTGGTGAAGAGGAGATTTTTGTCCCATTTTATAGATTGAAGGTTCATGGCTAACAGAGAGGCAAAGTGATTTGAAATTTGTAATCATTGGAAAGGATTGAGACCAGCACCAAAGGCTTACCACTCACTGTCAGTTTTTCCATTCTTGCATGTCTGACTTTTGTGAGAGTTGAAAAGGGGGGCACTTGTATTAATTTTATTTGCTTTAGAGATTAATGATCATTATTACAGACTATATTTCCCATGCAATACAAAACTGAGATAAAGAAATGAATAATATTTCATTTGGGACAGTTGGGACAGATATTTAGTCCCAACTCTACCACCATTTGTGAGACCTTAATCAAATTTCCCAAACCTTGTGGGCCTCAGTTTCTTCATCTATAAAATGGGGATAAAATTACTGCTGGCACTATAGTAGTAATGACTGCCTCACATGGTCTTTGTGAGGATTCAAGAAGAAAAATCAGTCAAATACACCATATTGTGCCACGAAATTAAACATTCAGTTATTATTAAGTGCTACTATGAGTATTATTATTATTACTATTACATAATTAAATTACACTTAAGAATTCTTTTTCAGGTTTAATCTCAGTTCTCCATGGTTCTTTAGAAATTTATCTACCTCTTCTTTTAAAGGAAGAAATTATTTTTCTGTATTAGCTATCAGTTCCATTTTTTATGTTTTTTAATATAGTGTGTTGTGTGATTAACATTAACCAAATTACCTGTAGCTCTCTGTAAGGTTATGTTACAAGAATAAAATGTGTTAGTAATTTTGAAAGCCTCATATGATCCTAATATTGGAGTAGGAATAAATACCTATTTTCCATGAAGGAATAAGTTATGCTTTTGATATAGCTTTGCATGATGTCAAAATGATACGGGAACATTCTCATTATGGCTCTAATTATATTTACTGAGTTATTTCAAACCATATACTACTTTCTGTTCTGGCTTTTTGTTCTTTGATATGAAAACATACCAGCTGATCTGCATGTTATGCACCCACATCCCCCTCAAGAACCATCAGCAGATAAGAATAATAACAGAAGAAGATTACGATTAAAAAGCACCAACAGAGAAAGGACAGAGGCACACCGAGGTACGACCCTAATTCAATACTATCTTATATCTGTTATTCAGAACAATGGAATCTCTCTCTGCAGGTTGTAAATTTCAAAGGATTACGAACCAATTCATTTAAAATATAAATATCTTTTCTACAGGGATTATGGAAATCAAATTTTCTGCAAAAGAATTGCTCTAGAGCCCTAACGGAGATTTGCTGGATTAAATAGACAGTACCGCAGAAATAAAGGACTTCCTACTTTCTACTCTCAAAGGCTGAATAAGCTTAAATTACTGTTTTTTAGAAACGGCCCAAATTTGATAGGGGAGGTTTCTTCCTGCAGACTTTCCTAAAATTGAACTTAACTCGTAATTTTTCATGTTTCATTTATATCTCTTCTTTTTAAATTGAGCCCTTTTCAGATATGCATATTCATCTTTTTTTACATTTACTGTCTCTCCCTTTTGACTCTATGCCATCTGATATAATGTAGGTTAAAATTTCAACTGTTTGCAACCAGTAAAGCATTAGATAAATTTAGGTGGCTATTATAGTTATCCCTTTGAATACTGGATTTGAGGTAATGCAAGGATAGATTTGTCTGCACATGCAGTAGTTACCCTGAGTCAAGCCCAGAGTATGTCTTGTACTCATCTGCTACCATAATTTCTCAAAAATGTAGGGTTCTTGGGTATGCTGAAATTCAACTTGTTAGGATTTGTGTTATTTTTATAAAATGATAGAAAAATTAATTGTGTCCATTTTCTTAAGATGCTGAAGGAAAGAGCTTGGTTTAAAAGAGTCTGTTTCAACAAGAGTTGTAATTTAAAGTAAACACACTCCATTTTATGTGGAACCAAAGGGGAAAATATAGGACCCTTTAAAAATGATATGGGTTTTGGAATTCCTTTTATTGCATATTGTAAAACTTAAATCTAAAATGTCCCCCATGCAAATATCAAGGAGTTTAAAGATGAACCGATACAAAAATGCAGCTGAGTTCATCTTTAAAACATTCTAGTGGAAAAGAAAAAAAACTGCATATAATCTGTATTGTCACCTCTGATGTGCTTTTCAATAGTCATGTAGAAAAGTACCCCATGTTAATAGTGTTCTTTGAAAATAACTTCTTTAAAAAATCAAAAATAACATAGTGGAAAATATTTATTCCAATAAAGGCTGTTCTTCAGGAAATAACAGGAATGAAGATAAAGCGACAACCCCCCTCAACAGTGTGTCCCAACAGAAAGCAGAGATGAACCCAAGGTCTCCAGCACCACAGTCTCCTGATCAAGCAGGTTGGCATCTTTATGGCACCCCAGAATCGTTAATAATGAATAAAATCTAAGTATGTCGAACATTTCAAACCCAGTCATTTTGAAAAGTTGTGATTCAGTCGCTTGCTAAAAATCTATCATTTTTCATAAATCTCCTTTTAACCCCACTTGTCAGACTTTGAGGGATGAAAGGGTATTTTTATGTTCAAGTTTCAATGCATCAGAAGGAAAGTTTGAAACTCCAAAGTTTTCACCTGACATCATCACCATCCCCAAAGATTACCTATTGTTACAAGACCCCCATCCTCTTTATAATGGAGATGGTTGGAGTCTAGCACATTGAGCCCATCAACATATCTTGCCTAGCAGGTGTGTGGTACTTTTACAAAGGCGAATTGTTCTGAGCGAGGGAAAAGGGAAAATAAATGAAAATTGTTTGTAGTTTGTCAGTCTTATTTATGCAATGTTGAAACCTTCATTAAAATGTTAGGCGCAATTAGTGTCTCTAGCATAAATCTGTGTAGGAAAACTAATTAGATGTTTAGGTGATCATTCTTGCATTTATCTTGTTTGCTGCAATATTGTGATTACACAGTAATTTACATATTTTCCTAAGAAAACACACCAAATTATTCATTACAATTGATATGGAAATACTTTGAGGTAAAACTACAAATTCCAAAAAAGCATGTGGCGGTGAGATAATTAGAGTCCGTTTGGTGTAAAAACACTCCTTTGACTTTGACTTTTTGACAGTTAATAATATGTTTGGCAATAGGTCATGCACGTTGTTTAATTGCATAATGAAGATTCCCAGTATCTTTTCCTCAAATTTTCTTTACGAATCCATGTATGTAATGCAACACATTGGGTTTTTTTTAAATCTTTTTCAACATTTACTTATTAATAAAGCATCTACAGAGTTTACAAAGCATGTGCTATGTTCTTAGCACCACGCGAAAGACTTTGCTGTCCCAAAGAGGACAGCCCAGTGAATCTGTTTATTTCACCTGCTCACGGCACACTGACCCAGGAGTCTCCACATCCCCTGTGAATGTGGTCTGATGACATAGATTCATCCTGCTGTTGGCCATTTACCTACAGAAAATGTGAAAGCCTTGTCCCTTGTAGGTGTTCCCTAAGAAATGTACATTTGTTACTCTTTCTATAGGCAAGTTATGTTATATAATGATAGTGCTAAGTTACGCAACCAGCGAATACATTATGCTGAATACAATTTCATTTGTGCCATTAATGTTACTTTTATTAAAGGTCTTTTCTTTGTTGGTTTCCTGATGTAGGCTTTAGAGTTTCAAGTCAGCAAATCTTGGTTACTTTCCTTGTGAAGATAAATGTAGCCAGATTCCAGAGTCAGGATAAAATGACCATGTCCACATTTTGGTTCTGCTGAACGCAGATTTTTGTAAGATTTTCACCATTGACATAATGTAGGAGGGAAAAAAGTAAATTTTAAGGAAAATAGACTAAGTTGAGAAAATGTGACTTTTTCCTGCCATCATTCTAAAGAAAATAAGCATGCTTTTAATAACATTCATTGTAAAGATTTGTTCCAATTTGCCTGGATCATAGCTATAAAAATCTACCTCAGTGTTACATAAAAGATTAAACTATGTTATACACCTGAAACTAATGTGACATTGTACATCAACTCTACTTTTTAAAAGATTTTTTAAAGTTTTGATATAAATGTATCTCAGTGGTGTAGTATTCAGTATTTTTAACAAAAACAATGTTGTGCAAAAAGATTTTTGTATGAAAACATTCCCTCCTATAGTTAAACATAAAGAACTTTTTCACCAGCAGAAATCACCAGTCACATTAACAAGTATTTCTGTGGATTTACTATTACTTGAAAAGTCTACTCAGTTTAGTCTATGAATTGCCCCCGCTTCAGTCAGTGAAAGGGAAAAGAAAAGCCTGTTAACCTCTTCATGGTTTCCTCTCCTCCATGATTTGTAATCTGAACAATGCCCAGATATTTTATTTAAAGAAACTTGTTAAATGTCCTGCCCTCCTACAGGTAAAAGAAGATATTAGTTACTCAAACGCTTTTAAATTTGGAAGATTTCCTCCCCCCTGGAATATCAAATTGATGAGGCTGTGCTATAAAGAGCTTGCTGCAAGACAGGTGATAATTATTTCAGACTTATAAATTTCCCGGCCAGTACTTCAACTCAGATGGAGAGAAAGTGCAAATGAGTTGCCCATAGCTGTAGGCTCTGATCTATGGGGTTAAATGTTTAGCAGGTTACAGGATGTGGATAGATTGCATTCCTTGACTTCTGCATTATTTAATAAATCTCTGTTTCAACACAAGAAATTTTGAACTAACCACCTGCCTAATATAACACTTCTGGAACACTCCTCTAATTTTTCTCATCTTTTTCAAATGTCAGATGAGTGGATATTTCCCGAAAATGATCACATTTCCCATTTGGCGTCCAGCAGACAGTCTCTCCTTTTGGATGATGACTCCCGCCACGCTTCACACCTGTGGCTAGAAGCCAGCAAGGAAAGTGAACGTGACCAACTGGCAGAGGAAACCCAGGCTGTTCCAAAGGACATTTTCACTTTTTCATCAAGACCGCGATCAGCACCTCATGGAAAAACTCAAACTCTGTCCCCAGAGGGGTGCCCATTTATTTTGGATCTAAAAGAGGATACCAGTGTGACAAGGAGAGACACTGAATCGGAGGATGATTTTTATGGCGTTGACAGCAGCGAAGAGGTAACACTGCTTGATAAGTGCAGTCGTTTTAAAACGCAGTTGTTGCATTAGCTCCAATGAGCGCTAAAACCAGTTGAAATGAAAGAGGAGAAATCAACTGCTATTTATAAAAATGCAGCAGATTGCAGTGTCAGTCAACAGTTGCCTCAGGTTGTTATGGTAACTCTAAATTGCTGCCTTTTTTATTAGCAGTCAGCCAATTTCATCTTTAATTATGGAAACCAGTTTTGGGGTTGTTTTTGTTTTTTCGCTTTAATTTTTGCCTCACAGAATGAGAAGTAACACGCAGTTTAGTTGTATGATGGTGAGACCAGTAAGACATTGAGAACACGTTGTTCTGGCTCTCTGGGGGAATCGTGCTGCAGTGGCCAAGCATTCCGAATTGACAGTTTTCTGGCTTCCTTACTCCCCTGCCATCTCTCCACCTTAGACCTATTAGGACTCATTATTTTCCATATGGTCCCAGAATTTCAAGAGTTGTGCCAATTAAAGTCTAGATAATGAATCATGGATTAGTGCTGGGACTTGCCTTGCCCAGGGTTTTCTGTTTGTGGTTATTTAGAATACAAACATATCTTACAAATTGGTAAATTCACATAAAGTTTAAAAAAAAACTCGTTATAAACCAAATGGAAAGTAGTTCTGAAACATTTGCTTAAAACTTAATCCAGTAACTCTTTTTCTCATATAAAATGAATTTATTTGTGAAGTTTCTTTAGTTTTGTGCTCTAATGATAGGCATTCATATTTTCTGTGAAAAATAATTATCTTAAAAGCAGATTACAGTCAAGTTATGGTTTAGAGAAATTATACAAATCATTTCTATATTAAAGTTATATAATAATTATTATATCTAATAAATTATATAATAAATATATTTATAAATATAAATATATTAGATTATATGTAATATAATGCTTATATAATTATAATTAGAAAAAATTTTTGTGTATGCTTACAAAAAAAATTTTTTTTCAAGTTATAACTCAAGGATCCCCATTCGGACAGTAGCATGCAGGTTAGGTACAGAGCTCCTACCTTCAGAGCCAGTTGAGAATGTGATGAGAGTATTCAGGCAGTAATTATGGTGTTTTGCAACTTTTAATGAGTTTCCATAGCAAAGTGCATGGGGGAATCCTTTTTCTATAATATGTGCTTCTGAGTGTGGTGAAACTATTAGTCCTACCAAACAAACCTACTATAAATCCCTTTTTGCATAAATAGTATATTTGATGCCAGCGTATCAAATTGTGCTCAGGACGTCTTTGTCCCTTTCACCCTGAATAACGTTAAGGTATAAAAATTATAAAATAGAGATTTGCCTTCAGCATCTAGTATCTCCTCCATCCCAGCTGTCAATTCTTCTGCGGTCTTAATTGGCTAGTCTGATAAGTTAATTAATATCATTTCATTAACACGATAGCCCATCCTTTTCCCATGTGCACAGCACCATCTTTCTTACCTAAACCAAAAGAATTCCTGTAATGGTGGAAATTTCATGGCAGGTGGGAATTATTAGTTCCTTCCCTGGAAAACTTTGAGAGAAGTTTTATGGGAAACTGCCCTTTAAATATCACGACATGAGGAACTTACCTCTTCTGTCTGTATGAAGGAAAAGTCTTGACAAGAAGCAAGAGAGCTTCATGGGAAAATGAATACTAGTTCTGAATATTTTAACTTATCACTTTATGTGCTTTCTTTTGCTATTAGCTACTCCTTACATTTTTCATTGTTTTTTATGCAGACATATGCTAATTACCAACTATACAAAATCGAAAATAAATGTATCATGCATTACCCAAGCTCTGAGAGGCATAGCTATCTGGTCACCCCTGTGCCATGACCATCAAAATGACCAGTAGCATACGGCTAGAGCCTATATTCGGACCATCTCATTGCTAACACTGGTCCTGGCCCACCTTTAGTGGGAGCCTGCTAACAGTGGCAGCCAGAGAGAAGGGCAGAAGCCTTGTCATATTATACAGGCTTTAGGGTTTGTTGTTAGAGGCAAGAACAAGACACAAACTAAAATAGAAAACATGACCAACAAAAATGTCAGGTTGTATTTAAATGAGTTCTAGAATTTGTGATGATCCCTTCTTTATCAAATTGTTTTGTTTGGGGCTTTTTTGGTCATTTCTTTTTCTGTAGGATTACTTCTCCCATTTATTAATTGTGTAAGTCAATGGGAAATTGGATTACATATTTCAAATGTTTATTTACATATAGTCTTTGAAGAAAAATCAGTTCGGTTAATTTAGGCATCCTTACTATATTAGTTGCATTATTTGAGAACGTTATATCCTTAGAGTAACATAATTATAGTTAAGGAAAACAATGTTATGTTATAAATAACGGTGGAAAAATTAGTATAATTACATTACTTACTATGCTTTAGGTTTGTAACTTGTAGTTAAAAGACTTTATTTGATGGTAGACCATTGAGTATTTTTAAAGGAACTTAGGTATATTCAGTAGTATGTAAACTAAGCAAAATCAAATCGTGTTATTATGATAGCTAGAGGGAAAGTACACACACAGTAGTAAAGGCTAATTAAAATAAGCTTTCAGTGATATATTGATTTTGTAATTTAAGTGCCTATTCATTAATTCACATCTGAGATCTTCATTAGTGTGAGAGCCTCAAAATTATAAGTTTTCTTTTTTTGCATATGCTCTTGTCTTTGCTGTACTATGTATTTTATTCCCTAGGCAGCCATGTATACTAATATTCCTGATACTCAATTAATTTTGAGTTTGTACTTCTTATTTGAAAAGCACACTATGGAAATATATAGCTATAAAATCAAGACTACCATGTAAAGTGAATTATCCTTGAAAGCTCCTTACACACTATTGCAGCATCTGAAAGGAAAAAAAGCGTGTTACTGTTATCATCTCTACATTGTATTTTATGCCATTATTCCCAACGTGGCTTTGAGTATACGCCTGGTTTACAACTTGAGATAGTTAGCTTTATATTAATATTTTATTACTCCCCTAACTTAATTTTTCATTTGGAAATACCATCATTTTTTCCCCCAAAACTCTGGCTGTGTATCACACACTAAAGTAGATACTTGCAAGGCCAGGTAATTTGTCCTGTATCACAATCCAAATTGGAACATTAAGCCAAAAAATTATCCATAGTTGGACATGAATTATGTAGACTGACTACTTAGAGAATTCAAATTAGCGGAAGCTTCCAGATCTTCTCCCCATCTAACTCCGTAGAGGGCTGCAGAGGACAAATTCACCAACAACGGCGTAAAAGGACCCTTTTAGTCCTCCCTCTCAGCTTTCCCATTATTTTTGCTTTCAAGGTACTTTTTTGTTAACACTCAGCAGTTAAGCTGTTTCGTTGTATTTTTTTCCTGATAGTTTAGATTTCTGAGTTCGTCTACAAAACATTCACCCCTGTGCACTTAACTAATGAATTTGAATTACTTTCTCACACACACGTACATACACAAAATAGAAAGAATATTTACTCCATTTGAGGCTGCTTATATTTCTGTGTAGCCTTTAAAAACTTTTAAATGTCAATGTATGTGTTGGGAAAAAATGGAAGGCCTCTATTTTGAATATATGGCCTTGCATTTTTATTCCTGTATATTATGAATTACAACATAACATATTCTGTAAACCTACCAGGCAAATTTAATAGTTAATTTGCATGAGAAACTTTTTAAGGCTGTTCACATCTATATGTCTTTACTATTATCTTTAGAATTTTTTTTTTAACATTTATTCACCTTTGAGAGACTGAGAGACAGAGAGACAGAGCACCAGCAGGGGGTGGTGGGGGCCAGAGAGAGAGAGGGAGACACAGAATCCAAAGCAGGCTCCAAGCTCTGAGCTGTCAGCACAGTGCCCGATGCAGGGCTCAAACTCATGAACGGAGAAATCATGACCTGAGCTGAAGTCAGACGCTTACCTGACTGAGCCACCCAGGAGCCCCTATATGTCTTTATTATTATCTTTTGAAGCTCTCTTCTTCTCTGCAGAAGTCACAGGCCCCTTGGTTCTTGTGACTTGGTTCTTCATTTTTGTAGGCAAGTAAAAACATTATAAAACTCTCGTCTGCTTAGAATATCATTATGCCACTTTTGCTAAAAGATAAACATCTTGCAGGTAAATATTTGATTGTGGATAGAGTTTCCACAAGAAATCTTTAAATTGTTATCAGCTAAAAGAGCATGAAGTCTTAACTTATAGAAAAATATGTTTCTGTCTTAAACAATTAAAGGAGTCTCATCATTTTCCCCAAATATTCACATGATGGTGTTTGCCCATCCCATAGAGTCCTTCTAACTTCTGCTATGATTTGTCTGTGAAGCATCATTGGCTATAGGTAAGGATATTTACAAAAATAATTTGCCCAACCCCGTTTAATATCAAGCATGTTGCAGATTAATTACCTGTTAGAAACACTTACATCTTCTTTTCGTTTTACTTCCTTATAAACTAGTTAGTAAAATGCATTATAAGTTACCACTATCAGTTATCTTTGCCACCCAGAGAGAACTGTATTACTTTAATAGTTTCCTGTAAAATTCAAGAGGTGGAAGTAAAAATACTTCTTGGGGATGGTTGTTAGTGAAGACCTTTAAGATACATTTGAGTGGTCAATCTTATTATCATCAAAGAAGATAATAATCTTTTTTTAAGATTTTATTTATTTTTATTTGAGAGAGAGAGAGAGAGCACGAGTGGGGATGAGGGGCAGAGGAGAGAAAGAGCAAGGGGGAGGGGACAGAGAGAGAGAGAGGATCGCAGGCAGGCTCCACACTCAGCATGGAGCCTAATGAGGGTCTCAATTCCACAGCCTTGGGATCACAACCTAAGCCGAAACCCAAGAGTGGGACACTCAACCAATTGAGCCACCCAGGTGCCCCTTAAGATTTTTTAAAATCTTTATTTATTTACTTATTTTGAGAGAGAGAGAGAGAGAGAGAGAGAGGTAGCAGCAGAGATAGAGGAGAGAGAGAATCCCAAGGAGGCTCCATGCTGTCAGAGCAAAGCCTGACATGGGGCTCCATCCCACGAACTGTGGGAACTTGACCTGCGCAGAAATCAAGAGTTGGACACTTAACTGACTGAGCCATCCAGGTGCCCCAAGATTTTAGTTTTAAGTAATCTCTGCATGCAACGTGTGGCTCGAACTCATGACCCTGAGACCAAGAGTCACATGCTCCTCCCACTCATCCAGCCAGGTGCCCCAAGAAGAAATTATTTTCCTCACTCTGTTATGACTCATGTCTTCAACTGTATCTATGTAAATAATTGTGCTCTTTAGGTGACAATGGAAATATATACCTATATCATCTCTATTGGCTGCTAGCGCTGATGTCCCAACTAAAAGATGCTGTCAGTTCATACATTTAGTCACTAAAACATTGGACAAAAGTAAAAACTCCTGCTGACTCCACCTCAATTACAAATTCAGAACTGCCATAAAAGGTGTGTTTGGAATATTGCAGACATGTTTTTTTATAGAACTTTTAAAAATGTTATAGAAGACGTTTTTTCACTGTGGGCTGAATTAAAAAATCAATTGAAATATAAATAAATATGATCATCCACTTTCACAAAGGCTAAAACAGAGTTCCATCCTGACTCACTCAACATTAAAGTTTTGATACAAAGAGCCTGGGTCCCATCTGCTCCAAGTAGGTGGCCCTCAAGAGTCATTAAAATTATCTTTTTAAAATTACAGCTCAGCAAGAACAATCCATTCTGTGCGTCCAGAAATTATTGTCCAAATGCCCATCTGCATGTCCTTTTAAGAAACGTAGTTCAGCAGAGGAAGTGCTGGGTCCTTGGGGAAATCATTCTCATCTTCAGCGTACATATGCTGTGCTACAGTTAATCAGGCAAACTCTATTGATGTTCCCAGCACTGGGGCGTGATTGAATATTTAACAAACAAATGCCTCTGAGCCCAGAAGACAAACGGTTCAAGAGATTTGGGACTTTTAAAAAAAATATATTAAGTTAAATCAAAAGCATTTTGTATTTGTTCTTCTGAGAAACAGATGAACAGATGATTGGAATGTGAAAATGGCATGACAATTTCCTTACCACTCTGACAAATTATATTCAATTGCTATACAGGTTTTCAGTAGCTGAATGATAAACCAAAGGGGAAAGAGTGGTTGTTTTTCAATCAGGTCATAGTAAGCTAACTTCTAATGCATATAACAAATGCATATGTTATATAAGAAGAAATTAATCAAACAGCATGTCAAGCCCAAAAGTATTACATTTACGAAATCAATAAATATCATCTATATGTATATCATCTATTTTAGTAAATCAAAGTGTTGCTAAAGAAAGGAATAGGGTTTTGCCAGTGTACCACTCCTAGAAAATACATTACTACGTTTTATTCTCTATTTATTTCCTCCCTAAAAGAGAAGCCGACCCAATTTAAATCAAAGTATTATTCTCCTATATCTCTTCCCTTTCTCGTTTATCCTAATTCCCCTTTCAGAATCTGGGGCAAACCAGAATTGGTTCTGGGGCAGCCAAAGTAAGCAAGCCTTTTTCACTCTGCCCAGATTCTCCAGTTATTTATCTATTCCATATATTTAAAATAGCATAGAAACAATACCGTGGAAATACAGTACAACCAGGAGAATGCTCACCAGGGAACACAGCTAAATCTGTCCTCCTCGGCCCATCTCCCAACCAGGGCATATCTTAGGAAAAATATGAGATGAATGTCCATACACAGCTCATCAGTATTTCTGTGTATGTAATCACCGCTCATGCCAAGCAAAAAGAAATAATTTTACACCTGAGTAAACTACTGGGGGGGAAGAAAAGGCTGTACTCTGACCCACCCACAGGTGCAAAAAATAGACTTCTTATAATAATTTTATTTTTAAAGTGTTTTTAAAATGATGTAGCAAACATCTAACTTTTGATGCATCCCTCTAAATTCTCATAATGGTACATCTGAAACTTTTGGAATGATATTTACTGCCTTCTACCTTATGAAATTATTACTTTTGTAGGTATCTATCTCTCTGCTTTATGCTTTTTTTTGCCTTTAAGACTTTGTGCCTCCCGAGGTCAGTGCCCATGTTCTTACCTGTGTATCTTATATGGTGCCTAGAAAATGCTTTCCTCGGGGCGCCTGGGTGGCGCAGTCGGTTAAGCGTCCGACTTCAGCCAGGTCACGATCTCGCGGTCCGTGGGTTCGGGCCCCGCGTCGGGCTCTGGGCTGATGGCTCAGAGCCTGGAGCCTGTTTCCGATTCTGTGTCTCCCTCGCTCTCTGCCCCTCCCCCGTTCATGCTCTGTCTCTCTCTGTCCCCAAAATAAATAAACGTTGAAAAAAAAAATTAAAAAAAAAAAAAAAAGAAAATGCCTTCCTCATAGAAGGAGCTTAATAAATATTTTATTGCAAAAGCTCCTAACTTCTGCCCATGTCATATACAAAATGGAATCCCAGAGTGATCCAAAGATTGTGGCCCAAAGATGCATAATTATACCTTCTGTGCTTAACCAACCTATTTTTAAGGCCAATCTGTTTTAAATAGATGGTACATGTTTTTATTATTGAAATATGATGGAAATGAATTAGTAGAGGGTCTTTTGTTCAAAGAAATCCCACTGCCAATTGTATATAACAATTATAGAAAATTAAACAAGAGTTGTTTTTTTATTTTTTTTAACATTTATTCATTTTTAAGAGACAGAGTGTGAGTGGGGGAGGGGCAGAAAGAGGGAGACACAGAATCCAAAGCAGGCTCCAGGCTCTAAGCTATCAGCACAGAGCCCAACAAGGGGCTCAAACCCACCAACTGTGAGATCATGACCTGAGCCAAAGTCAGACGCTCAACCGACTGAGCCACTCAGGTGCCCCTGTTTTTTTTTTTTTTTAAGTTAGAGAAGAGTTAGCACTATCTAGCAGCGAGACTGAATTAAAATCTGTTCCAGGGTCACCTGGGTGGCTCAGATGGTTGAGTGTGAGACTCTTGATTTTGGCTCAGGTCATGATCCCAGGGTTGGGATCCACACTTCTCTCTCTCTCTCTCTCTCTCTCTGCCCCTCACCTGCTTAAGCTCTCTCTCTATATATATAAAAATTGAAAACAAAAAAAAAAAATTTAAAAATACCAAATTTGGGGAATAACTAGATGTTTGGTTCTTTGTGGCTACAAATGGTAGAGTAGGGAATAGCTTACTGAAACTGAATGTAAGATACACATTCTAAGACATCAGATAATGTCTTTAAAATGTACTCTGCTTTTATTGATTTTTTTCTGTCCTCAGTTTATCATTTTAATATCCTTTTATTACATATTTACATGTTTAATATCTATTTATTGCATATTCACATATTTAAAGTTTACTTTTATTTATTTTGAGAGATAGATAGTGAGTGGGGAAGGGGCAGAGAGAGAGGAAGACAGAATCCCAAGCAGGCTGCACAGCTCAGAGCCTGATGTGGTGAACCCACAAACCATGAGATCATGACCTGAGCCAAAATCCAGAGTCAGAGGCTTAACCGACTAAGCCACCCAGGTGTCCCTACATATTTAAATACTTAAATAAATAAGACAAATTGGAAAAATCCACCATGGCACATATAAGCAATGATTGCACTAGTTTGTTTTTTAAAAAAATCATTTTAAGTTTATTCACTTTTGAGAGAGAGAGAGACAGAGCGTGAACAGGGACCGGTGGGGGGGGGGGGGGGGGAGGGAGTAGACACAGAATACAAAGCAGGCTCCAGGCTCTGAGCTGTCAGCACAGAGCCTGACTCGAGGCTCGAACCCATGAACAGTGAGATCATGACCTGAGCGTAAGTCGGACACTTAACCAACTGAGCCACCCAGGTGCCCCTGCACTAGTTTGTTTTTAAATTTCTTATTTTATAGCAGAAAAATCTACCAAATGAAATAGCCCTGAATTTCTCATTTCCATTATTTATTTTCACAGCCATTGATTTTATGTTTGCAGTTCCTCCTTTCTCAGATTTAAAATTTTTAATTTTTGCTTTCCCAGGGATAACCCCAGAACTACATACTTGTAAATTTCATGTTGCTTTCCTTTTTAGTTTTCCAAATAATTGTATTTAATGATGCTCATGTCTTATGGAAAAAAAATAACTATAATTGAAATTTTCACGTAAGAAAAATATTTCACAAAACATGTTTATTACCTGTTGCTCTTGAAGAATAAAACTTCTCTACAATAGTATAAGAAAAAGGTACTTTGATAGGCCAATTTGTTTTTAGAGTAACATTTCCCTGCCTAAATAAGCTAAATTAAGTTCTAGCTCTTTCTCTTCCCATGGACTTAGCTTATTAGGAAGTCAAAGTATATAATTCTAAAGTAACTTCCTATGGATCCTCTTCTTTCACATGCTTTCTTGAAATGACTATAATTTTGGTGACTACTTCGTATATGCCTTATCAAGACCAGATACCATCTAGCAGAGTATCTTAGCAAACGATTTATACCTATTTGCATTGCATTGCTGTTTTTAGTTACTTATATTTTTATTGCAGAATAAAATAGGATAGCTATACTTTTGCCTTTGTTCAGAGAATAAGTGAACTTATTAAAAACTGTTCTCACTAGCTTCTTCACCATAAATTTTGGCTCAAAATAGTTTTACTTTGTTCCCCTACGTAGGGTAACTACAGTATCCAGGGTTCCTTGGGCCCAACAACTAGCCCTTCAGGGTTAACTCAGTTAACAGTAGAGAGCACGTGGGGGACGGCTACAAGGCGGACAGATACAGGACCTCTAAAAAGTGTCTACGCAGAAGCAAGAGCATCAGAAAGCCAGAATTCCTTGGCAAAGCAGATAGATAGAAAAGACTTTCAAACGAGTTTGGTGCCTACACCATGCCGTTCTCCCCCCAGAAGAAGTGAATCCTCTCAGAAAACTCCAGATGCTGTTATCAAAGCAAAGGACCTACCAGCCCATCAAGTACCAACTTCAATAAACAAAACGTCCCTAAAGGAAATCTCGGGAGAAAAGCTGAGACCGATTCCTGAAGTACCTGTAAGTGGTTTCGCTCTGGTCTGCAGAGGCCGCCAGCACATCCTGCTGTGTTTCTGTTCTGTTCCATTTTGCACACATTTTCAGCAGTACCTATTTTTCATCATTTGGGTGATCAGTAATGTATTTGCCTTCGTATTTGGATGTGTTGTAGCTCAGTAGCAGCAGCTGTTAAAAGAGTATATTGCACATCCCAGTGATAATAGAATGCCTCTTGTTTTTAATGAGAAAGATAATTATCATCATAGTTATTTTTTTATTTCCCAGTTACTTCTCATAATTTTAGTTATCACTGCCTGCAAATTACAAACGAAGATCTTATTTTTTGAGCCAAAGGCTTGCCAGTAAAATTGACAGATTTTCGATAACAATCTACATTAGGAGCCATAAAAACATCATTATTCTATTCACTTTCTGGTCTCTTTGCAGCAGTTCCCCCAAATAATAAATGGCATGAGTGAAGGTTAACCATAGAGTAGTGTCATTGAAGAAATCCCTAGGCTAGTTTGGTGGCTATATTCATGTCCATCAGATTGATTTTCTTCCTTCCTATGTTAGTACTTTTCTTCCTTCAACCCCCCCAGAGCTGCACTTAGAAACCAGAGAACAAATGAAGCTCTGCAGAACAAATGAACTTATATTCCATCTTTTTAAGGTTATTTCTTTATTTTGAGAGAGATAGAGCACACGAGCAGGGGAGAGGCAGAGAAAATCCCAAGCAGGCTCTGCACAGCCAGGCAGAACCCGATGTGCAGCTTGAACCCTTGGACCGTGAGATCATGACCTGAACTGAAATCAAGAGCCAGATGCTTAACCCACCGAGCCACCCAAGCACCCCAGTATTTCATTTTTTTTAAACATTAAAGGTTTACTCTATTTGTCATATCCTAAGTATTGTGTATGTGTTATACTGTAAAGCTTTGGCTCAATTATGTTCTAAGCAATTTAGGGTGGACTGTTCGCTCACACAAGGAACACACACGTACATCATCATTAACAAAATAGAAAAAGCTAATATTTCTTAGCATTGACCATGCCAGCCCCTTTTTCGTGAAGTATTTAATCCTCACAATGACCGGAGAGGTGGAGACCTTCATCCTCGTTTTCCAGATGAAGAAACTGAAGTTCAGAATGGTTATGCACTGTGTTCAAGGACAGCAGCTAGTTAGTTGAGGAGTTAGAACTTGAAGCTGAGTCCAGAAATGCTGCCTGTGTCCACCACTCTGGGCCACATAAATACATGCTGACTCTTCTCTAAATGGTGGCCACTCCTCAAGAAAGATCCAGATAAAACCGGAATGTGCGTTCCTCTTATTTCCCACATTTGTATGCATGTGTGTACGCGTGCACACAAGAAAGTAGTAAATCACCTAACATAATGAAAATGGATTTGTTTTATGGTGGTTTAGGATAAAAGTTGTCAGGATTATTTTTGCATGTTTCTCATTTTTTTTTTTTTGAAAATAGTTCCAAAACAAATGTTCTACCTAACTGTAATTTTTTTTCTTTGGTGTGCTAACAAGTGGAATACAGCTAATAAACTAACCTGACAGATTTATTCTACAATGGTGCTCCACTTGGCTGGGCTGCCAAAAACCAGAGCAAAGCAAGTCTTGAAGAAGTCTTCCAGTCCATTTTCCCCTAATCTTTTTGCCACCACCCTTCTACTAGGTAAAATCTGTCATCGTAATATAGCCAAAAGATTGTTTATTTTTTATCTTTCCATCTTTCTGTGGAAGTAAAACCAGAGCACAAAAAGCACCTTGGGAGCTGGAGGCACAAATGGACTTTAAGTAGCTGGCCACTCAGCCAAGGACTTTAAGTAGCTGGCCACTCAGCCAAGTCCACTGCCTGAAAAATAGCGCTCTAAGATAATACCAGGGAATAATGAAAGGTTGGAGAGAAAGGCACTTTCCTTATCCATCCTGTTAATTTAAGAGGCTTTTAGGAAAAGCCAGTATGCAGACACCATTTGGGTTGTCTCAAGAGACCCTTCTCACAGCTGCTCACTGCCAATTACAAAGCACAAACCTGACACATGTCCCTTCTGCATGGGAGCCCTCTGTGCAGTGTTCCATTTTTTATTATTCCATTTTACAGCTAAGGAGACTGACAGAGTACTCCCTTCAAGAGGATCAAAGAGGGAAGGAGCTTTATCTTTTGTTGAGGGGATCAAGGCACAAAGGCACTGCTTACCATTTGTGCAGAGAGGTTTGACCTCCGTGTCAAAATTCAGGTTAATAAAATGTGATCTCTACAACCCACATGATCACTGCAATCTGCGGCTCGCACTTGTGAATGTGGTAACCTCAATTTAATAGGGTGTAAAATTATTGAAGGCATAGGCACCTTGCCCCATTTCAGGGTGAATTTACGATGGGAATGGAGTGTTCTTCCAGTGTTCTTCCTTTAAAAAGGAAATTCATGGTCATAGTGAAAGGGTGCTAATACCCGACGTTCTCTCCACTTAATAGCTGCAGCTAAGAATCTGTGAAAACAAGTTTCCTCAAGAGTGCTGTGTGTTGCTAACTCTGCGAAAGGATTTTTCCCCAGGTCCCAGAAAACCATGGTGGTGACTTTTGTTTTAATAATTCACTAATATTTACTTCACACAATACAAAATTCAGCCTTTTTTAGTGCATTCACAGAGTTATACAACCATGACCACTAATCCTAGATCACTATTATCACCCCAAAAGAAACTCTGTGCCCATTAATAGTCATTCCCCATTGCCTGCTTCCCCCAAACTCCCAGAAACCATTAATTTATTTCCTGTCTCTATGGATTTGCCTGTTCTGGACATTTCCTATAAAGGAAATCAGACACAGTGTGCCCTTTTGTGTCTGACTTCTTTGATTTAGCATGATGTTCTCAAGTTCTTTCTATGTTGTAGCTTTCCATTTCTTTTTATGCCTCAATAATAATCCATTATGTGAGTGTGCCATATTTGCTTATTCATCTATCAGTTGATAGTTGGTTGTTTCCACTCTTTGGCTATAATGAAAGATGCTGCTATGAACATTCATATGCACATTTTTGTGTGGACATATGTTTTCAGCCCTCCTGGGTGTATACCTAGGAGTGGAATTGCCAGGTCATATGGAACTTTACATTTAACTTTTGAGAAACTGCCAAACTGTTTCCCTGAGCAGCTGCACCATATTACATTCCCACCAGCAAAGCAAGGTTGGGGGATTTCTCCACATCTCAGTCAACACTCGTTATTGTCTGCCTTTTTCATTTCAGCCATCCTAGGGTGTAAAGTGGCATCTCCTTGTGGTTTGGGTTTGCTTTTCCCTAATGACTAAAGCTGTTGAGCATCTTTTTGTACACTTATCAGCCCATTTGTATATCTTCTTTGGAAAAACACCTATTGAGACCTTTGGCCTATTTTTTCATTGGATTATTTGTCTTTTTAGTATCCAGGTCTAAGAGTTTGGATACAGTTTCTTAGATACATGATACGCAAGTATACTCTCCCATTCTGTAACTTGTCTTTTCATTTCTTTGGCTATCTTTTGAAGCAATAGAAGTTTTTTCATTTTGGTGAGGTCTAGTTTATTTATTTCTTCTGTTGCTTATGCTTTTGTGTCATATCTAAGAATGGTTGCCTGATCCGAGATCACAGAGTTTATTCCTATGTTTTCTTCTAAGAATTTTATAGTTTAACTCTTTTTAAAATTTTTTTTTCTTTTATGTTTTATTTCTTTTTGAGAGACAGAGAGAGACAGAGCATGAGCAGAGGAGGGGCAGAGAGAAAGAAACACACAGAATCCAAAGCAGGCTCCAGGCTCTAAGCTGTCAGTACAGAGGCCAGAGCGGGGCTCGAACTCCCGAACTGCAAGATCATGACCTGAGCTGAAGTCGACGCTTAACAGACTGAGCCACTCAGGCGCCCCAGAATTTTATAGTTTAACTCTTAAATTTTGTCCTATGATCCAGTTCTGGCTGATTTCTGTCTATAGTGGGAATAGAGGTTCAAATACATTTTTTTGCCTGTGGATATTCACTTGTGCCAGCACTGTCAGTTGAAAGACTGTCTTTTCCCATTGAATTGTCTGTCACCCTTTTTGAAAATCAGTTGACCGTGCATGTAAAAGTTTATTTCCGACTTCTCAGTTCTATTCTGTTTATCTATATGTCTATCTCTATGCAGTACCACACTGTCTTGATTCCTAGTTTTATAGTAGGCTTTGAAATCAGGAAGTGTGACCCCTTCAACTTTGTGCTTCCTTTTCTGGATTCTTTTTGCATTTCCATAGGAATTTGAGGATCAACCTGTCAATTTCTGAAAAAAAAAAAGGGCAACTAGGATTGCATTGAATCTTTAAATCGATTTGGGGAATATCTTAACATCTTAACAATATTAAGCCTTCCAATCCATGGATATCTTTCTGTTTGTTTCTTTAATTTCTTTCAGCAATGTTTTATAATTTTCAGCACACAGATCCTGCACTTCTTTTGTTAAATTTATTCCTAAGTAAATTTTTTGATGCTGTTGTGAATAGAATTATTTCCTTAATTTTATTTTTTATTTGTTCATTGCTAGTGTTCATAGAAATGCAGTTTATTTTTATATTGATTTTTTTATATCTTGCAACCTTGCTGAATGTTAATTAGTTCTAATAGTGTTTTTGTGAATTCCTTAGGATTTTCTATATACAAGATCATGTCATTGCAAATAGAAATAGTTCTACTGCCTTTCCAATCTGGATGTCTTTTATTTCTTTCTTTCCTAATTGCCCCCACAAATGGATTTCATTTGAGTGAAAAGCTTTCCTTCAAGATATTTAAGATTTAATACTTCAACTAGTATTTCCTAGTAGTGAATTCTAACAGAGATATGATAAGCTCAGTCAGACCTAGGAGGATTCTACTGGTATGACTCAGAGGAAATGTATTTGATGCAAGAGAAAGTTTGACAATTATCCTGGGGCTAGAAGTCCATCTAATCTTATATGAATGCAGGTATGAAATTCCCTTTGGTGGCTAGCATTGTAGTCCATAAATTTAGAGCGCTGACATGGATGGTGGTTTCTACCACCTAGGCTGGATTTCTAACATAAAGGACTTCTAGGTGATGAATTATAGCTGTTCTGGTTCTACTTCTGGATAAGTGACAGCATCATCTCTTTTGTTGAGCACCTGTCAGGGCAGGTGTTCCCCCAGGTGCCAGAGATACACCAATCAAAACAGACAGGGGGCTTGTATCTGTTGGGAAACACAGACAATGAAGACATGAAGGCAAATACTCAAAGTCATCATACGCTATGATAAAGGTGCAGGAAGACCAAAACAAGGTGATATAATAGAGAACAGGGTTGGCCAGAATGGTGGATACTTTAGATACTACCTGACAAAGTAGGTGACAGTTGAGCTGAGATTTAAAGTTTAAGATGAAGCTAGCCATGCAGAGAACCTAGGAATAATGTTTCAGGTATCAGGAACAGTGGGTGCAAAGCTTCCGAAATGGACATCTATGAGAAATAGTGGAGGTCAGAAAGCTGGGACATAAGGGCAAGGGGAAAGTAGTAGAGGATGAGGGCAGAGAGGTACATAGGACTCAAATGATGTAAGGTCAGGAAGGCCATGGTGAGGAAGGTGGCCTTTATTCCAAATGCAATGGCAAGTCTTTGTAGGGTTTGAAGCAAGGCAATGACATGTACATTCAAAAACTTCCATTTCACAGTGTCAAGATGGATCCAACAAGGCAGGAATAGAAGCAGGGAAAACAGTTGAGGCATTATTCTGATAGATCTGAGTGGAGATGAAGAAAATGGCAGATTCCTGGCATAATGGGGGGGCCAAAGGGAGGAGGAAACAGGCAGAATCAAGGATGATTCTCAGGTTTGTGTCCTGAATGACCAGGAGGCTGGTCATGTAATTTACTGGGCTCTGGAAGACTGCGAGGAGACCTGAGCCATCCACTTAGCCATCAAGGTACTTCAATCAAGAATTCTAAGTGGACACCCCATCGAAAATCTGATCTCCCAAAGTGCCAACAAGAGGTGACTCTATGACAAGGGAAAATTAAAGGTTCTTACGAACGGAGGTACATCCCCTGATACGACAGAGGACTAGTAATTCTTAAGGAACGCTTACTGAAATTGATTTGCTAACTACTTGGTAAACTTCTTCCTTGCAATGTTTTATTCATATTTAAATAGAGTTCCCTATTATTAAGTTCAAATATTTTTAATTAAGAAACAAGTACAGCCCTCTGGGTAATATCGCAACCATGCAGATAGCTGGTAATTAAACTTTTCCACATGTATAACTGCATTCAAACAGTTTTGAATGAATCATTTTAAACCAGTAAATGTCATTATGTGCATCTTTAAACAAACAAACAAAAAAGACGTATATAACAGGCTTTGTGTTTCCAGAAAAAGTTTGAGCTTATTGAAGAATGGTTATTGTCACAAGACAAAATATGCTACCAATTAAAAATTCAGGTATTCTTGGGGCGCCTGGATGGCTTGGTCAGTTAAGCGTCCGACTTCGGTTCAGGTCATGATCTCACGGTCCGTGAGTTCGAGCCCTGCGTCAGGCTCTGTGCTGACAGCTCAGAGCCTGGAGCCTGTTTCAGATTCTCTGTCTCCCTCTCTCTCTGCCCCTCCCCTGTTCATGCTGTGTCTCTCTCTGTCTCAAAAATAAATAAACGTTAAAAAAATTTTTTTAAAAATTCAGGTATTCTGTTTAGAAAAAAAAAACATGGCTTTTTATAAGGAAAAAAGTAAAATGAATCTCATATAATTTTTTAGTTTAATTTTCACATTTTCATTTTTAAAAAATCAAAACTGAATTGTGGAAGGACACTTTTAAAAGCCATGGTATAATTTTTTTGAATTGCCAAGCCATTTCCTTTGGATAATGAAAAGGGATTACTTTCACTGCCTCCCTGATGAACTTGAGCCCATATTTTTTTTTTTAAATAGAAGTTTACTGTCCTTTGCAATTTGTACTCTATAAACTTAGAGGAAAATGATTTTGTAAATTTTTAGAGCTTTCAAGCCACTGTTCCATTACATGAAGTTCTGCATTTTCTAGGGTATATAATAATACTCTTTGTTCAAAGGGAAGCCATCTGTCTCTTTGAATTTGCCACTGAAGTATGCCATTTGCAGCTGTCTTTCCAACAATACCCCATTGTTTAAAGAATTCATAAATGTCTTTCTGACCTCTGACTTTCTTCGGTTACAACAATATTCCATTGTTGCAAAACACCTGTTTTGGGGTCAGGTTGCTCTGTGTGTTGTAATTATGTCCATCATCCTGGCCCAACTATGCAGGTTCACCCGGTGACTCTCCCTCCTTCCAAGGCTTCCACTACAGGTGCCCACTGGCCTCATGCTTTCCTGGGCCACCTGATAGACAGCCTTCATCTTTGCCACCTTCAGGGCCTTCCCCAAAGAGAATTCTATGCATGTCAATCTACATTTTCATTCTTCTGAGAGTCAAGAGCAGCAGACACTATGCCTCAGAGCACCCAGCTCAAATCAGACAGACCAGGATTTTAATTCTGGCTTTGCTTCTTTTAACTTATGTGGCCTTGGACACATTTCTTAACCTCCTTGAACCTCAGTTATCTCATCTATCTACTTGGAGAAAATAATAATACTTACTCCATAGGGTCATCATGAGTATCAAATGAGATAGTACATGTAGAACACTTAGTCCAAAATCCAAAAATATGCTTTCTTGTACCTATTTCTGAGTAGTTAGAAATGTAAACCAGTGTGCCTGGCATTCTAAAACAAACTTTTTCAAATTCAGTAGAATTCCAAAAACTAATTATTGGTACTATTCAACAAGTGATAGCTATATGTGCTTCTTGTCCTCTGTTAATAGTTGAATCAAGTGCTAACATAAGAATGAATTAATGGGTCACTTCTGCCAGGTAACATGTTGGTGTTTTCTCAATGTTCACCAAAGAGAGAAAAATATTTAGAAGCAGAACCTGATGTCTCTCCGGTCATTCCCCAGAGAGTACCCTCTGTGCGCCTGCCTTGTTCCCAGAGCTGAATTATAGATGTGCAGCTTCGTGGTTGATGGAGTGAATTTAACTTGGACAAGACTAACAGCAGTTTTATAAACCATAGTGTTAGCCATGGTGAGAACACTTCATTCATTACATTGGACACTCCTACCAATTAATAGCCTTTGGAGAAGAGTGTGTTTTCCTGTTTTGTCCAAACTGTACTCTCTCTCCTTGCCTCTGAAAAAAGAGTCATTATCTCAGTTTATCTGTCAATGCACTGTAGGGGGTATCACTGAAGCTACAGAATGTGGTGCTTAAATAACATCGGTGCTACTAGTGAAAGGATTTGCATTAAGCATCGAGGTTTCCCAGGTGGAACTTGCTTCTGGCCCTCTGTCTTAATTTTTGAGTATCTTTTTCAGTCCAAATACTTGTGATGCTACAGAGTAGTTTGTTCTTTTGAGTAAGCAAACTCTTTGCATCTCATGTCCAATTTAATTGTGGACAAAACGGTCTAGAGTAGAAGTGTGTTTAAATAGTTAAAAATGGAAACGTGGACCAAAATTTGGGTGATGATATGAGATTGCAAAAGGAAGTAGGACATTTTAATATCTCCATTTCTGAACAGCTAGGTATGCAAACAATGTGCCAGTTACTTCGGTGAAGAGGAGCAGTTTCAGATTCTCAGGAATTTCAGAAATGGTAGATAGAAAGACTGGGCAAAAATTAAGAGACTATCAGAAGTATGAATCGATGAAAACACATTAGTTGTTTAGCCAACACACTGTAACTTTTTACTGTCTGTTCTCTAATATTCTAATGCTAAGGTTAGCATCCTACTAGTCAAATGTTTATTGAAGAAATCTATCTTCTTTGATGGCTTAGTTTTCCTAATTTTATTAATTTTTTTTTCAACATTTTTTTTTTTTTTTTTGGGAGAGAGAGAGACAGAGCATGAACAGGGGAGGGGCAGAGAGAGAGGGAGACACAGAATCGGAAACAGGCTCCAGGCTCTGAGCCATCAGCCCAAAGCCTGACGCGGGGCTCGAACTCACAGACTGCGAGATCGTGACCTGGCTGAAGTTGGACGCTTAACCGACTGCGCCACCCAGGCGCCCCTGTTTTCCTAATTTTAAAGGAGCAAGTCATTGCTTGCCATTTCCCGGTTTTATGGAAGCCTCAGGCTGACAGTATTTCCTAGACACATTGAGATCAAGGTCTTTGATTCAAGAACCTTGTTTGCAACTTTAAGGTTTTGGGGTACGTATTTGCTGTGTGCCAAGCCCTCTACAAGGTGCCCCACACTTCCTGTCCAGTCTTCATCTCCCACCCTCACAAGAGGGCTTACTTATTCCTAGTTGAGAGAACAGGAAGCAGAGAGGTTTTAGCTAGTTCACATCTAGTAGGTGACAAAGCAGAGTATCAAACCCTAGAACTTTGGCCAGAAAAGCTGGCTCACCTTCCACTACACTGCACCACCACCCCCAGAAAAAGGCCACTAGAAAAATTCTGTGATCACGTGGCAACTTAACTTCCATTGGGACTTTAAGCTTTACAGTATTTTAATATGCAGAAGCATGCACAGATGTTGGTGTATCTGTCATTACTACAGTATAGCCAAACTGTTTGACATCTGAACTTAAAGTTATCATCTTCCCACTCTAGAAACATCGGTTGGCTTTGCTATTTTCGTTTCTATAAGCAGGCTCAGTAATTGTTTTCCTCCCGGTTCTTTAAATAATATTTTAAACTACCGTGTATTGAATGACTACTGTGCTTAGCCCATGTACAAGGCTACAGTTGCCGTACAGATGGCATATCCTTGAATATAAAATAAAACGTGTTCCATTTAGCTTTACTAACTGCCTTCTAGTCTATAGTTGATTGTTAAACTCAAGAAGTACCTTGAACTCAGTAGATAGGTGCTAGAAAATTAGAAATTGTTTATCAACTTCCTTTAAGGTTATTAGAGTTCGGCTATGATTGTCCGAGAATTCTTTCTGAAAATCAGCAAGCTGACTTCCAAGGCAAAATGGATAGAAGTATATTGTATGGAAGTCGTGGATTAAAAGGGTATTCTATACAAATTTAGCCCATCGATATAAGCATCACTTTAAAAAAATACTTTGGTGCAGGGTGACTGGGCGGCTCAGTCAGTTGAGCGACCAACTCTTAGTTGCTACTCAGGTCGTGATCTCACGGTTCATGAGTTCAAGCCCCACATTGGGCTCTGCTCTGATAGTGCACAGCCTGCTTGGGATTCTCTCTCTCTCCCTCTCTTTCTCTGCCTCTTCCCTGCTTTCTGTCTCTCTCAAAATAAATAAATAAACTTAAAGAAACAATTAAAAAAATACTTTCATGCCGTCTACCCACCCCACCCCCGCCCCGCCAAAGAGAGCTATATATATGACATACAAAGCAACCTCTTTGCAAGGACTGTTGCCACTATTGCATTTAAATTACCTGAGAATTCTCTACCTGAGACATTCCTAAGGGGTTAGTATGCATAGATGATGAAGTACAAATTGAGTCAGGGGTTTTGAAGTGTCTCCAGGTTACAAGCCAAAATGTTTGTGACAGACATTGCAGAGGTGGCATTGGGTCTGGTTAAGCCTAGGTCAACATGAATGCCATTGACAAAACACGGTCTAGATTCTGACCAGTTGTTTCTTTTAAATAGCCCGCCTTCTGATGTCTGCTGTGTTCAGTTGGTAGGTCATCCCTTCGATTTAGCAAAGTTTTTCAAGTTGCACCGTGGCCTGCTGTTTACATTTTGATTTACCCCTTTGCATGGTGAAGACATATGCCAAAAGCTACCATATATTGTGAAAGAGCTATTTGCTCACGTATGTGTCACTTGCAGCTCATCTCTAAGGCTTCTGTCTTCCCTTCATTCTTATCTTTAGTGGGTCTGCATCCCCAGTGAATCAGGGCAAACTCTTGTGTGGGTTACATGCTCAGGACTTTGAAACCAGTCTTCAGGGGGTGCTAGTGGTGAAGAGATGCCTGAACACTAATTTACCATCAGCTATTATTTAAAACATCAATGTAGACATTAAACACTGTCTGCCAATAGCAATAGAGAGGAGATTAATCTTCATAATAAAATGCCAATTAAACTTTAAAATTAGCTTTGGAAAATGGATTTCTACTACTTTTCTTGCTATTTTGTTGGGTTCCAAAACTTTCTAGTGATAACTTCAAAACTCTTAATAATACACATTTGAACCTACCAGTGATACTGACTCTTCAGCATTTACAAAATGCCTTTTCTTTTCTTTTTTCTTTTTTTTTTTTTTTTTTTTTTTTTTTGCCCCTGCTAAGACAGTGCAGAATAAAGTGCGAGTGATTAACAACTAATTACTTCCTAGGAAATCTTTTTTGAATCTTGGACTTCTTTGCCAGCTTTGGTCATGGAGAAGTACATATATCCTAAGTACCTACTTTGATGAATTTCCACCAACTGAACAAAATCCATGTGACCACCATCCAGATCAAGAAACAGCACAATGCCAACACACCAGGAGCCCCTCCCTCCTTGTCACTATTGCTTTCTGCCACTATCCCTTCAGATTTTCCTCCAAACCCCCGTGCTGGTTTTACCAGTCTCTATCCTCTTGTGCCTGGTTTCTTAGCATTTCTTTTGTGAGATTCAGTGTATCACTTATTTCATTGTTATATAGTGTCCTACTGTGCCACTATCATACCACTTATTTATCCATTCTTTTGATGAGAGCTACTGAGAATATGCCTTTTTTCTTTCTTTTTTCTAAATTCATTACTGACATATGGTTGACATACAACGCATTACTTACAGGTGTATGATAGAGATTTGACAGTTCTATACATTATTCAATGTTCACCATTGCAAACGTAGTCACCATAAGACATTATTATAATATTATTGACCATATTCCCTAGGTTGTACCTTTCATCTCCATGACTTACTTATTTTATGACTGGACGTCAATACCTCTTAACCTCCATCACCTATTTCACCCATCCCCCACTCACCTCCCCTCTGGTAACCATCAGTTTCTTCTCCCTGTTTGCTCGTTTGTTCATTTGTTTTCTTTTAGATTCCACATGAGTGAAATCAAATGGTATTTGTCTTTCTCTGTCTGACTTATTTCACTTAGCATAATGCTCTCTAGGTCCATCCATGTTGTTGCAAGATTTCATTCTTTTTTATGGCTAATATTCCTGTGTGTATGTCTATGTGTGTGTGTATGTGTGTGTATCACATCTTCTTTATCCATTTGTCTTTCAGTGGACACTTGGGCTGCTTCCATAATTTGACTATTGTAAATAATGCTACAGTAAACATAGGGGTGCATATATCTTTTCCAATTAGTATTTTTGATAAATAAACATTAAAAAATTTCAAATTAGTGTTTTTGTTTTCTTTAGTAAGAAAATGGTATGACAATTCCTTAAAAATAAAAAATAGATGGGGCGCCTGGGTGGCTCAGTTGGTTAAGCGTCCGACTTCAGCCCAGGTCATGATCTCATGGCTCATGAGTTCGAGCCCCGCGTCAGGCTCTGTGCTGACAGCTCGGAGCTTGGAGCCTGCTTCGGATTCTGTGTCTCCCTCTCTCTCTGCCCCTCCCTAGCTCTCTCTCTCTCTCTCTGTCTCTCTGTCAAAAATAAATAAACTTTAAAAATAATAATAATGATTAAATAATAGAAATATCATATATTCCAATAAGAATATGTCCTTTGATAGAATCATAGACTTTTTTTTTTTAACGTTTATTTATTTTTGAGACAGGGAGAGACAGCATGAACGGGGGAGGGTCAGAGAGAGAGGGAGACACAGAATTTGAAACAGGCTCCAGGCTCTGAGCTGTCAGCACAGAGCCCAACGCGGGGCTCAAACTCACGGACCGCGAGATCATGACCTGAGCCGAAGTCGGATGCTTAACCGACTGAGCCACCCAGGCGCCCCTAGAATCATAGACTTCTAATAAACTTGGGTAGGGCAGTGGAAGCCATTTGGTCATAAAAGGTTTAGATTACATTCTAGGCATTTCCATCCTTGTTCTTTTGGAACTCGATTTCCAATTTCATTTCTGAAACAGTATGTCTAAGTATTTCTAGTGTATTTAATGCTTTTTATGAACATAAGCTCGATACTTCTAGCTTGCCGTATGTTTTCCTGCCTGATGGTTAGAATATGCTGCCGTATCACCCTTCTTATCCTTTGAGGTCCAGCTTAGAGACCCTCTCCTCCATGAAGCTTGACCAATCCTACAAGAAGTGACTTCTCTCTTTTCTGAAATGCCAGACTGTTTGGTGTAACTCCTTTCCTCACATTGCCTTTCACATTATATTCTGCTCTAACAGGCACCGTCCCTTTGTAGTAGTAGTTTTTGTATCTTGGTGTAGCTTACAAGAATACAAAGAGCCAGGAATAGTTTGGTAGACCTTTCATTAAGAGTTTTTTACAACATGATGTTCCGTATGCTGTAGTTTCAGGCACTGTTACAATGCAAACCTGATTCAGAAAGAGAGTCTTGGAGATTTTATCGGTTCCAGAATGAGAATAACGGCCCAATTTTCTCCCAATTTTATTACTCTCCCATCCATATAGAATGGAATGAGTTTCTTCACCTGATCTTATTAACCCAGGGCCGTGTCTCATTTTGGCTCTACACCACCATTGTGAACTTAGCCTTAGAACTTAGAACAGTTCAGTAAAACGAGCTCTTATCTGAGGCTCACAACATTCTATAGGCACGTGTTTGATCAGTTAAGGTCTTCTGCCTTACTAGCTTGAGAAGAGAGATTAGGTGAAGGGCATCAAGTTATAAGCTTATTTTTGTTTGTTGTGTTTTATTATTTTGCTGGAATTATCAATTTTCCTTTTAATCATGATTAAGACTGATTAATACTACATCCAGGTGTATGCTACCTTATTTTATGTTCATTTTTTTCTAGCTCTTGATTTCCTTACTAGATTCTAAGGGGCCACATCTCATTTGTCTTTGTGGCTTCACTGTGTTAGGCTTCTAAAAATGTCTGAAGGAAGATCAATGAAAATGAGTGGCTTGAATGGCTTCACGAGGGAAAGACTTGCCTGGGAATCTGAGCACAGCAGAATTGTATATAGCCTTGAGCCCATTACCTCCTTCCTGAAACAAATCTGACTGATATATCAATGTCCCCCTTCTTTCCTCCAAGGATATTTTGAGGCAAAATTGGGTTATACATAACATCTTGAGCCTTTCAGAGATAGAATTAGATAAGGCACTTGCCTCTCAAGCGTTGTATAATTTAGTTAGATAGTGTCTTGTGCTTGAGTCCTCTTTCATGTGAAGACTTTATTGCAAGACTTCTTTCAAAAAAAATATATATATATATATGAATAAATGATTCAGCCTTTCTGATAATTTTGAAATGGTTTAAGAGATTACAAATCAAGAATGTATCAGGAGACTAAGTTAATTACCTGTCTCTGCCACCAGTTGCTCTATTCATGACCCTGGAGAACGTCACTTCTTTCTCTGCTCATCTTTGGCTGCCTCTTCCAGGGTGTTGTCAGAACACGTTTTCCTATTGTATGAAATAAAATCATGGAAATTCAGAGTGCATAGCATCAACAGTTCCTGGCCCACAATAGGGTCTCAGTATTTGTAGAGTAAATAAATGAATGAATCAATTGGTCCGTTTCCACCACTGCAGATTACTGCAATATTCCCAGCAGGTGTCATTTCCCCAGCCTCTGCTTTAGTACTTCCGGTGGTAGAGAGAGCTCACTCCCTCTGAAGGCCACTCATTCCCTTTGTCAACAAATTTAATTACTATCCAGTGTCACCTTGGACCCCTGTGAGGTGTCTTCCAATTCGGCTGGGCAGTTAGTCATTGCTGTACTGCATTCCTCAAGCATCTTAGTCATATCTCTGTTGTAGTATTGATCCCGGTACATATAATACCCTGATTTATAATGCCTGTTATGTCTCCCGTTTCTCATCTATGAGCTCCATGAGGACAGAGGTGTGTCTTATTTTCTTTATACTCCCAGCTCCTGGCATAGTACAGAATAGATGAACTCCCACTGGGTTGAGGGGGGAGAGGAAAGAACAGTAATAACAGGAAGCGTATGTATTGATTGCCAACTCTGTGGTCCTCAAGAAGGAGGTACTCACCCAAGATGTACACCAAAAATGATCCATTGGGATCATTGAAGGAGAAAATTTTTGAGCTATTTCCATTTTTGTTAAGCTCCACCGTTTTATGTATGTTTTATACTATGCATACTAGTTTAATATAGCTATACATGTGGCAGACAGTCTCTCCTATGTTGTCCTGCCCACCACTCCCTGTGGTATATTCAATAAACTCCTATCTCTTTAAAAAACTACATACATACACACACACATATATATATGTACACACATTGTTTAATTTATAAATAATCATATATTAGAAGGTACATACTCAAACATTTTTTCATAGAGGTACAAAGCCTAAGTTTGGGGGCCCTTAGTGTAGCTGTTTGTCAGATACTATGCTAAGCATTTTACATACATTACTTCATTCAGCCCACTGAAAATCACATGAGGTATACATGAGGTATATATGAGGTATGCATGAGGTATCCATTTTACAGATGAAGAAACTGAGGAAGGGAGAGGTTAGGTAATTTGCCCAGTCACATCAAGCTGCTAACCAATGGAACTAGGGCCCAGACTCAGATCTGTCAGGCTTAACCACCGCCCATTGTCTCTTGGTTTTCTGCCCTAACACCTATGGTTGTACCTGAGGCACAGTACAGGTTTGTAGATTAAATAAATAAAAGGAATGGATGAATTAATCACACTGAGTACATATTAAAGCTTTCTCAAGAAAGATGAAAACAATTTCCTTTCTCACTGTAAAAGTGTGTGTTAGCAATGACAAGCCACTTAACATGCTTAAGTGACACATTAGAATCTTTCATTCCGTTTTTGTTTTCCTTTTTTCTTTTTTTTCCTTTTTTTTTTGACAGAAAAACTGAAGCAAAGCACAGCAAGTCGCAATGTTCACTGCTGAGCCCACAGTCAAGCTGTGAGTCTAGTTTTCACATCTGAGTACTGAACTACCTTGTTTTTATTGAGATATAATTCATATACCATAAAAGTCAGCCTCCTAAAGAGTACAGTTCAGTTTTTAGCATATTCACGAGATTCTGTAACCATGTAATTTTAGAACATTTGCATCCCCCACAAAAGACACTGCATACCCATTGGCAGTCGCTCCCCATTCCAGACCTCTCAGCCCTGGGCAAGAGCCCATCTGCTTTCTGTCTCTGTGGATAGGCCTGTTCTGAACATCTCATACAAATGGAATCATACAATCTGTGACCTTTTGTCTGCGGTTTCTTTCACTTAGCAGAATATTTTCAGGGTTCATCCATGTTGTAGCACATGTCAGTATTTCATGACCCTTCATGGGTAAATTACATTCCATTGTGTGGATAAGCAAAACTCTACTCATCAGGTGATGGACATTTGGTTGTTTCCACTTTTTGGCTATTATGAATAGTGCTGCTGTGAGCATTGGTGTTCAAGTTTTTGTATGAACATCTGTTTTCATTTCTCTTGCGTATGTACCCAGGAGTGAATTACTGGGCCATGTGGCCCATGTTTAACATTTTGAGGAACCACCTAACTGTTTTCCAAAGTGGTGGCATCATTTTACATTCCCACCGGCAACTCGTGAGGATTCCAATTTCTTTGCATCCTCACCAACACTTGTTACTGTCCAACTGTGTATAATGACAGCCCTAATGGGTATGAATGGTGTTTCATTGCGGTGCTGATTTGTATTTCTCTAATGACAGTGATGCTGAGCATCTTTTCTTATGTTTATTGTTCCCCCAACTATTTCTTCTACATTTAAATTATTTCTGTTTCTCTTTTGTTTTAGTATTTTTCATTAGAAAAAACACTCATTAGATACTCATTAGAGTATAAATTTTTTTCTTCTTGTGATACCTGTTTTGTCTCAAGAACTCTCAAAACATATTAAATACTCATGGAATCTCCTATTAGAGATTGCATGGTCTCTCAGGGTGCCAGGCTGCTGCAGCCACAAATTATAAAAATTTAAATGAGTTTCCACTAGCAACTTTCCAGAAAATGTCTACATCACATTATTAGATCACAAGCTTTCATAATCCCCTAGTTATGATAATGACAGTACTTTATTTAAAACTTTTTAATGTCGTAGAAACACAAGAATTTTTTAAATTATATTTCCTTAATTTTTTACATCCCTATGAGGCAGAAAAGAAGAGAAGACAGTAGCTGTCTCAAAGAGTCCTCCGAGAAAGTAAGTATAGAGGTTTGAGTATCTAAAAAATTCTAGTGTGTCATGAAACCTTTTTGAGCACAACCAGTGTTTGCAGATGGGCAAGAAAATTCCAAGATTGTTTTAAGTTATATAGCAGTCCTGGATGTAAATCAGTACTCACAAGTGATGCTAACATTTTAGCAATGTTAAAATTAACCTTTGCCATCAAACTTGGTTTTAGACCACAGAGAAAGAAAGGTTTTTGAAAATTCCATATGACAGTTTCTTCCCTGTACATTGAAAGAATATTCCCATTAGCCTCTAAAGATTTGTAGTAGTATTCTTGGGGAGAAATATACCGGACAGATTACATGCATATATATATATATATATATATATATATATGCATGTAATCTGTATTACATATATATAGTATTATATATATGTATATATATAGTAAAGTCCAGTTCAGTGTGTTTGTTATAGCTATGAGGTCTTTATGGCTTTCAGAACTTACTTGTTCCCATCTTAAGATTATATTTTATTTGGTGGCTTTTATTAGCATCAGTCATTCTCAATCTTACTGAAAGTTGAATGTATTTGGTCATAATGTTTACAGTGATGAAATTCATCAGTATTCTTGTAAACTGGATCTTCACCTGGAAAGTGATTTTTCTTTTTAAAAAAAACTTTTTGAATTTTTTTGTAGTCAAACACTGGTCAAGCGCCAGACTTGAGAAATACAATGAGTGTAAGGCAATGGTGTTTGCCTTTGTAGAGCCTGTAGACCACCTGTGAATCCCATAAATGATTGCATAACTGCAATTGTGATAAATGCTAAAAAATGAGCACCTTATGATTCCATGAGAGCACTTACTGTGGAGGGGCTGACCCAGTTTGTGTTTGTCCTAAAAGGCTTCCCTGGAAGATGACACAATTTGGGACCCAAAGGGCACCTAGGAGTTAGCCAGTATGTGGGGCACACAGGCTAGCATGTGCATAGGCACTAAGGCAGACATGAGTTTGATGCTCTTGAGGACTTTAATGAAAGACAGTGTGGCTGATGTGCTGGGAGCAAACAAACAAAGTGAGGCAGGTGGGGTAGGCATTGTATAAGGGCACTTTAAGGGTCAGGGCATCAGTCAGTGGAGAGCCCTTGAAAGGGATTAAGGCTGTAGAGTAACATCTGTTGGTAGTGAATAGAATAAATTAAGAATGGCCAAGTAACTCTTTGCTCTGTCCCTTTCTTCTCTCTTGGTCAGGAATATGACTGGAGGAACTATCAGCCCAGCCAGATGAGTGAATCTGAGTTGCAAATGCTGGCCAGCCTGCGGCGGCAACAGAATGAAGAACTGGAGGATATGGGGGCTTCCCATGGCCTGAGTGCTTCCCAGGTGGACAACTGTAATGTCAGCATTAGCACCAGCAGTGACGACACAACCACCTGGAACTCCTGCCTGCCACCTGTGAGTCTAGGGATTTGCATCTTTGTTTATTGCCTTAATGGCAAGCAAGCTTCTTTCTAACAAAGCCCAGCGTTGCCTGGGAAAACTAGGGCCAGCATGAGAACATTCCCCATGAGAAATATTTAGAGCTCATTCAGGAGCGCCTGGCTGACTCAGTCAGTAGAACATGCCATTCTCGATCTCGAGGTTGTAAGTTCAAGCCCCAGGTCAGATGTAGAGATTACTTAAAAATAAAAATTATTAAAAAAGAAAAATATTCAGAGCCCATTTTAGGTCTGTCTTTTCTTAAATTGTCTTACCTTCAGGTAATTGTATGGTGATATATACAAACATACATTGAAAGCAAAAAAGAGTAATTTTACTGTCAATTCTGGGTATCTCACTGTATCCCCAGCTCCTAGCACAAGCCCTGGCACACAGAAGAGGGTCGATATTTGTTAAATGAATGTTTATTAAGTAAATGAAAAAGAAGGATGTTTACTCCTCCCTGTGTCTAAGGGCCATGGTAGGCATTGCAGATGCTTCAGCAGCTTGTATTTTCCCGTACATTTATACAGTTAAAGCCCTTTTAAACATGGCCCACCATCCTCACTATAGGCCAGCCAAGGAGCTGGATCAGGTCAGGGCCTTCCCATTCTTCAGGTGAGGAAACTAACCTATCCTGGGTCCAAGCTTCCACACCTGGTGAGTGGTGGAACCAGAGAAGAACCCAGTGTTTTGACCCAGTCCATTTTCCCCAATACTGTCCTCAAGGATCTTAAGGCTGAATTGGAAGGACAAAGCAGAAGCACTGACAGAACAGTCCTATACAGCTTTAAAAACGCCATAAGGCAGAATAATAAAATCAGTATTATTATAATAGTGGTAATTAGAGCTACCATTTCTTTAAGTACCTAGAGACATTTTAAGACCTCCACTGGCCCAAGGAAATTTACTTGTAGTTTACTTATATTTACAATAAGGTCACATTCAACATCAGATCAAACATTAAAATACACTGTGATCCAACAATAAATACAACTTTTTTACTATACAGTTTTTGAAAGGGAATATAAAACTGAGTAACTGATTTATATTTATATAAAATTATATAAAGGTTGAGTTCAAGTGTAGTTGACAGTGGATAACATATGTTTTAAGTATTGAATTAAATATTCATTAATTTTGCGATTTTCCTTCCAAGAAATTTTTTTCCCAAGTCTCCAGCATCTTTGTAGGTCTTAGAAATCTCAGATGATCTGGCACTAGGCCTTACATGTGTTATCTAATCCATTCCTTACTGCTGTCCTGTGTGGTAAATGCTGTTGAGTTCCCATTTCCAGATGGGAAAATTGAGACTCTTGAGTGAAATGATTCAGCCTTAGCTTGGCAGGACTCCTGAGTCTGAGCTTCCAACCACCATGATAAAGTGACTTCTCAATGTGGGACTTAATTTGCCAAATAAGTGCTACATCCAGCAGAAGGTGAGATTTTTGCTCTGGAGAGTACTTAACAAGTCTTCATGGAGGACGAATTCAGATTGGTTCTAACAAGACGTGGGGGCAGGCTTCTCTTGCCTTAGTTATATTTTCATTAAACTGAATGATCAGGCCTGTGTAACTCCTCCAGCAGCCTTGGTGCCAAAGAGTATCTACCCCTCCCCCCACCAAAGAAAAATATTTCTGTGTGCTAGTTACTCAGAGTATCCTTGGAGCCAGAACTAAGAACATAAGAATAAGTTGCAGGGGCTCCTAGGTGGCTCAGTCGGTTAAATGTCCAACTCTTTTTTTTTTTTTATTTTTTTTTTTAATGTTTATTTATTTTTGAGACAGAGAGAGACAGAGCATGAACGAGGGAGGGGCAGAGAGAGAGGGAGACACAGAATCGGAAGCAGGCTCCAGGCTCTGAGCCATTAGCCCAGAGCCTGACGCGGGGCTCGAACTCACGGACCGTGAGATCGTGACCTGAGCTGAAGTCAGAGGCTTAACTGCCACCCAGGCGCCCCAAAATGTCCAACTCTTAATCTCAGCTCAGGTCATGATCTCACAGTTCGTGGGATCAAGCCCCTCATCAGGCTCTGTGCTGACAGCATGGAGCCTGCTTGGGATTCTCTCTCTCCCTTTCTCTCTGCCCCTCCCTAACTTGTGTGTGCACTTGCATGCACCCATGCTCTCTCTTTATCTCTCAAAATAAAATAAATAAACTTAAAAAAAAAATAAGTTGCAGACTTTTGCCAATATAATTTAGAATGGAATTGAAATATGTCCTTTCTTATAAAATAATCCTTAGCAGTCATTTAAATGGAAAGTAAGAAAAAGAACAGTGGCCCCCTAAACAAGCTCTTTCTGTCATGAAGTAACTTGGAGACCAGCATTACAAAGGGCAAACTGAGGAATGATTATTTATGGACTGAAAAGGCTGAGCTCTTGGTTGCCCTGGATACGGTGTTCTCATCCCTGTCCTGTTCTGGCAAGGACTGAAGTCCTCATGCACAACAACTGCTCCGCTCTAAAAGTGCGTGGCCAAAAATAACATCGTTGGTAATGAACTTAATAACCCCTCCATTTGACCAAATGAGAAATTGAAAACAGTCTATTTTTTAGACAGAGAAAATAATTGAAAAGCCTACCTTTGGTATTCATAAGATATGTTTATTATTGCATCAAATTCAGCCTATTTCAATATTGGAACTATCACCAAATGGAAAATTGCATTTCTTAATGAACACTGCATCTTGTTGTTCATACAGAGTTTAAATAGAGCAATTTGCAAGAACCATTGTGGTCTGTCTGAGAGCTCATGCCTTTCCCTTTAGAAGTTGTACAGGGAGGGTGAAAAAGAAGAACAAACTCATAACTTGATCATGATGGTCTCCTGCTTTTTGTGTATCTCAATGGCGCCACCATCCACACTGGCACTCAAACCAGAAATGTGGAGGACACCTCCACTTCTCCCACCCCTTCATTTCCAAATCCCCTCACCACCTGACACCATAGCTTTGGCACTTTATTTTCATCCACATTCCTTCCATAGTCTCCTGGCTACCTCTCTGCCTCCAGGCCAGGCACCACAGCCTGATGGTGAGGAGCCTCTGCTCTGAGAACAAATTGCCAGGGTTCAAATCCAAGCTGTGACCTTGTAAAGCACTTGGCACTGTATCTGAGGCATAACAAGCATTTGGTAAATTAAGGTTAGTTGTCATTATTATCTTTATTATTCACACTAGTGTCTTCCTAAAGCCCAGATCTAATCTTATCTCTTCCCTGCATAAAGCCTTTCCTAGCTTCCCATTGCCTCTTTGTTTAGGCAAAATACAAGACTCCCCATGATCTGAGACCTGCCCCACTCCCTGGGCTCATCTCTCACTGTTCCTCAGCTTTCATTCCACACTTTTGGTCCAAGTTATAACTTCCAGAACACACTCTACACACATCCTTGTACCTCATACCTGATTATCTCTTCAGACTTAGCTCTAAAGCCTGCTGTAGCTTCGCAAGGCCTCATTGTAAAAGACCTTCCTTTCTGCTACTAACAGACAGGAATATCTCCATTACACTCTTGTTCCCGAACCCAAGTTCACCTGCCCATCACCTGAAAGATCATTACTGGAGAGATGAGTTTGGATTGGAAAGGGTAGGGGCACCTGCGTGGCTCAGCTGGTTAAGCATTTGACTCTTGATCTCAGCTCAAGTCTTTGAGCCCCACGTTGAGCCCATGTTGGGCCCTGCATTGGATGTGAAAGCCTACTTAAAAAAAAAAAAAAAAGGAAAGGAAAGGAGTTTGAGCTTTATTCAGGAGGCCAGCAGTCAGACCCTTGGCCAAAAGGCAACTCCAAGGTTTCCGCATGGCCCAGGAGTTTTTAAAGGAGTTTAGGGTAGTTAATCAGCAGAGTGAGTGCGGTGGCCAGTAACATCTGTTGATCACACGCAGACTCGATGGTGCCAGCTACAGACATTCTCTCAGGACTCCGGGGTTGTGTGAGGGGGTCCAGTTCTTGTTTCGTGATGCACAGAAGCACTGTTCTTTCCACAAAGGAGGGCAAGTTCTACAGCTACACAGAGGGAGGTCAGTAAAATCTTTTGTGTGACCTGAAAAAGAAAAACATTTTGCCAAAATTTGCTGGGCTAGTCGGAAAGCCAGGGTGACTTCAGACAGACTTGCTGGCCTCTGTGGTCTGGGAAAGTTCTGGTCCTTCACTCCTCAAGACCAATGGTCTGCAAATCTCAAAGAAAGTATGTTAGTTCTGTTACAGATCAGGGGCCTTCAGGCAGCAAGTAAGGAGTGTGTTAACTTGAAGCAGCCCTTAAGACCAGCTAGAGTGCTGTTGTACTCTCACCTCAACCTAGCTTATCTGTCCCACATTAATTCATTCCACATACTTGTTTTTTGCTTTGGCTTTTGTTTTTGAGTGGTACAGTATGCTGTGAACTGTGCTGGGGATACAAATAAGGCTTGACCCAGCCTTGAGATGTTCACTGGGTTGGAGGGAGGTAGAGAGTAAACAGCTACCCGTAAGTCGGGGCAGTAGTGATAAGAGAATAAAGAGTTCTATAATAGATCCAGAAGAGAGGCCCACATCAGAGGGAACAATTAATTCTACCTGTTTCACAGAGAAGACTACAGTTAAGCCAGAGTTGAAGAATGAGTGCACGCTCACCATGTGGAAAGAGGGGGAAAGGAATTCCGAGTTCTGAAAAGGAACAGAATTGCATCTATGGACGTGAGGGTGGAGTCTCTCCTTTAATAGGATAACCTCTTTGTTTCTCCGTCACCTTAAACAGAACTCTTTGCTTATCCCACCATCACTACCAACCCCTACCCAGCAGATACACAGAACTCCCCCATACTTTGGCTACACTGTGCAGCTTGCACAGATCATGTGATGCCCTTGTCCAGATCATGTCAATCATGTCATTGCTCATCATGCTTTTCCCTATGCCTGGAGACCCTCCACCCCTCTCCTCTACCTGGAGCACCCCTTGTCTTCCAAGGCCCAACTCAAACATAACTGCTTCATGAAACCCTCTTTGACCCTCAACCACCCTGCACAGATTTATTTGCTTCCTTCTGTGGGTTCCCATTATCTTCAGGCTCGGTGTTAGCATTTACCACATCAGGGAACCATTGTTACCAGTGTGCCCCAGGCCTGGTTGTGAGTTCTTGGAAGGCAGGACCGTGCTGAGCCCAGTGCCTGGCATGAGGTCACCTTCAATCACTGGTTGTTGGTCACAGATTGAATGAATAAACCAGAAGTATTAAAAGGTTCTCCTTTTTTACTCTACAATAGCATAATTTTCATCAAAATTCCAAAATAAACATCAACTTGGCTTTGCTTAAATAAACCCTGACCAATGCAGGTAATATTTTACATTCAAGTTTGATAAATGGATATTAAATACACAAAGGAAAGAAATCTCTCAGGGCTTGATGACCAATGGTTTAAAAAGGAGATTTAAGCAGGTCACATTCAATTTAGCATCTTTGCATAACTACTTCACACACTGCAGTCTGAAACCCAAAAGCCTATGCAAAGTAAAATGAAGAGTCTTTAGCAAAATCTATTGTGTTTACTACCAGTTTTGATTCCTCAGCTTTTCTCAGCATCTGTACAGTTCAGAGTAATATGTACTGTTTAAAAGGTGTTTAGACATAATAAATTAGTCATTTAAAAGTGTAATTAAATGTAACCATATTTCTCATAGCAAATTGGCTTTTGTAGGCATCTTTTGCTAAATAAATCAAGCCTACTGAGAAATCCATTGGCCTTTGACAGACAAATTTTTCAAAGTTTCTAACTTAGAACCAAATTCAATTAAAACAATACTTTACAACTTCTGTGGAAACCAGGCTACAAGTAATCAATTTTGGAGGGTTTCCGTTAGGAGTAGCTCTCATGAGATTTATTTAAAAACTTGTCTCTGGGAAGTCTTAGGAAGGGAGTTAGGAGTTGCTTATGATGGATTCTTAAATGAATTTTATTTTGGTGAGGGCTTTTGATTGACAATAGCATAAAACCGTGTCATAGGTAGGTGGGTATGTGTATGGTTTCTTTTTAAGGAAAAAGAGTAGCTATTAATGGTAGCAGCTTCTTGCCAAAAGAATGTAGACCCTGCATCAGCCAACCTGAGCTCAGATCCCAGCTCTTCCATTTACTGGCATGATCGCCTGTAAACTTAGGAGTAGTAAAAGGGCTTCGTTTTATTGGCGTGGTGAGAACTGAATGGGTGTGGGGAATGCACATGCCCAGTGCCTAGCAGAGTACACACACAGCTCTTATCTGCTGCTCCCCCAAAGTTATTCTCCTCAAAGGGCCACCGGAGTGATCAGAAAAGATTTCTAGGACATTTCCCTTTTTTGTGACCGCTGAGGGCTCTAAGATTAGGTAGAGGTTCTACTATGCTTGTTTGGATGTGAGCTTAACCACTGAAATCCAGACTTACCCCTCAGAGCTTTACAAATAAACCCTTCCGTTATTTTATTATTTCACTCTTTCATTATTTCTCTGTCCTGCCTTTACCCTAGATTCAAGAAAAGCATTCCTCATGTGCATGCTACCCTGTAGGCAGATACCCTAAAGCCATCATTCCTTCAAGTTAAGAATTCCCATAATCTGGGGCGCCTGGGTGGTGCAGTCGGTTAAGCGTCCGACTTCAGCCAGGTCATGATCTCGCGGTCCGTGAGTTCGAGCCCCGCGTCGGGCTCTGGGCTGATGGCTCAGAGCCTGGAGCCTGTTTCCGATTCTGTGTCTCCCTCTCTCTCTCTTCCCCTCCCCCATTCATGCTCTGTCTCTCTCTGTCCCAAAAGTAAATAAACGTTGAAAAAAAAAAAAAAAAGAATTCCCATAATCTAATATCAAGCACATAACTCTCCTCAGCTTGTTTAAAAAAAAAAAAAACGCTCATCGCATGCATCCATCAACATGGCACATTGCAGAGCATACTATTTGGAGAAACCAGGCAAAATGCACTTAATAAAATTACAAGCATATGGTGAGGTTCTCAGACAAGTTATTTATGGTCTTGATTAACCTTGCAACATTTTTGCCATTTTCATAGGTTTTACATAACAACATGAAAATATTGTCTTTACCTTTTAACATGGCAGGATTATCTTATCTCCTGTTCTTTTATTTAGCCTTCTCTTCTCTCCCTCACCCCAGAATTTCTAGCAGCTTGATCATGGAGAAGCAAAGCTTCTTGTGCTCGTGGCAAATTTTAGGAATTTGGGTTTTCCTGACACTAGTGCATAGCAACAGCGCCACCAAAAGGACCAGGGCCTGCGTTTCTAGGATCTGTTCCATCTCTTTGCTCATCAGCATATCAGCGTTTTACATAATGATTGCTCGCTGCTACGTGTCCAATATATAATATATTGGCATTTCAGGTTCTTTATACTTAATAGCTCTTAATTTGTTCTGATCTACACATTCATTAACTTCTCAATTCTCTTTGGGTGTAATGAGTTTTCTTTTAATTCTCCTGAACTAAAAAAGGTAAGGAGTTGGTTGTGCTAAGCTGCAGATAAATCTGATGAGCAGATGTTCTTATACCACTATAGAAATGATATATGAAAACTGATATTGGAGTCAGTGTAACACTGAAATGTGTGAGGAGTTCTGTGTTTAGTGACTATGAAAGTCACCCCGTGAAATAAACCGCCCTCGTTCTCAGAGTGTTTTCTATTATATCTTATGTTTGTCCCAAATTTAACAATATGGCAAAACTTACTGTCTTTAATTTTATTTTTTTATTATTTTTTAATGCTTATTTTATTTTTAAATTTTTTTTTCAACGTTTATTTATTTTTGGGACAGAGAGAGACAGAGCATGAACGGGGGAGGGGCAGAGAGAGAGGGAGACACAGAATCGGAAACAGGCTCCAGGCTCCGAGCCATCAGCCCAGAGCCTGACGCGGGGCTCGAACTCACGGACTGCGAGATCATGACCTGGCTGAAGTCGGACGCTTAACCGACTGCGCCACCCAGGCGCCCCAATGTTTATTTTATTTTTAAGGGGGGGGGGAGGGGCAGAGAGAGAGGGAGACACAGAATCCGAAGCACGCACCAGGCTCCAAGCTATCAGCACAGAGCCTGACACGGAGCTCGAACCCATGAACCACGAGTTCATGACCTAAGTCAGATGCTTAGCCAGCTGAGCCACCCACCCAGGCATCCCTGTTTTCTTTAATTTTAAACATAAAGTGACATTTCATTAGGAAAGAAATCACATGAGTTTTATTTACGGTGAGGAAGTAGTCTTAGACGTCAGATACTTATCTCAGACCACTTTTTTTCTTCCTGCCATAAGGTGAACTGAGTTTGTCATTCAACAACGTTGGTATTCACCACTGTAGGTGAACCTGTGAGCTGGAGTAAGCACTACAACCTAATGGTTAAAAGGGTAAACTGTGCTAAACTGGGTTCACATTCTCACTCCACTATTTCCTGGCTGGCATGACCTTGGGTGAACACCCAGTGCCTGAATTTCCTCTTCTTTTGGATAGTCATTAATCCTGTCTGTTTCATAGAATTGCTGCAAGGAACAGAGTATGTGCTCAGTGAATATCAGCTAGTGCTGTTCTTATTGTCATAGTTATTGGTAGGTATTGGTTGCTATTCTTTTGCTGCTTCTTATGGTGTTAATAGCCTGAATATGGCTGAATTCCAAAGCCAAAAAACCAATTTTATTTTTTTAACCTGTGCTTTCATAGAATATTACCTACCTAGAAATAGTGCAAATAGGTTTACTGCTGCATATGTATCGAAACATACCTATTTCCATTTGTGGATGGAGACATGTGGCTTCAGACAGCCCATCACACTTCCCCCATCCCCACCCCATCACATTCAGAGAGCTTTTAGAAACCATTAGGCACTTTCTCATTCATTCTGATTTGGATCTAGGAAAACAAAAAGACCTCACGCTAGTGAAAGCACTGCCCTTTCAAAGCATCAAAGCAAAGTTACGGGAATTGAAATATCTTGGAGGGGCTTTTTAGCTGCATCATTGCCATGATCCCTTCCAGTCCCTGAGTCTGATCATGCAATAGGGAGACATGTACAGAGAAAGGAAATTGAGGCCACCTGGTTTTGGGACCCACCCCAAAACAAAACGTGCTTCCTTCCCAGACGGAGTCACTAGCGTTGGGGGTATAGAAGTCAGTTCATAGCAGTTATGTGTGTAAGTCAGAATGCTCTGCCATGATATGCCATCACTAAATTGAAGTTGGTTATTGAATAAAATATCTAGGGGTGACAACTTGGTAATTCGCTTTCAATACTAAAAGTTAAATTAAGGAATCAGGTATTCAGACCGAGTTCCATCACCCTACAATTATTTTAACTGAATTTTTTTCCTTTACTTTTCTGTCCATTCCCATCAGCAATCTTTACTACTTCAAAACATTTCCACTGGTTATTTTGTTTGTTTGTTTTCTAACACTAAGAAACCACTATTCATGGGAATCTTTTGTTGACTGTGTTCTTTTTCACTCCTTGTATCACTGGATCAGTTTTTTTATATAGACAGGAGCAGATGTGGAAAGGGTCAGTCTGTGTAGTCTTAAGTGAGAGCTAAGTCACAAACAAGATAGGACTCTGTAGCTGTTTCTATTCTCCAGAGGGTGGAGTAAGTCATTTGGAATAAGGGGGTTGGAGACAGGTGTAAATAGAATTAATGGTATAAAATTGAGAAGATGGAAATTTGCTGAATATCAGCACTGTGGTACTTAGAGAGTTATGGAAAGGCCTCTGGAAGTGAATCAGGGGAGGCCCATTCACTGGAGGCCGAGTACATCTGAAATACTGGACGAATACCAATGAACAGATTATCAAGAGTATTTCTGCAACCATGTGAGATGCTCTAGAGAATCCGTTAGGCCCTTTGCTTGCTAATTCCTTTCTCTGCTGTGAAATAATAAAGCCTAAATCATAAAACTAAATTTCACTTGCAAATTGCTGGAAGTCTTATTTCTCCAGTGAGATCAAATATGTCTTATGACATGTTTTTCCTTCCACTGTTTTCCCAGCTGTTGTTTCTTATTACTGAGATGGTGATGCATTGATATCGGTTCAATTACCAAAGTATCTGAGTGCATTTAAATTCATGGTGCATCACAGAGAGTCAGGCTAAGTGACTGTGATTATCAGACAGGGTGTTTGATTTAAATTAAAGGAACACTTCCAAGAGATTATTTATAGAGGGAGACAGTTTACTCCAAAGAATTCCCATGACCCACATCTTTAATATTTTAGGACCCGTTAAAATAAGAAGTATGTGGAAAATAAGGAATATGAGCTCTGTATGTACAGACACCATTGCCATACCGTTTCCCTCAGTTGGAGTCAGCCCTGTGGGGCCACATTATGGGTGAAAAAGGCTTAACCACCAACGCTGTTGGGTAAGGAAGTAATGGAGATCCTCTAAATGCAATTCAAAAATATATACCAAATTCCAGCTTGTAATAAAATGAGAATGTTAAAAAATGTTTTTTGTATTAGAAGTACATGGTTGTTAACCACATGAGAAAAATACTGCAAGCTGATGTTCAAAAAGAGATATAGTGGAATTGTCTCCCTTTATAGAACCAAGGAAAAACATCAAATTCCATTGGAGGCAAAAGTTTAAGGCTTATTTGGGGATGTGGTAGTTTAGTGGTGCTTTGAAATAGTAACTTAAATGTTTTTTGTGGAGGGAAAAGTTGAGATTTCATATTTTTCTTAGGTATTGGCACCGTTTTGTTTTTTGGGTTTTTTTTTCCACTTTACTGATTAGTGCTTGAGGTTTTATTATGCACTTGGGGAAAATGACCACCTTGACCTAAGATTTACATGTGTAATTCCATTAGTGAACATTCAGGCTATCCTTGCAAACTTGATAACATTGAGATATAAATATATATTCCCTATCTCTGGGTCTCTGAGTTATTGCTGATACTTACTGTGCAACATTAGCTCCATGAAATATCTTCTATTTTACTGTAGCTGGAAATATCAATGAATGTTAACAGCGTAAAAATTCCACAGGGAGGAAGATTCCACATGTGAATTTTACACCATAGATGCGATCTAGTGCAGTGACTGGCCATTAAAATAACATGTGTTTTTCTCATGTGTACCACCGTGTTATTTGCTGGATCTCCCAAAACAGCCTTTGAGTCTTCTGTAAAATAAACAGCCCCTCCTTGCAGATCGTCCCTCAGGAAAAAATGACAGCACTGAGAGTGCATGTGAAAGTATATGTAAAGAACACAACACTTATTAGCACCTCACAAGTGTTTTTCTTTTACAGCCCGTCAACCAGGGTCATCATTATCAGCAAGAAATGAATCCACCTTCTCCTTCTAATCCCCGGTAAGAATCATTAATAAGCTAAGTGTCCTTTAAAAAAAATTATTTAAAAGATTGTGCAGGGTGCCTGTGTGGCTCAGTCGGTTCGGCATCCGACTTCAGCTCAGGTCATGATCTCACAGCTCATGGATTCAAGCCCCACATCAGACTCTGTGCTGATAGAGCCTGAGCCTGCTTCAAATTATGGGTCTCCCTCTCTCTCTGCCCCTCCCCTGCTTGTTCTCTCTCTCTCTCTCAAAAATAAGTAAACACTAAAAAAATGTTTTTTAAAGATTGTGCATTTTTCTTGTTTTCCCAAAATTGTTTTCCAAAACTTCCAAAGAACTTCCAAATTTCTTTTCCTTAGGAGTCTAAGTTCAATCTACTTTTTGTTATTGAGAATGTGGTGTGATGGTTAACAGTCTACCTGGGTTTAAGTGACACCTCTGTCTTTTACTAGCTGTAAGATTTTTGAGCAAGCCATTTAACTCAAGGTCACCCAGGCATAATAATTACTCCATACTCTTGGGATAATCATATGAACGAATACATGAAAAATTCATAGCACAGTTTTCGGCACACAGTGAACTCTCTTTAAGTGTTAATTTATTTCGTATTATTCTATTTGCATAGATACTTGATTTTAATTGGTATGTAATGTTTAGTACATTTTAGGCATGAATTTTTTTGTATTATCTGGTCCCTTTAAATTTATCAAGATAGCTTATATCAGTTCAAAGGCCATTCTCTTGTTTTCAAATTTCAAAAGCTAATAATCTCAAAACTATTTCATTATTTCAAAAATGTCATTGACATTATGCATCATTTGTCAATATAGAAAAACCTCATTATTGGGGCATCTGGTGTCTCCGTTGGTTGAGCGTCCAATTCTTGAGCTCCGCTTACGTCATGATCTCATGGTTGGTGGGATCAAGCCCCACGGCAGATTCTGAGGTGATATCGTTGAGCCTACTTGGTATCCTCTCTGTCTCCCTCTCTCTCTCTCTGCCCCTCTTCCCTGCTCATGCTCACACATGCACATCTCTCTCTCTCTCTTTCTCTCTCTCTCTCTTTCTCAAAACCTATTATTTTAGGCTCACTAAAGCAAGCAAATCTGAATTTGTGTTTTGAAATATATGTAGTATTAAGTGATTTTCTAAACTAAAAAAAATTTATCAGTACAAATCCTTATCACTTTATCACTATTTATTAAATATTAGGGATTTATTGAAAGTCAGTCTATCTTGAGCTCTACCCACAGGATCTTGGTTATTATAACGAATCTCATTATCAAGCCCTCTCACCTATACTGTAAGAGGTCCCATCGCCATGGAATGGACCAAAACACCAGTGATAGTATGGTAGCTCTGGCTCTAAAGTGTAAAGTTTATTTCAGAGTATCTGAATTAAGACTCATTGGTTGAACATATCAAAAACAACTTAGCTAGTATTAAAAGAGAGACAGACTAAGACAGAGAAAGGGAGGATTTTTCAAGTAAGAATACAGGGCTGTCTCCTGGAACCCAAGGGCAGCCAGGCCTCAGGAAGGGTATGGTGCTGGAACACTGAGAGGCAGCCAGGCATTTCCTCACTCCATCTCTGCTTGCTTCTTCCTGTCTGTTCCATTCTGGTCTCAAAGCACCAGCTTTCTCTGTTTCCAGTCACATAGGGCTGTCTGACAGCTCTTGAGTTTATGTATTACAGTTCAAAGTACGGTTCAAAGTACACGCCCAGCCTGACAATTCCTACTTTCCAGGAGAGAGAATGTGATTGGCCTAGCTTGGGCCAAGTATCCACTGTTGGTCCAATCAGCAATGAACAGCCAACCAAGCCATGTAAAACTGACAGGAGACCACCTACATGGTTTATAGGACTTTTAATGGGGCCCAGAATATTATGACATAGGCAGAGTAAATGTTCTTCATTAGTAATCACTTCTCAGTGTTGCTGGTCTATACACATGATCTAGTCATTCTCTCATGTTATCTAGTAGGGGGAATTGCCACTATCATAAGTAGATATAATACAGAGTTCAAAATTGAGGTCGTAATTTCAGTGTATATAAAAAGATGTTTTAACATTCTGAAAATCAGTTGGCTCTTGACATGTAAAATGTGTCTCTTACAATCCTTCAGCTCATAAACATTTTATCTGTGTATGAGTAAACTTTTAAGGTAACTGGAAATCCAATGTCAATCCAAATTATAAGTAGTCAGAATTTATAAATCTGAACAAATGAAAAGTGAGACTAAGGTGTGTTAGGAAGTGGAGGCTTTTGTTTCCATAAAAGGAGAAGGAGGACCTCTCATCCTAAATCTGCTATTAACCCAGCATATGATCTCAGACAAGCCTCCCAACCCGCTCAGACCTCACCAATAATATGAACATGTATTTAAAAGAAAGAATTTGAGTTACATGCTCTCTTAGGTCACTTCCAGGTTCCTGATTCTGTGGCTTTGATGAGATTCATTATAGACTTTACGTAAGAAACCCAGTTCTACCATCAGAGAGACACGGCCCTATATAGAAAATACATCTCATAATGTTGGATTAATTTGTGTTTAGATGTAGTAATATATAACCTTAAACATCTCTTTTAATATTTGATTCCCAAAGATATAATATAGGAAAATTCACCAACCTAACATACAGCGTATTTTATTTAGCCAATTAAATGTTCATTCACTTAGGGAAAATTAATTTACATTTTTACATAATAAAATAAAAAGCCAAAATCCAAAGCAAAAAGTAAAATGCTGCCAACCCCATTTGCCAGCAGGTTATCCAACAGTTTTCTAGAAAATTATTGTTTAGTTGTTCAAAAAACTTGCAGATTACATGGTTTGGCTCTTGGCTCCATAAATCCATCAGCTTGGAAGAATTGGCAGAAAGACATTATTGGACCATAAATAAAGACAATGATAAAATTATAAGGTCAGCATAGATGATCATATAAAAATGGGATAAATTGAATCCTGTAATACATGTAATTTAACTTAAAATAGAAAACTATGAGTCTTTTAAGGTTTGTATTTGCTACATTTCTTACAAATAGATCTCACACCTAGACCCTAAACACAAAACTTTAAAATTAAACTTTAAATTTAAATGATACTGATAATGAAGATGGAAAAAAAAAATGTAAGAAATGAAAAGACAAGTTTCCAAGTCTTCCCCTTGGATAAACAAGCACCTAACCTGAATCCCAGATTGAAAGTTCTGCCTACAAAGCCTCTAAACAACACACAAGAGGCAAGTAGTCTCTTCATTTCCTGAATTAAATGCAGTTGTGGTCAGAGTAATGCAAACATGATGGGGAAGGGGACATATATGGATGCAGGTGCATCGAGAGAGCATGCGGGTGCCCTGTGGGACGGGAAGTGGCCACACCAGCTTCAGTGACCTGTCTGCAGCTACTCCAGAGACCTAAGAACCTAAGATTTGTACCCACACTCATTCTCATACCCATACTTGTACCCGCGCACATACATATATTTAGAGAGTCAGTTTCCAATTAGCTTAATTAATGTAACAGAACAATCAATATCTCCAAAGTCTTTCATTTACATTTTGCTCTGGGAACATTCTTATCTCTGCAACATAACTACCTTCTTAGTTTTATGTGCTTCTGATTAAGGTTAAAGATAGCATGCAGTCCACAAAGCAGACAAATTTGGGTTTTGAAGAGTTGACTCTAGGATGCCAATAGCTAAAACACTACATATATTCATAGATTGTTTTCCTCAGAGTATAAGAATCTACTTGCACTCACAGGGCAATGCTTGACATTGGATGGAGTGGGGATACAATGGTAATCATTTCCTGAGAAATTCACAGTCTAGGAATTGAAATACACATGGTTCACCTCATCCTATCCCCTTGTGTCTAGATTTTCCTAAAGGCAGCATCTCAGATTCTGGGGCCCTCGCCCCCAGTGTCCACCCACACTGCCGTTTGAGACCGTGACAGCCTCTACGACAAGGTGCAGACATAGCTAACATAATCCAATACAGTTTAGAGGCATGTTGGGTAGGAGGAAACAATTTCACAGTTCATTCATGTTGAGAAATGTTTCCTAGCATGTAAACTTACCTGCTACCAAACGAATGCTGTTTGCAGCCTTAAGTCATTTATTGTAAAATGCCATCTATTGGTTTGTGGGGTTTACAGCTGTCCCTCAGGCACATCCATTTATGTGTTTATGTAGATTCTTCAGAACAGTTTGAGATATTTTTGTTCAGAAATGGGTTTTATAAAATAAGCTGTGATTATATTCTGGTTGTCTGTTCATGTGGATGGAGTCGATAACCAGTCTTCCATTTCAAATGATGATTATACTTGGTATGTTTACAACTCATTGGAAAATGAGGGGGAGGAGGGAAGGTAGTCAAAGGCTCTGTAAGGTTCTCAATGTTTATAGAAATAAACAGTTTAGAAAATAATTCCTGAATGCCCAAACAGTAATGAATGGCATGGTCTTCTGAAGTGTTTGCTTTATGATTTATCGCCTATCTGTAGTTTTTTTTTTTTTAAATGTCACTGCCGATTGTGTTAAGGCTTGAATCCTTTGCAGCTTTGCCACATGTTTGTGTAATATAAACATACTTATAACTATAATTAGATGATAAAGCCCTGCGGACTTTGACAAATGATTAATAACCACTGACCGCAGTTCACGCTGGCTCAGCCAGCCTGACTGAGGCAAGCTGGCCTGTCATCGTAACCTACAAGTACTACTCTGGACCGATCGCAGTGGCTTCATTTTTCTTTTCTCTCCAGTTGTCAGGACTCACGTCTGATATGCTGCTCTGTTGCTTAAGCCTTTTTTCCCCACCAACACAAAAGAGAGAAAATGTATAAATGAATAAAATTAAATACAGAACTTGCATGCCATGTTTCTCCTCAAATGATTAAGTTTGAATCATTTTAAAACAAGTAAGTCGGATTTTTAGCAAATGTTTCTCCTTCAGACCAAAACACAACAAAGGATTTCCTGATTAGCTGTGCAGTTTCTCTAAACTAGTTGTGTTAACCGTTGTTTTCGATTATCTGCATTTTTGCATTACATCTTAAGGATCCGTGGATAAAACCAAAGGCACCAGTTTTTAGTTGCATCCTTTCTCTTGTTAGCTTCAGAAAACCTGTCCGTATCAGCGACTCTCATTTCATACCCCCATCCCCAGAAATTCACACCCGCTCATCTGAGGACAGAGATTCTGGGTCCTCAGAGCCCCCAGACTGGTTGAAGCTCCTTGACCGTCATTGCTGTTGGAGCTCCAAATTCCCTGAGGGCAGGATGGCATCATGTTCTCTCTCCTGGTGCTGTTCAGCCGGACTGGCTTGAGTAGGAGCTCCATCAGGATTTGAGCTGAGGGAAGCAGAGTAGAAGTATGCCCAGATAACACTGAGAAATGAAAATCTTCATCCTGAATGTTAACAAGTTAAATGTCAAATTTTTTCCCTACATCTTGGCAAGAATTACCCTTTCCTCTCCTGAAAATAGGATGACAGTGGTATTACTTTATTCATAAGCAGGATAACACTGTGTTTTTAGGAGAGGTTCTTCTTTGGATAGAGTTTAAATCTAATTTCCATGCGTGTTCCACTCCCTGCTGACCAGAGATCCCTAGACACTGATAACCGTTAGAAAGGCCCTAATCTTTAATATGTGGTATACTAGGTATTATTTATACAAGCTATTTAATAATAGCTTCCAATGCCTTCCATATTCTAATGACTCTGAAAGTTATATGTCCAGCCCTCACCCTCCCGTGAATTCCAGATTCATCTATCCAAGCTGCCAACTTAACAGATATCCACTTGGATCTCTAGCACATACCTCGAATCCAAGCATTGGTTTTCTCTCCCTCTACACATCTTTTTTTTTTCTTCCCCATCTCAGAAAATGCACCATCATCCCCCTTTTATTCAAGGCAGAAACCGAGAGTGCTCCCTGCTTCCTCACCCTGACCCACTCCATGTCCTTCCCCAGCAGGTTTCCTGGTGATCCCTCCACCAAAGTGACACCAGATCCAGCTGCTCTCTCCACTGCTGCAATCCCAGCTCCCATTCCCCTCACCCCTTACCTGGACAAATGCCATGGCTTTGCACCTGATTTCTGTGCTCCTTCAGCCCCTACACTCTGTCCCCAATCAGCAGCCAGAATAGTGGCATCACATCTAAACTTGAGCCAAGCATGGCCTCATGCAAAACCTCCCAAACGTTGCCCACTGCTCTTAGGATCAGATCGTGCTCCCCACCCTCAGTGCCCACCACCCAGACCATGTCTCATACCCCTGTGAACCGTGTTCACTGTGTATCAAACACCATGGCCATGTCCCTTTTTCCTGGACACTCCAGGCTTGCTTCCACTTGAAGAGATTTGCATGAGATGGCCCCTCTGCTTGGAGTTCCCTTACGCTAGAAAAGACCCTAGATAGCGTCTTCTTTCTGTCATTCAGGGCTCCATCTAAATGCCATCACCTCAGAGAGGTCCTTCCTTAGCAGCCAACCTAAAATAGCCCCTGTCCTGTCAGCCTCATGACATCATCTTTTTTGTTTTTGTTTTTACCACAGTGCTCCTCACCACCTGGTATCTTCTTGCTTGTTTGCCTGTTGTCTACACACACACACACACACACACACACACACACCCCTCCAGAATACACTGGAATGTAAAGTGCTTGGGTCTGGGGACTTTATCTCTCCTGCTCACTATATCCCTGGCTCGTCAAACAGTGCCAAGCACAGAGGAGACGCTCAAGAAATATGTATTGAATCTCACAAGAATGAATTTCCCCATCTCCCTACACCAGCTGCCTCACCATGGATTGAACTACTAGCTGGAACCCAGAAAGAAACACCTACATACTTTCCTCCCTTGAGGGCCAGTGGGAGCTGGCCCTGTTCTTACATGTAGCAAATGAAATCTCATGAAATTATTTTAGATGAGCCCTTAGAAGATAGCCACAATCTAAAGTCTCCAATAAAGTATCATTTTAAACCTTTCAACAGAGACAGTTTTCTGAAATTGAACTCCTGTGTTTTTTTTCTGTATTCTTATTGGAAATTGCTCATCTGTATTTGCCTACACAAATACAGATTTTGTGGAGCCAGGTGCCACTTGCCAGAAATGTGCTTGGGTTGCCCCTGCTGCAGAAGATGTGCCTAATCCTCACCAGGCCAGCTGAATCTAGACACGTATGTGGAAAAGAAGCAAAAAGGTACATAGAGAAACAGACAGAGGACTTGAGCTTATGGAGCTTGTGCCCTTTAAATTCAAGGGACTCCTGCCCTTCCGGCTCCCCAAGAGGTTTTCAGTCCACTGGTTGAAGCTTTACAACAGACTTTAAAAACACATGATACAGGGGCGCTTGGGTGGCTCAGTCAGTTGAGCAACTGACTTCGGCTCAGGTCATGATCTCACAGATTTGTGAGTTCAAGCCCCGCATCAGGCTCTGTGCTGACAGCTCAGAGCCTGGAGTCTACTTCAGATTCTGTGCCTCCATCTCTCTCTGCCCCTCCTCTACTCTTGCTGTCTCTCAATCTCTCTCTGTCTCTCTCTCTCTCAAAAATAAATAAAAATAAAATGAAAAAAACACATGATACAAAGAGACCCAGCTGGGCCCCTGCCCTCCTTGGTCTACAGCAAAGGCCCAGCTCGGAGTGGCCCTACCCTGGAGAACAGTCCAGCTAAAGGCACTGATAGTAAGCCAAATCCCTTGAGAATCATCTTGCTTCTCGCCTTTGACCTCTCTGCCCCTAGCACCACTCCTAGGCACAACTTCGGGGATACCCTTCCCGTTGGGTTCCAGCAGTTCACTAACAGAGCTGGGCAGCTGGTGGTCCACTGCCCCATCACTTCTCCTTCCTCCTCCCTTGGCACATGCCCAACCCACTTTGAGTCTGGCTCTATTATTATCCTACCAGAGCCTGTTAGCTCAGATTGCACACCTGCTCCCATCACCCTGTCCCAGGCCCTAACTGGCTGGCACCCCTGCACACCTGAACAATACTTTTCTTTCTTCACTTGGCTCTGCTTGCTCATTCTGGCCCTGCCTGCCTGGGCATCTGCCGACCCCATTCTTCAGTTTCTCAGTTGAAATGTCTGCCTGCTCTCAGACCAGATCTCTCTTGGGCCCACGGGACTTGGCATTTCAACCTGAGTTCACTTGTACTCCATGAGAGAATCTTAAGCCATGAGGGCTGGGGAAATACTCATCAGCATTTTAGTAATTGTTGTATTTTCCAAAATTGCAAACTCAAGAAACCCATTTCCGTAAGAGTCTAGAACAACAAATTGCATCTTCCACCCCTCACCTCCCCAAATTAATCCTGAAGTGATGGATCCCTGAAGACTCTTAGCATTTTTAACTAGCAGAATGAAGAACTCCTGCGGTCACCCAGGCCTCCCCAGTCACTGTTATCCATCCGGATGATGAACTCAGATTACCTTTGGCCCAGGGTCCAATGTAAAGAAGGTAATTACCAAAGCAATTATTTACCATTCTAACATGTTACCGTTTCAACTTTTAATTAAAAGATTCAGCTTTCCCTTCTAGAGTAATGAGCACTTTTAAAAAGTCGAAGTACTGGGGCGCCTGGGTGGCGCAGTCGGTTAAGCGTCCGACTTCAGCCAGGTCACGATCTCGCGGTCCGTGAGTTCGAGCCCCGCGTCAGGCTCTGGGCTGATGGCTCAGAGCCTGGAGCCTGTTTCCGATTCTGTGTCTCCCTCTCTCTCTGCCCCTCCCCTGCTCATGCTCTGTCTCTCTCTGTCCCAAAAATAAATAAACGTTGAAAAAAAAAATTTTTTTAAATAAAAAATAAAATAAAAAGTCGAAGTACTAATTCCAGTTTGTAACATTCACCTCTCTTCTGTCTGAGGGGGAAGGGAGGGGATTGTAGGCTGAGGTCCAGGGTAATGACATGAACCGAAGAAATGGAAGACCGTAATTATGGTTAAATGGCCATAGCCCGTCACATCCATAGACTCACTGTCTCATCATTCATCTTGCAACCCAGTGCAGAATACTCTCCTTGTTATTTAAACAAGGAACCCTACTACAGTAGGAGAGGACTGAAAGCATGCACAGTTCAGACCTTCAGCAACATTCACGTGCACCTACTATGTGCACAGTGCCTTGGAGAGGCGATTTTCTCGTGCCCTCCATGAAGTCATGGCCCCCCAGCGCTGCATGTCCTCGAAGCGGGGTGTGAATGTTTTATGTGTGGGGGTGAGCCCCTAGCCTGTCATGGAGAAGTCACAGCTCTTCCAAACCTGCACCTACTCACAAACTGTTTTTGTTGGCAGTGGGTTCTATTTCTTCCCAGTAATTATTTTGTTTCACTTGTTAATGAAAAACATTACACTTTGAAATTGATTAATGTTAAAACACACACATTTTCACTCTAACAATATATTATGTTTACCCGAGTTTACAGCTTCATATTTTGCTGTTCATTACCACATAAAAACTCACTCAGTATGATAAATACCACATGAGTCAAACGTCCGTCCCATTCAAAATGACTTAAAGGAGAAAAGGCAAACAACGTTCAGCTGATTTGATTGAATTAACACTAACATTATTGTTCTATTGACTCTTTCTTGTCCATTGATTTTTAAAAGCCTTTCGCTCCCTTGCCATCCATTAAGACAAATCAGATGCAATTTGGTGCTCAGGACAAGAAAGTGCTGTTGGGTGTTGGATGAAAACGCATGGAAAAAAAATTATGTCTGTGCTGAAACAGAACCTATTAGAAGGCTACTGCTCATATTTTGCTGTAAACATCTTCCTTGCTTTTGACTTTTGAGGTTAACAGTAGTGACCTTTGTTTTAGTGTGTGAATGCTTGTATCAGTAACAAGTGAAGCCGAAGGGTGATTTGTAGAGGATGTACTTTATCTCTTATTTAAAGATGAAACTAGGGGCGCCTGGGTGGCGCAGTCGGTTAAGCGTCCGACTTCAGCCAGGTCACGATCTCGCGGTCCGTGGGTTCGAGCCCCGCATTGGGCTCTGGGCTGATGGCTCAGAGCCTGGAGCCTGTTTCCGATTCTGTGTCTCCCTCTCTCTCTGCCCCTCCCTGTCTCCCCTGCCCCTCCCCTGCTCTGTCTCTCTCTGTCCCAAAAATAAATAAACGTTGAAAAAAAAAAAATTTTTTTAAAGATGAAACTAGCTGGAATTTTACATATTCGCCTATTTTTCAGTCCTTAAGTCACTCTATTTGCAGAATTTATAGGGTAATAAGCAACTGAACCAAAGCAAGGGAAAAGGGGAGCATAGCATTATTTTGTTGAATTAATAGGGAACAGTTTTGAAACAGCAGAACCGTTTGTATTATCAAAATAGCAATGAGCAAGAAACCTGAGATCTGGCCTGGTCTGAGGTCAGTCAAAGTCATGATAAAAAGTGAAGGTTTCAGCTTAAATAAAATCACAATGTGGCCTTCAAGTAAATGCTGGTGTTTATGCTAATGAAGGCCTGTCTTTTGCCGGGAGAAATTCATCCCTTAACTACTAAATGAATGTCAGTTTCTTTCTTTTTTTTTTTTTTTTTTTTTTGTAAATGATATATATTTTTTTCTTTATGCCTAGGGGTGAGGCTCAAAGGTGAAAATCTATTTGTTGTCCACTAGCACTGGAAGAAAATTCCACTATGGTCAGTGTTTTCATGTGGAGAAGGGTACACTTACCTTGTGTTTACCATTTGCCCTCATCTGACCTCTTTAACACTTTTATTGAAACCTGAGATTGCCTTCATTTTGGAAACACTATTAACTCCCATTAAGAGTCCAGAAAAGTTGTAGTTTCTCCTGTTGGAGTAATGGAAGAAATGGGAAACACACAAGAACAACCACCCATGTGACATGCTGTAAATTTGCTTGTGATTTTCTAAATTTCAGTGCTAGCAAAAAAGCAAGTCGCAGCAAGGCATACAGTAAATGAAGATATTATGTATTAGAGAAGGGAATGAATCTGTCACTTTGACGGATTGTGAGGCGAAGAGCAGATTAACAGATTACTCATAGTCAGAAGGCAGCTCAGTGTGAAAAATGTGCAGGAAATGATAAGTGCGGGTTTGTGCTGATTTAATGATATTTTTAAACTACAATAACACTCTGGTAGTATAATATAATAAAGCACTTTGCTTGCATTTTTAAATCATCAACATATTTCCAGTTTGACCTTAAAAACATTTTGGACCATTCTCTATTAAAATATGTAGCTTTCAAAATTAGAAAAAGGTACCATCTGAAATATCACGGCAATGACCTTACAGGAAATTGCCTTTTAAAACCAGTACTTTCCTAAACTAGCATTTGTAATACAAATTTTAATTACGTTTTTAAGTACACAAACACCACTCTTACTTTTTTCTTTGGGCATTTGAATCACTTACAACAAGAAATTGTTATCTCCTTAACAACCGTTTCCAGTGAAATGCTTCATAGATGCCACTGATTTGTCTTCATATTTTCTTTGCAGGTTTTTAGTTCTGTTGTTGAGATCACAGAGGGCTTACAGATAGCGGGTAAAAGTTGTTCAGATTTAAGTTGAGTACTCTGAGTCATAGCAAAAAATAAGATGAGTTATTTGTTTTATTTTATATTATTATAGATATTTACCAGAAAGCAAAACATTTTTAAGAGATTTGCATTTTTATATAAATCAAATTGGGACCTGAGGAGCACACGTTTAGTTAATATGACAATGATGGACCGGCATGGCCAAGAATTTTCAGAATAACATATCTATAATGCATTTAAATGATTTTTATTCTAACATCTTAATATTCAAAACCTAATGTCAGGCTTGAACTGCTTCTTATCTTCTCTCAGTTCACCAGTGATGGCTTGACATAGTTAGGTACAGTGAAACTTGTAAGAGAGTAAATAAACTATTACATTTTCTGCCCAAGCACTTGTATCTAACCCAAGTACAAAAATGAGCATACTCACATGGCATGCCAAGGGCTTGAATCCCAGATGTGATTATGGTTCGAATTATGTTTTACATATACAGTGAAGACTTCTACCAGAATTCAGCATGTTTTGTACATTTCCCCTCTTCTAATATATTAATACTCTCAACCTGGAGTAAGTAATCAAGCCAATGTAGAGAGATAGTCAATATTCTTCTTGGTAGAAACTCTGAAATGTATGAGACAAAGGCAGTTTGCATGTTTACTGTCTGCATCAGTGACTAACACACTTTGCCAGCTATTGCCCCATCTCCCAGTGCCAAGCACATTGTTGGACTGTATTTCAAGTCCACTTGGTTTGGAATGGAGCCAACTAACCAAACAGTTCTAACCAATGTATGGTGGACAAAATGGCCCATATGGTTGCCTGGCTGGAATATTTGATTGTAGGTGTAAGATCCTGAGGAGTTCTTTTTCCCTCTGGCACTTACCAGCAACATTCAAGATGGTGGTTATTCATGTCAGCCTGGTCGCTGAATGACTTTGATAAACAGTTCCCCTGCTCATCTGTTTATGGACACTTGGCATGAGCAAGAAACAAACCTTTGTTGTTTTTAAGCCACTGAGATTTGGGGGTTGTTTGTTACCAAGCATAACAGCCTTATTCTATCTGACACAATTACTAGCTTTGACATTGAATATATTTTGTCATAGGAAATATGGTGCTTCATATACTTTCACATTTGAAGGTTTAGGAATTGGTTAAAATTGTTGAGGTCAGTATGGGATTCATTGGCATATAGTAGAATAAGTGGTTTTAGGAAGTGATGTGGTGCATTGGTTAAAAGCACCGTCTCTGGAATAAAAATGCTAGATTTGTATTCTTGTGAAATTACTTCTCTAAGCCTCAATTAAATTATCTAAAAAATAGGGGTTGGATTTTACTACCTACCTTACAGTGTTATTATAAAGATTAAATGAAATGTATGTGAAAGTGTTCTGCACAGGGCCTGGTATGTGTGTTTTCATTAAATGGTAAAAAGGGATGATAGTGATGGTAGGGGTGTTGATAGGAATATTAGGAATGTAAAATTTTCAAAAAAAAAAGCTCACACTCTGAGAGAATCTGAGAATCCTAGAGAGTTTGAAGAGATTACAAGGATGATTTAACCCAGTGTCTCTTCAAAAATTTCCTCTGCACGTCTTCACCAGGGAGGCAGGCTCAGTGCAGCATAAGGCAGCTCCTTCCATTACTGAACCAGCCCTTATACTGAGCTGACATGGGTTCCCTATAGCTTCTCCCTCTGGGTCCTAGTTCTCTTTCCAGAACAATAATTTGAGTCATCACACTTTCACATAATACCCCTTGAATTTTGAATATTGCTTTTTGGATGTTCCATTTTCTCCTTCAGTCTCTCATTTCTCCAGCTTCAAGTCTACTTTGCCATTTCCGGTCCTGATATAGTCCTGATATTCCTTTGGACACCTTTGAGTTTATCAGATTGGGATTCTCTAAATTGAACAGGCTAATATGACAGTTCAGACTACAGTTAGACCTTTGACCAGGACATAGTATGTACCAGTGTGGCTCGAATCACATTCATTTTTTTATTACTATCCATACCCCACTAATGGCTTATCTTTGGCTTTTCGGTCACCTGTCACTCTTTCTCCTGGACCATTGCTATAACCTTATAATGTATAAGCTATATATTGTTATCTCTATATATTCACATGTGCTTTTTCACCACAACCCATACCCATTCCCTACAGAGCAACCTTTTCTAAACACAGATCTGACTGTGACACTCCTCTATTAAAACCCTTCAATGGCTTCTCATTGGTCATAGGATAAAGACCAAAATCTTTCAGTGGTCTGCAAGGTCAGGTGACTTGGTGCATGCCTACTGGGCCAACCTTATTTCACATCATTTCCCCTCTGGAGATTTGTGCTTTAACTACATTGGCCTCCTTTCCTCTTCTCAAACCTGCCTACCTCAGGGCCTTTTCACATTGCTGCTCCATCCTAGAATGTTTTCCCCTACCCTGCCTTCCACCTTGCCTGGTTAGTACCTATTCATCCATTAGATTTCCTCTCAAGTACCACTTCCCATAGGGAACCCCCAAGTCCCTATTCATATATTCTCATAGCACCATTTAACTTCACAGTGTTTATTCATTTCTGTGTGATTATCTGATTGATGTTGGTCTCACCCTCCATACTATAAGCTCTAAAGGGCAGGAACTCTACAAAAAAAAAAAAATTGTGCCAGGATCTGACACAAAATGGATCTTGGTAGATAGCTGTGGAATAAATACTGGTATCTGAACCAATATTCTTGACTATCAAGATCATTCTGAATCTCAGTTCTGTCACCCAAACTATTCTCTCTCTCGGCCCAGTGTTTTCCATAAATGTGCAAAGCATGCTGTTTCTGCATGACCTTCATTATAACCTTAGATAGGTCATAGCTGAATGGAAACTACTGGAAGATGAGGGTTGTGTTAATAAGGTTCGTTCTGTAGATTCCTGTCATTGGTGTGTCTGGTGATTGAACTGTACCTTGTACTAGAAAGGGCACCTTGCTCCTGGGAAATTTTATGCCCTTCTTTTTAGGTAGAAAGGGGAAGGTCAGGGAGCGCTTCCTGAATCTACTGTTTCTCAAGTGTCTTCAAAACAATCAATTTGCCAAAGCTGCATATTTTGGTGTGGCATATTCAGAAACTTTACATAATGAATCTAAATTATTTTAATTTACAAACTGTTCCAGAGTATACTTGTGATGCATGATCATTCAATCATAGCATATGATTTCTGGAATATTATGATTCACACTCATGTGCAGCTATCCCCTGTCCTTTGTCCAATGTAGACATTGCCAGTGGACTGCAATCCTCTTGCCCACTGAGCACCACTACAAACTTAAAATCCTTATCTATAACATACTCCAGGCAATACTACCAATCAGAATTAGCATGAGATTTATAATCCATGTGTCTTCTTTGAGCTAGAATTTCTATTATTCATTTAGTCAGTGAGGTTATCAAATAGAATCTATTCCCAGCCCTACATGACACTCCCTAACCCTGGAACTACCACCTTGCTGTATCTCCTACTCTAAAAGTCATCCCTGCTCTTCTGTAAAACCTTACTTGACTGAAGTGAAATTAGGACTGTTCCTTCATCAGAACTCTGAACTCAATTCTCCACATCAACCATGATTAAAATCCTACAACATTAAATAACATGCATGACATACTTTTTAATTAATTAATAGGAGTTCTGCCTCTGGCAATGGCAGACTTGGTTGTGTCACACTGAACTTCCCTCTGAGAACAACCAGAAATGCCAGACAAAATATGAGAATCATCTGATTAAAGCCATTGGAGAGCTTCCAGGGTAGTGAGAATTTATGGGGCCTTGCTCCAGAAGAGAAGGGAAGCAGGAGAGGCAGCCTGCCTGCCCTTGCACTTTTCTCAGGACAAATTCCACTTCAGAAAACAGAAGCTGAGAGGCTGAGGAGCCAAAAATAGCCTCCAACAGCCTCATCGGCTTAAGGGGAAAACTCTGGAGTTTCTGGATCTTTGAAGAGAAGGGCCATAGTAAACCCCAGAGTGCTTCAGGTAAATGATTTACTTCAGGTAAATGAGTTAACCAGATGTAGACCAGCTTTCTGGAGAATTCAAGACACATTTTTTTTTTAAGTTTATTTATTTTTGAACGTGATCGAGAGCGCATGCAAGGCAGGGGCAGAAAGAGAGAAAGAATCCAAAGCAGGCCCTGTGTTGTCAGCACAGAGCCCAGTGAAGGGCTGGATCTCACTAACTGTAAGAACACTATCTGAGCCAAAACCAAGAGTCAGAGGCTTAACCTACTAAGCCACCCACACGCCTCAAGACACATTTATTTTGAATCATCTTAATTGCTGATAGCCCTCTGACCTTATGCTCATTGCCTGCCAGAGGCAAAAGAATCACATCTAGAGGAATAAAACATCAACTAGAACTGTTGTCCAGTTGAAATAGAATGTGAGCCACATGTTTAAAGTTTTCTAGGAAGATTTAAGAATTAAAAGGTAAAATTAATTTGGTTACATTATAACCCAGTATATCCAAAATACTGTAATTTCAGATGTCATTTGGGGGAGGAAGGCATTTTTCTCTACTAACTTAGGTTTGAGTGACTGGTGGGAAGTGAGGGTTGTGAATTTATTGACAGCCTGTTAACTGGAGAAAAGTTTTATATGCATGCATGTGGAAGCATTCTATAAGGAGACACCCCACACCCCCAAACAGCCAAGGGTAAAGTTTTATACATCAGCTTAATAAATGGGGTCAGGCAGGGGTTGGGGCTTCAGTGGGAAAGAATGGAAGGTTCTGATAAGGCTTGTTTATGCAATTTCTTGGAATGTCCAGTTGCTAAAGGTCAGTCACCTCCCTGACTGAAGACTTCCCCAGAATAGGGGGATTAACAGCAGCTGATTCTTGAAAAGCTCTGCTTTAGTCAGATAAAGGAAGTTCAGATGAGATTTCTTTGTGTGTGCTATTTGCCCAAATGTTTACAGCTTAAAGGAGTCTTTATGTCATTCTGGTTGGTTGTTGGTCCCTCCATAATCAGGATAAAACATTGTATTAATGAGATACTTTACATTCTTTTTGTCATATTAAGTGCTTGATATCCAGTGTGTGTTTTCTATTTACTGCCCATCTCAATTCAGATTAGATCCATTTCAAGTGCTGTGTAGCCACTTGTGACTGGTGACTACCATATTGAGCAGTAAAATTCTAGAAAGCAATTTCAAAGAATAACTTCATGGTCTTAAGGTAGGTCTCAAATTTCAGTAACTATAAAGGAAAGTATTGATAATTGGACTATATTAAAATTAGGAACTTAATAAAGAACACTACTCAACAAGGTAAAAAGTTATGTCACAAGAGTGGAAGAAGATATTTGCAACACAAGAAAGGTTCCAGGATAGATATAAGTCTAGAATATATGAAGAACCCCAAATCAGTGAGAAAAAAGAGGCACTCCAAAGAAAACAAAAATGTCCAAAAGGCTTGAACAGACATTTCACAAAAGAAGGTATCCAAATGACCAGTAAACATGAAAGTATACACAGCCATTTTAAAAATCAGAGAAATGCAAATTAAAAGAACACTGATTCTACTACTCCTTATCACAATGGCTAAAATACAGAATATCAATAATTTTGGTGAGGATCTGGAGGACCTAGAACTCTCACACCCTGCTGGTGAGGGAATAAATTGATACAACTACTTGGGAAAACTGTTTGGTAGCATCTACATAAGCTGAACATAACCATACCTTTTTCCCCAAAAGTTACCCTTCTAGAGGTTTGGCCAGTAGAATGCATACATATGTGCACCCAAAAACATGTAAATTGTGGGGACCCACTCAGACCTATAGAGTTGATATAAGGATTATTTTACAGTGAAAGCAGAGGATGCAGAAAGAAATCATATCTCTACTCCCTTTCTCTCACTAAAGCAAGCCTCCAGAAAATACAGCTGCCATTCGGCTGCCTTGAAGACCGAATGCCCATTCCCATTAGCATAAAAAGCCAGACAGAGCCTTCCATACTTTGCCCATTAAACCCACCCCCTTTGGTAAGTTGGCATATACACTTTTATCTCTGGCTATTCAGTGAGTTATTTATTATGAGCAACTCCCGTGTGCACATGGAAATGAACTTTGTCTTTTTTCCTGCTCACCTGGCTATTGTCAGTTCATTTGCAGTTCAACCCCCTGACCAAAGTTGGAAAGGAAAAGTCTTTTCTCTCAACATTAGCACATTCATGATAGCTCCAAATTGTTTACAACCCAATCCCCTTTGATAGTAGAAGGCATAAGTAATTTGTAATATATTTACACAATGGAATACTATTTACTCTCACAAACATGTAATATTCAGGAAAAGAAACTAGACACATAAAGAATACATGTTGGATTCCATTCAGAAAAGATTTAAACATAGGCCAACTAGTTGGTAGTGTTAGAAGTTACCATCTGGGCTACCTTTGGGGAGCAGGAAGTGTAATGATCAGGAGAAGGAGTGAGGGAAGCTTCTATTCTTGGTCCAGGTGGTGATTACAGTCACTTTGGGATCATTCATTGAGTTGTACATTTATTATCTGTGCACTTTTCCATGTGTATATTTCACTTAAATAAAAGGATTGATCGATAAGAACCATTAGTGTAATTCTTAGTCTCATATAGTCAGTTTGCTCCTCCTGGTACTTTAATGTTTCTATATCTTCCTGCCTTTTTAGCAGTTTACCATGTTAAGTTTTCTTTAGAACAAGGACCATATTTAAATTAAATAGAAGCTGGAGTAACACCATAAACAATCATGATGATGATGGTAGCTTGGGGATGTGAAAGAACTATTGTCCTTTCTGGCAAGCCCAGTTTACTCACTAGAATGGTCCAAGCAGCAAAAGAATTCTGATGATTACCTCCCAATGTTTTTAAAATAACATTTTACCATCGTATTTGTTCAAAAGTCCATTTATCACCCATTATCAGCATTCTTTCACAATATTTTTCAATAACCAAAATGTTACAATTAACACACCCCGAAACTTCTGGGAAATAAATCTAGCCAACTAAAGATCCTGTCAACTTTCCCCAGTTCTTTTTTTCTTGTGCAACCAGCCAACATTGGGGAAAAATTAAATTGTCATTCACCTCACAGAGGCTTCTTTTTAGCATATCATTGTTTTATTTGACTACTAAACATAAAAGAATAACCAAACTATGAAAGGAAAATGGAAATCAGTACATAAATATGGCATCTGATAATCTGACACACTTAGTGATGAAAATGATACCCTGTAGGTATTCCTTACAAAAGCCCAGAGATCTGAATTAGAGCATTAAATTAAACTCCACCTACTCTCTCTGCAGCATTGAATCCCATCATTCCGTAGAAATGGTTTAGATGGTTTTATTTTGTATTCTGATTTTAAGGTAATTGTTCTCTAGTTAAAGTTAGAGAAGGTTGCAAAGTTTTCTGCTCTCGATTTGCTAATGACTTAGTTATAATACATTTAACATGTAGTTGTCTTGTAACTCCAGAAAAGGTGTTGTATAAAGTTGCTTAAGAGTGAAAGTTTTTCTGTAATTTCAGACACTAGTAACTACTAACACTGTTACCAAATCTGTCACCTACTGGCTCCATCTCTGTAGCAGGCCCCAAGGGGGGAGAGTTTCCACGGGCTATTATTGCTCCATTTAATCCCTGGGACAACCTGGGTGGTATTCCCATATTCCAGGCAGGAAAAAAGGCACACTTTAACCCAAAGATTGCAAGCCTAAAAGGAAATGTAAGCTCAAATCAAAAACTGTGCAACTTAAGTTTTATGGTATGTTGGTACCCTAAATATGTGTCTAATGTCCAGCTCCATGCTGGATTATTGAGGTATTTTCTGCTGCAGTGGAGGTAGTTATTGCTATTGCTACAGTCCCACCCCTAGCCACTTGTTCATCCAGATACACAGCATAGGAAGATGTTAGCATTCCATGTTGTGACCAGTCAAGCCTTGCTGGGTTTTAGGAAATTGATCCTAGAGTTCAACACCTGGTTCTTGATTTCAGCTCAGGTCATGATCTCATGGTTTGTGAGATCAAGCCCCACATCAGGCTCTATGCTGTCAGCATAGAGCCTGCTTGGGATTCTCTCCCTCTCTTTCTGCCCCTCCCCTGCTCACTTGTGCACACTCATGCTTGCTCACTCTCTCTCTCTGACTCTGTCTCAAAAATGTATAAATAAATAAAGTCATGGACTTTTCTCTGATTCATTCCTCCCCATTACTCCTTGTAAAGTTCTCTACACATGTAGGAGCTTGAAAATATCTATGGATTCTCAGTGATAGTGACAGGTAAACATGGTTTATTTTTTTAATATAATTTGTTGTCAAATTGGTTTACATACAACACCCAGTGCTCATCCCAATAAGTGCCCTCCTCAATGCCCATCACCCATTTTCCCCTCTCTCCCCCACCCCCTATCAACCCTCAGTTTGTGCTCTGTATTTAAGAGTCTCTTAGTAAACATGGTTTAAATATGAATTTATCTTGTTCATCTGAGAGGCTCGTTATATTAGAAACATCCATCTCTGAGAGATGATCTCAAATCAGCCATCCTGTGGTTCCCATTCTCCCTGTGTGTTTAGGACCAGTCTGTATGAAACAGGTTGGAGTTTTTATGAGGACCTATCACCTTTACTTTGTGCTAGAGCTGTTAACATCAAATAGTCTTTTATTTCATTAATTTTTAATTAATAAAATTATTAAATCTAATTTTACTTTTAGATGTTTAGAATACTTTTTGCTATCTGAAATAATATTCCTTCTGTAGGGGAGGAAAACCTTATTCCCTCTACCCCTTCATGCTCATCTGAAAATTAGAGTGGCAAAAGACAAATAACAAAAGAAAAACAGAGACTTATTAACACCTGCAAAGTGCATACACACAGAAGTTCTCAGTGATGAGTAACTCAAAAGAATGGTTAGAACTTGGGCTCATAAAGCATCTTAAAAAAAAAAGTCTATTTTGTAGAAAAGTGATAAGACAAAGGAATGGGACTTTGAGCTTCTAGAAGTGGCAGATTGTGGAAGGATGAATATATGGTAGGAACCAATGGAAGATAAGAGCAAGTTAGTAAGGTTTGCTATGTAGATTCCTCTTGTGTTGTGTCTGGTAAGAGTCTAGAGTTGTCTCCAATGAGTAAAAACCATCCAACCCTTCCTGGTAGAGAGAGGGGAGACAAAGACTTTTTCTTGTGTCTACTTCTTATCATTGCCTTCAGCTCAAAATAATCCTTATGTCAAAGTGGCACATTTTGGGATGGTATATTCTGAACCCTACCACTTCTCTGTATACTTATTTATTACCTATATCCACCTCTAGACTCTAAGCTCCTTGTGAGTGGGGATTGTGGCTTGGTCACCATTCTATTCTCAATACTTGGAACAAAAGCATAAAGTGGCAAGAGCAGGCATTCAGATCTTTTTTTAATATTTCTTCAAAGATGAAGATAAAACCTGTTGTTTCACGAGACAGCTGTTTGCCCTGCATCCCCAAAGATGTGTTTATTTTGAATGAGAAGTCTTTACTCTATGTGCATCCTTCTGCTGGGTAAAACAGTATTTGTCTCCCATAGAAATGTAAGGTTTCGGAAGGACCTGTTAAGAAATGTCACAGCTTCGGGGCGCCTGGGTGGCTCAGTTGGTTAAGTGTCCAACTTCAGCTCAAGTCATGGTCTCCCCACTTGTGTGTTCAAGCCCAGCATCGGGCTCTGTGCTGACAGATCAGAGCCTGGAGCCTGCTTCCAATTCTGTGTCTCCCTCTCTCTTTGCCCCTTCCCCACTCTCTCTGTCTCTCTCAAAAATAAATAAACATTAAAAAAAAAAAAAAAAGAAATATCACAGCTTCATATCGTTTTCCTCTACCTTTCATTTTCTGTCCGGAAAATATACTCAGTAGATACCATTAGCATGTATACATTTTGGTGGACATGAGTCAGGACCCTGTTCATAAACCCAGCAAAAGTCTGAGAGTGGCCTCTGGCATACCTTGGGTTTCATGTCTGCCCCCATACTGAGAGTAAAGGAAGGTCTTAGCACTCCCCCAAACCACATGAAGTGGGTTGCCTATAAGAAAGAAAAGCTACATTCTCAGAAGAGGGAGAGGAAAAGTGGCCAACCAAAATCACAGGTACTACAATACATTACTAGTGGGCAGGCTTGAACTCTTCAGGAGTTTCCTCCGGAAGTATTTATGGAGTGACTTCTATATGCCATTCATACTCTTTCCGCCTCTCTCCAAGAAAACATGTGAATGGGAATGATATTGATATTACCTTGAATTCTTTTCAATTTACTTTTTATGTAAGTTATTTCCATATTTCCATAATTAAACTATTTTGGTAACATTACATGCAACAAATGTATCTGATTGCAATACACTAGTTAGCAAGTATTTATTTGTGCTCTTACTGAATTCTAAGCACAAAAAAAAAGAGAGAGAGAGAGAATTTTTTATCTCCAAAAGATTGAGAATTGCTGTTTTCACAGACAGAATTCCAGACTGTGTTGCAAAGATCAACTACACAAAATATAATCATCACTTTATAGTTATAACTGATTTTAAAGAGCAAGAAACAAACCATTAATAAACCAATCTTGCGTTAGACATCTTGACATTTAAATTGACTTCATGCAAATAAAATAAGCAAATTGAATTTTCCAATTTACTCATCAGCCACTATATAGATGCATTTCACATCCACATCTTAAAAATGTAATAAGAAAAATTTTATCTCTTTATGTCTGGCATGTCTGTTTCTGATGAATTCCATAACCAATTTGGGTGACACTAAACTGAGAGAAATCTCACATCACTTTTTTTGTCTTTGTTTTATTATTGTATGATCTTTTCAAGTACTTGATTTTTTTGTGTGTCTACACTGAAGCCTTCTGAAGTTACTACCTATTTCTACTACTTAGATGAAACTTATTCTTCTGGCATGGAAATATCAAGAGGGAGAATTGCAATGTTCATGCCCATGACCCTCATCATAAGAGGGTTTTCACTTTATCCTGACCTGACTTTGAACATGTAGGAAAAATGCACAATTTGTAACCTTAGCTAATGGCACTACAATGTCACACTTCTCTGTTTAACATTCAGCTTTGTTAATCAAGAAAACCAGATTGGCTCTCTGCATGTTGATTGAATTGATTACAGCTGTAGGCCTTGATAGCATTTTTTCAAGTGTCTCTAATTAATCAGACAATGCTTGATTAGTTTTTTCTGTTTTGAGGAGATAAACTGACTTCCTTGAGAATTTTCACCCCAAAATGATTCCCCTCCAGTGAAAGGTAAAGGATAAGTGAGTCAGCTTGGTTTTCCATGACACTGAGACCTTTCATCTTACAGCAACTAAAAGAAAGAAGGAAGGAAGGGAAGGAGGGAGGGAGGGAGGGAGGAAGGAAGGAAGGGAGGGAGGGGGGAGGGGAAAGGAAGGGAGGGAGGGATCCTTTGAAAAGCAGATTAAAACATTGTATTAAGCTTCTTTTTCCATATTTCCATGAATACATCTTCAAAAATGAAAAAGTCTGTGTTCCCTCTGAGCTTTTAGTCTGGCCTATTGCACAGCATCCTCCAGCTTTCTGATTGTAACCACTCTTTATCAGGTTATCTCGTTGAGTTGTCAGACATGACAGTTCAGATCTCAGCCCAGGAACAATTCTGTTTTAATAATCAGGATCATGGATGATGTGTTAAAAAAAGTAATAATAAAAAGCCACCACCTATTTTTTTAGTCATATCTATAGCATTATATAAAGCAGCTGTTGTTTATGCAAATGAAAACTTGACAATTTCCAGGAACATTACCAACATTTATAAAGGCCCAAAATGTTCTGCTTTCATCATTGAAGTTGATATTTCCAATGGGGAAGGCTGCTAGGATCAGCTCAGATGTGCATGTTGGCATGAGGAACGCACTGTTTTCCTCTCTCCTCCCCTATTGGTTGAGAGACCAACCTAGACTCCTGTTTCTCTCCTAGCACTCATCACTTAAAATGCTTTTTAAAACATACTTTGAAGCTGTGTTTCAGAAAAGTTTTCTTACAGATGCCATCAAATTAATAGCTCCTGAAGAGAGAGAATCTGCCTTTTAAAAGGAAAGTAGAAGAAAATTCAATCAGAGCAGAAAGATAGAAAGTGAGAAACAGGTCTTACTCCACCCACCCCCAAACCCACATTTCTACTCCCAGGTATGCTTATGCTTAACAGTTTCTTGTGCACCCTTCAGAAACTTTCAGTGCCTATTACAAGGAAATTACATGTTTTATTTGTATGTTTTTTCAACATACATGAGACTCTATAACTTGCTTTTTAGATTTTTACTGAATAGATTTTGGACATCTTTCTGAATTTGCACATACAGGTGAACACATTCTTCATTAACTGCCGGATGTTATTTCATTGTTTTAATGTACCATAATCTATTCAGCCAGTTCTCTGCTGATGGACATTTAGGTAGTTTCTAACTTTTTGTTACTGTAAACAGTGCTGTGATAAACATCCTCATGCACATATTTTTTGTGAGCTTGGGCAAGTATGTGTTTACAATAAATGCCCAGCAGTGAAATTATTTGGTCCAAAGGTAACTTTGACTGATATTACCAGATTTTTCACCAGTTTGCACTCCTACCAGCTCACACTGAGTTTCCTGAAACTTTAGAACTTTTGCCACTTAGGTTTGTCACCTAAGACCCTTGCCTTCTTCGGCAATTGACTACAGTCCCATCATCTAGTGCATACATATGTATGCCCGGTGCCCATCATTTCACACTAGTAGGGGTGCTCCCAGCTCTCCACACCTTTCTGATATAGACCATGCTGCTTTTTCTAGAATATCCTTCCATCTTTACCCTGTCTTGCTGCCTCCTCCTCATCCTTCAGGAACAACACTTTCATCACTTTTTCCGAAACCCCTACCTGAAACCTTCTCCTAAATGTTGGTCTAACAATCCGTCTCCACAGGACTGAATTCCTCAAGGGCAGAATCATGTCTTACTCCTCAGTACCCAGCATAAAGTCTGAGACAGTCCGGAGGCTCAATAAACCTCTATTCAATGTGAAATCATAAAGCAACTATGCTGGTAACAGTATAAAGAAGGCAAAGAAGGGCTCAGCCTTTCTCCATGTTGTCTCAAGGAGATGGGCTATCAGTATCACTGTTCACATACTGTAGTTGAATTTGATGGCTGATGCCTGGATTTGTGCCTCTAGAGTTGAATTATCTGCCATATCTAATGAGTCAGTGTCTGTAAAATGGTCCCAAGATGCTATATCATTAGTACTTTTTTAGCCTGAGGGGAAATACTGCCAAACAGGAAAGATTCAATTCTACAGAGAACATATAAAGTATATTTAATAGAGGAAGAAAAATTAATGATTTTTGTGATTTGTTGGAGCATTGAGCACTTGGAGGGAGCTGGGTTCTCCCCATTTTATGGATTTTCTGACAAAAGCATGGGCAGGAAAGATGATTTTGCAGAGGCCAGAAGAAGAAAGAGTATGATTTCCCCTTTGTGTGACTGTTTGTTGCATGTCTCCAAATAAGCATAGACTGATGTGAGGTGAAAACACAGTCCTTCTTTATGCAACGGGTTTCCCAGCTTTTGCTATGGAAGAAACGTAGTCCTATTCCAAATCCCACCATAATGTAAACATCTTCTGAGCACTTTCAGGATGGGAGGAGAAGAAAGATCCGGGAAGAATAATTCCCATATTGTTCTGAACCAGCTGCCTTTCCTGGCCTGTGCTGTTGTTCCTGCCACTCTCAGAGCACATTCTAACCTCCCTATCAGGTCTTTCTCAAGAACTCATCCATTCCCCCACTCACACCTAGAGGTCCTTCTCTTATAGCCCTGACCGTCCTTCCTACAAGGTTTCATTCAACAAACGTGTTTTTTTAATTCCAATATAATAATTCAACAAACATTTGTTGGGCATCTATTATGCATCAGACCCAAGGTGAAGAAAACAGACATGATTGCCTGACCTGATGGAGCTTATAATGTGGTCACAGCTTGTTTTTTGGTTCAGAAACAGTGGTATTCTCACTGTGTCCTCCCATGGCAGAAGGGGCAAAGGCTCTCTCTAGGATCACTTCTAAAAGGGCTCTAATCTCATTAATGAGGGCTCCACCCTCACAACCTAAGCACTTCCCAAAGCCTCACCTGCAGATACCATCACAGTGGGGATTAGTTTTCAACAGAATTTTGGAGGGATACAAACCTTCACTCTATAGCACTAGGCAATTATCAGAAAAGAGGTTAAGGATGTGGCTCTCCCTCTGAAGCCTGGAGCTGGCATGATGGTGAGAGTGAGGGGAAGGCACAAAAATACTCTGTAGAGATAGGACCAGACTATGTAAAGCTTTAGGCCAATGTGGTGATTTTGAATTTTTCCCTAAGAGCAAATTTTTAGAAACTCACTCTGGATTGAATTAGTAGGAATCCAGATTGAGTGGGGGAAGAACAAAAGAGAGATTCTAGAAACATTGACTAAGATGGTGGCAGTGGGTACTAGAGGTATGCCAACATATTCAAGATCCAAGGTTAGGGCTAGTAATGGATCCCTAAGTATTTCCAGCACATCTTCCCTTGGAGAAACTACCAAGACCTCAGATTCCTCATGTGCTAAACCAAAATCCTGGATTGCCCAAACTGGTTTCTTCTCCCCAGGTTCCATATTCATTCAATGGTACCAACACTGTTTCATTCCCAGAATCCAGACTTTAAGCTTCCTCATTCTCTTTTGAGACTAGCTTCCTCTGTGTGATAGGAAATATGGTGACCAATGACATCTGAGTTCTGCTTCTTTTGACGTCCATCTTTACTTGAGACTGTCTCTCCTTTTCAGATACAGTTTCAAAAGTTCTAGGGAAACACAGCTGGCCCAGTTTAAGTCAGGTGTCCACATAATAGGCCAGTCAACTGAGGTTGCAGGCTCACATGATAACTCCCAGGAGGCCATGTGGTTACAGGCTGCTGTTCCAGAGAGCAGGGGAAGGAGTTCTGGACAGTCCCTTAGCTCTCTTCTACTGTGCCTTAAAGAGAGATTACAACTGTTCCTTGGAAGTGCCAAGGGGAAAGAAAGGAAAAATAGGTGGTGATGAAAACAGATTTTGCCTCAACATGAGAAAAAACATTTAACAGTCAAAGTTTTTGAAAAGGAAATATGGTCTTTTGAAAGTAGTACATACACAGTTACTGATACCCAGGTATAGATTAGATCATCACTTTGTGGGAATGTGATAGAAGGCAACCTTCAAACACTAAGAATCCAACACTGAGGTTAGAATATTCTTGTGGAAAATGAACCGGAATTACACAATAGCATCTTAATTCTTATTCCAGTTCATCTTAAAAGATATACGAAAGAGTTCCCAACTTATAATTTGATCTTCTTACTTCAAGTGGGAGAGAAATCCTATGGATAAAAGCTATTTAGCTTTCAAAAAAAAAAAGAAAGAAAGAAAAGGAAGAAAGAAAGAAACGTATTTTCTTAGTTGTTTTTTTTTTTATCCTAGTAAACATGTATCTGAACCAACATTCTATTTTCTAAGGCATAAAATTAAATTTTTCTGTCATGGCTATAAAGAGGCAAGATGTGTGTCTCCAGATTTGCCCCAAATTGTGTGTGCCAAGCACATGATGAAGAACCAGTAGCATGCTCCTGGCAGGTGGAGAAGGAACAAAATGGAGGGAAAATATGGAGAGTGTTGCAACAGTATTAACGATTGTTAGGGAAACTTTCAACAATGAGTGGCACTCAGTATTCTGAACTGCCAAAGAGACTCTTTCAATAGTCATGCCCTTGATAAATATGGAGGAAGTGCCTACCCTGTGCCAGGCACCCTGCTTGGTAAGAAGCAATTGGGGGAAAATACATATATCAAATGATCAAACAAATGAGAATGTAATTATGAGCTGAGATAAGAGCTCTTAATGAGAAGCTCTATCAGAAGGAGTAACAAAGCAACTCAGCTAGATTGGAGAGGGTGTGTTGGACAAGACTTCCTGAGAGAGTGATGCTTCAGCTAAAATCACAAGTTTGGGTATGACTTTACCAGGCCAAGGAAAGGTAAAAACAGGGGAGGAGCGCGTGCTCTAGACAAGGGGGCACAGCCTGGCCAAAGGTCCCATGATAGTAGGGAGCATGGCGTATTCCAGAAATTGAGGGAAGACCAGCATGGCTGGAACTAAGTGTGTGAGAGGGAGAATAATGCAAGATGTGGTCAGAAAAAAATACATAGAGACTCGTTTATGCAAAGCCTCAAAGGCCAGCATAAAGATTCGGGTTTTTCCCTCAAGTACAATATCCTCCCAGTGATGCTGAGGGGTTTTAAATCAGACATTGACATAATCAGATAGGAATTTTGGCTCCAGTGTAGACAACAGAGAAGGGAAGTCAGAATGAATGGCAGTGAGGGGTCCATTAAAAGCCTTTGCTGCAGAGAGCATAAGGCACCGTCATCAATGGGCATTGGTAGTAGAAGTAGAGTTGGTGAGAAAGTGGGATTCCAAACGCATGTAGTAGGAAAGTCGACAGGGATTTTCATTAGAGCCTTGAGAATGTTTCACCTCACGGCTCCTTGCTCTAACACGGAGGTCATTCAGCTACAGCCGGCGGGCCAGATGATGCTCATGGCATGATATTTTCTAAGTAAGGTTTTACTGGAATGTAGCCATGCCCATTCATTTACTTACTGTTTATGTGTACTTTCACACTACAGCAGGAGAGTTGAGTAGTTGCAACAGAGACCTCTTGGCTTGTAAAGCCCAATGTATTTTCTGTCTGGCCCTTCACAGAAAAACTTTGCCAGCCTTGGAAATTACACCGCAAGAAACACCACCACCCCCACGATATTGCAAGGTGTAGAGGTACCTAACTTGGGAGTCCAGAAGTCCATGACTGGGCTTTGGATGATCTATGACCTCCTAAAATTGGAAGTAAAATTTGGTATTTATGTATGTTTTTCTGGGCAAACAGTATTCACTGGCTTTTAAAACAAATTTGTGAATTCCCCCAGAGAAAGATATTTCCCAGGCTTGTCCCCAGTCTACTCCCTGGCCATAACAAGATTGTTAAAACCCACATTTCCCTCAATGAATAAGAAATGACCTGGCACCACATGATAAATATCATTAGGTATTGGATAGAAGTTGCTGCAAATTGCTAACTTCCTGCTATAAGATCTCCCATATAAATATTTCACTGGCTGGCTCCTCTGACCCGGGGCTTTATGACGGCAGGTAGCTCAGGGTGTAAATAAGAGCTAGATGAAAAATGTGTCTGGATCTCTTAGATCTTTTTTAGATTTCTCAAGTAATTACCCCCTCCCCCCAATAAATACTTCAGTGTATACAAGACTGTAGAAGTTTCATTACAAGAGACGTCTTTGAAGGGAACAAGCAGGTGATCTGATCAGCCCCACAGCAACCTTTGTGAACAGCTCATGTTGTAGTTCATTTTCTGCTGGCGAAAATGCTTCATCCATCTGACTATGAGCTCTCTGATTCCCCAGGATCTGACACACAGGAGTTCAGTAAATGGTTACCAAATATGTAGAGAGATGATTAAGCTAAATTGTTGGCTTCATATAATGTATTTGTATATAAGTATATATATATATATATATATATATATATATATACACACACACATATAATGTATTTATAGGAAACACATTAATGAAATAAATGTATGTAAAATTGTTCTTGGTTTTTTTTTTTGGTTTTTTTTTTTTTGAGAGAGACAGAGAGACAGAGAGCCAGTGTGCAAGTGAGGGAGGAACAGAGAGAGAGGGAGACACAGAATACAAAGCAGGATCCAGGCTTTAAGCTGTCCTCACAGAGCCCACACAGGGCTCGGGGCTCGAAATCATGAGCCGTAAGATCATGATCTGAGCCGAAGTCAGACGCTTAACCGACTGAGCCACCCAGGCGTCCCCCCAAAAAGTCTTTTTAAATGAAGGCACTGAAACCATAGTCTGTCTTAACTGAGGACAGCATCCTCAGTTGTAAGAATATCTGATTCATTTAATGCTCAGTGCTTCGAAGAAATCTGGCATGCAAGTGGGAGGAAAACTGTGGTATTCTTTTTTGGCCAAGATTTTAATATTAGGTAAATCTGGCCATTGTGAAAATTCACGAGATGGTATTTATTCTCCATCTGCACTATATTTTTACATGTGGTATTTAATGTGAATCCGTTGTCTTGACTCTTAAGTAAAACAACATCTTCCGGTGACAGTGCTCAGCATGCCTGGAAGTCCTTCCTCTCCAGTTTCAGGAGGAGAGGCTGGGTTGGGGGGGAGGGGGCTGCCTGAACCCACGAGAGGAGGGGAGAGGACGCAGCAGCACCCGAGCATGTTCAGAGGGCAGGCCTGACTGGAAAGGGTATCCATCCACCAAAGGAGTTAGAGGCTTTCATAAAACAAGAGTCCGTCCTTGGGAGAAAAGGGTTATAATCAGAGCTCAGAAAAGCAACAAGAGTATCAAGTGCCAAAGACAAGGCGAGTATGAAAGTGGCGGAACAAAGAGCAAGAGCCAACTCCAGAGCGCAGTAGCTGGGCTGGGGTGAGAGCTGGCCAGGGAACCCCTTCAGATCTCCTGCCCCAGCCGGGCAGGCACTCTGTGAGTGTGCCTCAGCCAAACTCCCACTTCCTGAGATGTTTGCCGCTTCCTGTGGGGAAGGCATGCTTAAAGAAGCTGATAAAGGGTCAAGTTGATTAGCATTAAATATTCCATATGAAAATATAAACATATAAGATACAGATGCTAGACTACGTACTTGTGCTTATTAACAAGCCACCCAAAAATGCTCTTGAGAAAATGAAATTGTTAAATATATACAAAGGAAAATAAAACAAAACAAACAAAAACAATGGCACCCATATGGGGAAAATGGTATAACCTGAAGCGGCGTTTCTCAAGGTGTGGTCTATGGACTCATGATCTGAAGAGATGTGATGGTTCCAGGTGCACGCACGTAGGCAGTGCTGTATACTCTGTCCTCCTCTAGGGAGATTCAGTGTGTTAAAAGTTCTCAAAAGTCCTGCAAGAAAAGTCCTGATTTTATAGTTAACATAGGACTCTTTCTTTTTTTTGAAAAGATACTTTGTAAATGCATACTTAGTAAAAAGCCAAACAAGTGTATTGCTCTGATCCAAATTTCTTAATTGTATAAAATCTTCTAAATCTTAAGTTAAAATAACATCACTTGTCAAGAAAATTCTGCAGTCCTTTTTAAAAGATAAAACTAGGGGCGCCTGGGTGGCTCAGTCGGTTAAGCTTCCGACTTTGGCTCAGGTCATGATCTCGGGGTCCGTGAGTTTGAGCCCCGCGTCGGGCTCTGTCTGACCGCTCAGAGCCCGGAGCCTCTTTCAGATAATGTGTCTCCCTCTCTCTCTGACCCTCCCCTGTTCATGCTCTGTCTCTGTCTCAAAAATAAATAAACGTTGGGGTGCCTGGGTGGCGCAGTCGGTTAAGCGTCCGACTTCAGCCAGGTCACGATCTCGCAGTCTGGGAGTTCGAGCCCCGCGTCGGGCTCTGCGCTGATGGCTCGGAGCCCGGAGCCTGTTTCCGATTCTGTGTCTCCCTCTCTCTCTGCCCCTCCCCCGTTCATGCTCTGTCTCTCTCTGTCCCAAAAATAAATAAAAAACGTCGAAAAAAAAAAATTAAAAAAAAAAATAAATAAACGTTAAAAAAAAAAAAAGATAAAACTAGATACACTTTATGCCAGAATAAACTCACACCATATACCATAACTCAAAATACAGAGGCAATAAAAGAAAAGATTAATATATTTGATTACAGAAAGATTTTTTTTAATTTTTGCATGGCAAAAAATAAAAATAAAAAACCAGGGTAACCAAAGACACATGACAAAGTGAGGGCTTACTTGATAGAAAAAGGGGCAAAGGAATGAACAGACCTAAAATATTGATATAAAATGCATACATGCATATATTTATATGTTATATACATGGCCTTATGCAAATGAAAACAGTCAACTCCACTCCTAATGCTCATATTGAGAACAAATACAAATCAGAACTACTTTAATATATCAGTTTTTATCTCTCAGACTGGAAAGCATTAAAAACTTGACAACATACTGTTGTGACATGGCTGTAGAGAAACCAGCACTGTCCTGCATTGCTGGTGGGAACACAGGTGGTACAGCTCTTGTGGAGGGCTTTTGCCAATATCTAACAAAACCAAGTATGCATTTACCTTTTGTCCCAGGAATTCTACTTCTAGGAATTTACCTTGAAGATATATCTCCAAGCATACAAAAATAGATAGCTCAGGGTTATTCACTGCAGCATTAATTGCAATAATTGCAAAATATTGAAAACATGCCCAAACATAGGAGAGTGTGATGAAATACATGATGGTATAGTCATGCATGGAGTACTACACAGCTGTGAAAAAGAATGAGGTGCTTTCTGTGAGCTGGGATCAGTGATTTCCAGGTTATATTTTAAGTTGAAAAAATCAAAGTTCAAGAGTCATTATAATATGCTACCTTCTGCATTAGACGTGTAGCTGCTTATTTTTTGCAAAAAGATACATAGAAAGCAGATACCAGAACTAATGAAATGGATTTCTTATACAGGGGTGAGTGAGGATGGCATAGAAGTGATGAGGGGGTGGAAACAGTCTAGGAGGCATGGGGGAAATGTAACTCTTACCTGAATATGACTTTCTGCATATTTTGACTTTGAACTGTTAACATTTTACATACTCAACAACAACAAAAATAATAAAAATCAGTTAATGGAGAAAAAAATGCCTAAAATGTAGTACAAACACAAGTGGATGAGTCTAGCTATATTTAAAACAAATAATACAACCACGCTGAAAAGGAGGGGGAAAAGAACTAACCCAAGTAAATTTAGAACGTAGTATTTTGACTAAGGGATAAAAAGAAACCTAAATAGAGAACTCTAGAGAGTAGGTTTGGGGTTTTGTTTTGTTTTGTTTGCCTAGCAATTCTCAAACTACTTTTGGTATGTCCTATAGTTTAGAAAATAAGTAAATTTATTGAGGTTAATGGGAGCCATGTACCTCACCATCAAAAAGAGTTACAACTATGGCAAGAGGAGAGATGAGAATGAATCTGTGGTGTTGTGTTAGTGTTGGAGAAATGAGCCTATGCTTATAGACCAGGGATCATCAGACTTTTTCTGTAGAGGGCCAAATAACAAATACTTAACCTCTGTCATTGTACCACAAAAGCAGCCATAGACAATACATAAAAAGCAAACATGGCTTTATTCCAATAAAATTTTATTTATAAACACTGACATTGAGTTTTATATAATGATCATATGTCATGAAACAATACTGTTTTAATTTTCCAACCACTTAAAAATGTAAAGGCCATTCTTATTTTGTATAGCCTTGTACAAAAACAGGCAGTAAGACAGACTTTGCCCATGGGCCATAGTTTGCCAGACCCTGTTTAGATAGAGAAATGATAGATAGATAGATAGATAGATAGATAGAAAATTGATAAAGTGTTTAAATGGGGGAATCTGGAGGAAGGATATATTGGAGTTCTTTACACTCTTCTTGCAAAGAAGTATTCTTTGTATTTCTTACAGAAAAGCTGTAAATCTGAAATTATTTTAAAACAATCAAAAAAATCACACAAGGAAGAACTCTGTACTTTTCATAGCTACTTCTGAGAAGGAAAAATACTAATCAAATAACTTGCCTAAGAAGTGAATGTCTTGCCTTTTATAATAGTCACACAACCCTCATCTACATTTTCCCCATGTCCATGGTCCATGAGTAGGAGCTACTGTTGCCAGTGCAGAGTGTCTTCTGATTTGTCACTGGGGATGTCATCACATGATAACATTATTGTTTGTTGTTGTTCATCCTTGCTCTCCAACACTCTTACTGAGTAATGAGGTCACTGGAGCTGGTAATTTGTATGTGACCTTGTAATTTTCCATAATGTAGGAGTTTTTGGTCTACTGAAATGAAATGGACTAAATAAAAGGTGCTTATCAGAAAATGCCCCATTAGCTTGGAAGTCTGTGACAAATCCTTTCTGATGTCCTTAATGTGTTATTATGAAATTCAATTATACACTGTGTTCACCTTATTTCACTAGCCATAATCTAGTGATAGCTAAGGTGAGAAGTGTCTTAAAATACTACAAATAGGAATTGGGTAATTTTTACATTGAGATACTTTTTTTACTAGAAGAGTGAAGGGCTTTCATGGAAAACTCCTGTAGAGACTTGTAACCGTTCTACCATCCTGGGTTTAATTCCGACAAAATCCAATTCCTCCTACCATGGTTTATCATTGTAGGTAAAGCCGTGCTATGATTTTCAATCAATAATGAAGACAATGGTGGTCATAGCTGAAATTTATTGAATGTGATTCTATACCCAGATCCACGCCAAAATTTTTTCATCCTTTTTTTTTTTTTTCATTTAATCCCAACATAAAACTCCAAGGTACTATTATTACTCCTCTTTAGAAAAGAGGCTTATGATGTTAAGTGGCTTGGCCATGTTCTCAGCGTGAGGAAACATGGAGCTGAGATTGGCCTGGAGAGCCAGTGCTCTTAGTTACTGTTGGGACTGTCTCCCATTGTAGGTAAAGACAGTAGGCAATACAGAAATTTAGAAAGACATTGTTTAGTCATGAGGACATGCTCCTCTTGAGAAGAATAAGGTAAAACATACCGATGCAAGATGAACAATAAGGTAAATAAAATCAGTGCAAGCAGTAGAGTTCACGTTGGAACATCCTTCACATTCCCTTCCTGCTCCCTTCCCCTGAAGAAGCTGTGTCGAGTTTAGAGAGGAGAGAGGCTTGAAGTAGAACACACACTGACTTGCACCCTCTGGAGTTCACCCACGTGCATCACATGCATGCAGCTACCTCCTAGGGAGACCTGGAGGACTGGAAAAGAAAGAGGCAGGAAGGGGAGTAAAGAATGTTGGGAAATGAGGTTGGCAGTTGGAGGCAGAAAGATGGAATGTAGGAGGGGCTTTCCGGAGTGGTTTTTGCCCCCATTCTTAGTGGGAGAACTGAAGGAACGGGTCACTCAGGGACCCAGCTCCCCTCACTGTTCCTGCTTTTGCCCTCTGCTGCTCTAAGGCACTTAGTGAATGCCTGCGGACCCCACCATTGTGGCTGGTTTCTGACCGCTCCAAGACCACCTTCTGTTTTGGAATGTTGTCATGGAGTGACATGTGACTTTGCCAGGCTTCCTTAGGGTCATAAGGAGCTTTGTCTTTGCCGCATTTCTTCTGAGTCACTGAAATAACTTTCTTATATGAGAGGGATTGTGTACCATGTGAGAGCCACAATGATAATCTTTCAAGAGGAGTAGTTGTCGTTAGTTGACGTATATGTGGAACAACTAGTTAGTTCAGTGGTTGACATTATATTACTCGATTACAGAACTGAATATTAACTTCTAGACATTTTGTCCTTCTGAAATATGAAAGAAGGAAAAAATGTTTCTTTGTGGAAGCCCCAGGAAATTAAAACTCCAGGGGAAAGATGAAACTTAATGTGAAATTGTAGACCTGTTGTTTATTTACTTTCTTCTTTTCTTTTTAGGGACTGGTTAAATATGTTGAGCCCACCGATTGTTCCTCCTAGTCAGCAGCCAACAGAACAGCATCTGGATTCTTCTGGAAGCTTGAGTGTTCAAGGTAGGAATATGAAAAATGCTATACATAAAAAAATTAAAATAGTTAACTACAAATAGAGAAAATCAGTCACTTTGAGATGCCGCTGTTTTTATTAAATGCTAACCATTTAGGCTTGCACCCCCAAAATGAGGTAGCCTGTGCTTTCATTTTATAGGATGATAAGTCCTTTGGTATCAAATTGACCTTCATCTGGGTTCCAGCTCTACCAATTTCTGCTGTGTGACATGTATGACTTTTGGTTACTTCATTTGTTTGTTTTTTAAATTTAATTATTTATTTTTTGAGAGAGCAAGCAGGGGAAGGGCAGAGAGGAGGAGACAGAGGATCTGAAGTGGGCTCTGCCCTGACAGCAGAGAGCCCAATGCAGGGCTCGAACCCACAAACTGCGAGTTCACAATCTGAGCCAAAGTCAGACACTCAACCAACTGAGCCACCCAGGCACCCCTCGGTTAACACATTTGTAAAATTAGACTGATAATAATGTCCACCTGAAAGCTTTTCATGAAGATTCACTAAGGCATACTGTACATGAAGCATTTAGAATAGCACCTACCAAATATTAGCTGTTCATATTATTATAAAGCAGATCTGATACTCCCACATCACTAGATACATGTTTTCACTAATACAGGGCTACTTGTCTTTAAAGATAAGGCTGGCACAGAGTTATAACAAGTAGCAATGGAAGAATGGGAAGGAAGCAGGAGTGAAGATTTGCCTTGGGTTCCCTTTGTTGGCCAGAGTCCTAGAAATGAATCATTAGTTTTTGGTTGTGAGCAGGGAACATGATTGTCAAGAGTGCATAGAGAAGGAAGGGAAAAGAATCTTTGGTGGGAACAGAGGGCTTGAGATGGAAGGGGTAGAGAGAGTCTAACGTGCATAGCTGCAGTGGCAAATACCCTCAGAGTGGGGCTCCCTGAGATGGTTTTCAGAGTTGAATTTTGAAGATGGAACGCTACATCTGAGGTTAAAAATAATAATAATAATAATAATAAAGGAACTGAAGCCAATATAAACTGCTCCAACAAAGGTGCCACATTTTTCCCCCTAACTGCCCCAGGGAGAAAGGGGAGCATCCCATTTTTCTTAAGGTATGGAGAATTCAGAGTGAGAGCTCATACATCTGAAGCGTACATTTTGGCTGCCCAAGGGATGGAGATGTCTCCATGATTTACTGTCTGAAATAAATTATGCCCCCCAAATTGGGAATCTTTTTAGAGATGTACATTTATAATTACTTATGACAGAAAAACAGAATCTCAGCTGTCAGAAGGAGACCTTGCCATGAGAGAACAAATAATATGTTATGTTAAGTGTCCTAAATAAACCACAGGAACAGAGAGCATGGTCCTTGAGCAAAGGCACCCAAGATATATATTAGTGATAAGTAGCTGAAAGGAGGTCTTAAAGTCACCATTGCAAAGTGACGTTTTGACAGCCAGGAGCTCAGTCATGTTGAAGGTAAAGAGAACTTCCATCGAGGGCAAATTAACAAATTAAATTCAGAGGGTTATAGAAATGTTCCAGCCACTGTTAACCAGATCTGGCCCCCCTCCTGCCTGGCAGCCTAGGTTTTTATCAGCTGTCCCTTTCCCCTTTTCTGATATGCCTGAATGGTTTGTAGCTAATTAATAGCATCAAAAATTAGTGTTTCCTATTTGGTTAATCTTTACATGTTATTGGCTTAGTTTTAGACAACATATCAATATGCCAAGATAGCGTTCTTAGAAAGAGAGAAAAATAAGGGTTTCGAGTATCCAGTTGGTAACATCGGAAGAAAAAGTGAGCCGTGGCTGTGGGCAGTCCAGGCTTCTTCCTGGGCTTCTGTTGCATAATGGCATTAATTTAGGGCCATCTGTCAGATGCTGTGCTAAGTTGTAACATCTAGCTGTCACAGCAACACTGTGAGGAAGGCACTGCTTTTGTGCGTGTGTAATTGTTGCTCTTTTACAGCTGAGAGAACTGAGGTACAGAGTTCTTGAATACCTTGTTCCAGGGTCACACAATGAGTCATTGGCAGAGCTGGGGTTTGAGTCCAAACAGCCCAGCCCCAGAGCCCAACCACTGTTTTTATAATTTTTTTTTAAATTTTGAACCAAGTACCTAGATTACCTACTTCAAAAATAAACAAAATATACATAAAATGTTATATACATAAAATCAGGAATTTAAATTTTCTATTCAGAGTTCCTCATCTACAGGAAAAAAAAAATCTCAAGGGCTAAGTAGCTAAGTTCTTTTTTTTTTTTTTTAATTTTTTAAAAATTTATTTATTTATTTTTAGAGAGAAAGACAGCACTAGCAAGGTAGGGGCAGAGAGAGAGAGAATCCCAAGCAGGCTCCGCACTGTCAGAGCAGAGCCTGATGCAGGGCTTGAACTCACAAACTCTGAGTTCATGACCCGAGCCAAAATCAGAGTTGGACACTTAATGGGCTGATAACCCAGGTGCCCCAGCTAAGTTCTTTAAAGGGGAAAAAAAGAAGAAAAAAAAAATAAAAAGCAGACCTCTGGTTCCCTGTTTCAGCCCTGAACCTGCCTACCCCTCCCATCCACGCTTGTCAAAAATGACAAGTGGCCACATTTTCCCAGTGGGAGTAGAGGCTGAGGGGCAACATTGCTGTGAGACCAGATCTAAGGGACTGAGGTGCTGACTGAGAGACAAGATCACCCAATTGCTGAGCTGGCAGGCCTGGGTGTTGGCTTGTCACCCACCTTCTTAAAGGCCCTTCTAGACAATCTTATCTAAGTAGGTCAATCTCCCTTCACCTTGTTACATTTACTTCGTGCCCTTCTCACAGTTTGTAATTCGTGGTTTGTTTACTTGTTTAATGTATTTTTTTGCTACGTAGCCTGTGAGTTTTTAAAAGCAGAGACTTTGTCAGTTTGCTTACTCCTGGATCCCAAGTACCCTACACATTTTCTGTTGATTATTAGATACTCTGTAAATGTTTGTTAGTAGGAAGACAGGAAGGGAGAAAGGGGAGAAAAGAGAGAGAGAAATGTTCTTCAACTCATCATTTTTTATACCAACCTTGGGGGGAAAACATGAGTCATCCATTGAAATCTTACTTTCAGTTTTCCCCCATTCCAATTTTTTAGTATCTTAGGTATATTTCTAACAATTCAACAGTGGGAGTATTGAACCTACACCCATGCATTTGAGCAACTAAAAACGGTCACCTTATGCAGTGGCTCTTAAACTTTATTGTTAGGCAGTGAGAACTTTTCTTTCAAATGAATTCCATATGAAATGCCAACATATAAAAGAGATGAAACCAGAATTGGTCTGGCTAAAGGGGGCAGTTAGGGACCCAGAACCCTGCCCTGGGGCTGCAATGAATCAGCTAAAAACCCTGATGCAGTCCACCGACCTCTGTTTGACCTTGTGGAAGGTCGAGTGCCCACTCAGAGCCCCAGCTAGGATTAGGACCCAGGCTTGTTCCACATCCATGCCTTTCTGCAGAACCTGTGAAGGTGGTTTTGGGGGCTGGCTTACAGGGAAGGGCGATCTTCCGTCTTCAGATGTCTAGTATGAAAGTCATAACAGCTAATATTTATTTCACCTTCCTGTGACCCACACCTGCCAGTGCCTTTTAATTCACATAATAGCCTACTGAGGTGTAGCTACTGTCATTGCCCATCTTTTACACAAGGACACTGGGGTTTAGAGCCAGGAAGTGATGTGCTGACCCCCCACAGCTCCATCACAAGTGGAGAAGCTGAGATGTATCTGTAGAGCTAGAGAGCTAGAGGCGTAACTGTAGATGAACAGCAGAGAACGATGGCCTAACACATGGCCCTAGGAAACGTTGCCACACAAAAGTAAGTGCGTGTTTTAACCTTAAAAACGAAAGAGCAAGTGTTTTACCAGCAAAATGAGTTTATTTAGAAATAGCAGAGGCATGGCAATTCAGGACACGCAAACTATGGCGAAGCATAGCCAAGCCTGGAGAACAAAGGAGAGGAGCCATACTTGGTAGAGAAAAAGGAGGGAGTTGGGAGAGGCTGCTTTGAAGGAAAGTCTTTGCGAGTCTAAAAGTCTAAAGCAAGGGTTCAGGGTAGCAATGGTTTCTCTTTGGCTAGACTCTTGCTCGTCAAGGAGAAAATCTTTCTTCCTTCTGCTGGGGCAGTAAAGTGAACTTCTTTCTGCCCAGGCATGCGGTGTCAGCTGCCATAGAAAGCTTATGATGAGCACCTCCCCTTCTGGGCTTCCTGACTCCGTTTGAGGTGAGGTCTCCCTGCACTGATTTCCACGCATGCCTTATATTTGGCCTCCGAGTCTCTCCTTTATTCGGTACAAGTTTGTGTCACACCCGCAGTTTCTGCTCAGATAGAACACCTCAAGTGCATAAATGGCACCTTAAAGTACACAGCCCGTCTGCCAGCAGAGCCAGCCAGCAGGCAGGAACAGCATCGCATTCCGCACCAGTCGACTGGAGGGAGAGATGGGCAGCTCTCCATACTTCCTCCTGGGCCGAGGCACACTTGCTGAATGTCAATTACCATGGCACTCGAGCCCTTAACACTTAACCAAAAATGTGTTTTCCTGGAGTGCGTGTGAAATGTAAAAATGGGAAGTTACGATTTCAGAACTTACTCAAGAGAACTACCAAACTGACCTTTGGAAAATAAAGCAGACTTTGCTCGAAGAATAGTTGTCAATTTGTTTTTGACATTTGTTCCTTTACAGATATGACCCTTAAATTATTCATGCTTACCAGCTCCAAAACAGAATAGTAATGACCTCTCTCCTCAGGCTTGCAAAACCTCTTCTGCCGTTAGATTTTGAGTAAGAAAGACATCCAGAAGTGCTTTTCGAGTTGCCGGAGTCTCATAAAAATAACATTCTTGTGCCTTTTTTATGGCAAGGCCACATAGGATATTCCTTTATGAACACTGGTTAATCCCCCATGAGACATAAACAGGCAACAGATGCTCATTTTATAGGTATAATATCCAAATCACTAGTCAAGAATTTAGAAAACCCTCATGGTTCCCTGAAACTAACCAGAGAGAGGGGAATCTGGCCGTCTGCTCTGGCTGCGACAAGGGAGTCTTTCCAGAATCTTATTTCCTGCAGCACAATTATTCGACATTCACCTAATACTCCAAGTCTAAAAGCAGTCTTCTAAAATCTGTTTTATTAGTGATCATACAGACATTATGCTTCATGAAACAACCATTGGTATCCCCAAGGGCTTGGCTTGGCACCTAGGACACAGTAAATGCTACATAAATATTTGATGAGTTTTGAATGCATGAATCATGGGAAACAGAAGGATAATTTGGTCTACTCTTTGGATCTTCCTTGTATCTTCAGGATTTATTTAAGGTGCATAGGAGACTTTCCCCCGAAAACCAGTATTGGTAATGTAAAAATAATAATGTGCCTGCCAGTGTCGAGTTTTCCTGTGTTACCTCACGATGACTTCTCCCTACATTCCCAGGTGTGGGGCTATGTTATGTCCCACCCTGTACAGGTGGAATTAAGGTCGCTGCCTAGGTCACAAACCCACTGAGTGTGGAGTTGGACTCTGACCCAAGCCTGTCTGACCAGGCGATTTGCACCCTGAACCCCCATGCTGCTGTAGGACTGCAGAATTCCCTTTAGGTCAGTAAGAACCATACGACTGACATGTCCACTGCAATTTTTTACCTGTACGAAGTTCTCTTTCTTGAAGCTTTCTGGATAAAATAGTATTCTCTTCAGTACTCTCCTTAGACCCATAGCATCCCCACCTCAATGCTCAGCTTGTATAATGAATTCATTAGTATTTATGACATTCTTGTGTCCAGAGTCCCCACCCCTTCCCCTGTTAGGCAAGTAGTTAGTTGCCTTTTGTTCTCAGATTAACCTTGGGGATGGAAGATATTTTCTCTTATGCAGCTATCAGGATCCCAGGGGTGTCTTTTCTGCACAGAGGAGGTTGGGGGCAGAGGGTGGGAGAATGGTGATCAACACCCTTACTAGCACAAAGATATGCCTTCTTTTTGGAGTCCTAGAAGTGAGCCTTATAGTAGAATACTAAACACATTGCTGGTGTCTGAAGCTCTCTGTATTATTCCAGAACCATCCCTACCTACTTATTCCCCAGATGCACCCCAGACGGGGTCCTGGTCCAGGACTTCATCTTCCCTTGCTGGAACTGGGATACATTTTCCCCCAGATGCAGTGTTGCTGCCTTGCCTGAAATTGGGCCATTGAGACACTGTGAGCTCTGTAGGCTTCAAAGCTCAATAGTCTGGCTAGGGACCCCCTGGGGGTGTAGTAAAATGCATTCTGAGTTGTAAGCCGCACATTTCCAAGCAGCACAATGGTTTTGTAGGTTTTTTCCCAGCTTTATTGAGATAAAATTAACATGTAATGTTGTGTAAGTTTAAGATGTATCACTGTGTATGTTTAACTCCATGATTTGATATACAAGCACAGTTGAGTCACTGCACATTCACAAGTAGAGACTACCTGTAAAGAACGAAACTGCAGTAATTCCCAGTTAATCAACCAAAACCTCCAACATGTTGCTTCAGAAGGCATTTTCCATGTAAAATATAGGTACTGGTTTCTGCAAAAGGGCTTGACCTACTTATTTCCCCAATGAAACCTGAACTGTAATCATAGCATGTTAGTTGCCTTCCAAGAAACAATATAGTTTTCTAAGAAAGTCCCTTTTCGTCCTTTTTATCCCATTGTCAGTCATTTATCTTTCTCCCATCTGAGGACATATTTTTGCTGAAAACCAAAATTCAGCAGTTCACTGTCGACTTTCTCAGTACAAGTTAATTTAGCCCTACTGTGAGAGGCATTGGTGGAAGAGTTTCTAAGTACCTGGTGCTCTGCAGGATCTTATCTAAAATGTCATCTTCGTTGACCCTAAGGCTGACTGTTTGGAATGGAGATCCCTCCCCATTGAATTGTTTAAACAATAGTGTATTGGTATGCACATAAAAATACAGTCAATCAGTTCTCAAGATCTATAAGAGAGAAAATGCATTTTTTTTTTTTTAATTCTGGATGGCAACGTCAGAAAATCGAAAATCAGGTGCAGTGTCTTGATTCAGAGATTTTAAATCTCATAAACTGATGTCACATCATTGGTTTTCAAGCTTGAAGACTTAGCCTCTGCATATAGGTTTTCTATTATCTGTGGTTAAAATGCAATAAATGTAGATAATTAAGCATTTATGTTAATAGACTTTCAAAAGGTGAATTGGAGGGATTGTTTGCCTGAGCTGATCTAACAGAGGGGAGGGCAGCTAATACTGCTGCATTTGGTCTGGCTCCGTTGGTTTTTCTTCTGTTATTGCTGTTAACCAATTTCAAAGTGGATGAAGCTGGAAGTTTGTAAATAGATTATTATCTGAAAGGCAATTTTACTTCACTGGAAATGACTTTATTATGTGGTGAAGAGTAAAAATGTAATTTGGACCCCTGTCCAGATGCTCTTAGTCTGGTAGCAGAGAATGGTTTTATTTGTTAATTTGTCCTTTTACAGTTTCTGTAGCCAGTCTTTAAATAGAGCAATTTAGCATTTGGGGGGAAAAACAAACCCTGCACCATCCAAGAATATAATTGAAAATTACCCCATATCCATGCACAATAATTACCTTTCAAAACACTTCCCATTGCTTGACATCATAGTGGTAATTGCTTAATGATATTATAATTCCATTACGTAGGGATTACAATGGCTCAAAATGATGTAAATTGGAGGCTTTGAAAATTAAGTTATAATGAAAACAAAACCCTTTATGCAAGTTTAAAGCACTTACTTCAATGTAAAATTATACATAATGTCGCCCAATTTTTGCACGAGTGTCATTGTTGGTACAGTTTTAAAATTCATCCATTTGAAGCTTTAGTACTAAAAACCACAAAAACCCGCTTTAGTCCCGTGGTCATGACGCATGAGGTTCCAGCTCTACAGTGATATGTATTGGAACGAATGCATTTATATAGCCGTTATTGCTTCAGTCTGGATGCATTATGTAGCAAAACCCCTACTAATGAATTAGATCCACCTCGGTCCCTTTGCAGTTGGTGATAAAGACCCATGGCCCATTACAACTGTTATTTTCATCTTTGAAAGATTCCTGACTGGTCGTAAAATGTATTCAGTTTTCTAACTTAATAACGCCAGCTTAAATTTTTATCTTTTTGGAAAGTACCAGCCCAGAGTGTGCTAAGCAATTAGATGATGTGCCGGAGGTCAGAATTTCCCTCAGTGTGTGGATGGAGTCTAAACAAAGCATCAGACAGCAGACCCCTGAGATATGTTGACTCATGATCATTTACCTCAGTGATAGGTGGTTTTAACATTACACCGGATGGAAAAATTAGTTTTACTTTTTGAAAAATACATGATTTTTGGTGTAAGAACTCTTTTTATCTTAAGATGAATTTATTATAATGTACTTTGTAAAACTAGTTGGGGGCTTTGTGTTTTGTTCAAATCCACTATTTTTTTTTCTTTTGGTAGTAAAAAATCAAACAGGTGCAGTTTGGGGGTAGGAAATAAGATGTAAGCGAGCATACCCCTCTTGTGTCTAACTCTTGTATCTTACATTTTTCATGATGACAGTTGTAACAACATTTATTGAGTATTCACTATGTGTGCGGGGTGCAACTGAGTATCTTACTTAGTTCCCCTAGGTACTGTCCCAGGCAGTATTACTGTCCTTATGTAGGGGAAAGCTAAGGCTCAAAGTGCTGAATTTTCCCAGTGTCCCACAGCTGTGAAGTGGTAGAAATGGGATTTGGATCCAGGTCTGTCTGACTCCATTATCCAAATGTCATACTGCCCCTCTCTATGAAGCCTTTTCTTAGGACTTTAACCTTTATCAATGTTCCTGTTCTGACTGACTAAAAAAATGTACAGCCTATACTTCATGATTTATTTCAATATTGTCATTATCCTTAACAGTAATAATAATGATCATTTATTGAACAACTACTATGTGCCCTGGGCTATGCATATTATCTAGTGTCCAGTTTAGCCTTCCACAAAATCCTATGAAATAGGCCTTGTTATTCCCATTTGATAAATGAGAATCCAGTGAGGCAAAGTAGCCTGTGAGTGCCCTAAAGTCAATTCAGGCAGTCAACAGCAAATCTCCCATCCATCCCATCTGCCAATCCTAAGACCCCTGGTGCTCTTGGCCACTCTGCAGTTGCAACTTCCAGTTACCCCATCACTAATCTTCAGTAGCTACTTTTGTTTCATGTGTGAATGTCCCATCCACACCTTGACATGGTACAGACTGAATAGATGTCATCACATAGCAGGCACACATTAGTTACTCATTGGTTCTGTTCTCTGAAGTAGCCCAAACAAGAAAGGGATGATGGATTGAATATCTGAAGGTAAAGGACATGCACATCCTCCTTTTGATGTGCAGAAGTGACCTAAAGGGGGTCGTCTTCCATGAGAAACTTGAAAAGCATTCCCAATCTCTCCTACTTAGATGGAGAAAGAAGGTGGAGGCAGGACCCTGGGGACCACTCTTAAGGTAACAATAGAAAGTAAAGGAAAAGCAGCCTGCCTTCTCTGATTTCCTGTTCTTAATTAGAAACCATGCAGGGCGCTCAGGTCAGCTACCACCATTAACGTGGCCATTAGCACAGTGCTGTCATACTTCAAGGACATAAGCCACTATAGCAAAGAGTCCCAGAAACTCATCAAAGGCACCACAGGGATCATTGGATCTGGTCCCACCCTGTGCACAATAAAATCTCACACAAATGGCCGCCTCGGTCCCTGCTTCACCCTCTCCAGGATCCACATTCCACTTCCCGGTCAGCTCTATAGTGTGGAAAATTCTTCCTTGTGCTGAGCCAAAATCTGGCTCCTAGTAACTTGCCCCCATTGATCCTCTTGTTTCCTTCTGGAACCCCACAGAATCTTCTTAACTTCTCTCTCACTTACCGCCTTTTATCTACTTGAAGCCAGACAGGCTGCTGTAACCTCAGGCTTTGTCTTTTCCAGACGAAATAAGCCCAGATCTTGCCTCTGCCCTCCCACATGGACTCTCTTATCTTTGTGATTTTTGAAATATGAGAGATGAAATTTCTTTTGTTTCCAAACCTGAGGTTTTCAAATGGAGGACACATTTACAATTTTTTTACTCTCTTCTATGTTTAAATTCCCATAATGTAATAGCTCCCCATTGAATGTGGCCACATCACCTTCTTAACAAAAGCATGGTGCCCATATGGCAGAAAGAAGATGGAACTGAGAGTCTGGAAGCCCAAGTTCATCCCTGACTCTGCCTCTGACTCACCAAGTGACCTCGGATGAGCTGGTGAACTCTGCAGACCCGGCTTCCCTTGTCCTTCAGATGGACACATTAACTTCTATTTCACAGGATCCAGAGCTTCTGCGTGGGCAAGTGCTTTCTTGGCCATGGAGGGCTCCACCAGTTGAGATGTTAGCAAGCAAGGCAGAGGTCCTCATTCCTCCCAGGTAGCTCCACGTTTTACTCCACTGCTGGCACCATCTGCGTAAGGAGTCGGCTGATTCCGTGTTTTGCCCAAGACAATGCACACTCCGTGAGAACAGGGCCTGCTTCTTAGACCGCCTCATCCCCAGCACCTCGTTCAGTGCCTGATGCAGGGACGATCATGTTATGTGTCTTTGGATGGTCAGAGGAATGGCTTCCGTAGAGTCTCAAACCCCCACTCCACCACCTGGGCCCCGCTCCTTGGGACTTACCTCCAGTTTGTCACTGCCCCGACAGCATCCATGCACCAGCTTGGTCTGATTTTGGCTGCAAAAGATGGAGTCCCACCACCTTCTCGTACTCTGGGCGGTGACACTTACTAGCACAGACTTTGTTTTCACAGTCATGCATTCATCCTTTCCCAAAACATCCAGTATTGACTGAGCCTCCATTACATGCCAGCCCTGCCCCTTCTGAAACTAACCCTGGTGAGCTCACAGCCCAAAGACTGGGTTTTCTCTGGTCCTGAGGAGCTTATGCTAAGGAAGAGGGAGGAGTGCTGTCCTACTCACCTCTCCTCCCTGAGCCTGCTCGGATCCTCTCCAGCTCAGGGAGGTCTTGCCTCCGACTTCTGGGCTCTCATTACATGGTTTTCAGAAGCACTCAGGGGGCACTCACTTGCTGGTGATAGCATCAAGTGTACAAGTACCTAGCACAACACTGGCACATATAAGGTGCTCAGGAAGCATCTTAGTAAAACAGCCTTTTTTTTTTTTTCATTCCATGCCATGTGTTGAAAACCAACCAAACCTGCTACTATAACAGGCAGCAGTGGGGCACCTGGGTGGCTCAGTCGGTTGAGCATCTGGCTTTGGTTCAGGTCATGATTTCACAGTTCGTGAATTCAAGCCCCACGTGGGGCTCATTGCTGTCAGCGCAGAGCCCACTTTGGACCCTTTGTCTCCCCTCTCTCTGCTACTTTCCCACTTGTGCTCTCTCTCTTTCTCAAAAATAAACATTTAAAAAATAATAATAAAGAACAGGAGTTCCTCCAAACCATCTAATTGGCTGTCACAAGGCACGAACGTGAAGCCATGTCCTTGTGACCAGCAAACTTGAAAGACCTTCCTACCACTAGTAAAATTACTCATCACCCGACAATTTTCCATATGTGTTCCATACTAAACAACAGTATCACTTTAATTCAGGCTTATTTGGTAGCATTTTTAGGGTGCATCCACACAGCTCTGGCCCATGATGAAGTCTGGAACTGTCACCCCCAAGTCTTGACTCCCACCCATATATCCCTGATCCCTTTAGTCCCTCGGCCCTGCCGCTTTCTTGTCCCTTTCCCCGCCAGTTCTCCATGCTCAACTTTTCTTGTCCTTCACAGAGAAGCTGGTCAGTCTCATGCTACAGTACTGAGTCCACAGGCCTGCGGTGCACTCCCACGGCTCAGGCCTTGCCATTCTGCCCACAGAAAGAGCATCTCCCGGGAGGGATGGAGGTTCCCTCCTCCTGGCCCTTCTGCCCTTTCAGTTCAGGAATTCCTGTCCATGCAGGCAGCTAACGTGTCTGGGGTTCCCGTCCCCATAGGTGAAGAAGATCCGAGCGTGGAAGTGGAAGAGGACGAGGAAGTGCTGACTCTGCTCTATGACCCCTGTCTGAACTGTTACTTTGATCCCCAGACAGGGAAGTACTATGAGCTGGTGTGAGGCCTCCCTCCAGAGCCAAGATCCCCCAGCCTGCCTGGGGAGCAGGAGAGCGCTTGTGACTCCGCTGCGTGGGCACCACAGAGCCTGGCAGGCCCATGGAAACCAAAGTAACTGAGAGAAATAAAGTTATTCTGTAAATAACGTTCGACGTTAAGGATGCCTACGCTTTTGTTGTAGATGCGTGTGATCTTTTTGTCAGCGAAGCAATTAATACAGAGACAAGATTTTAGGACTTCGAATTGGTTCTTGTTTGTTCGTTCTCATCCTACATAGGATTTTTTTTATCTCCTATAATCTTACGGAAACAAATTAAGAGCTATTAATTCAAAATTTTTGCAGTGTTAATCTGTAAATGATGGCTTGATACACAGAAAATGTATTCTTGTTTAAAAGATATCTGGGTACCTTTTGTTTTATTACCTATTTGTATTAAAAATAAAGTATGATGGTCTTTTAAACTGCCTCCTTTTATTTACCTTGCATTTTTACCAGAATATTCCAAGATAATGTTTACCCTTCCCTTAGACTCTTAGAAAAGGAAACACTGTGCACTGGTCAGATTTTATGATCACATAAAGGTTCATCCAGAGTTTGCCAAAGATCACAACATTGTTAATCACATAAGCTGCCTAGCTCTGTGCTGTGCTTTTTCTAAAAAATGTTTTTACCAATGATCTCTGAATTCTAATAATACTCAAATCTAGCTCCATGGATCCAGATTTAAGAAGCCATCCATTTGAACACCCTACACACCTCACTGCTTCTGCGACTTGGCCTGGAGAAATGGAGGAAGCGATCACTATAACTTTACTTGCTGCGCCACAAGGCAAAAATCACGTGCTTCCTGAATTTGAGGAGATGGCCTCGAATTGTGTGCCAAGTATATTAATACTAAGCACAAGGAAGTACTTATATTAGCTGGAATATTTTGTTATTTAATAAAGATTTTTTAATAAAGAAGAGTACCGTTGGAAATGAAAAATTATTGGTGTACAATTGGATTTAATGGCAGTACTATAATTTCATTTAATGTTGCTTGATAGAGGAAATAAGAGCTCTTTATTCAGGAATAGATTCGGGCTCCTGTTCAAAGGATCATACATTATTTAAAACCATGTTTCTGTTTGATAAGCTTTTAATCCTATTGTTCACAAAGTATACCTTTGTTATGAATTTTTCTCCAAGATGTTCATACTTACAAAATGCAAACAAATAACTGAGGCTTCAGAAAGCATACAAGATGATAAAATAGTTCGGCTATCTTGGTTATGACCTTGAAGATTGGAGAACCTGGAGAGCCTTGATCCTGCTTTAGCCAGTTTCAAGACCATCCACATAAATGGAGTCAATTAAAGGTCTGTGCCAGTTAAGACTTGTAGTTACAAATATCGAAAACACCATGAACTAACAATACTTAAGGATGCAAGAGTGCCTCATGAACCCCAAAACAGAATGCTACAAACCTCCACATTGATTTGAGCTACGACCTAAAAATCTGTGTTGGGATTCTTAAATTGCAAGCACCTTTGATCTCAGAATATAGAGACTTGTTGGTCAGGCCCCAGGAGGCACAGGAATCCGGGCAGCTCCAGGGATCCTATAGTAGGAGCTAACCATTTCTCCCAACAATGGTCACAAAAATGGCAGTGCAGCTTTTTTTTGCCCTGAGTCTCTGCTCCAGGAGCAAGAGGCTAGTAGGCTTGTCTTTTCAGTTATCCCCAGGACCACATGGAATAGGAATGAGAGGCCCCTGAAGAAGAAGGCATTGTTAACAAAATGAGGAGGGATGTCAAGCAAGCAAAAACAACAGATGTCTACTTTGGGAGTCTAGAAGCATTGCCTCTGACTTGTTTGCAAAACGAATTCTCTCTCCCCATAATTCTAAGCTACTGTTCACCTTCCAGAACATTCAGCCATTCCACAGCACATACATCCATCCACAAAGAAATATGAACTCTGCATTTCAATTCAAAAATCCCAGACTTGGTTATTAAAGTTGCCCATTTGGTCCAATGGCCACCAGAACCTCTGGTGTGGATGGAGAGAGGAAGGCAGCTAAAGAGTTTCTCATGAACCAAGTGGACACTCCAAAATGTATCTACCACAAACTGTTAGTATCCAATTTTTACATTTTATTTGTCCTTTTTTAAAGGAGCAGCTTCATTTCTGTTGAGGTGGTTTTTATGCTCCAGAAAAGTTGAAGAGTTGAAAAATAAAAACAGATGGGCTTCATGCTGCCAATTTTGAACCAAAATGGTACAGCCAGTTAACTTGGAAATTCACTGACTGGACTATACTGCTTCACTGGTCATCAAATTTTGCTGCACATAAGAATCTCCTGGGAAGTTTACAAAAATTTTGAGGCCTCACCACCACCAGTGAGTCTGATTTGATTGGTCACAAGTGCAACCTGGGCATTGGAAATTTTTAAAGCCTCCTCTGACAAGTCTAATGTGTCATAATGCTTGAGAAGATCAGATCCAGCATGAAGAGAGAGCGGAAGTTTTGCCTGATGGTAGGCGTATCGATGGGGAAGAATCCATTAATTTCCATTTTCAAGACCTTGATCTCTACCTTTCTAATCAAATGTGTACTGAGCATTATATCTGAAAATGACTATTACAAAGGGATCCTGAGAAAACAGTTTTATTCACTATGAAAATACATCCTAAGATAATTTGATATAAGTTTGGGGACTGACTCAGTCTGTTTCATATAATTTGAGATGCAACTTGCAAGCGACTTTAAGTCTTCAGTCTCTAAATTATTATTTAATTACAGAGCCCAGGTAATGAGAATTATGGAAAAACAACAGTCAGCTAATAACTGGCATCAGATCGATGATTTAGCTTCCCTGGTGATGATAAATTCTCTCTCCAATTAATTTTATTTTATTTTATATTAAAGGAAAACACTGGCATATCCAAATGCATAGACACTTTTGCATAATAATTTGCCCTGTTGTATTTCTCCATATTTTTAGATTAGCTTCATTTTAAATCAGTCATTTCAATCACATCTTGATTTTTTTTGAAGAGCAAACTGTGCTTAATAACCAAGAATAGTGCAATCACAGATTGTACAACCTGAAGGACGATTAATTAAAAGAACTAATTTTAAATTTGCCCTTTGGCTTTAATTAAAGATTGAGCTGCTGAAAGTCTCTGGACTGGTTGGTTTTTTTTGGGGGGGGGGGGAGATGGGGGTGGAAACTGTTGAATGACAGTGAGTACAGTACTAAAACTAGCTTTAGCCCAGGTTGTCCTGTGACTCTTAACCTTCAATCACAACACCCAGAATAAGAAGGAATAGGAATCATCTATCCACATATGGTTGTACTATAAGATTTCTATTTCATACATGGTTCCTTTTGCACTCCAGAAAAGTTGGTCATGGAGAGAATCCAAGCAAATCCTATCTTCTCTTTTTCTCCCATTATAATAGTTGAGGTAGAATCATCTAATTGGGCCTAGATAGAATAATCAAGATTATTTCCTTATTTTTTTTAATGTTTATTTTTTTTATTTTTTGAGAGAGAGTGAGAGAGCACAGCAGGAGAGGAGAAGAGGGACAGAAAGAGAGAGAGAGAGAGAGAGAGTGAGACTCCCAAGCTGACTCCACACTGTCAGTGCAGATCCCAGCACTGTGGGACTTGAACTCACGACACTGCAAGATCATGACCTGAGCCAAAATCAAGAGTTGGACGCTTAACAGACTGTGCCATCCAGGCACCCCTGAGATGATTTATTTAAACTCTGATTTTATGATGGAGAGAAGTGAGACTCAGATTGAGAAGTTAATTATCCAGAGACACTCAGTTGCAGAAGGGAGAATGGAATCTATGACTCTTCACTTCCAACCCAATTCTATTTCCACCCTGAGGGAATTAAGATGAGGATTCAAATGACAGAGTGAGATGGACATCACAGACTATACAGTGGGCCCTAGTGCTCTCTGGCAACCGAAGCTTGCGCTCTCTGGTCTCGTCTCTTGCTCTGTGCAGATCCTTTCTTCCCTCCATTGTCAGCCTTTGTACTTCAAGGGTCAGCATTTCCCAAAGTGTGTTTCAAGAAACAAATTCCATTCAATGTTAATAAACTTTATGGGCTTGAGGAAGAAGCCCATGGTCAAACACTGTTGGATAATACTATCCAATGCTAAAGAAGCAGAAATGGTCATTTGTCTTAACTGGAGAAGTTCTCAATGGCTTTAATAAATTAACATGCAGGGGGAATGTCCAAGGAGTAGAATAGGTAGCACTTCTCAAATTTCTTTGTCCTCAGAACCCTTTTGCGGTAGAGTATCTGAAGAGGTTTATCTACCCACAGAACCTCCTTTGTGAAATGCTGCAAAAGATCATCTCTCCACCTCTCCACCTCTCCAGGCCTGTGAGCCCTGACCTCCAACACAACACCCAGAAATGTGTCTCCCAGAGTTGATGGGTTGGTTGGTAGAGTGTGTGTGTGTTGTTTGGTGGTAGCAGTGGGTTTTTTGTTTTTTGTTTTTTGTTTCTGTTTTGCGCCAATATTTCATACAGATCCCTGACCACACTATAGGATTTTTTTTTTATTTTAAAAATTTCTTAATGTTTATTTATTTTTGAGACAGACAGAGCGAGAGTGGGGGAGAGGCAGAGAGAGACACACACAGAACCCCAAGCAGGCTCTGTGCTGTCAGCACAGATGCGGGGCTTGAACCCACGAACGGTGAGATCATTACCTGAGCCAAAGTCAGACACTTAACCAACTGAGCCATCCAGGCACCCCACACAATAGGATTATTCTTGACACTCACTTTTTATCTAAAACAAGGTATGCTGACGCCTGAACTTTGTTTAAGTCAGAAACTTTGGTCACCTAAGATGAAGAAATTTTCTTTCTCATGTTTTAAATTATACAAAGTTATAACCATAGGTAATACAGTTAACTTACGACAAAGGATAAATCTAAGTTAAAGTCCATTCATCATGAATATTGGAGCTCTACATATTAATGAATATTTTGGTTCTGGTTTGTGTGGCTTTAATATAATTTAAAATCACATTAAGTCAAAATAATTTGACTTATAAGAATTAAATAACCAATAAACACTGGCCAAGATAACACTAATTTTTACTGATGACATATTCTTCTGTAGTTAATCACCTGTAACTCTGTGAAGCATTACAGAAGTGAAGTGTGGGAAATGGTATTGATTGGTTTTCATCAGCCCAACTTATCATTGTCAATGTTGGTGCTGAACCTGGCAAGATTTAAGCATATAAACTTGATCCTAATAGTAATAAGTATTGCCAATGTTTTAGTCTCTACATCAGAAAACATTATCTTTATTTGCTGTAAAGGATACTTGCAAAAGCATAGTAGTGGTGGGGAGGGTGCCCCTGAGACCTTAATCACTGAGCTAAGCCAAATCATCTAGGCATATCTGGCTTAAGAAGTCCAGGAGGGAAATCACTCTTTGTTTATTTCTGATAATATGCCATTCTGAAATATAATTTCTATTAATGATGGAGTTTTAATAATCTATAAATAAGTCATGAGATGGGATTAAACCATTTCCAGTTTTGCTTTACAGCTTCCTAAACTCAAGATTATCTTAATTAAAATCAATCAAAATTTCGCCCTCTGGTTTTCCTACTACATGCGAAAGTGCTTCATACATTTCAAACCCTGGAAACTTACAAACCTCTTAGCCAAGTCAGTTGAAAAGAGCTTTTCTTTTCTTTTAAAACCTTTTGACTGGTAAAAGAAATTCATAGCCTCTTCTTGTGCTAATTCTAGTAAGCAGAATGTCTTTTCACCCCTAATTCTTGTCTTTTCTTTGACTTCTGATATCTAAATATTTCTAAAATTCATCTAGGTACCTAGGTCTGCACAATATACTTATAACCCCTTTGAATTCATTTATATCAAAAGGTTTTAATCCTTTAGATCAGGTACTTTTCAAGAACATCTGCCATTATCAAAATAAATTTGATTTAAGAAAAAAAAATCATGGCTTCTTTTGCTGGCTAAATGTAAGGATCTACCAATGCTTCACTGTCCAGATAAACAAAAAAAGAATTCCAGAGATTCCGGTTACAATTTGCTCTGATCAGCATATGCAGCTCCCTGTTAATGTCTACAGCCTTAATTTCAAAGGGATATCACTGACTGCATTCTCATAATTTCTGAGATCCCTTTCCATGTTTGGCCAATTGACGATTTCAGGCTTATCTGAAAACTCAACCATCTGCACATTGCATCATCTTGGGAGTAGGAAAAATGCTCTGCCTGGGTCCAGCCCCAGAGATTCCTTCCTCCCTGACCTGGGTTGTGACCTAGGCATGGCAGTGTTTCAGAGAAGTCAAGGCTGAGACCCTCTGGCCTAACCCATTCTCATTTCTTGTTTTTACCTCTCCTCTTTACTTCCTGTGGTGCCAGAATGAGCAGTTTGAAGATTCCCAAGGGCATGTGGTGTCAGTGACATCCAACAGTTTCAATCAACAAACTAACCATCACTTGATGGATTTCATCTGTGGGCAATCCAATAATCTCCTAACAACTTGCTTTAGTCTCATGTGGTTGATGACCCCTAGAATGGAAAATATAGCTTGTTTTGTTTTGCTTTCTTCACTCTGACTAGTATACATTTCAAGCTAAACCCCTCATTCTCTTTCCTGGCTCAGATTATATCTTATGTTAATGAATGTATCTGGGTTCCAGTTTCCAAATCAAAGGAAGAATGTCGAGTGACTATGTGTGATTGGAGCCTCTGCCTTAGGCTATTGAATTACATGTGTGCATATGTCTGAGTGTGTGTTTTATAACTACAATCCATCAGTTCACAAAACCATTCAGGAATTGGTATCATTAAGTTAAATACTGTGAAGAAGTTTTGGAGTCTTTCCATTTATAGTAGCTCCTAGTGAGTCAGATGTATTTTTCTTTCATATAAAAATAGCAATTTTTCCCAATCTGAGCAAAGATGTAGAGCAGTGGTTTTCCACTCTCCTATGTATATGGCATATCTTTAAATATGAGACTACAAGAGAAGCCCTGGGAATTTAAAGATGTGCTTATATCTCTCCCTTAAGAGTCATACATCTTTAGTAAGGTCTGTTTGTGTACACAGCCTTGAATGGGAGGTATTTTGTGCTATGAAGGAATTAAGACAATTGCTGTATCATGGAGTGATATGTGCAGAACAGAGAGGGAGAGAAGAAGAAGGGATGAGGGTCAAGAAACCTGAACGCCTCCTATCAAGTCAGAGATGGGACTTGGAAGGCTCTAGACCCTCTGCCCAAAGATCTTTGCAGAATGTAAATGGGATGAAACTATGGGTTAGTTTTGGGGGTTGTTTTTTTTATTTATTTTTTAATTTTTTAAACTTTTTTGGAATCTTAAAGGACAATTTGACCCCAGCAATTGGGAAAACATAGAGACATACAAGCGGCAAATAAATGAGGTACCTCAGGGGCACCTAGCTGGTGGCTCAGTCAGTTAGGTGTCGACTGTTGATTTTGGTTCAGGTTACCTCATGGTTCATGGGATCAAGCCCTAAGTCAGGGGAGCCCAGTGTCTGCTTGGGATTCTCTTTCTCTTCTCTCTGTCTCTCTGTCTCTCTCTCTCTCTGCCTCTACTCAGCTCATGTACATACGTGCACTCTCTCTGTCTCAAAATAAATAAATGAACTTTAATAGATAGATAGATAGATAGATAGATAGATAAGGTACCTATGAAAAAGCACTTAATACAAAGTGAGCACTCAGTAAATGTTTGCTGTTGTGATTACTATTTATGCCTGGGCCTGGTGAACAACAGGTTCTCAGATTTGGATCTCTGGTGATATGCATGGCTATGGTGTTATTCCTGACAGTGTGAATGGTACATATATACTTTCATGTACATAAGCTAGAATTTTGTATGTTGTTACAAGACTACATTTAAAAAAAAATGTTTTATCAGTACTCTGAAAGAACAGGAGCATTAGCTTCATGCAATAAGCCATAAAGAAAACTAATTTCCTAAGAACTGGGGGAAATAGCACTGACACTCATTACACATTTTTTAGGTTTATTTATTTATTTTGAGTGAGGCAGGGGCAGAGAGGGAGAAAGAGAGAGAGAGAATCCCAAGCAGGCTCCATGCTGTCAGTGCAGAGAGCGATACAGGGCTGGATCCCACCAACTGTGAGATCATGACCTGAGCCAAAATCAAGGGTCAGACGCTTGACCAACTGAGCCACCCACACACCCCAACACTGATTACAGATTTAACGCCTGGGGTACGTACCTGTCATTGGAAAATGGACACTCCAGCAAGTCTTCAAACCTGTATTTATTCAATATCTGTAATAACTTGGGTCTGACCCATATGGTTGCAATAATTGACTCTCCTATGAATTTCTGGAGTCTTCCTCCTCCCAAATCAACAGCTCCTTTTCAAAATAAAGATTTCACAACTGATCAATACCAAGCCAAGCAGCTCCTGTATGTTAAAGGTTTTTACTTTTATTCGTCATGGTATAGATTATTCCAAGCAGTCTTTCTAACTGTCTCATTTTACCTATTAATACATCTTGTGTCTTGAGACATATGAAAAGTATTTGAAATAATTAAACTATATTTGTTTAAACAGAGTCTGTAATCCAGATTTTATATAATTTCAGTCTGGCATTCTTCTCCTTAGGCTACATTAATGAAGTTTTTCTAATATTTGAGTGAACTATGTGAAGAAATTACAGAAATATTGACTCCAGCTTTTCCTTTCATTGCTATTTGGAAAGTCAGCCATCATCTACAAATGTCTCTCCCCACATTTCTGTCTAGAACTTTATCACAAATTATAGACACAGAACAGTCCACCAAAGAAATATCAACTTCTTCAAAACCCAGTTTCCCATCCTTTTGATGACATTTGCTGCCTTCAACCATGGAGAAGAAAAGGGAGATTCACACCCCCCCACCATTGGTGGCTGTTTTCACCATGGCATTCATGCCATGTTGGGTGTTAGAAACCCATTAGCGAGAGAAGCCATTTTCCTCTTGTCTTTACTCTCCTGCTAATTCCAGCATCATCGGGTTTTATTCCTATTTCCAAATACTGAGCTATAAGTTAAAAAAAATAATAAATAAATAAATAAATAAATAAATAAATAAAAGTATCCATCAGCCTCTAAAACAGTGGGTATGGTAAATTTCTTATAATGCTTTCTGGAAGTTATAACTTCATCCACCTGAAGGGATAAAGGGCATTTAAAGCATCCTTTGATTCATCCTAGTCCACCTGAGGCTCTGGTGTCACTCTGCCACATGATCACACTCCACAACCATCTACATCTACATCTTTATCATAACAAGTACTGCTTCTGGTTTATATGCAAAAACTCTGTGGTTTTTAAAATGCATTCTTATGGTATTCTGAAGGCATTTCTACTGACTTAAATTTGACAAATACTATCAGATTACAAAGCAAAGGGAAAACTATCCCCCCCCCTTTTTTTTTTTCATTTAATCTAAGGATTCATTAGGATAGGCTTTGGACTATGACCCTACTCAGTACTTTATTCTGACCCTGAAATTCCATTAGCATGGGGTGCAGCAGATATCTTCCTTGGCAATTGTCCTCACCATCTATGCTGTCATCACTACAACCACTTATTGAGCCCTCACTGTGTTCCCAAGCATCTCATTTAATGCTCTTGACAACTCTTTGAGATAGGCATTTGCCCACTTTACAAATTAGGAAACTGAGACACAGGTTCAAGAGCTCCCCAGAGTTAATACACAAGGATCTCTCAGACTGGCTGATATCAAATCCCATGACTTGGCTGTGGGCAACACTACAGACCAGCCATGGTTCTTATGGTGGCTGGGATCTGTATGCTTATGAATAGAAGGAAGTTGTTCATCGTGACCCCTTGCTTCCTGATTAGGTGCTATCTCTATGGCTGCAGCTTGAGAAATATTTTCTCTGTTTATTTGTTGCATTTTACACTTAAAAAAAAAAAGAGTCTATGTTAAGAGCACTTTGATGGCTCAGTCAGTTAAGCATCCAACTCGGCTCAGGTCATGATCTCAGGGTTCGTGAGTTTGAGCCCCGCATCGGGTTCTGTGCTGACAGCTCGGAGCCTGGAGCCTGCTTCAGATTCTGTGTCTCCCTCTCTCTGCCCCTCTCCTGCTCATGCTCTGTATCTCCCTCCCTCTCAAAGATAAATAAACATTAAAAAAAAAAGGGGGGGGGGTTAAAAATTTTTTTTCTAGTCATTGAGAAATTTACTATCTATATCTAAATACCTTTTAAGATTATTGATATTTTTGCATATTAGGAGCATTCCTTCCTATTATCTACACATTTTGTGAAGGAAAATGTCAGACAAGGCATACAGGGTATCATTTCAAAAATCTGCTTCTTCTCCACAAGGCCTAATTTGTCTCATCCCCCTGGTGTTTCTATAGTAACCTGGCACCCTCAGCTACCACCTTTCAGTTGGCACTAAAAGATCATTTATAGTCAGTCCTCCACTTTTTCTGAAATGCACCCTTCAATTCATAACACAACAGATAGTGTGTAAGTTTAACAGGACCCGAAGCATTTCTTCTCTTGAGTTAAACTCGCATGTTCAAAGGAGTGAAAATATCAGGAAATGTGGTGTTGTAGGATTCAGCTTTCAGCTCCACAACTAATAAAAAGAACCAAGCTGGGATCTGGAGAGTCAACCTCGGCTCCTTCATATGCCCTATACCTTCCCTGCTTCTTTCATGATGAAACTGTAACTGACCCAGGATACACTCACATCCAAGAAAGGAAAGTTTCAGAAACTTTACTTTTCTAAGGTCAGTGTTTGGGGTTTGTTTTTTGTTTTGTTTTGTTGTTCCCTAATAAGGCTCTGGGCACCTGGGTGGCTCAGTCGGCGAAGCTTCAGGTCAGGATCTCACAGTCGGTGGGATCGAGCCCCGAGTTGGGCACTGTGCTGGCAGTGCAGAGCCTGCTTGGGATCCTCTCTCTCTCTCCCTCTCTCTCTCTGCCCTTTCCCTGCTCACTTGCGCTTGCTCAGTCTGTCTCGAAAATAAAATAAATAAACGAAAAAAAATTATACTAAAATGGTTCTAACTCTTCCTTCTCCAGAACAGGATTGACAAGGCTTTTTTGACACAGCAATAATCAAATAAAGTCTATATTCAGGGACTGTCATAGCAGAAGCAGAAAATCCCATTTGAGCTGGACTTCATGATCACAAAGGTGATCATCTCAGAGTGGGGTTAGACACACATTTACAGCAAAGAAAATGGTCATCCTTCATCTTCAAAATGAACTCGTATTACTGAACCACCTCACTTGTAGTGTGTGGTGACATACTTTTTAAAAAATAAACTTTATTTTATGAACACCTCAATTACATTGCATTTGTCATTTGGGAAGATCGAAAGAGTTAATATATCAAATGTAAACATTCAAAATTCACCAAACCAGCTCTATTCATAATCCTTCTCCTGCCACAGTCTCCTTTGTCTCAACCAATGACAAACCCATCTTTCTGGTTGCCGAGACCAGAAAACCTGGAAGCAACCTTGATTCTCCCCTTTCTCTCACCCTCCACTTTCAGACCATCAGGAATCCCACAGGCTTTACCCCCAATGCATCCAGAATCCAACTACTTCTCACCATGCTCACCTCTATCACCCTGGACCGACACAAATGTTCTCTCTCACTGTTCTGCTTCCTTCAACCATTGCCCCAGCACCCCACCACCAATTTATTTCCAACATGGTGGCCAGAATGAGCCCTTAAAAATACAACATATTGGGTCACTCATCTGCTCAAAACCTTCCAGGGAATTTTATTTCCAATACTGGTTGACTAGTTTGGTATAGACCAAGCTTCCCATTGGGAACAACTGAAAAGCCTTAAAAAAAAAAAAATGTCTTATTCAGTTCAGGCTGCCATACCAGAATATCATGGAATGAGTGGCTTGAACAACAAGCACTTATTTCTCATAGTTCTGGAACCTAGGAAGGCTAAGATCAGGACACTGACAGGTTCATTGTCTACTGAGAGCTCTCTTCCTGGTCTGTGGGCACTCATCTTTTTTCTGTATCTTCGCCTGGTAGAGAAAGACCACTGATCTCTCCATCCCCTTATAAGGGCACGGATCACAGCAAGAGGGCTCTACCTCCGTGACCTTCCAAAGGCCCCACCTTCAGTATCATCACACTGGGGATTAGGGCTTCAAGGTGTGGATTTGGAGAAGACATAAACATTCAGCTCCTAGCAACAAAAAAAATTTATTCAGTAATATATAAACAGGAATAAATCCAAAATCATGATGAAGTCAGGTTTACTTGAGGAATGTGAGTTTGGTTTAACATTCAAAAATCAATCAATTTAATTCACTGTATTAACAAGAAAAAATTGTATAATCACTTCAGTGTAAAAATGCATTTGCTACAACTTAACATTCATTCATGATAAAATCTCTTAGAAACTAGGAATAGAAGAGAACTTCCGTTATCTGATAGGTGGTATCAGAAATGAATAGCAAAACTCTCAGTGCTGAAATACTGAAAGATCTCCCCTTGATATTGAGAATGTCATAAGAATGCCCACTGTTGCCACTTCTATTCAACATCGTCCTGATAGTCTGAACCAGTGCAATAGGCAAGAAAAGGAAATAATAGATGTATGAGTTGGGAAGGAAGACACAACACTATTGTTATTTGCAGATGACATTGTTGTTGTATTGTCTGTATTCATAGAAAACTCAAGAGAATCTACAGATAAATTACTAAAATTAACAAATTTATTTACAGTGTCTTATTTTATCTGTAGATAAATTATTAAAAATTGTGAGAATTAATTACTATTGTTGGATACAAAAACCAATACATGAAAATCAATTGTTTTCCTAAATAACAGACACAAAAAAATGGAAAACTAAATAAAAAATATATTACTATTTATAAGACATCAAAAAATATCAAATACTTAAGAATAAATCTAATAAAAAATGCGGAAGTTCTCTACACAGAAAATGATAAACATTTATTGGTGCTAATTTAAAAACCACATTAGTTATTTATTGATGCATAACAAATTTCCCTAAAACTTAGCTGCTTAAAACAAGATTAAACATTCTCTCACAATTTCTATAGGTCAGGAATTCAAGAGTGGCTTAAATGAACAGTTTTGGCTTAGGGGCTCTTCTGAACTTGCAGTCAAGATTTTATCTCAAGCTGCCTCCATATGGCTGCTTGGGTGACCTTGGAATATTATAGTTGGCTTCCCCCAGAGAAATAATACAAGAAGCCAAGGTAAAAGCCATTATGTCTTTTATGACCTACCCTCTGATGTCCCACACCATCATCCCTGCCATACTCCACTGGTCACACAGACTAACTCTGAGTCAATGTGAGTAGACACTACACAAGGGCATAAATCTCAGGAGGCAGGAGTCATCTTTGAAGTCAGATACAACAAAGACCTAAATAATTGAAAGGATGTTCCATGTTCATGGATTGGAAAATTCAATATTACAACGATGTCAGTTCTCTCCAATACAATGTGTAGAGTCAACATGTTTATCAAAACTCTGGCATGCAATTTCCTCTACCATCAGAAGTCTAAAATCAGTGGAATACTGTCATTTATTAATTTTTTTAATTAAAGATTTAGGGGGTGCCTGGGTGGCTCAGTCGGTTAAGCGTCCGACTTCGACTCAGGTCATGATCTCACAGTTCGTGGTTTCAAGCCCTACATTGGGCTCTGTGCTGACAGTTCAGAGCCTGGAGCTTGCTTGCTTCAGATTCTGTGTCTCCCTCTTTCTCTGCCCCTCCCCCGCTCATGCTCACACACACACACACACACACTCTCTCTCTCTCTCTCAAAAATAAACATTTAAAAACTCTTTTAAATTACTGATTTAGTTCTCTGTTAATTCAGCAAAAATTAAGAGTCTGTGCCTTTCTTTCGTTTCATCACAAGGTCGTATCCAATTTCCTCATTAACTCAAATATCTGGGACGACATCTTCTCTCAAGTCCATGTGAACAAGTTTTTATTATCCACCTAGAAGTTTGGAATAACACAAAGAAACACCAAAATTCTTTAGTGATTAACATAAATTCCATGGAACAACCAATTTTCAAGAATCCCTCCTTCTAACCAGTTGTTTTTCTACCATGAGGACTTGTACCCTCCTTCAACTACCTCCCCAGTGGGACAGTCACAAATATTTTCCCAGGCAAAACCTTCAAGACAGGTACTTGGTACTCTGTGTTTCATAAACATGCTACTTTGGACTTGGCCTACTTACCAGAATAATCAATGGCTTCTATAGTTTAATCTCACTTCTTACTTTCTGGTTATGCAACTACATGCTCACCAAAATGCAAAAACGTGTGGTCATGTGGGCTGTTCACAAATATTCCAGCTCTCTCTGCACTCTGCTGCCCTCTTGGAGGGAGGAATGGCTACATGACTTGCTTTAGCCAATAAAATGTGAGCAGAAGTGCTCCCACTTCCAGGTGGGAGATGAAGTGCGGGCACACTTTGCCATTTGCCTGGACAACTTTGCAACGTTCTTTGCACTTTGCCTTTTCCCCTCTGCCTGGACAACTGCAATGTTCAAAGTGCTGGCTTCCCCATCGGCCTGGCTGCTGGAATGAGGAGATAAAATGGCCCTGGGAAAGAGACAGAGCATGGCTTCCTTGTCAAGCCCAACAGGTTCCAATCAAGAGAGAGTCATGCCTTGAAAAAAATCTATGAGTATAACTATGGGCACATGAAGCTGATCAGAATCAAATAGATAAGTTTCTGAGAGAGCTGTATAGCCAGAGAAACCAGGCATCTGGACTAAAAACGTTTACAGCTGTTCAAGATTTAAAACCACCTTTGGAGCTCCAATTTTCCTCAGGCAGGAAGCCGGCTGAGAAAGCTGATTGGCTCCCAAGGAGGCATGTTCTCCAAAGCTGACTTCAGATGTGGCCTAGGAGATTAAAGGTAAAGGAAAAAACACCCAGAAGATGGATCCAGATGGACTGGGAAGCCACAGAACCCAGCCCTAAATCCAGCAGTATTCCCCAGACCCAGGGCAGGGGTATCTGCCAGCAAAATTCAGAATCGCCATGAACAGGAGGCCCCTCCATCACCATCGCAGTTATTCTGTCCTTCTTCCACCTTTGCATTCTGGGTATTGTGTGCAACTTGTCTTTTTAATTCATAGATCTCTGGATTAACAGAAGCCATATCTAGACCTGATATAGAGACCTCGGTCCATTATCCCAAGATCCTGCCATTTAAGCTGCACAGCACAACAGGAAGGGACTTGGGGAGCATCTCTCCTGGGGAGAGGGTGAGGACATTTTGACTGCAGAATGAGGTAGGGACCAAACACCTCGTGAGAAGGAGAGTGTACTGTGGTTGCCATAAATACTGCTCACCAAATTTCCAGCTCTTTGCCTCCCAGAACATGTAGGTTTCTACTTCCAGCCCCACTGAGGTTAGGTGAAGCAAAGTCATCTCTTTTACGGACAACTTGTGAGTGCTAATGACGGGTCACCATCCTGTGGAGCATTTTTCTCGCTTTCCATTGGAAGAACCTCCAGATGTCTCTTTTCCTTCTAGCATGGACACCTGCATTATTCTGTCAGCCTAGATCCCTGAGAGACTGTGACAAGCAGGACCCTCTGCCACCTGCAAGAACATGCAGTGTGGGCAAGAAATAAACCTTCGTTGTTTTGAGTTAGAGTTGAGGGTTGTGTGTTTCTGCAGCATAAGCTGGTTCTCACCGATACACTGCTGGAGCCAAGAATCTCATCTCTGGAAAAACCCCATCGATTTGCCCTATGCAATTATTTCTCTGAAGATGTCACGTGTCTTAGTGAATCTGGTGGCTACAACAGTGTTGAAATCATCAACCCCACCGGAGCCCCTAGATAGTGGCACCCTGCCCAGCTCTCCAGAACAGCTAAGGCAATGTTACTCCTCTGCCCTGCTTACAAATAAAAGAAGTCGAGCACATTTTAGAAAGAAAAGTCTCCCCCCATGTCTGTGATAAAAATATAGATGACTTCGTTTTCATCTGAAAGCGATGACTCTTTAAAGCAATTATTTGGACCTCTAAGAGTCCTGGCACCTCCCCTGCTACAATTATGTGTGTGTGTGTGTGTGTGTGTGTGCGCATTTTTTTTGTTTTTTTTTTTTGTTTTGTTTTTTTTTTAGAGAGAGAGAGAAAGAGCACAAGTGAGGGAGAGAAGCAAAGGGAGAGGGAGAGAGAGAATCTTAAGCAGGCTGACCCTCAGTGTGGAGCCTGACATGGGGCTCAATCCCACCACCCTGGGATCATGACTTGAGCAGTGAAATCAAGGGTCAGATGCTCAACTGACTGAGCCACCCAGGCTCCCCATCACTAGTATATTTTTAACTGTAGTCATCCTTCCTCAGAACAAAGGTTTTTATTAACTCTACCTCTCTCAGCCACCTCCATCATAATAAAAGCAAACAGTCATTGAGCGCGACCACGGGCCAGGGACTACCTGCATTATTTAAGCCTCATGCTAGCCCTAAGGGGTAATGTGAACTTAGAATCCAAGTGGCAGATGCAAAAACTGAGGACCAGAGAGGGAACGGGATCTTCCCAAGGTCACCCAGCTAAGGAGGGTCAGAGGCCTGCCTGTCACCACAGCCTGCTCCTGACCATCATTCACATGGCCTCATGTCAACTAAAAGCAAACGGGACATATAATAAATGCTTACTTACTGATGCCCCACCTTAACTGCCAGTTAAGGTACAAGAATGCTCCCTAAATTCAAAGTCCCATACAGAAAGAAAATGCTCTTGCAAGGAAAGAACATAAATACCAGCTTATGTGTTCTTTCACATTATAACTGTTGCTAAACTAGTAAAATTGTTGAAAATGGAATGCTATTTACATTACATGAGTTAAGTTTTTCCATTAAAAAGTACAATATTGGATGATTGTGCATTTTGTTTGTATGGAAGGGGAGGGGGAGCCTTTACCCCTCTGAAATTGCAAATGTCGGTACAAAGTGTTGCATATTTATTAGCCCATCTGCCACTACAGCATTAAGGGGGGGGGGGGAATCTTACTATGAGCAATTTATTCACAGTTACAGTTTTACCACCTGATGTGCAAAATAACAACACTCAGTAAGCATTTATTATTGTGCTGAGTAATTTCAATTTTCAGTTTAATTCATAACATTCTTTAAAGACCACAGAAGTGAACATTTGCTCAGCACTGGGTTTTATGTCTCCATTTTGGTTGAATAGAATAATCACTAGTTTGGGGCAATGAAGATTAAGTTGCTCGCCAGTACACTTTTCAGGGAGTGCAACTGTTTGAGGTGTTAGAAACCTGATTAGGCAGTCCCGAAGGACCAGAGCATCTGTGCATTACCAAAATTGACAAGGTAAAGATTTGAAAGGTGAATTTGAATCAGGCCACCCAGGTATTTCCAGGGCAGACGGCTCTGCTGGGAGACAGCTGCTATATTTTGCTCACACTGAATCCAGTTGCGGTACAAGCTGAGACTGTTTATCTCTCTTGGCAAAACACCAGCAATGTGTATCAGCTGGGGGATCTTTCAAAAACAACTGATCCCAAAATAACAATTAAATAAGGACTCAGGCAGATAATCACAGCCAGTGTGTGACTTTCACACCTGGAAAACGGTAAAAAAAAAAAAAAAAAAAAAAAAAAAAAAAGAACTCTGAGGGAGTAACCCGTCCACTCAATTCCCTCTCCTCCCTGAAAGAGAAGAGGCAAGCCCTTGCATTGAAGATGGCACGTCCCAGGTCTTCCACCCCATCACCCGCAGAAGAAGGGCCTAGAAGCAGAACAGGTGATTGTAGAGCAGGTGATGGTAGCTGCCACCTGCTATCCTTGGCAAAACTGCCCATCCTGTCTCCTTAACACAAGTTCTAGTTACCTGCTGCTACATATCAAACCACCCAAGCCTACATGGTGTAAAACCACCACCATGATGGCATGCTCATGGATTGAGGGTCAGAAATTCAGAGAGGGATCAGCTGGATTGTTTACCTCAGCTTCACGATGTCTAGGGCCTCAGCTGGAAGGGCCAAAATGGGCAGAGGTGACTAGACATCTGGCAACTGGAATCATCTGGAAGCTTCATGCAGAGGTCTGGTGCCTGGACTGGGGTGACATGAAGGCTGAGCTTTAACTGGACTATTGACTGGAGTGTCTGTGTGTGGCCTTTCCACATGGCTTGGGCCTTCCCAAGAGGGAAGGAGCAAATGTTCCACGAGAGCAAATGTTCCACAAGAGCAAGCCTCAAAGTCTTATGTGGTGTAGCCCTACCCCCACCTCCAGACTCATCTGGACCACTGACCCCCACATTGGCCTGTTTTAGGTTTCTCTTGCTTGTCCCTGGATTCCTCTGCCTCAGGGCCTTTGCTTTTGCTTTCTCTCTCCCCTCTTCAGGTTGTTAATGCCCACACATCCTTGAGGTCTCAGCTTAAACATTGCTTCTTTGTGAAAAACTTTCCTGAGCTCCCTGACTAGGTCGAACTTCCAAAATAGACACTCATAGCACTAAATACCTTATTGTGGTTGTAATTTTTTTTTTATATTTAACATCCATCTTCTCGTCTCGGCTGTAAACTCCATAAAGTCAGCAACTCTGTTTTTGATGACCGTTGTAACCCTGTCCCCAACCCACATACCCACAATGACAAAATCCCTGGCCCAGAGCAGGTATTGAATAAAGATCTGCTTTATAAAGAAGCAGCTGCACTTCTGCTCTCCTATCTAGAGTGGGAGACAGATGGTAAACAGAGAAACCTATGGGATACATGTGTTGAGGAAGAAGAGTTCCAGAAGACACAACTAGGAGACCTAACCCAGTTTTGGAGTCGAGGAAACCTTTCTTGAAGACATGAGATGCCCACCAAGCTTTCCTTCCCACTGCATGCCCCCTGAGTCCCCATCCCAGCCAAGCATGTACCCGTCCACATTTCAATTTCTTTCTTCCTTTTTAGGAGCAAATAATTACTCCTTTGTAAGTTACAGTTACGGTGTGCTGCCGGATAAATCGGTATAAGCCAAGGAAAAAGAAGTATAAATATATTTCTCAGTGCGAACGGGCTGTTTAATAATTCCGGGTGTACTAATTAAGTTGCATGTAATACAGAGAGCACTTTGACACTATTAAACTTAATGACCCTCTGCTTAAAGAGGAAAGACACATTTACAGTGAAATTATAGTCGGAGCTCTAATGCCTTAGCTAGAGGAATGCCTTCAAGGAGATTGCTCCCAAACGTCTCAAAGCACTAGCTTTGAAATAACAATAATGTGCCAGGTGGCAGTGTTCTGCTTTAAGGAATTTCGTTGTTTGCAGGGATATTTCTTCTACCTGTCCACACAGCAGAGCTAAAAGTCAGAACTATTAATTAATAAGGTCTGGAGTTACCTTACTGATCCTTGGAGCCCAGAACATATTCGGTGGCCAAGGAAGACTTCAAATTCAGCATTTTATATCAAGAGCTCCTATGAAGGCCATCAACTTCCACTCATGATCTCAACTAATCTTCATGACAACCTGGAAGATATTATAGCCATTTGATAGATGAGGAAACCGAGTCTGAGCAAGCTTTAGGCGATTTTATTCATTCTTCTGTTCATTGCAACAAATAGATTTCAACTGTCTACATTGTATCAGGTCCTGTTCTGAGCAGTGGGGGTCAACAGAAAACAAGGCAGTAAACGCCCCTGTCCTCATAACGCTGACATTCCAGCGGGGGATCTGCATAAACACATGCAGAACCGCACAGGCTGGAATGTGCCAGAAGAAAATAAAGCAGGGAGTCTGTCGCAAGGGAACTGGCAGGGAAGGAGGACTTGCTTGAGAGTGTTTCAGGATTCTTTACCACAACACCCGGGATTCGTTGTCTCACTGCTTCGAAGAATAAAGAGGTGGACACAAAATGAGCATCAGGCAGAAGTTTATTAGAATATAAGGTAAGAAAGAATAGTAGGAAAGGTCTCTTTACAGAGAGGAGACGTTCGAAAGTGAATGCCCTGCCCAAGGACTACAAGCAAGGGTCCTTGTTTTATAGGGTTCTTGTCAGCCCTCTCCCACCCCTGCCCCCTAGTTCCTTCTCAGGTTCTGCCCTTATCAGCTTTATAGCTGTAGGCGCTGGGTTGTCTACTCCTGATTGGCTTGTTTCCATTGTTTGAGGGTGGTCTCTGGCCCTACTTAGGTCTTTTGTCAAATTCTTGAGGGGAAACCTGAGGGGGAGTAGGTGGGGTATGTTACATTCTTAAGAGGAACCTTGCGCCTGAGGGTGTTTGCTGTGGTCAGACACTCCCAGCATTGTTCCAAAATAGGTGTTTTTCCCCACCCCAGGACCTCAGGCCCTATTCTTTCCCCGTCTGCCTACTGAATCCTGTCTTCTCCTTTCATAAGACTGGTGTTGGCAAGAAAGCCCCTCCAAGGAGACATTTGACCAGAGGTTTGAAAGCTAAGGAGTGAGCCACTCTGGGAAGCGGTTTCTGGGTAGAAAAACCACTAGCAAAGGGCCTGGAGACAAGACTGTGCTTGGCATGTTCAAAGGCATGGAGAAGGCCAGAGCGACTTGAATGTAGTGATGGAAGGGGAGCTTCTGGGACAGTCTTTCTACTAGGACGTGGACTTCAAGAAGCCCTGTCTGGTCCCAGAGCCCACAGTCGTAACGGCTGTGGTTCACATCCTCATATCCAGAGGACACAACGTGGGGGAGCCTAAGCTGGTTCGTCGGGGAGAGAGAAGCCAAGCGCTGAGTTCCAGCTCTTCTGGGAAGACACAAGTTTCCCAGGAATGCAATGGAGGAAAGAGAACTGGATGATACGCATTCTTTATCGCGCCCCCAGCCAGGTGAGATTCCACTTTATCAGATAGAGCTCTTTCACAGAGGGTAGCCTGAAGGATCAGAGGGAATATTAATGCCTGCAGGGTGAACTGTTGGCTAACAAGAGTCATTTGCTCATTTAGATATATCATAAAGCATCTATTGTGTGCCAGGCAGGCCCTGCAAGCTGGCACACGAGATAGACACTGCCCCCATCCCTGCAGAGTTGACAGCCTCCTAAGACCCCGATGCACTAGAACTTGACTCACAGGGAGCCTAATTTTGTTACCCTAACTCAGGATAAAGGGGCACATGGCAAAATGAGTTTAAATCCAGCAAGGAGTCAAAATAGCAGCTTTTCCAAGACCTTCTGGAAGCTGTGGCCCTGAGGCATTTTCTTCATCTGTACACCTACAGGGCGGTGACTTCAGAGTCCACGCTAGCAATTGTCAACAGAGGAAGAGAGAAAGGGAGGACACTAACACTTTACAAGGATTTTGCATTACAATTCTGGAACAAAGCAGGAATTTAAATTAATCCTTGGTTAACCAGAGAATTAATCAAAACACTGCCCTGCCTCCTTGCTTATAGATTGATTGAATTTTTATTAGAAGCTATAGTGCCGTGTCCAGCATAACCATTAAAAAAACTCAGTTTCTAAACATTAATTCTTTGGGTAATAGGGATGCTGGACCGCAAATAGCAAAGGAATAGCAAAATTAATCCCCATCCCCACCCCCTCCCACCAATGCACACGGACACACACATCTAAACACACACACACACACATCTAAGTCCTGCTCCCGAGATCCTGGCTGTCAGTACATTCATCTTACTGAGAAAGCAAAAACTGACCTGACCTGCTAGCTTGTCTCTGCAGGTAGAAGAGACCAATATTTCTAACTAATATGATCTTTCTTCACATACCAAGCAGACCGGTGGAGGGGACAGAGGACTCCCATATTGCCAGCTTTAGGGAGAAATGAGACAGGTGCAGGCATCTGAGAAGTGGCAAGGGGAACAGATAGGGACACGGGGGTGGAGCTTTGCCCTTGGAGCCAAGGCCCCAGGATGAGAAGGTGTCTTAGGCGGGTGATGGCAGAGGCCTTGCCTACTTCACATTCACTGCGCTGGTGGGATCAGCTCTCGTCCAGAATCATCTGCCCCAATTCACAGGCACTAGATGCAGCAGAGGGTGTACAGTGTGCACATGGCAAGGTGGAGCAGGACAGGGGTCTGGCTTCCCAAGCCTCCCACCGTTTTTAGGGACATATGGCAGACCCCTGCTATTTCCACATGCTCTGGAGTGGGACCAACTGAGGGAGGCAGGTGAACTTTGAACACACTGGATATTTAAACTGAAAACAGACCGTTGAAACCATAAGAACCTGAGATATTATTAACTGGCTCCTTTAAGCTTGGTCTCTTCCCAGCAGGAGAAGGTTAAGAGGTAGGATGGACAAGTTATAGGAAATAAAGAAGCTGTGTTTCTTCCATTCATGAATTTATAATCCCACTACATTTTCTATCATCTCCATGAGAACTCCAGATCACGGCTGTTTTGTTCAACATAGTTGATTCAGTGCCTAGCAGGACCTTCAATAAGCAGTGAATGAATGTATGAATGAATAAATGAATGAATGAGGCTGACCTTGAATCCCTCCACAGCTAATCCAAATGGGAATGATGGAAATCAGAAGATTATGAGGAGAAAACTTGTCGAGAAATCAGACAACAGGGGTGCCTGTGTGGCTCAGTCAGTTAAGCATCCAACTCTTGGTTTTGGCTCAGGTCTTGATCTCACATATTGTGGGATCAAGCCCCACATCGAGCTCCATGATGACAGCATAGAACCTGCTTGGGATTCTCTCTCCTTCTTTCTCTGCTCCTACCCTGCTCATACTGTCTCCCTTGTTCTCACTCTCTCTCTCTCAAAATAAATAAATAAACTTAAAAAAAAAAAAGAAAAGGAAAGAAACACATCTTAAAAAAAAAAAAAAGAAAGAAAGAAATTAGGGGCACCTGGGTAGCTCATTCAGTTAAGCTTCTAACTTCGGCTCAGGTCATGCATGATCTGGCGGTTTGTGAGTTCAAGCCCTGTGTCAGGCTCTGTCTGACAGCTCAGAGCCTGGAGACTGCTTTGGATTCTGTGTCTCCCTCTCTCTCTCTGCCCCTTCCCCACTTGCACGCGTGCTCTCTCTCTCTCTCTCTAAAATAAACATTAAAAATAATTTAATTAATTAGATAAATAAATAAATAAAAATTAGACAATAGTTGTAGCCAACGTTGGTTAATCTACCCAATGTCCCCTCCCCTTAGCCTTGCTAACACCACCCTCGTTTGGGCAGCAGTGTACCCAGTTAGAATACTCTCTCCCCAGATTCCCATGTAGCTGGAGGTGACCAAGTCACCAGTTCTGGCTAAGGAGGTGTCAACTGAAGAAAACCGAAAGGGGTTTCCAAGAAAATTATTGTTTTTCTGATAACAGACAGACTCAGATGGCACGTACCTTTTCCCTCTTCCTCTCCCCTCTTCTTCCTAACTGAAATGCAGAAGCAAAGCCTGGAGGTGCTACATCCATTTTGTAGCCATGAGGACCAAAGTCACATACTAAGGATATCAGAACAAGAAGCCAGAAGTCTGAACCCTTGATTCTTCCTTGAGCAGCTGCACCAGCCCTGGACTGCCACTCCCAAAACATATTCCCCGTCAGAAGAATAAATCTTTTTTTCTGAATCTACAGATCCCAAATCATAGTGAGAAACCATTTAGAGTCTCATAAACTTGCAGGGGAAAAGTTACACCTTTTTTTTATAAACCTCTAACATTTTGCATTTCTACCCCTTGTGAGTATGGGCAACAGACCAGAAGAGTATCAACAATGCCTGTGACTTTGTGAATAAAAATCACAGACATTTTCATTTAACGTTACAATTGTTGACCTTATTTTGATTTATCATTTACAGTTATCACTATTTTGAAATCCTGGTGGTTTATTAGTTATTTAATGCATAATTTAAAAGCACATATTATCACTATATCCCAAATTTGGATTTTTAAAATTATTTTGATAACTATTTTAATAATTGGCTTCCTTTGTAGTCCTACATTTGTTTTGTTTTATTTTATTTATTTATTTATTTATTCATTTATTTATTTAATGCATGTAAAAATATTCTTCCACAAGACTCCCCTGACTGCCAAAGAAGGTCATGGCTTGAAAAAAAGGTTCAGAACCTCAGTTCCATCGAGGTAAGCATTGTGGTCAGGTTTCTTTGCACGGGGCACAATAGAATTCCAAAGTAATCCTCCCATTTTTCCTAGTTGAGGCACGGGCAACTCTGAGGGATGGTAATTTCTAGAACCAAGAGTAGAGACAGTGATGAATAGAGCACAACTTCTGCAGCTCATTTCCCTTCAATCTGAATTTTTTTTCCCTAACCCGAAGAGTCCCCTGTTGAAATGCAGGTACCCTGGAGGAAACTAGAGGAAGGTACCCAGTGTCTCCACCTCCTTCACTAGTCTCCCTCCAACTGGGCTTTCTTACTACTCACAGGACATCCAGACAATGAGGTGGAAAATGCCTTCCTTCCTATCAGTGCATGATGCCCCAGGGCCAGAAAGTTTTAAATATTAATGGAGTCTTTAGCCTCTTTAGCCTACCTGTTGCTATCATCCTCAGGCAAGCCTTCCCCATTCCAGCCCACCTCCATCCTGCATGAGCCTTGCTGGTAGTTTCCTTGCTTTATGGTGGCTGACGTTATATCTTTCTGCTGGCATGATTTGCACTCTGATGGTTAACTAGCTTGGCATGCCCAACCTCTGGATGACCTGCCCTTCATCACAGCTGCCGGTTTGCCCAGAGCCATTTGTCCAGACCACAGCCTCTTGGCTTTTTGTGACATGACTCCCATGCGTTGACTGGGGAGCCAAAAAAAATAATGTCTTATCTGTGGGTTGAGCAAAGGTCACCCCTTCTCTGTGGCCACAGAACATCTGCCCTGGAGAAATGAATTGATGACCACTTCATCATTCGTTATGATGAGAGCCAATCAACTTTCTTTCCCTATTGTGTTTGTCTGTGAAAAAGACCCAGAACCCAAGAAGGCAAAGCCAGGAGGCCTCAGATACCATGAGAAACCTAGCGTTGGCAGCGGCTGGGTGGCATAGGAGTCCTATGGAGTTAAGGTCATTCACTTTCCCCAGCCTGGGATCCCATGGCTGCTGTTTTCATGCTTCTTAAAGGCACCGAGTCTCCTGAGTGTCCCTTTCAGAGGCTTCGTGAGCTTTTGTGTCATATTTTGCACCTGGAGTTAGACTGTGAGTGTACTTGTTACCTATTCCTATGTAACAAATTACCCCAAAACTTGGAAGCTTAAGAAAATAAGCATTCCTGTGATTGGGAATCCAGAAACAGCTTAGCTAAGGGCCTCTGCCTCAAGGTGTCCCATAAGGCTGCAACCAAAGTGCCAGCTGGAACTACAGTTTCAAATTCAGTCTCATCTAACAACTAGACTGAGGGAGGATCCGGATCCAAGCTCACTCACATCATTGTTGCCAGGATTTCATTCCTTGTGAATCATTGGATGAAGACCCTCAGTTCTTCATAGACTTTTCTGGCTGGCTCTTGACCACATGTATGTCTTCACAGGGCAGCTCACAGCACGGCAGCCAGTGTCCATTAGAGAGAGCAAGTGAGAGAGCCACACATAGAGAGTGAGCAAGAGTGAAGCCAGAGTTCTTTTATAACCTGATCTCCAAAGTGGCATCCCTTCACTCTTGCCACGTTCTGTGCATCAGAAGCAAGCCACTGAGACCAGGTCATACTCAAGCAGAGGGGATAACACAAGAGCATGAGTACCAAGAAGCAAGGATCATTGGGAGCCATCCAATAACTGCCTACCACAATGGGGAGTTTTGTGAAACTGTGTTCATGTTCTTTGCATGAATTGCATTTCTGAACACAGTTTCCTGCGCTTCTGTCTCCAAGTTGCAAGTATATTGTTGCCTAACACTGGGGGTTTTAGCCTAAGATCCATGGGCATTGGAGGAAGGATCTTCTGAAATTGTGGGCCAAATGTTGGGTATATGTAGATTTTGCTAGGGAGAGGATCTGTGGTTTCCCATGTGATTAGATTCCCAAGTGGGATCAAGAATCCAAAAAGATAAAAGAGCCACCACCCATAATGTTTGTGAGACATCTGTGTTTGCAATATGCTCAGACTCTATCAGAAGTTCCATGGAGGAAGTGGCCGGCCAAATACAGGTCAGAGCTGGCAGGACTGAGCTGGCCTGCTCAGAGGCTGTCTCATCCAGCAGGTAGAGAAAAGGAGCCCTAAGGAGGAGAGAAGCAGGTAAAGACAGGTCACAGGTGACCTGAGAGGTTTGGAGGCCAGAGTTTGCTCTATTTTCCCTATGCTGCTGTTACTGCTATATGATCTGACCAAGGAGTGGCGCCATGCATTTTGATGGCCATCCAACAAACGTTGGATCTTTGTCAACAAACTCAAATAAGTGTTGCCACAACACAGGGTCCTGGCAAATAAAACCCATTCTCAATTCTTTGCTTAGGCTTTCAGCACTTTTTCCTTCAACTTGTTTGAAAGCCCTCACTTTCTACTTATAACAACCATTCACACCCCACAGGATAGGAACTGAAGAGGGGCTCCTTGGAAGCTCATACTGTTTAATGTGGGGAGGTAGAATGGCTGTAAATGACAAATGGCAATTTGATGAACCCACTTTTGCAAAGACATCCTCTCTAATCAAACGCAGTGTGTGGTTGAAATGCCCCGGTCAAGAGTGTGTCCGGATTTGACTACCTTCTCTTCACATTTAAGATATGTGCCATGGCTAAGTCGCTTAACCTTCTCTGGGCCTCAGTTTCTCTGTCTGCAAAGTGAGAATAATGAGGGGGCCCGCCCCATAGGAGAGCGAGGAATATTTGATTAGGTTGTAGTCATAAAGCACTGAGCCCAGCATCTGGCCCAGAATAAGCCCTGAAAAGAGACTGGCAGTGTCCTTCACCTTTCTGGATTTCGAAAGCTGAGCAAGATTGTAGCTGGTGAGGAGTAGAGGGTGCATGGTGCTTTCACTCCAGAGTCTGAATTTTAATCCAGTGGGATACACAAGACCACTGTTGGAAAGCCTTGGAGCGCCGGGACCCTGGTTTGAGTCTCTTCTCTCTGCCAAACTGAGTTAAAGACCTTCAGCAACTGGCTGTGCTCCGAAGGCCTCGCATGCACAGGACAGGCTTGCTCAGAGGAGCGCAGAGCCACACTTTTGCTGCCACACCCAAGCTAGTCCCCAAGCACCTGCACCAGACCCTGCTAGTCAGTCGTGGCTCCTGGGAGGACACATGAACAATGCCTGCAATCTGTTCTCTCTCTCTTCAGAGAAAGCCTTGGCAGAGCAAGGAAAGTGACCCAGGCAATCCCCTCATGAACGTGCCAGTGACTGACCTGGAAAACACAGATGATGTATTTACTGGGAGAGAGTCCTCCCCCATGGAGTGCTTTCAGCGGGATGCACCTGAGGTATCTGGGGTGCTTACAGCAAACAAATCCAAAATCCCTGGATTTATGGGGTGTACCTCCCCCAGAAGACGTCAGGTAACCTTTGTGCTCACTGGAGTGTAAAATAGAAATGCTTCGCGATCAAAATAGCTTTTTCATGTAAGCATTGCCCCCACAGGCATTGCTCAGAGACTTCATTTGTTACATCTGGAGGAGGGAGCATTCTACTGTGGCAAGAGGGGGGCCTGGGGACTCCATCGGGGTTGTGACCTCTCCCAGCTTCCCCCATGCCTGGCAATAACTTGTCTCCTTAAATTGTCAGTTAAGCTGGATACTAGGAAAGATCTGGCTCGGATTCTCACAAGTCTGACTCGGCACTCCAGGCTTTGTGTTATCTCAGCACCCTGGGGCTAGTGAGAGTTTGAGGTGTAGAGACTCTGGGAGAATATGGACAGTCACCTTCTTGGGGTCAGGACCCTCAGGGTGTCTCTGTGTTGTGCACTGGAGCGTCCTGGGTGCTCCATCAACGTTCACAGAGTGAATGCAGTTTGTTTCATCCTAAAAACTGACCTTTTGGCCTCGGGCTGTTCAACAGAAGCAGTGGGTGATTACACCTCAGAGAGCAGGAGGAAGAATCGGATAAGGGGAAGAAGTCATGTGGAAAGCTGTGTATTTCCTCAAACCCATTTTGAAAACTTTAAGCCACCGCCCCGAAACTGCTGGCAATGTGACAGAGAGACCTGTGCCAAACACCCTTCTGAAGCAGTCCTGTCAGCCTAACAGATTTATTCTCAGCCACCACAGTAATAAAGGATGAATTTAAAAGGATCACACTGGTAACCGAAATGATCATAATCCACCAAGATGGACTTGGGGATTTTGTGGAAATAGCCAATGTTCGATGCACGTGAGCCCCACAGAAATAAGTATCCACAAAGCTCACCAAAGCTTCTTCTGTTGAGGAAACATACTTAGTACCATTCCTTTTCCCCAAGGCAAACTAATAATTAACGTGGGATATTAAAAAAAAGAGAGAGAGGGGCGCCTGGGTGGCTCGGTCGGTTAAGCATCTGACTTCGGCTCAGGTCATGATCTCACGTCCGTGAGTTCGAGCCCCGCGTCGGGCTCTGTGCTGACTGCTCAGAGCCTGGAGCCTGTTTCAGATTCTGTGTCTCCCTCTCTCTCTGCCCCTCCCCTGTTCATGCTCTGTCTCTCTCTGTCTCAAAAATAAATAAACATTAAAAAAAAATTTTTTTTTAAAAAGAGAGAGAGAGACAGAAATGATAAAACAGCAGGTTTTATCAGCCCCCTTTCCGGGGCTTTGCACATCTTTAACACAGAAGAAGAAAACACTGAACATGTGGCAAAGAGAGAGAGGCTCAGAAAAAAGTGAAATTTAACATTTATTGGAAAATAATTTCCCATAGCGTTATAGTAATCCATTAACCCCAGAACAAACCCGAACTTAATGGCTGTTATCATTATGCAGTGACGTCTCACATTTTCCAAGACAAACAAAACCATCTAAAAACAATGGTGTCTCCTTCGAAGCTCTTTAATGCTCATTTTTGGCAAAATAAAATCCATTACCCAAAGAAGGAAATGCTCAGTGCCAACTATAAGATTGTGCTTTGGTCCAGGGCTTGGGTGACGTCACACACCTATTTTAATAGGAGAAAGGCCCTGAAATTGAATTACTGCCTGGAGATTTTGTGCAGAAGAGGGCATTGGGAAAGGACCTTGTCAGATCATATTTTGTATGTTTTATAAGGCATCTCATAGTATACGTTTAAATCTCACAGATTTTATGCTGGGGCACCAGAGGCCCCGGGCTGTGAGCACTGAGGTGTTAGAGGACAGAGATACAGTGAAATAAAATGCCGTCTCTTCAGTCTCTGCCATAATTCTCTCCACTTATAAAGTGACACTATAAAAAAAAAAAGACTGTGTAAAAGAGACAGAGACAGAGAGGCAGAGACAGAGACAGAAACAGGGAGAGTAAACATCCCCTGTGAGATAGGGTTGAAAGGCATGCCTGTTTTATTTGTTCAGTTAATTATCTAGATCAGAATTTCTCAATTTTGACATTACTAACATTTGTTGGAGGTGGTGGTGGGCTGGCTGCCCTACCATTGGATAATATTTAGCTGCATGTTTGACCTCTACCCACTAGATATCAGTAAAGGAGCAAAAGATTTTACTTGCTGATAAAAATAACAAACAAACAAACAAAACAACTAATGAAAGAAACAGTCCCCTTTTCTACCAAACGCACATTTCTGTGTGTGAATGTTGATCTGCTGTCCTTCATCTTATGAACCAGCCAAGGACCAAGTAAACGCAATGAGGATGACAGAGCAGAAAGAAGAAAAGAACCAGGGTCTTTAAAGATGTCATTGAGCCCCTGGGAACCACCCTTCTTAGACTTATAGCTCCTTGAGAGATGAAAGTCCTTATTTTTAAGCTGGGTGACCCTATGGCTTTTGTTACTCTTAACTAATGTCACTTGGTCCACAACAAGGCAGAAAATAGAGGTCTCCAACCTAAGAAAGTGGATAGTCTAAGAGAAATCTTGTGACGATAGTGATGACAATGCCGGTGGAGACTGTGATAATGGCAATGATGCTGTTGATGATTGTGGCAGAGGCATTGGTAATGATGGTGATGGCAATGATGATGGTAACAATGGTGATGGCAATGGTAATGATGGCCATGGTGATGACAACGACAATGATGGTAAGGATGGAGATGGCAATAGTACTCACTGCCTGGAGATTTGGTGGAGTAATGGTGGAGATGGCAATAGTAATGGCGATGGTGATAGTGATGGTAATAATGGCCATGGTGATGGTGATAGTGATAGGAATGATGGTGATGGTGATGGTGATGGTGATGGTGATGGTGGCAAGGCAGGTGAAGATTATGGGAATAGCAATAGTGAGGTCAGCAGCTACCGTTTGTTGGCCTTTGTACAAGTTCTACTTTGGACCCAGTCTCTCAATTTCTTGGGTTGTTATAAAGAGGAAAATACATAGTAGATGCAAAAGTTTCTAAAAGGATTAAATCAACCATTGCATTAATAATCCTTATATATTATAATCCTTATAATATATAATATATATAAAATATATATATATATATATAATATATATAAATATATATATAAAAATATATATATATAAATATATAAATATATAAATATATATAAAATATATATAATATATAATATATATATAATATAATATTATATATTATAATCCTTATAATAATTAAATACTGAGCCCTACACTGTAGGGCTCAGACACTCCATCCCTTGTCCAGAAGGGAAATTTAAACCATGAGAACTCCTGCCCATGTATGGAAACTCACTCTAGTCCCATCCCCTGACCACAGGAAAAGCCAGAGGCACTGGCCCTTCAAGCCACTTTCAGACCAATTTAGGAGCTGCCCAGTCCTCCCCTAGACCATTTCATGATGCAATAAATATTTTCATACCATTTTGATACATCTGTGACATCATTAATCTCAACATCTCAACCAATTTTGGGTTGTGGGAGGTTGGTCCTGCCCTCTGCACAAGACCTCCACAAGGTAAACCCAGTGATATAGAGAATCTAATTATGCCCATTTTATTGATGAAGAAACAGGATCAGAGAGGTAAGTTTATTTGCCTTGCGTCACATAGCTTGTATATAGCAAAGAAAGGATTCTGTCTGACTCTGGAACCTGAAATTCTAATCACAAAGGCTGCATTTTCTCCATATCTGGGGTTTGTTTTAAAACATGTAACAGGAGAGTCACTGTGGAAGATACTTGAAAAAACAACAAGCATTTGTTCACTTGCTCATTCTTTCAGTCATTCCACAAGTAATTAATGGTGCCCCTGCTACATGCCTGCTGTGGCTAGGTTTTGGGGAAAGACATTTGGACACTCAGAGGCCCTTTGAGCCAACTAGAACCAAATGCTTTTCTAAATGAGGTTATAGGATCCTGGGGCATGGTAGAGGTCAACCAGGCCAACCCCCTGAGGAAGACGCTCAGAAAAAAATTGGCCAGAATGGGCAAATAGATTGAGAAAAAATGGCTAGGGAAGGACCATAAAAAGGTAACCACAAACCCAAGCAAGTGTGAGGCACCTTGCAAGAACAGGACACAAAACCTGGAAAGAAATTCATTTTAATGAATCATTACCTAAAATTGCTGATGAGAAAGTCACAATAATCCTCAGCATCATAGCTTGGGTTGGGAAACTGCCTCACTCTTGTAATTAATAAAATGAAGAATTAATTTATAAATCAAATATTCATATTAAAAATTCAGAGAGCAGCAATCAATATTTTTCTGCTCGTGCTACATTCATCTAATTTTCTGTAATAAATGACATTAGGAGATGATTATTGGTAAATTAACAGAATATCCAATTGAAACACTTCCCAAGAGTGTTTGCCAATTTGGAGGGCTCATTTACGGAAAATACAAGGCTTGGGTGGATCCTAAGGACTGTGAAGTAATTGACTCCTTATTGAGCACTGGAGAGCTTCAGTTTGAATGGCATGGTGACAAATCAGACAGAGCCTTTTAGAGAATTAGTGAATTCAATTAGTGAATTGTAGAAACCTGTGCCTTTTTTTTTTTTTTTTTTTACAATGTGGATCAAGTCTTGCTTGTTCCCATTCTTAGAGCCTGCGACCAGCACTGACATTTGCCAAGCCAAATTGATATTATTTCCCAGAATTTTGAACCTTAAAGCTATGAAGCAAGGAAAGGAAGAGCAAATGAAGGTGCCTTATCACAGTGGCCACAACAGCACACTGACCATGTTGCCCCTGCTGCCTGGCCCTACAGAAAGCCCTTGGTTCTCATTTCCTAGGTTGGTTTTCAAGCCACCTATCAATTCTGAGAACTCTAATGTCCTTCTAATAAATTCCTTTATGCTGGAGATGACCAGAGTCTGCTTCTTGCTGGCAACGAAGAATTTTGAGTGAGGCATAAATAACCTGAGGGAAGAGATAAATTGTGCGTTAATCAAGTTTCCTCCTCAGGTTAGGCTCTCTGAGTAAGTAAGGTAAGAGGAGCTTGCTTTTAAAAAGATGGGAGAAGGCAGCGGGAAGCCATTTAGCTTTGATAAATGTGAGGAGTGTAGTTTGGAGGGCACCTGTCTCCACCTGAAATGGGAACAGAAAGAATTATGACCAGAGAGAGAGGAGGGAGAAGAGAGCAATCCGTTTAAGCAAAGCACGTGAAATGAAGTCATTATCCAAAAAACAAACAAAGGGTAGATATGCTATTCATGCTGGTGCAATTTTTTGAGGCCCCCTACTTAAAAGAATGATTAGGATGAATAGCAAATATGCTGATCTGGTCATGAATCAACACAGTACTTCTGCCTGAGCTTATCTATCTGACAATGTGCTTGCTGACTGTGCTTCCAGGACATGCTTCTCTAGCAAGGCTCCCCCTGCAAAGGCCCTAAGGAAACTGATGGCACATAGTAGGTGTTCAATAAATATCTGTTGAAAGAATGGGGAAGTTGTGACCCCAGAATTATGCCTCTTCTTTGGAAGAGAGGTACAACCTCTAAAAATGGTCACACACTTAGCCATTCAAGAACACTTACCATCCATTTAAAGATGTTCATTCAATAATTTCTTTCTTTTATAGGTTTTTGTAACCAGCCTTCAAGATGGTCCCCAGTGATTCTTTCATGCTGGAATTCATGCCATGTGTAATCCCTCTCACACTGAATAGAGCTAAATAGAGCTCATATGTATAAATAATTGGGTATTGCAGAAATGATGGCATGTGACATCCAAGACTACATCATAAGATATTGCAGCTTCTTGTTCTGGAAGATGTAAGCCATGATGTAAGAACACTCAAGCAGCCTTATGAGAGGTCCTCATGGTGAGGAACTGAGATTTCTTGCCAACATCTAGCATGAACAGGTCAGCTATGCTAGTAAGCCATCTTGGAATCAGATTCTCCAGCCCCCCAAAAAATATAGCATCATGAGGGACCATGACCCAGAACCATTTAGGTCACTTCTAAATTTTTTATCAACAAACACTACATGAGGTAATAAATTTTATTACTGTTTTTTTAACCAATTTAAAAAAACTTACTGAAATATAGTTGACATACAATGCTATATTAATTTCAGGTATACAACATAGTGATTCAACAATTCTATACATTATTCAATTTTCACAATGATAAGTATAGTCATTTTATTGTTTTAAACTACTAAGTTTGAGGGTGATATGTTATGCAGTAAGAGGTAACTAATATACTAGATATGTTACAATCCATATGAAAGAGTGCACAGATATGTAGAGATATGGAGAGACTTCTTCAGTCTACTCAAAGTGTCTTCTCCATCTCCAAGTTTCATTCCTAATGAGTAGGCCTCTTTAGAAACTTAGGGTTTCACCACATGGCCAACCCTGTAATCATCAGAAAATTCTCCTCCTAGATCTGTTTCCTCCCCTCCATCCCACTTGCCCAAAGACCCATCTCTTCTCACATTTGGCTTCCATAATGGATTGTTAGGCATTCTCTATCCATCCAGTTCCAATGTCAGATGGGGAATAGGACCTCCAACCCTAAGAGTGGAGAAAAGAGAGGAAGAATTTTCTCCAAAGTCTCTACTCAAAGTGGAAAATCAAAAAATAAAACTCAGACCCTTCACACAATGAGGATTGACCCTCTTTCTTTCCAACACATCTCCTATAAGTTATGATACTCACCACATGGCAAAAGGCTTGAGAGAATCCAGTGCCTGAAGCCAAACGCCTGGCTCCATGGTGAAAATGATGCCATGTTCCTTGCTTTTCTTTTCTCTGACAAATGCTTTAGCTCACTATTTCTCAAGTACATGGATCCCTAGGCTCTTGGGATTCCCAGAGGAGAAAAAAATATATATGTCCTATGGACAAAAAGTTAAAGAATCACTGTGTTCTGTAGCCCCCTCATGGAGATCCATAACATATGCTCATGTCCTACAAAGCAGCCTTTCATTAAGGAAACTTAGCCCAGGAATTCCCAAATGTGCCTGGACACAGAATGTTTATTCTTGCCTAACGTGAAATGCTGCTGAATTAGTGTTCAACAGAACCTTCTGGGAAAAATACTGTTTCAGCCAAAATATTGATTTATTCTCTTTTTCTGTTCAGATTTTATGGTAAAGGCAAATAATGAAGCATTGGATGCGATCATCACTGCCAGGTAGTGACCTGCCAGGTAGGCACCTCAGACATGGAGTGAGAAGACTCAAGGTGTTCTGTTTAGTTTTATTTATTTGCTTACTTTAAAAAAAAAAAACCTTTAATATCCACAAGAAATTGTAAAAACAGTACAGAGCTCCCATGTATACTTAACATAATTTGATGATAACATCTAACATAGCCACATCATCAAAAAAAAACTGACATTGGTGCACTATTAATTAAACCATTACTTGGATTCCATCTGTTTTTACATACACTTTTTTTTGGTATATAGACTTAAGACATTTTATCACATGGATAGTTTTGCACAACCACCACCACAATCAGGATTCAGAACTGTTTTGTCACCATCAAGAAACCCTTTCAGGCTCTCCTTTTATAATCACACCCTCTACCACTCCCAGCCCATTGGCAACCATCACTAAAATTTTGTCATATAAATTATGGCAGAAGTGTGACAAAAGAGTTTATGGCAAAACTATGACAAAAGAGTGTTATATAAATGTAAACATACATAACTCCTGTGGTTGGCTTTTTTTCACTCAGCATAATATCCTTGAGATCCATCCAACTTGTTGCCTGTATCAACACTTCATTTCTTTTTATTGCTAAATACATTCTGTTGTACAGATTTAACACCATTTTGTAACCATTTACCTGCTAAAGGGTATTTGGGTGACTTCCAGTTATCAGATATTACAAGTACATTGCTATGAACGTTTGTGTATAGGCTTTTGTGTAAATATATGTTTTCATTTTCCTGGGATAAATACACAGCAAGGCAATTGCTGGGTTGCATGGTGAATATATACTTACTTTTATAAGAAACAGCCAAATTGTTTTCCAGCATGACTATACCATTTTTCATTCCCACAAGGAATGTGTTAGTGATCCACTTTCTCTGCATCCTTGTCAGCACTTAGTATTGTCAGTATTGTTTTATTTTAGCCATTCTAACAGGTGTGTTGTAATATCTTGTTATAGTTTTAATTTGCATTTGACTAATGGCAAGAGATGCTGAACATATATTCATGTGCCTATTTGACATTTGTACCCCCATTTGGTGAGATGTTTGTTCAAGTCTTTTGTAGATATATAATGGGATTATTTGTTTCCTTACTTTTGAGTTTAGAGATTTCTCTATACATCTAAGATATAAGTCCTTTGTCAGATATGTGACTTGCAAATATTTCTTCCTATTCCTTGTCTTTACATCTCTTTACCAGGGACTTTCACGAAGCAAAGCTTTAGTTTTGATGAAGTCCAATTTTTCAAATTCTTTTTTTTTTTATGGATTTTGCTTTTGGTGTCATGTCTGAGATCTTTTTACCTTAGCCTAGGTCACAAAGATGTTCTTTTAAAAGTTTTATAGTTTTACACTTTACATTTAGATCCAGGATCCATTTTGAATTAATTTTTGTATAAGGCATGAGATTTAGGTCAAGATTTATTGATTGATTGATTGATTGATTGATTTAGCCTAATTTTACCAACACCATTTATAAAAAAGACTATCCTGCCATTTTGTACCTTTGTCAAACATGAGTTGGCCATACTTGTGTGAACTTATTTTTAGAATCTATTATGTTCAATTAATCTATGTGTCCCTCCTTTGATACCACGGTGTTTGAAGATGTATAGTATAGTAAATTTTAACATGGACAGAGCCCATTTTTTAAAAATGTTTATTTATTTATTTTTACAGAGAGAGCATGATTGAGGGAGGGGAAGAGACAGAGACGGAGAGAGAGAATCCCAAGCAGGCTCCATGATGTCAGTGCAGAGCAGAACACCGGGCTCAAACCCATGAACTATGAGATCATGACCTGAGCCAAAATCTAGAGTCAGATGCTTAGCCAACTGAGTCACCCAGGCACCCCAAACCCATTTCTAATCCAAACTCCTTCTCTTACTATGATGATAGAATAATACCTTTCCAAAGATGTCCACATCCTGCTCCTCACAAGCTGTGAGCATATTACTTTGTATGGCAACTGGGATGTTGAAAATGTGATTAAGGTGAAGAACTTGGAGGTTGGCGATTATCTCTGATTATCTGGGTGGGCCCAAACCTAGTCATGTGAATCCTTAAAAGCAGAGAACCTTTCCCAGCAGTGGTCAGAGAAAGAAAAACATGAGGACCGGGAAAGGGATCAGCCAGATGCCACATTTCTGGCTTTGGAGATGAAGGAAGAAGACCATGAACCAAGGAATGCAGGTGATCTTCAGATGCTGGGAAAAGCAAGGAAACAGATTCTCCCCTAGAGCCTCCAGAAAGAACTGCAGTCCTGCCAACCTTCACTTTAGGCCTGTGTTCTACCTCTGACCTACATAACTGTAAGATCATAAATTTGTGTTGTTTTAAGCCATCAAGTCTGTGGTAATTTTTTATAGCAGCAATTGGGAAATTAATACACTTACTAAATGTGGGACCTCAGCCATGTCACAGAATGTCTTTTTCTGTTTCGTCACTGGCAAATGGAGATAACGATGTTCCAAATTTAGCACTGATGTGAGAATTAGAAACGTAATGTCTAAAGTGCCCAAGCACACTGTAGGCACTTATATATGACATGTTTCTTCCTCTATTTCAGGGAAAAGAAGGAGGAAGGAAGGAAGGAAGGAAGGAAGGAAGGAAGGAAGGAAAGAACCATACAAGAGAAGACATGGTTCTAAGAAAAAGAGCTAAATTAAAATGGACAGGGGTGTTTGAGCTTAAGCGTCCATTTACATTTTCTGAACATCAGTCTCCTCATCCATCAAATGAGGATAATAATACCATGAAAACTCTGGTCACTGGCCCACCTCGCCCAGTCCACTCCATTAAGTCATACCCTCGGGTGCACAGCGATGACTGCCCATGGCTTTCGGAACATTCTCTACGGCTCTCAGGGTGCTCTCTGACCTCTCCAGCCAATTCCCCACTTGAACTGATGTTCTGATTAACCTCCCACTGCAGATCTCCATTATGCTGGATGAGAGGACTCATACTCTAGCATGGCCAACCTGGGGCAGTATAAAACCCCATTGGATGGTCATTAATTAAATGAACTGTCCTGAGTCACTAGGGACAGGTATTCCAGCTGTCATGGCACTTATAACTCCTCCCTGCCCTGGTGATTCTGGGCAGGTGGACGACAGCACTGGAGCCTCTGGGGCCTCACCTGACCATGGCAGCTAACACGCCCTAAGTGGGGTTTCTTTTCATAACAGATGAGGGGCAGGTATTCTTCATGGAGACAGGAAGTACTTATCCTAACTTCCCTTCCTCTCGGCCCTTTCATCTTCCTCTTTCCCATTGGCTGTGACCTTGGCCTTGCCAAAGGTCAAACAGTAGAATCCTTTTATTTAAGTGAGCACATGCCAATCATGCTTTGAAAGAAATGATGCCCATCTCTCATCACCAAAAGGTCACATCTAACACGTGCATCAGCCCACAGGCACATGCACACATCCGAATGTGGCTGAGCACTGTGCTTGTTAAAATTCTCAACTTGGCCCATTTCTGTTTCAAGCATGCATGTGTGGAATAAACACCCAGATGAGGGGACACAGTTTGGGTGGGTTTACAGTGGTATTTTTCTGGAGGGCAGGGTCATGTAGTTTTTAAAATCTCCTTTAGGCATTTAAACTCCAATTTATGTCTTGTTTTATGAAGGAGAAAAAAAGAGATGAAAATACTTTTCTTTAAAAATAGTTCTGGATGAAGGGAAATATTTTCCAGAAGCCCATTTGTACAGTGTAAAACATACTGGGCATGTGAAAAGCCACGTGGATTAAGCTGTGTTTTGGACAAGATAGAAGCCTGATTTGGGGGCCTCACCGCATGTAGGTCTGAATGAGGGCTCAACCAGCACTTTCCCACCCAGTGGCAAACATGCCTGGAAGTTTCCCCATACTGCTTTCAGCCAGAACACCTGGCCTTTAAAGCCTCCCATCCCCTCAGAAGAGTCCAGCCTGTAAAAAAAAAAAAAAAAAAAAAAAAAAAAAAAAAAAGCTGCAAGAAAACCTACCCTTGCTCAAACATCATTGGTTTCTTCCTGTCTCAATCTGCTTCAGTTCTGGGAGCAAAAGTGCAAGTTGGCAGCCAGGACAGAATGCTAAGCCCTTGTGAAAACCTGAATGGCCCCTAGTTACGCTATAGGTGGGCTGTGTGTGAAGAAGAGAATAAACCCAGCAAAAAAACATGTGTTTGATATAAGGAAATTATGACAAAGCTGTATTTAATAATGATAACTTCCTGCTACCTGAAACCATCCAGGTCTGTGAACAAGCATCCTCTCAAACATTTGCTCTTAGTGTTTACACTTTGTAGGTGTGGGCAGAGATAGAGGGAGCAGAACAGGAAGCAAGAGAACTCACTCCCAATCATGGTGTAAGGAATGGGGTCCCCGTAAGCACTGGCTGGCCTTGGTCAGCTGGCAGGAGGTGAGGATAAACTAAACCACTGGCCAGGGCCTGGAAAGGCAAAGTCTATGCATCACCTGACATTGTATTTCATCTCACTGGGGAGCGTGAAAAGATAACCCCTCAAAGTGCTGGCGAGTGTTGACCTCATCTCTTGAGCAGTTTCAAGCATCCCTGGTGCCTGCCTGTCTCCAAGGAGGGATGTCAGGTAGCCTCATAGGGAGGAAAGAACCCTGAACTAGGAGTGTCTGACTTTGGGCAAGTTCTTTGACTTCACTTTCACCTGTAAAATAGAAACAATGATCCTGGGAAGTTCCTACATAGTGAACCTCAACCACGCACCAGGCAGCAGGCTAAATACAGTTACACTAAATACACCTAAAAGCTGGTGAGGACGTTAAACAACTTGCTCTGGATCCCACCGCTAGCCAATAGTCAATCTGGGATTTGGTCTCAGGTCTCTCGGACCCCAAAATTTATATTTCTAACCACCAGGCCATGCCACCTCCCACCTCACAGGGGTCAGGTTGAGTAATACAAAGTGAAATTGCTGTGCTACCCATAAAGTGACAATCAGATACCAGGAATGGTTATTGTTAATTCTGATTATTAATCACCAACAGAATTACAGAGGCTAAGATCATTGCTTCTAGCAAATGACAGTCCAAAGAAGACCAGTGTTGGATACACATGTTTGTGACATAAACCAAAATATTGACAGATGAGTGGAAACTTCAGGGAAATGGAAAAATACTAATGTTGAGCAAAAAGAGACAGTTGGCACACCCATTCATTCAGGTTCCATCTGCCCATCTGCTGAGATCTCTGCACTCTTGCTGCTCCCTGAAAGGTTAAGACTCACAAGTGAGTGTTGGCCAATTGTATACACATAATTTGTCTAACAGGGACAAAACCTCAGTCAATATTTTCTCTGAACAACATTTCTCATCAAGGTCCGGGGTTCTAGTTAAACTAAAAGCTATCATCCTTCAACAGAGACTCTAAATAGGACTCAAGGTAATGAGTTTACTCAGCTCTTTATGGATGTAGGTCAAGGTTGGCCCAGGCAGTGGATTTCAAGCATTGTGTGTCGGTGGCCAAGTGTGCACAGAGAAGCAGCCAAGAGGGAAGATAGGGCTGGGACAAAGACCAGAAATGGAGCCAGAGCAATGGGTCATCCACAGGGGGTTCTTTGTCCTGGGAAAAGTTATCCTCTGAATCGGAGACAGAGATCATCCCAAAGGCAACTGGGCTTTGGTGTCAGAACCTCTGCAAAGCCCAGGCTTTTCCTAAGAGAGGGAAGAGGGGACACCAATCCTTTCTCCCAGAAATTCTGTTCCCTGCCTCAAGTGCTAGAAATGTACTGCCCAGCCCCCTTGAGGGAATTTTGGAGAATTTCAGCAAAATGGGATTCTAAAATTTTAGAATCTTGGAATCATAGCTTCTTAGAATTAATGAATTCCAAAAATTCCTCCAGGGCAGGGATCATTTCTTATTATATTTGCTTCCCCAGCACCTGCCTAGCACAGACTCTGGCATAGTAGAGGCAATGAAATTTTTTTGTAACCTTTGTTTATTCAGGGGCCTCCCCTGCCCATCTGCAGAGTCAGACCCAAGTCAGCATGGTCCAGCTTCTAAGAGAAAATTTTTTAAATATATTTTTTAACGTCTATTTATTTTTGAGACAGAGAGAGTCAGAGTGTGAGCAAGGTAGGGGCAGAGAGAGAGGGAGACACCAAATCCAAAGCAGACTCCAGGCTCTGAGCTGTCAGCACAGAGTCCAATGTGGGGCTCAAACTCACAAACCGGGAAAGCATGACCTGAGCTGAAGTCAGCTGCTTAACCAATTGAGTCACACAGGTGCCCCATGTAAGAGAAAATTTTTAAAGAAATCTTTTTATTTGTGTTTCTCAGGAAACCTGAGAGGGGGGCCAGTTAATCACCCCCAAGTATTCATGCCTCTTTTCCCAGAGTCTCTCAGAGCCAGCAGCCTCTCCAGGCAACATCTCCATACCTCTACCTTCCCCCGCAACCAACCAAGCCTCAAGGACCTTTTTCCTCTCTCCCTCCTTCACCCACATCCCAGCCCGTTATATCATGTTTCAGCTCAGCCTCTCCAGCTACATCCTTCTCCCTTTCTTCTCTGACAATCTCTCCCTACCTTTTCTTGACAGTATATATGACAAAATTTCTGAGAACGGGGAAAGCAAACACAGAACCCGTCCTGGATGGAAAAGGAGAAAGTGTCAAATGTAAAGAAGGCAGATCAGGGTGGTCAGAGGTGAATTTAGCAGGAAAGACAGGCAGGAAACACTCATCTCTGTCATAGTCGGATGAAACACCATCTTACGGGGTGAGAAACAAGTGAATAAATAGAAAGTCAGAGTCTGGAAGGACCCAGAGCCCATCTCATTCTCTCCCAATCCTCCACCAACATCAGGAAATTTCTTTGTATTATCCAGAGTTTATCCACCTTCCATGGAACACCCTGGGAATCGTCGACACCCAGAGAGTAGTGGAACATAGCAGAGACACATTCTCTCATGGGCCCTAAAATTATGAAGTAATCATAAGGCTCCATCCGGAGTGGGAAGCCTCAGGCAAAGTTAAACCCACAACCTGCTCCAAAGGGACCCGGACCTGCCATAGCTACCTCTCCCCTACAGAAAATTCCTGAAGAAATGGCCAAGGAAGACCAAGGAGCAAGTAAGGAAAAGGAAGGAATAGTAAGGGAAGGAAGTGACAATGTTGCCTCAGCCTGAGCCCAAAGCCTTGGCCATTGGAAGCACAGGTTCAGTTCTACAGCCTGTTTGGGCAACAGATCATCCAGGGCTCCTGACGGAGTCCTGAGACCACAGCCTTTAGTTCCTCTACCAGCTTGCCACCACCATGAAAGGCAAAGGTACGGGGCGCCTGGGTGGCTCAGTCTGTTGAGCGTCCGACTTCGCTCAGGTCACAATCTCACGGTCCGTGAGTTCGAGCCCCGCATCAGGCTCTGTGCCGACAGCTCAGAGCCTGGAGCCTGCTTCAGATTCTGTGTCTCCCTCTCTCTCTGGCCCTCCCCCCATTCATGCTCTGTCTCTCTCTGTCTCAAAAATAAATAAATGTTAAAAAAAAAAAAAGAAAGTCAAAGGTACTTGTGAATGCTCATTCTCTTTGTTTCCCTTCTTCCCCAAGAGCTCGTCTGTGCAGCCGGCTGGGAAGTGGGCTTCATTTGAGATATGTAGGTGTCCCCATTAGACTTGCAGCTGGAGGCCATTTTTAATTTTTTTGTTTATTTTATTTATTTTGAGAGAGACAGAGAGAGAGAGAGCATGAGTGGGGAAGGAGCCAAGAGAGAGGGAAAGAGAGAGAATCCCAAGCACTCCCGCACTGTCAATGCAGAGCCCGACATGGAGCTGGAACTCACAAACTATGAGATGATGACCTGAGCTGAAATCAAGAGTTGGACACTTAACCAACTGAGCCACCCAGGCTCGTCTGAAGGCCATCTTTTTTTTTTTTTTAATTTTTTTTTTCAACGTTTTTATTTATTTTTGGGACAGAGAGAGACAGAGCATGAACGGGGGAGGGGGAGACACAGAATCGGAAACAGGCTCCAGGCTCTGAGCCATCAGCCCAGAGCCCGACGCGGGGCTCGAACTCACAGACAGCGAGATCGTGACCTGGCTGAAGTCGGACGCTCAACCGACTGCACCACCCAGGTGCCCCTGAAGGCCATCTTTTTAATAAGTGCACCAACACCACTAGATCCCCGAGGAGAGAATCTGGCATCATCTCCCAGTTCTGTCAGCACCTTCTCACTGCTCATGGGCAAAGACTGGTTTTCTATGCTCACAAACGCATGAGAAGAGGCCACAGATTTTTTTAAAAGCCTCTCCAACAACCCTAGGGGCTGTATCCATCCGGCTTTCAGAGGCAGCTCCTGCCATATGTTGGGGAGGGGACGGAATGGTACATTTAAGCGTTTCGGTAACTGTAAGTGTGCTCTTCCTTTATCGTGCTATTGGGCAGCCATCCAGTACAGTAGCACCAGCTGCTGTCTCAGAGAGTCTGCTGGGCTACCCGGAATGGGAGCGGCGAGACATAAAGTGATTGCATACTAGGTGTGGGTGGGGGTTATTCAAAAGGGAACAGTGGGAACGCTGGTCAAATGATGGCTTTGGGAAGGGCAAACGCCGTAAAAAAAAAAAAAAAAAAAAAAAAAAAAAAAAAAAAAAAAGAACGTTTCTCTTTGGGGCAAAGGTTAGAGGACTCTAATACAGTTTTTGATGCAAGAGGGAGACCTGAGGTCTTACACTAAGTGTAGTAAGATGCCGAGCCCAGATGACCTCGGCTGCTCACTAGCAAATAAGATAATTTGAGTACCTGCTGTGTGGTGTTCCCGGTGCTCTGTGCCGTGGACCATAGGCCATGAAGAGATGAATCAGGCACATATGAGAGGCTGTTTAGTGGAGTCTCCCATAAGATAGAACCCAGTTAAGCATGCTCCTCCATTCACTGGCTGTGTGTCTTTTTGTACATTACCAAACCTCTCTGTGCCTCAATTTTCTTATCTTAAAAATAATGCCTGTCTCATAGTTTGCGGGGATTCAGGACATTGTATAGAACATAGCACATTGTCAGTGCTTAAAAATTAGGTGTGACTAATTTTAGTAGATTAATTTTGTGTAAAGTCCAAGGTGGACTCTGGTTAGTGCTACTCAGTGAGGAATACAAAAGGAAGAGAGTCGCTTGTGAGAGAAGCAGGGAGTCCTCTTGGATGAGGAGACACCTTAACTGCAAAATTTACAACACCTGCTCCACTAGAGGGTCCTGAGAAGAAGATACCCTCTCAAATTTTCACACTCATTTTAATCCAGAGGATTGGAAGGTTGAGAGAAATGTCCGCTGGTAAAAATTTACCTGTGGTGGAGGTCATTTTAGAAGGCAAAAATAATAGTTAATAATGATTTATTATTAACTCTCATGTGTCATGGAATCTAAGCCACACCAGTATTTCATGTACCACCAAGAAAGAGCAAAAGCCAAGAACTGAACAATGACGCAGTGTCTTCCTAACAACCACTGTTAAGATGCATCCAATTTCAGATAGGTTTTAAAAGGCAATAAAAAGATATGCATCTGAGAATCCGTGAAGTATGGCATTTGCCATACTGTGTACTTATGATGATGCCTTTTAAAAGCAATATTTTATTGAATCCTCACCAAAATAGGTATAATGAAATCCGTTTGACAGATGAGGACACTGAGGCACAGAGCAATGGAGTAATTTGTCTAGGGTCCCATAACCAGTAAATACTAGGGCTGATAATCAGATTTGGAGCTGCCCATCAGAAAGCCCGAGGGCTTATGCACCATACTGTACACGAAAGACCTAAAACCCAGAGCAGCTGGGTGAGAGGCATAGAGAGAAGTGCATGGACCAGGTCAGAACCTAGAGAGCCCTGGCTGCTGGGGTAAGGACCGGTCAATCACTCCAGGATCAGGCACTGACCCTTGCTGTATGGCAGGCACCGCGTTGAGCACCGGGAAGAAGGTGGCCTCGAGTAAGAAACAGACCAGGTACCTGCAATGCAGAGCTCACAGCCGACCGAGCAAGGGATCGGCATCCGACTGGACCATTCAGGGGAACAGGTGCCAGGGTAATGGTGTGTATAGGGCAAACATAGGAGGAAACTTTGACCCAGTGCTGGGTGGTCAGGGAGGGCCTCCCAGAGAAAGTGACACGATGACCTGAAGAACAGGTCAGAAAAGGAGAAGGGTTTGGCACCAAGCATCCATGTGTTCCTCTACATTACTCAGCCTCCCTTGCAATTAGCTTGGAGCTGTGACCAATTCTGGTCAATAAAGGGTGAGCGAAGGTGACCTGTGACACTTCTAGGCTGAGTCAGTTAAAAGACGGGTGCCTCGGAGGACACCTGGGTGTTTCAGTCTGTTGAGTGTCCAACTCTTGATTTCAGTTCAGGTCATGATTTCACACTTCGTAGGTTTGAGCCCCAGGTTGGTCTCTGTGCTAACAGAATAGAGCCTGCTTGGAATTCTCTCTCTCTCCCTCTCTCTCTGCCCCTCCTCCACTCTCTCAAAATAAATAAGTAAAAAACAAAACAAAGATAAGCACCTCCTCCAACTTCTTTTCTTTGGGGATGACCTGGGAGCCACCCTCCAGAGGGAAAAGGACCACCCAACCCACACTGCACCTCACAGGAGTGAGACATCAACTTCAGTGTGTTAAGTGACTGACATTTAGGGGTTAATTTATTATCACCTCGTATCCTAACTGATCCAATAGGAGACGGTGTTCCATGCAGGGCCAACAGAATGTGCAAAGGCAAGAACGAGGGAACTTGGAGGAACTGAATACTTCCTCCGGCTGCAGCAAGAGCATGGGAGCCAGTGGCATGAGCTGAAGCTGGAGAGGTGGGACTGCCTCCCAGGGCCCTGCAGGCCATGTAGGAAGTCTGGGCTGCTGGGGTCCTGAGAATGGATTAGAAGTGGGGATAGACCCGGTGACAGATTGGAGACTTCAAGTTCTGAGAATGGCAATGAGCCTGACAACGAAGACACAGACATGAGATGGAACTAGAATGTATTATGCTAAGTGAAGTAAGTCAGTCAGAGAAAGACAAATAGCATATGATTTCACTCATAGGGGAAGGGAAGAAAAAATAAGATAAAAACCAGAGGGAGGCAAACCATAAGAGACTCTTAAACACAGAGAACAAATTGAGGGTTGCCGGAGGGGACATGGGCTGGGGGAATGGGCTAGATGGGTGACGGGCATCGAGGGATGAGCACTGGGTATTATATGTGAAGGATGAATTACTAAATTTTACTCCTGAAACCGATATTAAACTCTAGGTTAACTAATTTGAATTTAAATAAATAAAAGAAAAGAAATAGACACAAGAAATACCACAACGTGGAATCCATGTCGGGGACAAGAGAGAGAGAGAGAGCTGGGTCAAAGTTGCCTCCAAGATCTTGAGCTTTACACACCAGGATGATGGTGGGGTGCTCAACAGAAGGGGGAAATCTGAAGAGAAACTGATTTGTGGAGGATGCTGATGGGTCTGACCTGGAACATGTTGAGGCTGAGGTTAAAGGATCACCGTGCGTCCAAGGGAATTCAAGGAGCAGAGCTCAGCAGATTCAGGAGCTGACCTCGGCCTACTCCTAGGCTGCAATTCCTTCCTGCTTCTCTCCATTCACAACAGGTTCAACTAGACAGACTCTCTACATTAGGGCTTCTTATGACAGCCTGGGTTTTCCTAAATGCTCTGTAAAGACCAACTAATTGCGCTAATTTATCTATCAGCTTTTACTGGAACGAGCGTCTAAGACATAATTAGACAATTGTCGTTAAACCTATGGAACAGCTCCCTGAGAGCAGTCAGCAATGAGATGGTGTGTTTTTCCTTTGTGACTGCCACGTCAGGTGGCTGTGAGAAAATATACAGAAACAGGTACAGAGGTGACAGAGAAGGGAAGGAGCTCTTGCAGGCCTCAAAGCCACCACCTCGTGAAATGCTCCCTAGAGAAGGATGTGCTGTGACCTAGTAGTGGCTTGTGAGTTCTGGAGCAGGCTCCTACCAGCTCTAAAATCAAATATGCAGGATTCTTGCAAGCTGGTTGCTAGCTCCAAGCTGGCCATGGTGAGAGTATGTACAGCATAGAAATCAGCAAATGCTACAAATCAGGGCTTCTCATGGAAGGAGCAGGGAACCTGTTAACCAGCACACCACCGGTTTATAGCAAAGGAAGGTTGCAGGAATGTGGGGTTTGGAAAGCCATCTCAGTATCTGGCTCCACTCAGTTCTCATGGGAATATCCAAGAGCCATTCATGATAGATGCCTTCCTCTTGTTCTCCAGTTCCAATCCGCCAAATGCTCTCAATCCTGTCTCCCAAATACACCTTCATTATCTGACACCTCCTCCCTCACCTAGCACTCCTTTCCTTCTTAATCACTGTGCTCAGAACTTTGCCAGTCTGGAACTTTGCATACTCCGATCCCTCCTAGAATGTTCTTCCCCCCATTAAGAGTGACTGGGGATGACTTTAGTCAGTTAAACATCTGACTCTTGATTTCAGCTCAGGTCATGATCTCATAGTCGTGAGCTTGAGCCCCACGTCAGGCTCCACAATGAACGTGGAGCCTGTTTAAGATTCTCTCTCTCCCTCTGCCCCTCCCTGCTCATGTTCTCTCTCCCTCTCTCTAAGAAAAAAAATTCAAAAAAAAAAAAAACCATGTAAAATGACTAGGGTCTTCTCATCTTCAGCTCTCATCTTTAAAGTCACTTCTCTTAAAGACCTCCCCAGAACATTTCATCTAAAACAGCACTCCCTATATTATTTTTCTTTTTTTTCACGTTGTCTCCTTCAAAGCACTTTTCACACTTTATCTTGTTATATAATTCTTCTCTTGACTTTCTACCAGACTGGAAACTCCTTGAGGAGTTGACTTTCTACTGGACTGGAAACTCCTTGTTTTCTGCCCTGTTACTATTGCCTCCCATGGAGCCTGGCATAGAATTGGGGACCAATAAGTATTTACTGTAGAAACATTGGATAAAGTGGCAACCCTCCCCCCCAAATTTTGTAGTAATTGTGAGTGATACCAACTCCGCCTTTTTAAGGTCTTGTCCTCCTTAATGTTGGAGGATGTTGCTATTAAAAATTCATGGGGCGCCTGGGTGGCGCAGTCGGTTAAGCGTCCGACTTCAGCCAGGTCACGATCTCGCGGTCCGTGAGTTCGAGCCCCGCGTCAGGCTCTGGGCTGATGGCTCAGAGCCTGGAGCCTGTTTCCAATTCTGTGTCTCCCTCTCTCTCTCTGCCCCTCCCCCGTTCATGCTCTGTCTCTCTCTCTCCCCCAAAAAATAAATAAATAAATAAATAAATAAATAAATAAATAAACGTTGAAAAAAAATTTTTTTTTAATTCAAACCAGGGCACCTGGGTGGCTTAGTTGGTTAGGTGACCGACTTCGGCTCAGGTCATGATCTCGCAGTTTGTGAGTTTGAGCCCAATGCAGGCTCTGTGCTGACAGCTCAGAGCCTGGAGCCTACTTCAGATTCTGTGTCTCCCCTCTCTCTACCCTTCCCCTGCTCATGCTCTGTGTCTGTCTCTCAATAATAAATAAACGTTCAAAAAAATTTTTTTAAAAATTCAAACCAATGGAACTCAAAAGAAGGATGATTTCACTGATGTCATAAGCCCTCTCCAGTGGCCCAGTGGGAGTAAGGTAATGATATTTCCTCCCCTCCTGATATTGGAGTACATATCAGTGCAGTTATGGAGCCCACCCCTCTCATTGCATTATTTCTCAATTTTCTCTCTTCATCATGACAGCCCAATCAGAGGGAAGAGTTTCGTTGCCATTGTGACCTTCATTCTTAAGCCTGAGGTGTTTGTTTTTGACGATCTCTTCTTTCCCTGAGGCCTCCTGACATCATAGTACACTCAAGACCTGTCTCAGAGGAACGGAAGTATTTGGGTTTACTAGACTTAGCACCAAGGAAACCACTTGGTTCCTCCCATGTGTCCAACATCAGACATTTATCACTAGATAAATACCACAATTACATAGATCGACCACCTCAACAAGGGAAAGGTAAAATGTTCTAAGGCAGGAAAATGCAGGGATTACTGGCTGACTCTTCTCAAGAGCTAAAGTCCTCCCTCATGGTAGGGTTGGGGACAGGGATACAAAGCAGTGTAGCAGACAGAGCCTTTGGTGACCTGCAGTGACCTCCACCTCCTGGTATTCATGTCTTGTATAACCTCTACCCTCAGTGTGGATGGAAACTATGACTTGCTTCTAGCCAAAAGAATATGGCAAAAATGAAGGGATTTTGCTGATTGAAGGTCCTAAATCAGTTTGACTTAATCAGAAGATAGCTTATCTCAGTGGGTGTAATTTAATTGAGTGAATGTCCTTAAAACAGACTTTACTCTCCTTGAGGCAAGAGATTCTCCTTGCTGGCCTGATGAAGTACTGTGGTGAAGAAGCCTGCATAACAAGGAACTGTGGGAATTCCCTAGGACCTGAGGACAGCCTCCAGTCCACAGCCAGCAAACATCTGGGGCCTTTAGTCACAAAACCTCAAGGAAATATGTGACAACGTCAGGCATACCACAACACGAATGAGCTTGGAAGTAGATTCTTTCCCAACTGAGCCTTCAGATGAGAATGCAACCCATATAACACCTTGAATACAGTCTTATAAAACACTGAGCAGAAGACCCAGTTAAAACATGCCCAGACTCCTAACACACAGAAACTTTGAGATAATAACTATTTGTTTTTTGAAGCCACTGAGTATGTGGTAATTTGTTAGCAGCAGAGACAACTAACACAGGCAGTGACATGAACTAATCCCAGGAAATAGTAACTAGAGATTCATTAATACCCACCCTCTGTATGTCCTGCTTGAGGGCCCTGTGGTGGGTCATTTCTGCTCCCAGACAAAGCATTTCAGGTGCTCCTCAGGGTGTAAAATCGGTCACAACATTCCTGATGTATGATTCTCTTTGTTGGGGAATGAGGATTCAAAGTGACGATAATATTGTTTTTCTTTCCAGGAGCTTACAGGCTAGGTGGACAGATAATGTGAGCCACTCCTTCATCAGCTCATGTTTACAGAGATCTGCCAGTGTGGCAGGCAGTGGCTAAGTGCTGTGGCCAGAGACGGATAAGGACCTGCTCAGCTTGAAGTGTCACTCAGATTATGGAGAGCTGGAGCCAGTTTGTCCTGGCTCACAAGAGCCAACTGTTCAATTTCCAGTAATCTTGTGACCCAATTGTTGAACACAGCCATTATGAAAAGTTAAATTATTTCAACTTACGAATTAAATAAATTATATTTTAAAACAGTAATACTCAAAACTCAGCAGTTCCTAATTATCTTTCTAAACTTTACTTCTATCTACTTCTATCTATGCTCTTGAAGCAGTAGGCAGATACTGTAGATGTATGGTGGAAATGTTACACAGTGGTGTGCTACTGTGTGTGTCTTCCCAGCTCCACAGTTAATGATTTCACAATAACAGCTTCAAACTGACCATAGTGTGTGTATTTACACCACAGAAATTGGCAACCACTACAAATCTGAGCTTGATTTACACTTAAGAAAGTGGTGGAGAAATGTTAACAACGCAGCAAACAGAGGCGCCTGGGTGGCTTAGTCAGTTGAGCATCTGACTCTAGATTTGAACTGTCATGATCCCAGGGTCATGGGATCAAGCCCCACATTGGGCTCTGCACTGAGCATGAAGCCTGCTTAGGATTCTCTCTCTCTCCCTCTGCCCCTCTCCCCTGCTCATACACACACACACACTCTCTCTGCACCCCCCAACAGAAAAAAACAAAATAACAACAACAAAAAACCATGCAGCAAACATTAAGTGTGCCATGTGCTGTAGCCATTGCATTTAAATTGAACAAAAAATCAAAGAAATGTTCTTCCAGCATTCAAAAACTGTTATCTAATTCAGCAAAAAACTCACTCATGTCATTGACAATCAAGTGAAGTTTCGACAGACGTCTTTAGTGTCTTACCTTCATCTTACTTATTAACATAAATGAAAATATCAATCAAAGTTCATGACAGAACTACACTTGCTCATTCAATGACATGAAAGCCTCTTTGCTGAATCAGAAAGTGATCAAGTACATACTCATGGTCAAATTGTGTCACATCACGCCTGAATTGCAACCATAAATTGGCTAAAACAAGAGTAGGCAAAATGGATGAAGGCATTCTGTGAGAGTCAATGGCCATATGAAATTTATAAGAAAGAACATTGTATATGTTGTTCTTATGTAATAATCAATGTGTGTTTGAGTCAGTTAAGCATCTGACTCCTGATCTTGGCTCAGGTCATGATCTCATGGTTCATGAGTTCAAGCCCCACATCTGGTTCTGTGCTGACAGTACGGAAACTGTTTGGGATTCTCTCTTTCCCCTTCTCTCTCTGCCCATCCCCCCCACATGCATGCTCTCTCTCTCTCTCTTTCTCTCTCAAAAGAAATAAACTTAAAAAAAATAAATGTGTATTCGCTATACATCCTTTATATCATGCAATATAATAAACCTAGATATGTGTAGATATGTCTACATTTTTTTCTGAAGAGCTGGTTGTGAACTTCTGTCAGCACATCAGCTGGTGGAGACAGACACAGATGACTATCAGTGAGTTCAAAGCAATCGTCAAAGTGTGAATGAAGATGTGAGGCAGTAGCAGGGAGTGATTTCTCTCTCTGACCAAAAGGGTGTGAGAGGTGATTTCTGACACTGGTCACTGTTCTCAACTAGGTTGGGAAGGGTGTAGTTCAAAGACTAAGGTAAGACACCAGCTCCCCATATCACCCTCTCCCCAGCCTAGGCATTGTCTGGCCCAACATTGCATCTCCTTGCAGCTCAATAAGGAAAAAGGCATTTAGAAGCTGTCAGTTCCCTTTGCTGCTCCCTGTCAAAGTCCCGATTCCAGAACTCTTCGTGGCCTGGGAGATAGGGCCACATCCCTGAGGCAGCAAGTCCTCAGCATCCATCAGGACCTCCTACAAAGAAGGTCAGTGTAGTTCAGGGTTCACAAAGAAAGACATCAGTTGACAGGGAGGAAGCATTCTGCTCTGAGCCAGGCTCCATGTGAATTTTTACCTGCATCATCTCATTTAATCCTCATGACAACCCAGTGAGAACATCTGCCTTATCAACCTCATTTTATAGAGGAGGACACCAGGACTCAGAGAGAGGGAGTAACTGTCCAACCATGCTCACCCTGCCAGGATTTGAACCCAGATAAATGGACCATGTGCACAGTACAGTGATGGGCAAGGCTGGATTTTTCCCCAGCATTATCTTAGTGAAGACAAAATGTGAACATGACAGGAAAACATGGAGAACATAAGGCCTCATCCATATCGATGATGATGATGATGATGATGATGAGGCATCTATAAGAACTGGGGAGAAAATTCTTCCATTTCATTTGGCTCTCAGATTTCTTTGCTATTAGATTGCCTCCTTCAGCTAACAAGAAACAAATTTTTCATTGTTTTCACAAATTTTTATGGAGTTCCTACTATATTCTAGGGGTGGGAATTACAGCAAAGAAGAAGAAAGACAGCAGGAAACAAGTGGCAGAGCCCCTCTTTCGGCATCCAGACCGTGTCAGGAAGTAGATATATTTTTGCTTTTCACTGCGCTCGAGGCCTGGTGTCTAGTCCAGAGAAGGTACTCATTGAATATTTGTGGGTGAACAGCTAAATGGATGAATGCCATAAGGGGTGATCATACCACCTTCCCTTCCCCATTCCAAAGGTGCTGGAGACAATCGGAATGAAGAAACTCCCAAATGTGCTCAGTGTCTGCTTTCCCCAGACCCACCAGCCCACATCCTGATGGATACACCCACTCAGAGCCCAGTACCTGGGAGGGAAGCTCCAAGTCACCCTCCTCATGCCATGGCTCCCTGGACTTGTGCTTCCCCTGAGAGAAATAAGCCCACTGACGCAGTCAAAGGAGGGATCAACGTTCTTGCAAGAGCAGGTGTCTGATGGATGGGCACACTCAGGGCAGTTATAGCAGACAATTTATCTCCTAGCACATAAGTCCCTCCCCTGGTTCCTCATTAGCTGAGTACTACACAGATTAAAGCCTGACCCAGACAGTGTCTATTCCCATGTAATGCAAAAAGTAGTCTGATTGGAACAAACGTACATTCCCTGAGGTGACACAGAGACTTTCAGTCCCTCCTCCCTTTATTCTTTGGCACATGCTCATCACAAAGCCCGAGAAAACAAGCCTGCTAAATGGGGAAGGGAAGAAGACCCAGGGAGTGAAGTGTCTAAGGGTTTGGGACTCCATTGTGGGGAGGGTTCATACATATTTCCAATAGGTTGTAAACCTATCATTAACTAGACAGCAAAGCTTTTATTTGGTATTTCTGAAAATGAATCATCTCCCTTACTTCTCACACCCACATCCTCCATGGTCCCTGAAGGAGCAGAGGCCAGAGCAGAAGGGCAGGTTTGAGCCAATATGGCTGCCTGGAAGCTGGGAGGGGTGAGCCCTCGCCTCTGGAATGAAAGGACAATAGCTGTGAACCCCAATAAAAAAAGTGATGAGGTGGCCATATAGGCCATCAGACTCCCTGCTCCACCCAAGCCCACCCCACAGCCTAAAAAATCAGGGCAGCCTCCAGTTTGCATTGCAAGGATTTATCTGCTTTTTAAACTTTCTCCCCCACCCAAGGAGGACCCCACCTAAGGAGGATTCCATGGTCTTGAGGAGTGGTACACTCAACTGAAAGAAAAGGCCAGTGGAGGGGCAACACAGGGTACTGATAATAAACTTTATTGTGCTGATTATAGAGTAATATCTATTAGGTATAGAAAATGTAGGAGGTGAGGGAAGAGTTGGGCCAAGAAGAAGATTAAAATTGCTGTAATCCCACTTCTGAGAGACAGCACTGTTGGTACTTGGCTGAATTTCTTGCAGCCTTTCAACTATATGTGTCTATTTCTTTATGGTGTTTAATTGAAATCCTTCGCAGAATACTGTTTAGAAATCTATGACTATGTGGAAAGAAAAGGAGACGCCAGATCCTGTTTCTGCAACATCACTAAGCCCCTCCTCACCCCTATTTTTTGGCAACCAGGAATGACGAAGGGAGCTCCAGAATTATGGTTGGTACTAAAGTTGAATTATGGTTAATACTGAAATTCTCACCACCCTGACAAGTGGTTTGGAGTGAGATTCAACTTGATTTAGAAAAATAAAGAAATATGACAATTCTTATACCTGTGGTGTAGAGTAAAATTCATACCAGCTGAGTGGATGAGTGAGTGGATTGATGGATGACCATCTGGATAGCAGGCAAAAAAGAGGAGTAACAGAGAGAAACAGAAAGAAAAAGAGAACAAAGAAGACACACATATATGCTTGTGTGTGCAGAGAATGTTCCAGAAGGATCCTTAGAAATTGTGTACAGTAGATCCATCTTGAAGAGTAGGTAAAAGTGGGACTTTAAATGGTGATTTTATCACCTCTGCACTGCTTCGAATATTTTACCATGAGCGAGCCTTTTCTAACTCCTAAAACATTTGAAGTGTTTTTCCCACACAAATATTATGAATACAAATATGAATTCAAATATTATGAATAATGGCAAAGAGGGATTGGGGCTACAGATGGTATTAAGGTTGCTAATCAGCTGACCCTACAATAGAGAAATTAGGGGAACCTGGGTGGCTCAGTTAGTTAAGCGTCTGACTTCAGCTCAGGTCAGGTCATGATCTCGTGGTCCGTGAGTTCAAGCCCCACATCAGGCTATGCGATGACAGCTCAGAGCCTGGAGCCTGCTTCGGATTCTTTGTCTTTCTCTCTCTCTGTTCCTCCCCTGCTTGTACTCTGTCTCTCTCAGAAATAAAGATTTTTTTTTTAATTTTTAAATAGGGAAAGTATCCTGGATTATCTGGGGAGGGGGGGTGGTGGGCAGTGTAATCACCAGGGTCCTTAAAAGGGGGAGAAATAAGGGGTGCTGAGGTGGCTCAGTCACGTGAACAACTGACTTCAGATGGGGTCATGATCTCACGGTTCCATGCTTTGGAGGCCCACATTGGGCTGCCTGTCGTCAGGGTGGAGCCTGCTTCCGATCCTCTGTCTGCTTCTCTCTCTGCTCCTCCCCTGCTCTCTCTCAAAAATAAATTTCTTTATTTATTTTTGAGAGAGAGAGATACAGAATGGGAGTGGGGGAGGGGGAGAGAGAGAGAGGGAGACACAGAATCCCAAGCAGGCTCCAGGCTCTGAGCTGTCAGCACAGAGCCCGCACAGGGCTCAAACTCACAGACGATGATGACCCAAGCCAAAGTCGGACGCTTAACTGACTGACCCACCCAGGCACCCCATCTCTCATTCAAAAATAAATAAACATTTTTTTTTTAAGTGGGAGAGGGGAGGAGAGAGTCAGAGAAAGACATGTGAAAAGGAGGAAGGGGCCAAGAGCCAAGAAAGTAGCCTCTAGAAACTGGAAAAGGGAAAAAGGCAAATTTCCCCCAGCAGCCTCCAGAAAGGGATGCCTCTCTGTGACCCCCTGATGTAGAGCCATGTCAGACTTCTAACCTGATCCCGCTGTCCTCCCCACCCCCCAATTCAGAGCCACAGACCCGAGAAATGCAGTTTGGCCAGGCTGCCCAGGGCTAGGGCTCCAAGCCGACGAGCTTCTGTGCCAGCTGCCCACACCAGTCCTGGCATGGGTGGTTCTTTGTTGCTGTTGCTGCTGTTCAAAGGAACTGCCGCAGCACTAAAAGAAATGAATGAAGGAATGAATTATTAATGCTTGCAAACAGAATCTCTAACTCTATTAGTATTCTGTCCTTTGCTGAGCCTCTCATGCCAAGGCACTGATTTTATTACATAGCAGATCAAGGCACAAGGCACACGTGGCTACATTGGATTTGGTCAATTAACGAGGCTACAGAAAACTGTAAATTATTTGTAGTTTCTGGTGGCACCACTTGGCATAGTAATGTTTGTGCCTTTCCCCCTTGGCTTCGACACACACCTGGCTTGCCTTTGTTATCAAGCCCCTGTGGTTGCTGTGAAAACATGCTGGTGATTTGATGCTGAAGGGAATACACAGAAATCCCAACCTAGGTCCTGGTCCAGTTTCTTCTCAAAGATCAGAACTAGAAAAATTGGTGCGGTGAGCGTTTATTTCATTAGTAAACCAACTCTTTTGTCTTTGGGCACCCGGAAAGCTAAGTACAGCCTACACAAACACACACATCTGCCTACCCCTGTGCGCGCACACACACATGCTTATGGGTACCCAAGACACATGCACTCACATGATGGGGACCCACACTTGGACACACACACCGGGACGCAGCTCTGCCGTTTTATATCAGACATGCCAGGGGTCGGTTCTGCTCCTCTGGGCTTTTCCTCTCTAAACGAAGCATTCTAATTCAGAAACTACCCCAGCTCTGGGGAAATAATCTTCAGATTAGTTTCTCTGTCTGCCAGGAACACAGGGCCATGTTCCATTTTTAAAAAGCGCCTAATTTGGGGAAATGCTGGGGGGCCCTGAATTTCTGTTCCGGAGCCACTGAAGCTCTTGGAGGTGCTGGTGAGTGGTGTGTGTGTCGCTCCCCAATTTCCCACTCGCTGTGTTGTCAGGGGCAAATTACTTCACCTTTCTATGCCTCAGGCTCCTCAATCAGAAGCTGTAGCTAATGATAGGACTTCCCTCTGAGGGCTGTTCAGGATGAACTCGGATTATGCATGGACCTTGCTTAATGGAGTGCCATGCAGATAGGAAATGCCGCATAAATGCTGATTCTGTGGCTATTAGCCCTAGACCCACACTCGTCTAATCATCCTACCTTTTAGGAACACTCACGCATGCATGCACACACCTTGAACACACAGTGCTGGAAGAGACAATGCTCAAAACCTGGCCTTCTATCTGGACAGCTCCTTTCCCCCGTGGTTTTGAAAGCCCCTTCATATCCGTGTTCCCCTTTTTGCCTCATAAAACCTCGTGGGATAGGAAGGCTGGAATTAATTGTTCCCATTTAAAAAATAAAGGAAATATAGGTGTACAAAGGTCACAAGATATACCTGTAAGAATTCATCGCAGTGTATTTATAACACACACACACACAGAAAAGATCAAACACCCAGCAGCCGAGGAGGGTAAATGAAGGTAGCCCTCTGCAACAGGCGATAGTCGTTAAGAAATCCGTGTACGGGTTTTCGGCAACATGGGAAATACCTCGGCTGTAATGATAAGTGAAAAAAGAAGGGCACAAAACCAGATGGACAGGAAGAGTTCTGTCCAACAATCAGGGGCAGGAAAAAGGGCAAAATATTGACATCGTTCCCAAGAGAGGTTACGCTTGCCTGATATTTTTTCCTTTACACTATTTGGTGTTTTCCAAAATTTCCGTGATGGGACCATATTATTTTTATAATTAGATAAAAGAAATAAGCTGTTGTGTTACAACTGCTTCCCTGAGGACGTGCTGGTGGCAGAGCCAGTCCCCTGAACCTGTCAGCAATGGGAGGAATGCTGACCGGTCCCTCCTGGTCACTGGGTCAGCCTTTCACACCAACACTCCCCAAGGAAATGAATCAACTGTCATACAACAATAATTGTGCTTTTAAGACCTCTTCCCATACCCTGAATCCAGGCTTTGACACTGATCCCCAATCCTCCAGTGTCAACATCTGAGAGAGAGAGAAGGCATCCTGGCTCTTTCAGGAAAGCCCACCTCACAGATGATATTATACAAAGAAGTAATTATAATCACGGAGTTTACTGAGCATCCACTATGGGCCACGTTTTTCAAACAAATTCTCATAACTATCCTGTGACACAAGAACTATCCCACTTCATAGAAGAGGAAACCAAGGCTTGAAAATGGGAGGGCACCTGCCAAGGGGACCCAGCAGGTCAGGAGCAGAGTCAGGTAACACCCAGGCCTGTATGAGTCGGAGCCCATGTTCTCCACCCACACTGCGGACCGTGCGGGGGAGTCCCTGGTGCACACAGGAACCAGCCCCAGTGCTGAGACCCGGCTGGTTCCTCTCTGAGTGAACACTGGAGAGAATGTCCCCTGGGAGGCCTGCTCAGGCTGCTGCTTCAGGGAGGGTTTGCCATTGGAGGGAAAATGAAAAGATGATTTCCTGAAGGTTATTAACCCCTCCAAGACATGAAGCCCTTGAGGAGACTGCTCTGGGCCTTCTCTTCATCACAAGGCTTTTGCAAGGATGTCTGAGACCCAAAGCAGGGGAGAGGAGGCCCAGGGTCACACAGATGCTCTGAGTAGAGTAGGGGTCACAGCTTCTGGCCCGTGGACCGGGGCTGTCTGTATTGACACCAATGCAGAAATGAGCTGGCACTCATTCATTCATTCATTCATTCAGCAAACCTTTACTCAGCATGTACTGGGCACCAGGCATTATTCTAGTAAACAGAACCACCAAGGCCCCAGCCCTAGTGGGATTCACTTTCCAGTAAAGCAAGACAGGTGACAAGTGAACAAATATTCAAGAAATATCATTTCAGGGGCACCTGAGTGGCTCAGTGGGTTGTGTGTCGTCTGACTTAGACTTCAGTCACAATCTCAGGCTCCATGAGTTCAAAGCCCCACATCATGCTCTCTCCTGTCATGGATTCTGCTTTGGATCCTCTGTCCCGCTCTCTCTCTGCCTCTCCTCCGCTCATGCTCTCTCTAAAGAAAAAGAAAAAAGAAATATCATTTCAGGCTGTTGTAAGTGCTACACAGAAACTCAAACAGGATTGCTCCTGATGTTAGCAGCCTTCGAAGATGCCTATGTCCTAAAACCCAGAGCCTTGCAAACATGTGCCCTTAGTTATATGGCAAAAGGCAATTAAAGTTGCAGATAGAATTAAGGTTACTAATCAGGAGACCCTGAGACAGGGAGAGGGTCCTGGAGTATCTGGCTGGGCCCAATGTCTTCATGGATCCTTAAGAGTGGAAGAGAAAAGCAGAAGAGAGAGAAGGAAGAAATGTCATTGATGAGACACTGCTGGCTTTGAAGTTGGAGGAAGGGGTCATGAGCCAAGGAAAGCAGGCCACCTCCAGGACCCGGAAAAGGCAGGGAAACAAAATCTCTATGGAGCCTCCAAAAAGGAACACAGTCCTACCTACACCTGGATTTTAACCCAGTGAGACCCTCAGCCTTGTGACCTAGCAGACTGAAAGATAATAAAGACACTGTGTTTGTGGTTGTTGGTTCCATAGCAGCCCTAGGATATAGGACAGCGCCTCCCAGTTCTCTCCTCAGAGAGGCCTCTCCTGACCACCTGCTGGGAGGCATTCTCCTGCTCTTTACTATTCGCTGTTACAGTTTCCCTCACTGAACTTACCACAATTTTAATTCAATGACTCACTTGTTTACTTTGGGAGGCAAGGCAGAGGGTCTCCACAGGGAAGGTCAGGCCTGAAGGATAAAAACACACCAGCCATGCACAGAACTGTCCAGAACTACTCTCCTGAGAGGAGTGGACAGAAGGCCAGGCCTAAAACCACTCGAGATGCAGGAAAGCACACCCCAACTTGCTCCCCCCAGGACCCGCTGGGCACCAGAACCGCCTCACGCAGCAGCCACTGCCACCCTTCCTTCGTGGCAGCTTCTGGACATGTGTCTTTATCCTCTGACCAGCGGTCTGACCTCATGTCCTTGGGTATTCATTTCAAGAGGGCAGCACATCCTCTCGGAAACAGGGTGGAAACCACCAACTAGAGCAACACCATCTGCCAGCAAACAGGAAGACCCCCAGGGGACTACGTGGAACGCGGTGCCTGCTGGGAAAGAACTCACCCTAAGAGGAAACGTTCTTGGGAATGAGGATGATGACCAGTAGCGAAGCTTGGGGGTACAGGATGGGGAGTGGGGGACACTGAGTCCCAGGGAAAGAGAGAGACAATTAACGCTGCGCTCACTGTTGTGCTGAAATTCTACTACCTGTTGGCCCTTCTCTGTTCCCCTCCCTCCTTCTTTCTCTGGCTTCAACTTGTAACTTGTGCCCCAAACCAAATCCAGAATCTTTTCTGCAGACCATTCCCTGTGCCTGGTGGAGGAGGCCCCTCGTCCATCATCCAGGCTCAGCGGCCTTTACCTCCCCCACCCATGGTGTGTGCCTCCTCCCCACGCCTGCTTCCTCCAGCAGCGCTCAGCCTGGCCTAGAACCTCAAAGCGGGTGACAGCACTCCACTGCCTCACTGAACTGTCCCCTCGTCACCCTCAGGGCCTGGAAAGGGTGCCAGCGTGGGGTGGGTTTGTTTTGGGCCGTGGTGCCATGCTGTGTTTTGTGTTGCTTTCTCAAACAGTGACTGTGGTATTTCATTCCTGGTTGAGTTGCTCAAATCCCCACCCGAAGTTCCTCTGCCAAGGCCAGGAGAGATCTGTGGGGAAGAGACACCTACTTACACGCAGGCCTAAGCCAGGGCTCCAAGTGGCTCTTCAACCAGGCAAGACTTTGGACTCATTTCCTCCCAGTGAGCCCTTAGATTAATTTCCTCCTTCCGGGGAAGATTGTTTAACAGGGCAGGGAGGGTTTCTTCACAGGCTTCTTCGCAGGAGGGCAGGGTCAGGGCAGGGCCAGGGGGAGCCCACCCAAGAGCTCATGAGCCACTTTGTCCCTACCTTTGGGCCTGCTGCATCTAGAGAGACCACCTGGGAGGCCCCAGCCCCTCCAAGAACCAGCAGGCTGGCCTCCCTCAGCTGCCGGCCCAGGGGGTTGGCTGGCTGGGGTCCAGGACCCAAAGCACCAGCTGGAACATCTCATCTTCTCTACTGACGCAGGGACGCGGGAGCCTTGAACCCTCAGGTATGTTCACCAGCCTGGAAAGGGCTATACTTCGGGTTCCACATTATTGACAGAAATGAAAATAGAAGTAGGGCAGACGGAAGATAAGGAACGAGCAGGCAGGACATGCGAGCCAGGGATCTGATCATCTGCATCGCAGGCTTTTTTCCTCAACCACGGGAGCCCTTTGGCGTTCATTCATTCGTTCATCTCTTCATTCAAAAAACATTTGAGCATCAACCATGACTCACACCAGTATTCGAGGAATGAACAGAGAAGGTCCCAAATCTCATTTTTCTCTGAAAATAATGATCTGAAAACTTACAACAAAGTATGTGATCTTTTTTTTTTTTGAGAGACCAGAGAGTGCACGAGTGGGGAGATGGGCAGAGGGAGACAGAGAGAGAGAGAGAGAGAGAGAGAGAGAGAGAATCTCAAGCAGGTTCTATGTTCAGCACAGAGCCCGACACAAGGCTCATTTTCGACCCTGAGATCCTGACCTGAGCCGAAATTAAGAGTCGAACACTTAAAACCGACTGAGCCACCTGGGTGCCCCAAAGGTGTTGTAGTCTTGATAAATTTTCTAGCTGTGTAATTTTGGGCTAGTCTCTTCCCTTCACTAAACCTCAGTTTTCTTATCTGTAAAATGGGAGTGAAAGTGTGGCTATCCCCTATTAATCCCTGTAGTTCTCTGTCTAGGCATCTAGGATAATAATCACAAAAACACATAAAAGAGCATCTATTATGTGCCAGGCTCTGTGTCCTATCTGGGGCTTATCTAATCTTCATAACACCTCTGTGAGGGAGGCACCATTATCACTCCCATTTTGCAGATGAGGAACGAAGGCACAGAAAGACTCAAAAACTCGCCTGAGCAATGTCACTGCAAAATGTATGCCCCCGGCACTAGGTACCGCTGCCTCTCTGCTTCGGTGGACTCAAAGTCCGTGGCTGGAACAGAGCCGGTACAGGAGGCTCACTCAGTGAGCATTAACTGAGCACTTCCTACATGGCAGTTAAACAAGGACACGATGATTAACAAGACAGGATTTTTAAAAAAACAGGTATGGCTCTAGTCATCCGGTAAAAAACAATTTGTACAGTCATTTCAAAATGCTCTGGACATGTACCATAAAGGAGGTAGGAGTCAGGACAGACTTCTCTGAGCATAAATTTGCTGAGGAATGCCAGCCAGAGCAGGAGGGCAGGGGAGGTGAGCATTTGGCAAGATCTAAGAGAAGGAGGAGAGGGAGGAGGGGCGAGGAGGGGCAGTCCTGCAGGGAGGGGGCAGGCGCTGGCAGTCCTGCAGGGAGGGGGCAGGGAGGTGAGGATGGCGCGGTGCTCATGCCCAGGCTGAGCATAGTTGTGAGGAGGAGTTTGGCTTTACCCAGTGTTTGCCCTAGTCTGTCCTTCTGTCTGTCTGCCCTGGTGCGTCCGGCAGCTCGCCATTCAGGCTGGCCACTGCCCACCGGATGCCGTGCCAGGCCCGCCAGTATGAGACGGGCTGGTCTCCTGCGACGAGGCACAGATTCTGTCACACGGTCACCATTCACGCCCCTCTCTCTGAGCTCACCTCCTTGTCTACACACAGCCCGCCCAACCGCTCCAATAGGAATTTGGAAGCTTGCAAGGCCGAGGGTTATCTCCTTAGGCGGGGAATGCTGGAAGCCATGCTTTGCCAGCATGTGTTTGGGTTGGGCAGCTCCTTCTCAGGTGAGACCAGCCTGTCTAATACTGGCTGGGCAGCAACCAGCCCGCAGGGGGGTGACGGCCGCCGGCTAGCCTGGTGTCCCACAGTGTGGGCCTCGTGGAAAGGGCAAACACTTGCTATGCTTGGTGCCAATCCCTTGCTTTGGGAAGCCCTGGGAAACAGAGGTGGGAATGTCAAGGTCTGCTCCCCAAGGGCGTAGCATGGGGAGATAAAGATGTAGATGTCGTGGAAAGAGCACCACTTTTGGAGTTTGAATCCCAGCTCTGCCTTTCTTCTGACTGTTTCATTGGGCAACTTGCCTCACCTGTCTGTGGTTGTAACTTTGGCTGAAAATGGGAAAGTCCTTGTGTATCAGGTGGTACCCTTCTGGGTACAAGTGACAAAAAAAACAAAAACAAACAAAAACAAAAACCCTCAAACCAGCCCAACAAATGAAGGATGTATATTGGCTCACATATGGAAAAGTCCAGAGATATACCGCCTTCAGGCAAGGCTGGATCTAGAAGCTCGGTTACATCCCCAGCACTCTGACTCTATCTCTGGGATCCTTTCCTCCATGTGGCTTTGTTCTCAGGCAAGGTGCTCCCACACAGTGGCAGATACCCATCAACATCTCCAGTTCTAAGTCATCTCAAGTCAGCGATCCCAGCAAAAAGGCAGATCCTCTTTCCTGGTAAGTGTGTCAAAAGCCCTGTGAGGGCTCTGATCTCCTCAGCCTGGGTTGCCTGCCCATCTCTGTGACCATGAAATGGAGTTAGGCTTGGGCCACATGGCCACACTTAGAGCCAGGAATGGGGCCAGCCCTAAGCCAACTGCACAGCAGAGAGCAGAGGAAGGGAGTTTAATTCCCAAAGGAAAATCAGGGTGAGCGCCAGACAAAGGGAAAATGGATGCTGGAAAGACGACCAAAGCAGCAGGCATCCACCACAATCTAGCTCCAGCCACCCCTACTTCATTTCATCACAGTTAGTAAAGTCATGGATGGCAATATTGTATCAGTTGCTCCACTTGGGTGACCTTGGGCAAATCACTTAATCTCTCTAAGACCCTCACTGGTAAAAATGAAGTCAATAAAAGAATCTGCTTCACAGGGCACCTGGGTGGCTCAGTGGGTTAAGCATCCAACTTCGGCTCAGGTCATGATCTCACAGTTCATGAGTTCAAGCCCCATGTCAAGCTCTGTGCTGACAGCTCAGAGCCTGGAGCCTGCTTTGGATTCTGTGTCTCCCTCTCTCTCTGCCCCTCCCCCACTCACACTCTGTCTCTCTCACTCTCTCTAAAAAATAAATAAACACTAAAAAAAAAAAACAAAAGAATTTGCCTCATAATATTGTTGGGAACATTAAGTGAAAGGACACTAGGCTCCAAACTGGCCAACTAACAGTATTAATACTTATTAGAATCATTATTATGATTATTATTAAGATTATTTCTCCTTTAGAGATGTCTGGATCCCACACATCTCTCGGGAAGATTTATCTCCCAAAGCCTTCCCAAAACCCCATTGACTTCATTGTGGAGGCCACCATCTTGATTAATCAAAGAGGCCAAGACCCAGCTGTCTCTCCTAGAAAGAAGTTGAATTGCCCACTGGGTCTGAAGTGAATTTTGTCATGCTTGACCTGCTGAAGAGATTCAGACAGGCCACCAGCAAGCCTGCCATGGCTCAGGGGATGAACCCACATGCTCCAGACAGTCCCATCCTAATACAATAGTTCTCTCCAATGACATACAGCCAGACTCTCAGCAAAGAGAAATTCTGGTGGCACAAACTGTCCTCTCTGGCTAACGTACCCAAAGATGCCCCACAACCTGAGATTACCCCACCCCCTTGAGGAGGCAGAAAGGGCCCCACAACCTGAGATTACCCTACGCCCTTGAAGAAGGGGAAGGGCTGCATGTTTGGCCAGGTGACCTCCTCCTTTCTCCTGCTGCTCTATCAGGGCCTGGAGGAACCCATTCCCTATCCAGAGCACACTATTCTCTCATTCTGGAGGGATTTCTGCCTCCTCGGGAGGAAGGATGGAGGCACAGGTGCATCCCCAAGGCAGAGTACAAGGGGGCCTACTTGCTCAATAACCATCACTGTCCATAGCAGGTACTGTGCTTGGGGTGTATTCTTGAATTTAATTTTTACTAAATTTGGGATTGTGGTGGCCACATATAGATAAGGAAACTAAAGCTGAGAGGACTATATCCACAGCCCATGACAGAGCGCAGTTGGGGTTTCTAAGCCTGCATTCAACTACCATATTATATAGACTTGATATCCCTGGGGCCAGATGAAGCCTCTGCAAACCCGAAGGTGCATATATGGCTAGAGCTGCTATTTCCTGGGTACCTCCTGAGTGCCGGGCACTGAACAAAGCACCTTAGGTGATAATCCAGTCGGGTGAATTTGGAGGAAAGTCCAAGGACAGGTGGCTGGGCCCTAAGCAAGCAGGGGGCTGGTAGATCCACTCCTGAGGAGGACACAGGCTGCTGGGTAGGAGGAACAGAATTGTAGGAACTGTCTCTTATCCCACAGAAACCTTCCTTCTCCACCACCAATGGTTGAGCCAAACTCAGGCAGGTTGAAGCTCAGGAGCTCCAGGTTCATGTCCCCCTTGGGCTAAGAGGGTGCAACACCCAGATCAGGGTCAAACAGTCTAAGGCCCATGGCCAAATCCAGTAGCCACCTGTTTTTATAAATAAAGGTTTATTAGAACACAGCCACATTCATTCATTTACATACTGCTCCTACTGCTGCTTTCCCACTACAATGGCAGCGTTCAGTAGCTGTGACTGGGAACATATGGCCCAGAAAGCCCAAAATATTTCCTCTGGTCCTTTGCAGAAAACTGCAGAACCCTGGTCTAGAGGAGTCAAAGTGATGCAAAAGGGCTCCTGAGCTCATCACTGGGATCCTTTTCTTCCTCTGTCTCTTACCAGCTGTGACCCGAGGTTCTGTGCCTCGGTTTCCCCAAATTCCTCATTAAGCTGCTGACGATTAAATTAGTTAAAATACGCAAACCTCAGAGCAGCTGCCGGCACATGTGTTTTTGTCTTACTCTGGGAAACGTCCCAGGAACTTGGGGAGTAAGAGGCCTCCTGTGTGTCCTCACACCTTCTCGCATCTCCTGCTGTGCAGCCTTGCATGGCCCAGTAATTCTAGCACCAGCCGGAGCTGGAGAAGACCATCAAAAATCAATAAATAAAATTAAAACCGGCCATAATGGAAACAATGGGTTTATTTCCTTCTGAAATAAATGTCACTGGAACAAATGGCTCAAGCCACCATCCTTATTGTTTACAGATTTATTTGCAGTTTCTGTCCGTCTGTATTGGTGGCATGATCAATAATTGCCTATAAATACCGGAGGCTTACAAGAAGGACCATTTAGAGGATGAAAGGCAACCTCTGGTTCCTTTGATTACCTTTCCCAGGCCTGGACCTCGTGGTCTGGATTCAGGACAGCCTTCAGGGATGACTGGAAACTCAGGCCAAGTGGCAACCAGGTCTGGGCAGGGCCACACATGTCCCCTGGTTCCAGGTGGGACTTTTAGAAGCACCTGACTCATGGCGGGGGGGGGGGGGAGGGGGAAGGTGCACACACACGAATGACCACATGCTAGTGCATGTGTGTCTGTCAATATGTCTGTCACTTTCAGTATCTTCGTGTCTCTGCTTCTTTTCCACTCCATCATGTCCTTCGACTTCAATCTTCTTGTCTATATGCTGAGTGTCTCCCTCAGGCACTGTGGCCCCTGTCCCCCTGCAGCGTCCACCACCCACACCCAAGCATGCAGAATTTGTCCCTTGTGAGGAATCCTGCCCCCACGGGCGAACAGAAAGAAGCCCATGGAAGAGTAATTAGCGCCCCCTGCCTTTGGAGACAAACTCCACGGAATTTCCAAGGATGACGAGGAAAATAGCCTGAGTTTGCATTTAGCCAGAAGAGGCTACTCAGATTCCAAAGTCTGAGCCCATCCTCTGGACAGAGTTCACTTTGGAGAGCACTGTTGAGTGTGAGGTAAAGGACGAAGCCAGCTGGGTGGAGGGAGCAAGTTCTGGTGTGTTTGGGATGTTTTCTCCCCTAGTTTCTTTCCCAAACAGAAAGCCACTCACTTCCTTCTAATGACACTTACTGCACACCTGCTGTGCCTTGGTGGTAGCACCTGGGACCTGATGATGAAGGCCCTCAAGAGTCAGAGCCTAGAGAGGAAGATGGCCTCCAAATCAGGCTGACCACGAAGCATGACAAGGTGCCTTATGGCGGATTCTCCACTGAAAGGCCAGGAGCCAGGGGTCAGGGAAGGCTTCTTGGAGGACGTGCTACCTTCTCCACACTGAGCTGAGGATTTATCACTGGCCCCGTTTAATTCTTCCCATGGCCCCCTCATGATCCTGAGAACAAAGCCCAAGGTCATTACATTAGCCTCATCCTTATGGCTCTAATGAATAGTCCCCTTCCCCCTTCACTTTGGTCTCTACCATCAGAGTATCAGGTTCCACCTCTCCTCTGAGCCTCTGCACATGCTGCTCCCTCTGCCTGGAACACTTTCCAGGGGAACTCTATCTGCCTAGATGCCACTTCCTCCAGGAAGCATTCTCTGATAGCCTCCTAGCCAGGAAGTCCCCTGGAGAAACACTTACCAGAGCACCTAGCCCACTGCACTGTAACCATCCACATACTTGTCCCTCCCAACTGTGCTGTTTATTTCCAGAAGGCAAGAACTTGATTGGTTCTCTGCTCTGTCCCAGGCCCCCCAGCATTGTGATGGCACAGAAGAGAGCCTCAGGAAATGTAGGATGAATGACTGAGTTGGCTTTTAAAAACAAAAAGATGTCACAGAGATCCCCAAATAACTCCTGACCAAGCAGACTCAGAAGCCTCAGACCTGCTCAGCTCATGACCGTGTGCTGTCTCAGGCTTGCCCGAGAGAAGAGAGAGGCTTCTGTCACATCCAGTATGTCTCCTCTGGCTCCAAAAGGCCCATGCTGTGGAGAGGACCCAGCTCCAAGTCAAGCTGGCCCTTGCCCCCCACTGAGAAGTCCCCACTCCAAGGATGACAAATCTCATGTGCCAGCCCCAGGAGACTGGTGGGAGTCAGTCTGAGCCCCCTCTGTTCCTAGCCAGAAAAATGCTGTGCTTGCTTCATTAGATCAGCCATGGACGGAGGTCACAGAGTGGCTGCACAAAAGCTCGTGCGTGCCCTCCCTGCGCCAAAGATTCAGTTACTCACATGAAGGAAAATGTGAGCCCTCAGTGGCCTGAGGTTAGGACCCTCTCCTGGTGTAGAATTATCCTTTGGGTTCCAGTTAAAATACCTCCATTTCCTGAGTCAAGCCTTAGTCCCAGGCACACAGAACCCCCGTTGGACCCAGTTCCTTTCCTCGTTGGGATTTGGTGAGTGTGAGCCTGCCTGAGACCTGCCAGCCGCCGGTGTTGTCACCATCTGCTGCCTGCAGCTGGTGGTGTGGATCTCCCCTCTGCTACCACAGCTGGGAGACCACGGGCACGTCACCCACCCCCTTCAGGCCTCAGCTTCCTCCGCTGAGAAGAAGAGACAGTAGTTTCCAACTCACAGGGTTGCCATGGAGATTTGGCGAGACAGATACATAAAATTCTTAGCCTAATTCCAGCTGCACAGTAAGCACTCAATAAATGGTAGCTAGCTGTGTTATTTTGTTGATAGTTTATTACTTTTATTATTAGCTCAAGCAAGTTTGGCTCTCAAGAGCTCACTGAGAAAAATCTGGCCCCTCTCTCCTGACCGAGGGGCTCCCCCGGGGCTGGGGTTAAGGCAAGAAGAAAAGTCAGAAAAACATGCTTCCAGGAAGAGGTGGAGGTGGCCGGATGAGGGCTCGCCCTCCTTGGGGTAGGATGACACAGGTTGTCACTCCCAGGCAGAGGTGATGGGAAAGTGAGGGGGCTTCCCAGGTGAGAAGGCCCAGGTGGGCCTGAAAGAGGAGGAAGAGAGACCCCATCACAGGTGGGGCTAGGTCTTTGGGAGAGCCGTGGTCAGAAGCGGGGAGAAGGGTGGTGCTGTGGGGAGCCAGGAGGCCCCACACAAGTAAGCCCAAGGGGAGGGAAGGACAGGTCCATCTTGTACCATTTTGAGTTGGTTTCCTCAGAGGTAGACCCTAAGAAAAAGATTCAAGGAAAGTAGTTTATCTGGGGAGAGCTCCCAGGTGGCACTGGCAGGGGATGGGACAGATGGCGAGACAGGGAAGGGAAGGACCCCATAAAGGGTGCTGTGTCCAACAGGTTACTGTGGGCCACTGAGGCCCGTTCTTTAGTGGAACTATGGGCGACAGCCAGGGAGCCACCTCGGATATGGCTCCTGTTGAGACAGCCTGGGCTGCCATAAGTGTATTGGGCCTCCCAGTCCTGGAGCCTGGAAGTCTGACCCCGAGGTGTCGGCAGGGCCACACTGCCCCTGGAGGTGCTTGGGAAGAAGCTATCCAAGCCTGTCTCCCAGCTCCTGGTAGTTCCACAGCATATGGCAGTATGACTCCAGTCTTCACACGGCACTCTCTCTGTGTGGATCTCTGCACCCAAATTTCTCCTTTTCAGAAAAATTCCAGTCATGGGCATCCGGGTGGCTCAGTTGGTAAAGCGTCTGATTCAATTTAGGCTCAGGTCATGATCTCACTGTTCATGAGTCTGAGCCCCATGTGGGGCTTCTCGCTTTCAGTTTGGGACTCTCTCTCTCTCTCTCTCTCTCTCTCAAAATAAAATATATAAACATTAAAAAAAAGAAAAATTCCAGTCCTATCGGATTAGGGGCCCACCCTATTGACCTCACCATAACTAGATCTACAATGACCCCATTTCCAAATAAGGTCACATTCTGAGGTCCTGAGGGGTAGAACCTCAACATATACATCTGCGGGGGATACAATCAGCCCATAGTACTCACCTAGGGGCACCTAGGTGGCTCAGTTGGTTAAGCCTCCAATTCTTGGTTTTGGCTCAGGTCGTGGTCTCACAGTTCATGGTTCAAGCCCCAAATCGGGCTCTGTGTTGGCCGCACAGAACCTGCTTGGGATTGGTTCTCTGACTCCCTCTCTCTCTCTGCCCCTCCCCTGCTTTCTCTCTCTCTGTCTCAAAAATAAATAAGTAAACTTAAAAAAAGATTTATAAAAAAAAAAAAAATACCTAAGATGAGAAAGCCAGGGTAGGATCCTCAGACTCTCAACCATACTAGCTGAGAGCTGCTCCTAGGGAAATTAACTCCCTGACTCTCCCAGCCTGACCCAGGGGAGCCAAGAGAAACCCCTCAGGTGGGGTATCACACTAACGGTATTTCCTAGAATGGCGAGTGTCTGCTATTTAATTCTTCAGTAAATCTCTAAGACAGCAGTGGAAATTGCTTCTGCTCAAAGCAGTACATTGAAAAGATTCTTTTTTAAAAGTTTATTTAGAGAGAGAGTGTGTACCCATGTGTGAGTGGGAGAGGGGCAGAAGGGAGAGGGAGAGGGTGAATCTCAAAGCAGGCTGTCAGCTCAGAGCCCGATGTGGGGCTCAATCTCATGAACCCATGAAATCATGGCCTGAGCCAAAGTTAAGAGTCAGACGCTTAACCGACTGAGCAGCCCAGGTGCCCCGCACGTAGAAAAGACTCCGAAGCGGAGATCAGTATGGGTTGTTGATGTCTTCCACGGTCACAGGAGGATGAGAGGCCGCACACACACCATGTGTTTGCCATTTCTTCTCCCAGGTGTATCTAAACGGGTTTTTCCCTGCTCCGGAATTTGGGCAGCAATTTGAGGTATGGTTCCGGGCAGAGAGGAGGAAACCTGATTGCCAGCAGGTGCCAGAAAAGCTGAAGAGCTAAAGCAAATAAAAGTGCAGCCATAAAGCAACAGTTGGTGCTAACTGCAATCTGATTTCCCCGAGCTCCGTATCTGGCCTCAAGTTCATGCCTCCTTGGAAATGACCTGAAAATCAGAGAGCGAAGTTGAACCCGTGGCTAACGCCCAAGCCAGGGAAAATGCAGAGCGTTGTTTGCAGAGCTCTTTCCATTTTACCTGTGGCTCAGGGCTGATTCAGGAGTGACTGTTGGCTGAGCCTGGGTCCTTGGGATGAGCTAGGAAACAGCTTCCAGGTTCTGTCTTTCCAACGACAAAGGGCTGCTTGGGTAAGGACCTGAGGACAAGGAAAAGCTGCCCAAGTGGATGAGTCAGGGGAGAGCAGTCCACATAGAGAGAACAGCATGTGTGAGGCTGGAGGGGGAGAGAGAGCCTCATTCAGGGCAGCTCTGAGTGTCTAGAGCAGAAAGCAAAGTGGGGACAGCAGATGATGAGCTTGGCAAGGTCAGTCTCGTGCCAGGGTTAAAATCATCCAAAGCCTCCACGTGAGATACTTTGGCCTTCATCCTGAGAGCTTTCGGGACCATAGACCAGGTTTAAGCAGGGGAAATACCCACTTGAAATAAGTGCTTTCCAGTCAAGGTGCTTTCCTCAACCCTCCTAGACTGGATAGAGAGTAACCCCTTCTCCGTTCATCTTGGCTCTGGGACAGAGCTCAAAGGTTAAGCTCCAAGGCACCTGAGTAAAGAGGGCTCCAGGAAACAGGAAGAAGCTGATTTCCCAGCTCCTAGAGGGCCATTAAGGAATGTCACAAACAAGCAGGCTGTGATGACATTTTGGTTTCGTAGGAAAAGTAAACATCCGAGTAGAATCCTGCCAAGGAGGGTGCTAAGAGGAAGCATCAGGGCGAGTGGGGCCAACAGGCCAGCAAAACCCTTGCAGGCAGACAGCCTCCCTGCCTGACACCCCTTTCGGGACACGTAGATAGCATCACCCTCATTTCACAAAGGACGAATTGGGGCCCAGAGAGATGTGCCCCAAAGCACACAAGTATTGAGTGACTAAGCCAGGTGTGTCCAATGGACCCAAAGTCCATCCTCTTTCCTGACAATACAGACTTTTTCCTCCCTGATTCTCTCAAGTATGCCCCACTACTCAGCCCTGGCATTTACACCTTCTGGCGGGACTTGCCCACAGCAGGGGGTGATGTGTTACAATGGCCCCAGACTCACAGATGACTAGCTTAGAGTAACCTGGTAAAAAATAGCTTCTTTCTCCCCAATTTCCACACATCTGTCCCAGGAAAAACTCTAATTAGTCTTGCTTGGGTCACATGCCCCCTTCTGAACCAATCACAAAGAAATCACAGTGCTCTCCCTGACCAGCCCCTTACGACAGGGTGAGGTACCATGACAAGTGTCCCCTCCTCCAGGACCACACGTAGGTATTTCACCTTGATGTGGAGGGTCCAGGAAGGCTTCCCAGAGGAAGTGACTCCTACACTGAGACCCGAGGATAAGAAGGAGTGTTCCAGGCAAAGAGGCAGAGGAACGATGTACAGACAGGGACTAGGGGTGCAAAGGCCCAGGAACACTCCAGAGTGTGTCTTGCTCGTAGCCATACACCCCTGCCTAATACACAGCCTGCCTTGCCATGAGTGCTCAGAGAATGCTTCAGAAAGGAAATCCACAATTGGCTGTGTGGCCTTAGACAAGTCACTTGTCCTCTCTGAACTTTAACTGTCCTAACCTTTCAGGACTAGGCAAGAATGGAGTTCATTCAGTCCCAAAATATTCATGGAGCACCTCCTCCGTGCTCAGCATTGCCCTAGACCTACAGGAGATAAGGCCTGCCTTGGAAAAGAAAACCATGCTTGGGGCTTATGCAAAAGAACTGCAACCAGTCCAAAGGGGCTCAAGGGGAGGGGCAGGACAAAGGGAGAGGCTCAAGGACCTCAAGGGTGAAAAAGGGGCTCTGCCCTCCTACTCCGCACCTCTCCTCCCCCATCCCCTACTTTCCACCCTCCCACCCCGCTGACCTTGTGACCACCTACCACCCTGGAGCCACCATATGTATGCCTAGGCCTCAAGCCAGCATGCAAGGGCAGGAAGACCTCTCTCCCTGCACCTTTGCCCCACAGCTACGTAACCTGAATAACAGGTTGTGACAGACAAATCTCGCAAGAACAGGTAGGAAAGAGACTTTTGGGTCTGGGTGGCTACAGAGGGAATTTTGCCCCACCCTGCGTACCTGTCCCAAGGGCCGGTCTTCCTCCCTCCCCGCCCCCAGCAGTCCCGTCCCGGAGCCCGTGACTCTGGAGCTGGAGTCTCCAGAGCACCCACGGGCTGCCAGGGTGAGCCGGCCAGGGACTCAGGAGACTGGAGAGCCCTGCAGGTGCAGAGTGGACACGTCCGGCTGGAAGAGCCGTCGCTGCCCCGCCCCTCCCCACCCCCACCCTGAAGCCAGAACCTGCTTGGCATGGGCATGCCAGCAAGAAGCTAGCCCCCTGCCAGGTATGTGCCCCAGCCTCTGTCCTATCTTTCTTGTGTCTTTCTGAATGGCACTCTTTCTCCCTTCGAATCTGGGTAAGTGCATGTTGTATTTGCTCTTTACCTCTGCCCCTTTATCTGTTCTCGTCCTCTGTCCCTGTCTCATTCTTTCTCTCTTTATATCTCTGCCGTCTCCCTGTCCCCTTGTCCTTGCTCTCTCCAAGCTCTGTCTCTGACTCGCTGTCTGCGAATATCAGTATCTGTTCATCTGTGCCACCTCATCTATCTGACCCTGTCCTCATACTTCCTTCCATCTGGCTGGGCCCCCAGCTCTCCTGGAGCCTCCACATATGGGGATCCCACAGAATGTCCTGCCAGCCTCATCTCTGGCCTGGGCTCTCTGTAAGTCACTGTTCACTATAGGTCACATCCTATGAACATTCAAAAGCATAACATGCTTTTGTATCTGGAAAAAAAAGGGGGGGGGGGTTGGTAATTTGAATTTCAGGAAGTTAAAGTCCCACAAAATCTCTGTGGGTGGTGCCAGGCACGGCTCACTTCTCTCACCTGGAAGGACCTGGAAGGCAGGGCCAGAGTGGGGGGAGGGGAGCGTTTTTATACCTGCTTAACAAAAGGAAATGCAGATTTGCACTAGTGCTTACTCTTGTTTAAATGTCAAGGACTGACCCAGCCCACTGCTTCAGTGGCAGACCTCAAGCCTCCTGTCTCTTATCTGGGTCCTCGACAGTTGGACTTTGGAAACCACGTCTGTTGAGATAGATTCTTAGGATAAAGAAGATTCTGGGATGGGAGGGGCAGGAAGAGTGGTGGGAGTAGTCCTTGAGGTCAGGGCCCCTCCAGCTGGCTGCAGCGGGTCACAGACGCGGAACAGTTACCACCAGCCCCGCCCTCCCCTCCATTCTGTCTCTAGAGACTTACTGGGGGTCTTCAAAGCTGCCAAATCACTGGTAACTGCCCAGCACTTGGGGGGTGGCACAGGGGAAAGGAGGAGGGGCCAAGGACAACCCTACCCCTGCCCAGGTCTCAAGAAGGGAGGAAACCCCAATTTCGACTCTCCTGAGACAAAAGCACTGGCAATGGGACCCTGTGGGGATTGGGCAGTGGAGACCTGCATCCAAATTCTGACTCCCATCCTTACAATCTGAATAATCCTGGGCTTAACCATAAGGAGTCTTGGTCTACCTACCCCTAAAATGGGGGAGTATGAGAATTCAAGGAGGATTCAATTGCATATATAGCACCCTGTGCAAACTCAGCTGTCATGGGAGAGTCCTCATTACTCTTCATTTTGGTACTCTCACTCGAGCTCACTCGAGCTTCTGTCTTCCTGCTGGTTTGACTAGGGCTAGCTAGCTCAGGCTCAATGTCTCTCGGCTAGCTGGAGGGAAGGAAGGAAGGAAGGAAGAAAGGAAGGAAGGAAGGAAGGAAGGAAAGGAGGGAGTGAAGAAGAAAGGAGGGAGGGAGGAAGGGAGGGGAGGGAGGGAGGGAGGATGAATGGATGGATGAGTGAATAAGCCAGCCCTCCAAGAGACAGTGGCTGGCCGACTTCACCTTCCTCCACTGGCCAATGTCTGCACCAAAAAAGACATGCTGAATTGAATAAAGTTCTAGGGACAAAAGTGAAGGAGAGGTGGAGGCAGAGAGGGAACAGGTGGCAGATGGTGAGGAACCAAACTGAAAGGTCTGTGATCTCCTCAGTTCGAGGTACCTGTCCCTAATTGTCAGCCTTATTTGTTTTCAGACCCCAGGTGCCAGTTTCCAATTTGATTTCCTTCTCTCCACAGGCTAACACTGACCCCAAGCCACTCCTCACCTGGACAAGATGAGAGTGTCAGGTAGGGTCAGGCTCTGAGGATTCTTAGGCTCAAGGCTGAGGTCTGAAATCGATATGGGAATCATTTTTCGACCAGCAGTGCAGGCAGTCCTAGACTCCCAGGTTGTTTGGCCATATGTGCTCTCAAATGGTCAGGCCAGAATTCCAGGAGGAAACCCATCCAGGGGGAGCCTGGAAGAGGAGAAAAGGAGACCTCCTGCCTCTAGGCTGAGGGACCAGAGAAGCTTGGCACGATGATCCCATCTGGCTGGGATCACAGGGAGTGACCCTGTTTTGGAAATATCTGATCCTGGTAGGAAATTAGGGACAAAATATTTGTCTCAAGGAGGGCTAGTCTAGAATCCTCACATCATGGGGCTGGGCACAAGGAGTAGCTTTTGCCTTCTCATCCACACCCTCATGCTATACTCTGTCTGTACAAATAGGGAAACTGAGGCACCAAGTAAGAAATGGACACAATTCATCTATATTCCCAAACAGCTGTAGGGAAGAGCACAAATTTTAGAGTTAGCTTACTTCCCTGGGTTCAAACCCCACCGTTGTCACTTACCAGCCAAGTGACCACCTCTCTGAGCCTCAGTTTCCTCATCTGTAAAATGGGGATAGTCAATAGTATGTAACACAGAAGTTTATTGTGAGGATGAACTGAAATAATGTATGTAAAAGCTGTTCTCCTGGTGCCCTAACAAAATGACTGTATAATACCCAGGGAGAATTCTGGGTGCCTACAGTCACACTGCACCCCAGAAGATGAGGGACTCCCACAGACCTGAGCCCTGCCCCCCAGGATCCAGGGAGTCTTCTCCCCTACCCCCAAGTAGCCAGAAACCAGCATGAGACCATGGAGTTGATTTCAGGGCCACATGGAGGTCAGGGGTGGAGCTAGAGAAACGTGGCCTGATGACGGCAGGGCCACTAGGGTCCCTGAGCTGGGAGGCATAGTGGAGCCCGCTTCTGACCCTCATGGGAGAGTAAGGGAAGAGACAGGACACGGAGCTCAGAGGGGTGGGGGGTGGGGGGTCTGTCCTGTGTGTGGGGTTGCTCCCCACTGATGCGGAAGCAATCTGGCCGCGAGGCCAGGGAAGCCGTGGCAGCGAGGCCATGTGTATTTCTATAGACAGCATTGTGTGGCTATTTGTGGTGGCTTTCAGGGGGAGTGATGGAAAGTGTGGGAGGCCGGCCCCAAGCCACCCTGGAGGCTGCCTACCAGGGACAGCTGTCACATCCCTCCCAATAAGCTGCAGGCTCAGAGGCAAGGGTGTTGAACCATGTTCACTCTGACTGAGGCACTCCTACCCAAAGATCCTGAGGTCCGCCCAACATCACACAGCAGCACCGGCCGCCCGGGGCCCTGGACGCAGCCTTCCACGTCCTGCCGGGAGGCTCGCCTCTTAGGGCTGTCTGCAGTAGAAGTTGCCTCCTGTTTTCACAACACACCTCTCCAGCCTCCAAAGTGCAGATTCCAGGCCTCACCCTCAATGATTCTGTCTCTGGATGGCTAAGCGGAGCCCCGGAAGGTGCATTTCTACCTTTTCCTCCCAGTGGATTCACTTTGGGAAATATTGCCATGTAATCTTGTAGTGTGATCTCACCACTTGATCACTGCGTGGATTCACACGTGGTCTCACCACGTGGTCCCCTGAACCGGTCCAAGGTGTGGGTCTTGATCTGGAGCTACAACACAGGGTCCCTCAGTGGGGTCCCGTGGCATGGTCTCACTGTGGGGATTTGGTAAGAATCTTGCTATCTGGCCTTGTGATGTGGCTTCATGGCAGCATTTCCTTGCTCTGCAGGTGTGCTTCGCTTCCTGGCCCTCATCTTTGCCCTGGTCACCACATGGATCTTTATTCGCAGCTACATCAGCTTAAACGCGAAAACTATCCGTCTGCCCCGCTGGCTGAGTGAGTGGGGCTCACTCCTGGGGGGTAGGGCCTATGGACCAGGACAGGGCCAAGGATATATTCCTCCCTCTGTCCGTGGGTGGCCCAGGAGATGGGCCACCAGATACGGCATGGTGTGGGCTGCCTTTGGGATCCCAGCCTCTGTGGGGGTGGAGGCTGTCGGGAAGGCTGGAGCCCATGGGGAACACGGAAGTGTTCCGAGGCCCTGGCCGAAACACGCACCTACATCAAGGGGTCATTTTGGACATGTGATTCCGAGAAGAAAGAGGAAAGAGAAGGAAGGACAGAGGGAGGAAGAAAAGAAGGAAGGAAGGAGGGAGGGAGAGAGGGAGGCCAAGAGGGAGAAAACTGAGCATTGTGGCTTCCAGCTGCAGCTGCTTTCCCTCTGCCCGGGACACTCTTTCTGCACATCTCTCTGCAGCCAGCTCCTTTCAGACTTCAGGTCTCTGCTCTGATGTGACCTCCTCATAGAGGCCTTTCTTGCACACCCCAGCTGCAGCCACACCCCCTTGTCCTACTTTTGCCTCTCATGTCAGCCTGTTTCCTTTAGAGCTTCACCAGTGTTTATTTACTTGTCTACTTGGCCGTTGCCTATCACCAGCCCCTAGAGTGTCAGCTTCCTGAAGGCAAGGATTTTATCTTGTGTACATCCATTTCTCTAGCACCTGGTGCAGAGCAGATACTCAGTAAACATTTGATGAGTGAAAGAAAAATGAATGCATGGATGGATGGATGGATAGGTGATGGATGGTGGGTAATGAATGAGTGACAGGTGGGTGGATGGACGGATGGACGGGTGGATAACAGATGAGTGGATGATGGATGGGGGGGGATGATGGATGAGTAAGTAATACCAGTTACCTACATGAATAATCTCATATAATCTGCACAAATGCCCCATGAGGTGATCCAAGATTTGGTTGTGGAGTGGACTCATACATGACCTCATGGTGTGGTGTAAGTTTCCTCATCTCCTTCTTTTCTTAAGAAACTTGCCCAAATGCTCCCTGTAGATGTCAGGAGGAATGGGAACTGTGGTCTCACAGGTCCAAATTCTTTTAAAGGAAGGAGAGAAAAGGCAGCTATCTATGCCTCTGCATTTGTTCTCCTTGGATTCAGAGAACCACCTCCATTGACACAATCAAACATAATAACCTCTAGTGGCCCAGGCTAGCTCACAACTTCACAGCTGTGAGAAGCCAGTCATCCCACAGAGGAGTCTCCGAGATCCCTCACCTCATACACTTCTTGTCAAGCATGGCTCACACCCATGTCAAGATGATTTATATAGATTCATGGTGGCCAACATGTCCCTGGGCACTGCTTTCATACAGATTGACTTGGCTGTACCGACAGCCTGGGAAGGGATGGGCCCAGGTCAGTACAGGAGGCTCAGAGCAGGAGTGGAGATCAGGTGTGTCCTCTAGAAGAGACAGCCCAAGCCTGAGGTGAGAAAGAGAACAGTGTTTAAAAGGAAACCCCAGGGGCACCTGGGTGGCTCAGTCAGTTAAGTATCCGACTCTTGATTTCAGATCAGGTCACCATCGGTTGTGAGATTGAGCCCTTTGTCGGTCTCCATGCTGACATGCAGACAGCTCCCTGCTTGGGATTCTCCCTTTCTCTTTCTCTCAAAATAAAGAAAATAAACTTGAAAAAAGAAAGAAGGAAAGAAAGGAAGGATACCCCGGAACTCAGCTACCTGAGGTAAATCAATACCTCCAGCCAACAATCATGGAGCAACTATTCTGTGTTAGGTCCCAGGGACCTAACATGTGGCCCCCACTCATGGTCTGAGTTGGGGAGACAAACAGACTTAATTACAGAATATACAGAAGTGCATTAACATGATCCAGAGTCTCGAGAAATGCTTACGGTGACAGAAAATGTCACCAGTGGGAACAGTGGTCATCGAAAACCATTAATGTTCAGCCACTGAAAGACAACATTCATTGTCTTCAGGGGTTCCTAGCCTGGCTGCACACACCCCACCTTATTATTTAATGCATTAATATAGAAGCACATATATTACCACAGCACAAATTTATTTTTTAATGTTTTATTTCTGTATTGATATACAGTTGGTTTCCTTTCTAATCTATTTTATTTTATGCATTTAATAACATGCTCTGTTAGAGTAGGAAGTGCTGTGTGTGTGTGTGTGTGTGTAAAGGGGTAGCAGTGGCAAGTGAGCAAGGGCTCCCTGAAAGGGCGGGACATCCTGCAGGGGAGGAGGATCCCTTGGCCAGGCCAATGCCATGCCCCACACCCCACACCCCAGCCTCCAGCAGGGAGCACCCAAGGCACTTCCTCTCTAACCAGATCTGTCTTCTCTCCGGCAGGTTTGGTCACCAAGGAGATCCGTGAGTATCACCCCAGCCCTGCCTTTGCTTTAGGGTGAGATGTCCCAGGGCTGCTATTCCCGGCCCTGCAGGTCCTGGAAACATCTTTGTGTCCAGAGTCTGCCCAGCTCTCTCCTCCCATGGCCCAATGTTGCCTTCCGAAGCCCCCAAGCCTTGTGGCCCATTGATAGATTCTCAACTCTATGGCTCAACTCTCCCTTCCCCAGTCCCCTCGCCCTGCAGTCTGGATTGCCTCCCCGTCACGGCACCTGGCCGAGCACAGCGGCCTCCCCCCTGGGCCTCTGGGCCAGAAGATGGGGGCTATGCTTATTATCATCATGCAGGGACCCCAGGCTTGACTCACAGTTCCTGTTACCAAGTATGAGGGGCCATGTCGGGCACTACAGAGGCCCCCAGGGGCAAACAGAAGTGGGTGTTGATTGTCTGTTGGGGTAGAAGTGCCAAACATGCCAAGAGAGATGGGGCAAAGTGTTCTGGGCTCCAGGAGGGCTGCCCCCTTCCAATGAGATGGAGTCATGGAAGGCATCAGAGAAGAGGGAATGGCAAAGGCCTAGAGGCAGGAATGTGTGGGGCTGCAGGGGAGCCCGTGGCTGAGGCCCCAAATGTGGGACACTGCACATGTCTGAGCAGGGCTTTGGCCAGGACCCAAGCTCCCGAAGTGTGGAGAAGGTGGGAGTAAGGACAGTAATGATGATGATAATAGTACCATGATGGAAGGCCTACTATGTGCCAGACCCCATGTTCAGAGCTTTACAGGCATCTCCTGCAATCCTCACCACAGCCTTGTGTGGGTGCTGTATAATCATCCTCATTTTACAGATGGGCAAACTGAAACTCAGAGAAGTGAAATCTCTTGGCCAAGGCAACACAGCTGTATGTGGTGGTCCAGAGACCACGGTCTCAACACCTCCTTGTGAGAGGCAACACTCCCAGGCCCACCTTCTTGCACCTCGACATAGTAGTGACTGAAGAGGGAGGTGGTTCCAGGAACAGAATTTTGACTGAGAAGGACATAAGAGCCCCGGTGCACTGTGGGATTACAGAGAGCAAAGACCGTATGGACCAACACGAACCATTTGCCCCACACCCTCAACTCCATTGACCTGAAACTTCCTGAGTCACATCCTGCAGTAGACACAGTGTCACGACACCTTGGTCCAAACACTCAGGCGTCACCTGCTAGAGGATGGCAAATCCAGGCCCACGTGCTGCCTCCCGCCCTGCCCGCTCCCCTGGTCGACATGACCGGTCAATCCCAGCACCCTCTCCCTCCAGGCCCACAGGCAGCCTCTACGGCTTTATCATTAAGCCTCTAACAGCAGATCCACTGACACTAAAGAGAAAAGCTATTTGACAACCCTGATCTAAACCAACTCCCAATTTTACAGTCAGCAAAGGTAAAGGGAGAGATTTCTGGCAAGTCGCACCGCAGATTACTGAAGAGCAGCCCACAGTTCCTGACTGCTCCCCTTCCAGGGCTGAGCTCCATGACCTCACCAACAGCGCTAGGGGTTCCCAGAGGGCTCGGGCCTCAGGGTTTGAGGCGGCTGGTGGGGGCAACAAACCCCACCCAAACCCAGAGAGCAAATCCCCTGCCTCCCGGTGGCTCAGACCCCTGGACATCATCCCTTTCATCCAGTAGCTTGACTGTGAAGGCTGGATGGTCAGAAAATCAATTCCAGAAAAGCCTGCTTAAGCCAGCCTGTTGACATCAGGTTTATCAGACTTAGCTGCAGTTGATTAGGCTCTGGGCACACTCTAGGGTAGTGGCCGGGGCCTGGAACAATCCCTCCAGCATAGTTGAGAACCTCTCAAGAGTAAACTGGCCTTCCCATGAGGGGCCCAGGGGCCAGAGGTTGGGCCCCAAGACTCATAGGAGAGGAGGACCCCTCCCCCGCCTCATCCTCAGCCAGCCCCGCAGGCAGGTGCTAGGCCTCTTGAGAAGGGTCCTCTCTAGGAGGTGAGGAAAGGGAGTCGGGTCCATGTCTCCAGCCCTCTCTGTCCTGAGTCACAGGCCTGGACAGCCCCTTGTGGGTGTCTCCATCCCTGGCCCTCACTCTGGGGACAATGTCCTCGTTTGACCTCTGGGTGTGTTGAAACTCCAGGTTGGGGCGGGGGGCAGGGTAGGGAGCCTAGGACAGGCATCGCACTCAGACCTCCAGGGCTGCCCACTAGGCGTGTGAGCTGAAATGCAGCAGGGCACCCTGGGGTGGGTGGCATTCACTCCTAGGAAGGAGCACATTTACTTAGAGGTGTCATGGGCTTGCCAAGCCTTGTGCCAGTGGGTTGTGTCCCCTCCAGAGGGGCCCTTTGCCCTGATACACATAAAGAAAAGGCTCCCTCTAGGCTGCCAAGGGCCCTGGAGCCCCTAATCACCCTGCCCACATGCTCCGTGGGTTTATTCAGTGAATATTTATTGAGTGCCTACTATATGCCAGGCATAGGAGTTATAGGCACAATTTAACAAGATAATCAATGTAAAGTGCTTGCCACAGTGCCCAGCACGCAGCAAGCCATCGGCATGTGCCAGCTTCTCCTAGGAAGCCTGTGGGTTTGCTCCAAGCAGGCACTGCCATAGCTCAGCTAGATGCCTGGCACAGGGCTGAAGGAGAGGGGCTGCCCAATCACCGCCTTCCTTTTGCAGGTGAACTTTCTCTAAGTCCGTGTTTACCCAGCCCTCCCTAAAGGTATTTTCCTGTCAGGTGGTATTAAAAAAACAAAAACACAGGGCATTAATATAAATTAAAGCCTGCCAGGCTGAAAGCACAGGTGACGGATGTCCCAGCTCACAAAGGGTCAATTGAGGCCTGAGTGGCTCAGCGGCTGTGTTTGGGGGTCCTGTATACGTTTCCTGCCTTTAACACCCTCCCTGGGTTTGCCCTCTGAGGCCCACGCGGGGAAGGCACAGGTCTTAGTGGCAGCCACAATAATCAGAGGTGCCACGTACTGAATCCTCAGTGGATTCTAAGCACGGAGTGAGAGAGGGCCAGAACCACCTGCCTGTTCCTTATTGTATCCCAGGGCCTGGCCCATAGTAGGTGTTCAGTATGATCACTAAATGAGTGATAAGAAGAATACCCAGGGGTGCCAGGGTGGCTCAGTCAGTTAAGCGGTTGACCCTTGATCTCAGCTCAGGTCATGATCTCACGGTTTGTGGTTTCGAGCCCCACATCAGGCTCTGCACAGATTATGCTCACAGCACAGAGCCTGCTTAGGATTCTCTCTCTCTCTCTGTCTCTCTCTCAAAAATCAGTAAATAATTAAAACAAAGTTTTTCAAAAAAAGAAGACTACCCAATATGTCTTGAGCCTCAACCTGTGCCCACTTATTCCTCACAAGAACCCAGTGGGAAAGGCACCCTATTTATCCCATTTCACAGATAAGGATGTTGATACACAAGGAAGTTGAAGACTCGGGAACCTGGCTGGTGAGGCGTCCTACCCACCATGCTGGGGCCCCCAGGAGGTTGCCAACAGGGGGCCTCTGGGAGCTCAAAAGGCTGCTGTGGCCCTAGAGAGAGGTTCTCAAGAGAACCCCTTCATCACAGCGACCCTGGTAATAACCAGGGTGGTAATTAACCACCACTCGTTCCTCCACACTAGTTCTGGGGGTGCTGTGTGCTGAGTCAGGCACTGGGCTGGGGCTAGAGCTGCCATGGGAACCCCGAAAATGAATTCTAGGGTGGTCAGACCACACGACCAGTGTCCTACGTCTTTGACGGGGACTGTTGGAGGCATCATGGGAACACAGGGGCAAACCCCCCAGACTCGGGCCGTCAGCAAAGGCTCCTTGGGGAGGAGGCCTCTGAGCTCAGTCCTGCGCCTGATCCCGGGCCCCTCCCCCTCCTCCTCCCGGGTCCCTTCCTGAGCTGCTAATGCTAAAGTTGCTCTGTTCCCTCAACAGCAGTCGTGAGGGCCAAGTGTGGCCTCGCTAAGCCCTGCCCCAAAGAGTTCTTCGCCTTTAAAATCAGCAGCGGGGCTGCTAACGTCGTGGGCCCCACCATGTGCTTCGAAAACCAGGTGTAAGTGTCTTGTGTTTTTTTTTTTCTTTCCATTCACTCATGCATTCATTCACAAAGTCAGAAGCTGCGAGGGCAGGCCCTGAAAGCAGCCCATACCTTCCACTGGCTTCCTTTTACTCTGGGTGGATGAGTCACAAATAACAATAGTCCCAGCAGCATCTCCATCTGCCAGCACCTTGCGAGATGCTTTGTGGCTTCATCTCATTCAATCCCCCAACACTCCCAGAGGTGGGACTATAATTGATGAGGAAACTGAGGCTCAGACAGCATTACCCAGCTAACTGGTGGTAGAGTCAGGATTTGAACTCAGGTCTGTGTGATACCCAGACTGCTGGGCTTCCTATAAAGGGGGATGCCTCTGGGGAGGGTTCAAAGTCAAGATCTAGGCACCAAAGTTCAGATGCAGCAGGTGCCAAGACTTCTACTTAGGTTCAAGAGAAATACTGTGTACCCATTATCCAAGCCAGGTAGTAAAGGCCCTGGGGACAGTAAGTTTATCCTACTAAAGAAGCCAGACACAGATGTTTTAGTCAGGTTTCTGAACCAAACTCTAGCTCACTTAGGCAAAACAAGGAACTTAGTGGTTCATATATACAAAAGGCCAGAGACAGCAGGCTTCAGGACCAGCTGGATCCAGGGGTTCAAACCACGTCATCAAGGGTCCCTTTCATACCATCTTTAGCTCTGTTCTCCTCTGTTAGATTCAGTTTTTGGAACATGAGAATGGGCTGCTTCATGTAAAGGAGGGAAGCCACTGGTTGGCTGGCATATTAGCCCAGGCTGGCACCCCACTGGGAAGACAGCTTTCTCCCACCCAAATTATCCCTGCAAAAGGCCCAAGACTGAGTTTCATTGGCTGGCCTGGGTCACATGACCACACCAGGCTCAATCACTGTGACCAGAGGACAGGATGCTCTATTTGTCCAGGCCTGGGAGACTGAGGTGAGTCCCAAGAACTACCTGGTCTGAGAGTACAGGACAGTTTTCCCAAGAGAGCCAGAGGACTGGGGTGTGGATGCTGGGCAGGTAGGGCCACAGCTGGGCTCTACGCAGCGATCCCTGGCTGCAGGACGGCAGCAATGTTCTGGGTTCTGCCTTCTTCCCAGCAGCCAGGCTTCACTGCTTGGGGAGGTAGCCTGGTCCCACCTCCAACACCTCAGAGCCCCAGGCAGGGACCTTCTCTCTTTTCTGAGCAGACTGTTCTGGTCCAAACATGCCATGAGAATTCCTCAGAGAATCCAGCCCACCGCTTGTTTCCAGGAGAAAACAGATGGCCCAAATTATTCTGTGTGCTTCCTGATGCTTCTGCAGAGTGCCATGTGGGCCCTCTCGGAGTTCCCGAGTCACAAAAGCAGAGTGTTCGTTACACGTTTGGGTCCAACTGTTGTATTTTCTCTTCTTCTTTGTCAGGATCATGAGTCCTGTGAAAAACAACGTTGGCAGAGGCCTGAACATTGCCCTGGTGAATGGTGAGCCGCTGACCTATCCCCCAGACAGCCCCCTCCATGCTCTTAGGACTGGGGCGGGGGCGGGGGGAGGTAGTTCCACATTCATTCAACCAACACTGGCTCAGCTCCTACTACACACTTGGGGCCATCCAGCAGTGCTCCAGAGGGAAAGCCCAAGGGACAGAAGGTCTAAAAGACCTGGTCCCACCCACCAGAGTCTTGACCAGGCCCCCACCGTGAGCAACTACCCCAGGAAGATACACTTCTCCTATGAAACATGAGCCCATCCTCAAGGCCCATCCATGCGGCCTAAACCAACACACACGAAACCCTGAGGGACAACCAACAACAATGTGAGATCATGAGCTGATTGCACACCTTCATTCACTCATTCATCAAATACTGTCAGCAGCTACTGTGGGCCAGGCCCTGTACAGAAGCACTAGGGGTCAGCCATGAACTAGAAGGACAGGTCCTGGCCTGTCCATGGAGTTGACAACCACTACAATGTGGTGAACATCTATGAAGGAGGAGGAAGCACAGCTCTGAGAGCTGGGACATACAGCTGGGGATGGGGGTAGTCAGGGGAGGCTTCCAGAGGGAGGTGCTGGTCAGCTGAGGCCTGAAGGATCGTGGGGGTTGACCAGGGAAAAAGTGGGGGAGGCTCCTTCGAGGCAGGGGCAACACTGTAGAGGAAGCAGAGAAGGGAGAAGAAGGGAAGAGGGCTTGGGGGCCACACAGGGTCTTCCTGGCTACACAGAGAAGTGGGCAGGATGACAGGTACGGAGGGGAGGCAGGCAGGGCGAGAGGATGAGGGGCTAAGCCTTCTACTAAGAAGTGTGAGCTTGAAGCTAAAGTCAATAGGGAGCCTCAGAAAGGCTTTGAGGAGGGCATGAGGGTCCAGCCCTGCATTCCAGAAACTTCCTTCCAGCTTGGAGCAGGGAGGCTGGGGGCAAGGAGACCTGGAGGAAGGCCCACAGCCTCACTACCCTGCATCTCCAGCAGGAAGACCAACTTCTAGCCATGCCTGAAACGGACACATTTCAGGAGGGGTGGGTTTACAGGGGTGGAGTAAGGACCAGGTGGTCTGCCCCAGCCAAGACCCTCCTCTCTCTCTGCCTCTGGCTCTTAGATGGAGAGCGAAGGCCATTTCCCTGAATCTAAGAGCTACTTCCTGGGACAAAGGGCAGGGCACGTGGAAAAAAGGGCACAGCAGATGCTCCGGAAGGAAAAGGTCAAGCTTGTGTGTTATGACCACATGAACACACTTAAGAAGTGACAGGGTAGGATGGGACTCCTAGGGAGACATTCCCCTTCTGCCAAGAAATCCTGCCGAGTCAGGGGAAAGATCAAAGCCTAAAGCAAAAATGGAGCCTCACCCAGAATGGGAGGTCGGAAGGCAGCCCAGGAAAAGTGGGGCCTGGGAGGGGCAGGAGGCCAAGCAGGGCACGCCTCCTCCAGTCTTGAGAAGGACAGCAAGACCTGACTCACTGCATTGGCGGCCGCTTCCTACAGGGAGGGCATGCCAGCAGATGACTGTAGGGGTCTCAGTCTACAGGGCCTGTTTCACCTAATCTCCACGCACACCCCCACCCCTCACCCCAGTGGGAAGGGCAGGAACTGGCCCTGGCTGCAGCCCATCTGGCTGAAACCTGCTGGTTCTCTCTTCCCTGAAATGGGCCACTGCAGGAGACGACCTCTATGACTAGTGTCCAATTAGACAGGCTTAGCTTGGGACCTCCCTCTCCTCCCCTCACAAAGCCCAAAGATGAACACAGGCATCAGTAACACCAAGAGCTGTTACAGAGCATTCACTGTGTGCTATGTCATTCGGCCTCACCCTGATGCTAGAATGGAGCTATGGACTCCGTATGGAGGTAAGACATGGAAATTCAGAGAGGTTAGGCAACTTGCCCAAGGTTACACAGCCAATAGATTTGAACCCAGATCTGGCTGACTCCAGGTCTTAATCACCCAGCTGAATTACTTACTTCCCTAGACTAAAATCCTCTCCAAACATCTATGTAGCACCTACTGCATGCCAGCTGTGGGGAAATCCAACAAATCACTCTCAGGGCCTCACAGTCTCAACTGTATAATAAGCCATCAAAAAGATTGGTAAATATTGGTAGTTCTCAACCTTTTAGGGAGCAGAGATTCCTTTAAGAAACTTCAGTCTGCACCTTTTCCCCCTAATTCCAGAAAAATCCACAAACGCACATGATCATAGTTTCATGTGTACATAGACCCCTCCCCCCTTTCAAAGGACCCTACACAGGTGACTCTGAGAGTCCAGTAAGGGCTGCACTGTGAGCTCCCCCACCCAGCAGGAGAGCCTCCACTACCCAGGCCCCTGTCCCCACCCTCTTCCGGATCCCCAAGCTAACGCAAGGGGGAAGGGACCGGGGTGAAAACGTAGATCTGCCATCCCCTCTGCAACACCCCCATCTAGTGGCGGAGAGTGAGAACTGCGACTTCCCCAGAACACCTGGTTTTCTGTAGGACTTTGGACCCTTTGCAAAACCCACAAACGCCATTCAAATTACTAGACTCCGAGTACTGGGTACAGTTCAGCCCACGGCAAGTCCCTTTGCCTTCTAGAGTCGGAGGACTCAAATTACAGGTTTCCTGTTTAGGTAGGAATAATGATGACGGCTGTAGTTCTTTTTATTACTATTTTCCAGCTGAAATTTATCTTGTTGTGTTTACTACCTATTTGAAGTACATCTTGCTTAGTTCCCATAGCCCATTTTTCAGATGCAAAAATTGAGGTCCAAATACTAAGTGGTGCATTAGGAAGTGGCAAGGCAAAACACAGACCCAGATTAGCTGGATACCGTTCGATTCCAGAGATCCTCCACCATTGTGTTCTTGTACCTCTCAGATCAGCCCAAAGGTTAGTGGGCACCTACTTAGTGCTGTATGCTTTCCACAGGACCTGATTTTACTCCATTATTATTCTATTTTTAGACCTTAAAGAGTAGCCATTTTCTGCAAAACGATAGGCAGGATGACACATTCCAGGAAATCACAGTTTTGCTCTCTCATCCCTAGGAACCACAGGAATGGTGCTAACACAGAAATGCTTCGACATGTATTCTGGAGGTAGGCACCTCTCTGTTGGCACTGAGGTCACAGGGTGGGCTGAGCCGCTTCCTGTGGCAAGAGAGCCATGGGGTGTTAGGACGCTCGGCTCTGGTTTCCGGAGGAGACAACCAGAAAGAAGCATGGTGGGGGTGGGACGCCATCCTGCTGTCTTTGAAACTCCTCTCCTGGGTGCAGAGCCTGAGACAAGGATTCAAGGGCAGCAGTTGACTTGGAAGGAGGTGACCTCAGAAAATATCAGCGGGAAGTGAGACAGGGAAAGGAAGATAGCCAGTGTGATGTGTCATCAAGCTGAACGCTGCGGGCAACTGGAACTCAGGAGCCAGTGTCCAACACATGCCTCAGAGAGGTCTCGAGGGGCAAGGGAGCTGGGGTGCTCCTGCCCCTAATTCCTTGGCACTTCCCACACTTCTGGCCTGCCCCAGGGCACAAAGGAAGGTCTGGAGGTGGGAGAAGACCTTCAGGCAAAGATATGCCGGTGCTGGCAGGTGGAGGCCAGGCATGTGTGCACTGAAGTGTTTAGGGCAAGGACATACGGCCTAGTTTGCTCTGCTGGGTGAAGAGTATTATATTTTAAGGCTGCAGGGTCTCCATTGGGCCCAAGGACAGGACAAGGCCTCCCAAGGCCCAGAAAGGATATCTCTGAGGCTCCAAGCTCTCTGCATCTTTCTACAGACATCTTTTCTTCTCTCTGTGCACAGGCATGCTTTCTGAAACTCTCTGTGCATGTAGCCACCCCACTGTCCTCCTTGCCTTATAGGACACTGACCTACCTGGGCTGAAATTTCCCACCAGCAGCTTCCTCGCCCACAGGCTGACTGGCAAAGCCATGGTGGGGGCAGGACTCTCACCCAACAATCCCGATATCTTCCAAAACATGGTGGAATAAGTCCCAGACCCATTATGCCACCCACTGCCCAGCTGGCAACCCACCTCCCTCCCTCTGACACAGGAGCCTCAATAAGGAGTGGAAAAGCAGCAGAGCGGCCCCTTGCAGGCAGCAGGAGTCCTGGTCCTGCAAAAGCCGGTTTCCATCAGGATAGGTGAACTGAGCTCACCCCCCTTCTCAGAGCCCAGCTCAGCTAGGCTACCCTCCCCTGTGCCTGCAACCTCAGGGCCCAGCTCCAGGCTCGGGCATCACTCCCCTACTGTGCCCACCTAACCGCACAAGCCCAAGAGGAGACAAAGCCAGGCAACGAGAAAGTGGGAAGCCCTCTTGGCCTTGCAAACAAAGGAGTCATTGAAATGGGAGTCTGGTGCCCGAAGTCACAGCTGCGAATGTTTGGAAGGTAACCACACTTAGAGACGCGAGCCGGCACCCTGTCCTGTGCCCAGGGCTTCAGAGGATCCCATGGGTCCTATGATGGCCATCCTCCACCTGAGTCCCACCTCGCAGGTAGGGTCTGCAAGGCCAGAGGATGTGCCGACTGGAAGCCTGCATCAGGGCCCATGCAGACGTCTTCGAGGTGTGACCCCCTTGGGCAGAAGCCACAGATACACCTTTAGGACTGAAGGTTGGCCAGGGCATGGCAGTTGCTGGAGGGGAGGGTGGTGTGGACAGAGCTTGGACCGGCAGACTGGGGGTGTCCACATGCAGGCACGCAAGTCCCCTCCTGGTGTGGGACAGAGCTAAGACAGGGGTGAGAAGAACGTGGGGCAGACTATTGGCCGAGGGCCAGAGGATGTCATTTGTTCTCTGTCCAGGACCCCCCCCCCCCCAGGTGTTCAGGGTGGCCGGGGGCCAGGTTTATGGACAAGGTCCAGTCTCTGGAGTCAAAGACTTCAGGGTGAGGCAATGACACCTCTTGAACTTCAGTTCTGTCATCTGTAAAATGGAGGGAATCCACAGTGTCCACTTCATGAGACTGATGCGGGGATTGAATGGTAACCCACACTAATCAGTGGGAGGGGCCCTGCCTGGCTGGAGAAAGGACCTGGGGGGCTCATTCAGTGTTCTCCCTTCCCTTCCCTTCTCCCTCACTCCATCCACAGGTCTCAGAAGCAAGGAGGTCATTGTCAGAATGAAAAGGGGGAAAAAATAACTTAAAAAAACACTAAATTTTATATTGCCCTATTATCAAGTTGAATGTAACCATGACTGACGGGGACCCAAAAACAGAAGCATCTGAGGACAGGTTGTGGTCATGGACTACACAGGCCTCTGTGTTACTGAGCTGGTTGACAGCTGACCTTGGCTTTCAGGACTTGATTCTTCCCCTAGGTCCAAGGGATCCTCAGGGAATATAAGAACTGGCTTGTCTTCATGGGCATGGACCTATGGGTGGAGTGGCCATACAGGGCCCTGTGCTTAGAGTGAATTCGGGTTTGGTTTGATGCTCTAGTTTTGCCATCTTGAAATTCTTAATATTTTTTTAACGAAAGTCTCCTTGTCTTTTTTAAGATTTTATTTTTCAGTAATCTCTCTGCCCAGCGTAGGGCTCAAACTCACAACCCAGAGATCAAGAGTCACATGCTCTACCGACTGAGCCAGCTTGGTGCCCCAAAAGGCTCCACATTTTCCTTTTGCACCGGGCCCCCAAAATTATGTTACAGATGCTGCTAAGAATTGCAGTTCCATTATAGTGCACTTTCTGTATGCCCAAGAGTCATCGTCACATTTGCTGTTTACAAAAATTCTCTGGGCAGTGCTACTGATCATCCTCGTGTGACAGATACAGCCCTGATTTTCCCACTAGGCCAGTCTTGCCCATACTTCTTCAGCCATTCAAGAGCCCCTTGCATAATTTATGCCATGTCCAGGGTACCGTCTGAATTATTAGTATTTTCCTTTGAATCAGCTCACTTTTTTAACCTAAATAATCTTAAAAAGGAACCTATATCGCTGCCGTAAGTTATCACTTTTTATGCAGCAAAGATGGCCATAAGGCTAAGCTCCAGCTGGGTGCTGATCCCTCCCCAACGTGCTGCAGCTAGGCCTGTCTCTGTTAAATGCACAGATTTTGCACCTGCAGTGTGGTGTTCAAGATGCAAAGGGAAGCTTGCTCTTTGGTGTAAGCTGGGGATCTGTAGGACACTAATGTTCTCTCTCAGTGACCTGAGTCGCCTGTGGTCCAGTAGGTCTATCCTCTAAAGTCAGGACAGACAAGTTAGGTTGTTAACTAGTGTCGAAGGAGGTGGTGGAGGGTACGCAAAGAGCCCAGAGATGTTGAGAGATGATTTCTTAGGGGCCAAGACTTCCATACCTTGGGTGTAGGTCCCCAAGGGCCCTTAGGGCAATGTCTCTCACTTATGGCTGCACATCTGAATTGCCTGTGGAATTTTCAAATTCCAATGTCCACACTTAACCACCTGAATGAGGCTACCCTTGCTCTGTGCACGTTGCTCTCCCCTGGACAAGGGCTGCAGACAGCTCCACCCCGGATGCCACCTCCTACCGGCCCCCGAGCTTCAGACGGAGCTCAGTGTCAGCCTGCCGCTGGCCACTCCTGGTTCATCAGAGCAGTAGCAGAGAATGAGAATGACCAGTGGCCACTTCCCCTAAATGACCAGCACCCTGCTTTCCTTCCTTCTGCAGAAGTGAAGCTGCTGGTGAAATTCCTTAAAGAAATTCCAGAGGGCGCACTCGTGCTGGTGGCCTCCTATGACGACCCGGGAACCAGGTAAGTGGGAACCTCCACCTGCCAGGCCATGGCAAACCAAATGCTTCCAAGCCCTAGGTGCCCTTTCCCACTCTCCTGCTGGCTCTATATTCTGGCAACTTTTCCTAGGGAAATAACCAGACAAGTGTACATGTTCTAGGAGGCCCATCACAGCCTTGGTTACAACAGTAAAAAACTGGACACACTGTCCCTGTCCAATAAAGACCTACTAGTTATAGAAATTATGACACATGCTGGTAGGTGACATATTATATATATATATATATATATATACACACATACACACACATATATATATATGGATATATTGCATCAAAAATGATGTAGAAAATAATTTAAGGATATGGAAGAATGCTCACCTTTTAGCATTAAGAGGAAAAAAAGAAGCAGTTTGTAAAAGCATTGGTATGATCCCACAGTACCTGGGGGAAAAAAAGACATGAAGGAAATATATTAAAATTTTATAATGATTATGTCAAGTGGGGTGAGACTCTAATTTTTAGTTCCTCTGTGATGTTCCATATTTTCGAAATAAACATGTATATTTGTAAACAGAAGCAAAATTGTACTAACACCTCTCCAGCCCCCTCCAAGTGGCTTCTTGAGAGAAGTCCTTGCCACTCAGCCCTGTTCTTCCTGAATACAACTCTGCTTGTAGGCCAAGGGCCTGAGAACCCTTCCCCCACCCCTCCACCTCATCGTGTTCTCTGCTCCTCTGCAGACTGAATGATGAGACCAGGAAGCTCCTCTCCAGCCTGGGCAGTTCTTATGCAAAGCAGCTGGGCTTCAGAGATAGCTGGGTCTTTTTAGGAGCCAAAGACCTCAAGGACAAAAGCCCCTTTGAGCAGGTGGGTTCCTGGTGGCATCCCATCCCAGTGAAGTGGGTGGGGTGGAGGGAAGTTGCCAGGGATAGATGGACAAGGACTGGGGTGGCTTGGAAGAATGGTGTGGGGACCCCTAGAGGTCAGGGTGGCCTGACTGGGTAATCCCCCAGCAGGAAGTGGCCTTGACTATTTTGCAAGGAGGTGGGTCATAATAAATTATCGGATAAGTACCAAAAAAGAGAAGGAAAAGGAGAAAAGAAGGATGAAGGCAAGAGAACATGGAAAAAAAGAGAAAGGAATGTAGAGATGAAGCCTGCATGACAGGCAGAGAGGGGAGCCCAGAGAAGGGGGGATGCCTACCTTCTGGTCCCAGTGGAAACCTAAGCCACACCCCTTTTCCCCCCAAGGGCTCAGGCTCCCCACCTGAAGAGAGAGGTTTGGACCAGAGGAGCTGTCCCCTTCTAAGCTCCCTGTGGAGAGAGTAAACTTGCATCAAGAGGAGGACACAGGAGAGCCCACCTGATATGGAAGGGGTCAGCAGGGGTCCATGACATGTGGCTCCACGGTCACTACCCAGGGGTGTCCCCAAGCAGGGTCTGGGAGGCCCCCCAGCAGTGGAGTCTCAGGATTGCTCAGAGGAGGAAAGGGGAGTTAAGGCAGCATTGGGAACCCGCAGGGAAATGCTGCACCTTCTCTCCCTGTCCCCCATCTGTGCGTCCCCAGCTCAGAGCAGATCCAAAATGTGGGAGAACTAGCCAGATCTTCCCCGAGCATGAAGTAGCCCCATCTTTGGAGGTGACAACATTTAGTTCTGCCCAGAAGGCAGCTAAGAGTCGATGATTCAGGCATAAAGGTCTAGTGAGGTGAGTGAATTCTATCCCGAAGGCAGAGGGGAGCCATGGAAGGCTTAAGCAGGAAAGGGACAAGCACAGATTGATATATAAGAAAGACTAGCTAGCATTCAGCAAGCACTTGCTCTGTGCAGGCTCGGCTGAGCAAGCTACCTGCAGCGCCTTCTTTGATTCCCACATGAAGCAGGTACAATTATCCTCCCATCTCACAGTCCAGGATCCGGAGGCATGGAGAGGTTTTAACCAGCTTGCTCAGGTCTGAGCTACTCAGCAATGCAGATGCAGCTGTCATCAGGTCAGCCTGCCTCCACAAAGATTTCTCGTCCTGATGCTTTTAGCACAGCCTCCCCGGCTGAGCACGGAGAAGTGTGGAGAAGGCAGGGAGGAGGCCCAGGCAGCAATCAGACAAGAGGCACAGCAGCCTGCAGGGAAGGGGCCATGGGTGGCAGGGAGGGACAGCGTCAGAAGGCTGAACTCCAGGTTGGGGGGGACCACAATGGGCTGCAAGGGTTTTTGCCCTGTCTAGAAAATGCTGGCCTTGTTTGTACGCGTGAGTTTCTAAGAGAATGAATTCAGGTCGTTAGAAATTACTTTTTAAAAATGACTGTACAAAGTAGCCTGTGCTGGAGGAGAAAAGGAGGGAGCCCTCTGTTGATAGCCTCCGGGTGAAGACCACAGACATCGGGCAGGGGCTCCAGCGCATCCCTGTGTGAGGTGCAGGGAGGGGGCAGGGCGGGAGGCAGGGAAGAGGCTTCAGGCCACAGGCGCGGTTCTTCATAAAGCCCAGCTTCCAAACCCATCAAAACCGGGCCAAGACAGCAAAGAAGAAGCACGCAAGTCGACCCATAACCCAGAAATGAATCGGAGGCCACAATGTGATCGAAACCACCTAGTCCTTTGTTCCCACACACGGGGCGCTGGGCGTTAGAGAAGCAGCATCTAGAATGACTTTATTCCCTAGGGTGAGCCACGATTATCCCACTGGTAGACTTTGCCACTTACATTCGTTTCTTCCGTAAACTAAGCCCAGGCACTTTAAACACAATCTTAACTGATTTTAGTCTATTTACTTTTAATTAATATTACAAAGTGGTTCTGCCACTTACCAACTAAGTGGCCACAGGCAGTTACTTTGGGCCTCTGTGCCTCAGGCTCCCCATCTATAGAATGGGATGATAATGGTATGCCCTTCCTGGGGCTACCATAAGGAATAAAAACATAAGGTACTTTGTGCCTGGCATAGGACAAGTGTTCACGAATTGCTAGGATGCTTCTTCTCATTGTTCTGGTTGTCTGGGGGTGTCCTAGAGGGGCTGATAGAGAATTTGGCAGAGGAGCTAATGCTCGGCAAGCCCACCTCCCATGCTTGGTGCTCCCCGCCGCCCCCCACCCCCAAGGCACTGAGGGATGACTGAGCTCTGATCCCCTCTGTAAAACCTTGGGCAAGTTGTAGTCCCTCTGAGCCTCAGTTTCCCCTCCTATGAAATGGGCTGGTTATATCCAACACCACCACCTCCCCACGGGGCCAAAGCCAGAACAAAGTGAGTGAAGGCATGAGGTTTAAAAGCACAATGACAATTCAGGTGTGAATTCTGAACAGCCTCCCCTGTGGGCCACGTCTCTCTCTCTCTCTCTCTCTCTCTCTCTAGTTCTTAAAGAACAACCCAAACACAAACAAGTACGAGGGCTGGCCGGAGCTGCTGGAGCTGGAAGGCTGTGTTCCCCGGAAGATACCGTAGGGTAGCTGTGGACCAAAGAAGCTCCTGGCTACTCTAGGAGTCAGAGCTGACTGCAGCGACGAAAAGGGGGCCAAGAGGCCTGTGGAAAGTGCTGGGGGAGTCCCCATGCACTGTGCACCTCCCCTGTTTGGAAGCAGACCCCTCTCATGGGCTGAGGCGGCTCACCCAAGGTGGCCAGACTCAGGGATCCTTCCAGAGCTCATCTGCTCTGGAGAGAACAGGCTGGTTGTCACTCCCGAGGAAGGACAGACTGCCCATACCTGCGGCGCACAATTAAATTTTATTTTTGCTCACTTTGAATGAACGTTCTGACCTTCCGATGTGGAGTGTTTCTCCCTGAGATCAAACTGGCCCAGGCCGGGTTTGCTTGGGCCACAAGCTGGGACAGGTCGATGACAGCCTCGGGCACCAGGTTAGGCAGCTGGAAAGGAGGTTGGTTTCATAGAGATTTTGCTGAAGGGTAAATGAATCCTTTGCTCTCAGCTTAAGCTGTAAAACCCACAGGACTAGAGAGAGCCAGAGGACGGACACAGAACATGTTGCCTTGATCTGCTGCTGGAATGAGAGATGGAGAATCCAGAGCGTGAGCAGGGCGGGCAGGGGCGGGGGAGGGGGGGTTCCTAAGGAAGACTGGGAGGAAGAGGCAGGCTGCAGGAAAGACCTTCTGGCTGTTTCTGAGTGGTTCTGCAGAAGCAGCCCCTGAGACTTATTTGGGAAGTGATTCTAGAAAACACCAATGGGGGTGTGGAAGTAAGACAGGGGAGGAAGGTAGCCAGTAAAGGGTGTGTTATCGGCTCTGCTACAGCTGTGGGTAAGTGGAGCTCAGTCCCACAAGGATCCCCGGGAATCTGTGTAGAATACACACACCAGAGATCTCTTAGCCAGGGCGAGGTTGAGATGCGTCTGCATCAGTCCTGTCAGTCACTGCTAGGGAGGGTGCTGCTAGTGTTGGGGCTGATGCGAATTCCTGAGCACTTTTTGTCCGCCCTACAGAGGACAGAGTGGCCATCTGTGGCTCTGCAGAGAGTCCTTAGCCCAGAGGCATTGATACCAGCCACTGGAGCCCCCTGAGGTGGTAAGGCCCAAGGGACATGTACAAAGACCCTGCCTGCGGTCTCTGAGAAGGGCCAAGCAGGGAGTGCCTAGACCAGATCCTGGGCGGGGGTCATGGGAGCAGAAAGCACTGGTACCCAGGCTCCTGGAGCGTGAACTGGAGAGGCTGCAAAACCTACGGAGAAGTGCGAACACCCTATGCAGCAGACCAGCAGCAGCTCAAGTCCTGTGTAAACCAGTGGTGTGGGGCCCTGGGGTTAGCAGGGCTTCAAATGTGCCAAGAGGGCCTGGGGTGGAGGGGACAGAGTGTGGGAACCTTCGGCCAGGAGCCATGGCGGCTGGGACTTGGGCTGCAGTCCCAGTAGGGTGAAGATCGGTGCTCAAAGCCTGAGAGGACAACTTTGAGCAGGCTTGGCTGAAGAAGTCAGAAGAGGGGACCCAGCCAGGCACCGCTCCCCCCACCCCCACCACACAATCCCATTCCCCCATTTTTCCCAGTGCAGATCACTCTCAGGGATTAAAGGGGGAGTTTGCTGGTGGCCCCACCTAACTCTTTTTTTTTCTTCTAAGTTTATTTGAGAGAGGGAGCATGAGCAGTGGAGGGGCAGAGAGAGGGGGAGAGAGAGAATCCCAAGCAGGCTCTGTGCTGTCAGCACAGAGCCCAAGGCAGGGCTCAAACTCACAAACCTGGAGATCGTGACCTGAGCCCCAGTCAAGAGCCAGATGCACAGCCAACTGAGCGACCCAGGTGCCCCCCCCCCCCCCCCCCGCCACCAACTGACTCTTCTGCAGACCCTTCCTTACATGTGCATGGTGGAGAATGCCTGGCAGCTTGGATGTGCTCCACTCCTCCCATTTTGTTCCACGTGGCAGGGCCTTCTGTTCACACCTGACAGTCAGCGCTAACAAAGGGCTCCCGCTGAACCCAGTCACCCTTCCTTACGCATCCCCAGGACTGACTGAGGCCAGCTGAATGGGGGTTTTCTGCAGGCCCTGGACCCTGACCGCACCACTCCTCTTCACTTAGCTGACTCACTTCTCAGAATACTTTATAAAATTTAAAAAAACAGGGGCACCTGGGTGGCTCAGGTGGTTAAGCATCTGACTTCAGCTCAAGTCATGATCTCATGTCCATGAGTTCGAGCCCCGCATCAGGCTCTGTGCTGACAGCTCAGAGCCTGGAACTGCTTCAGATTCTGTGTCTCCCTCTCTCTTCCCCTCCTCTTCTCATGTTCTGTCTCTCTCTGTCTCAAAAATAAATAAAAACATTAAAAAATTTTTTTTATTTAAAAAAACCAATAAGGACTTCTTTTTTTTTTAACGTTTATTTATTTTTGAGACAGAGAGAGACAGAGCATGAATGGGGGAGGGTCAGAGAGAGGGAGACACAGAATCTGAAACAGGCTCCAGGCTCTGAGCTGTCAGCACAGAGCCCGACGCGGGGCTCGAACTCATGAAATCATGACCTGAGCCGAAGTCGGCCACTGAACCAACTGAGCCACCCAGGCACCCCAGGACTTCTAAAGTAAGTCCATGGCTAGGGCTAGGCAGAGCTCTTAGCAGTGGTCCCTATTTTAAAAGGACATGGGAGGTGTGTAGGTGGTTCAGTCGGTTAAGGGGCCGAGTCTTGACTTCAGCTCAGGTCACAATCTCACAGTTCGTGGGTTCAGACCCTGTATCAGGCTCTGTGCTGGCAGCTCAGAGCCTGCTTGCGATTCTCTCTCTCTCTCTGCCTCTCAATCTGTTCCTCTCTGGCTTGTGTTCTCTCTCTCTCTCAAAATAAATAAACAAACTTTAAAAAATAAAAATAAAAAAATGACATGGGATGGCCACCTGGTTGTGAGAGAAGATTCGTGGCACTCTTCTAAATTTTTTTTTTCAACGTTTATTTATTTTTGGGACAGAGAGAGACAGAGCATGAACGGGGGAGGGGCAGAGAGAGAGGGAGACACAGAATCGGAAACAGGCTCCAGGCTCCAAGCCATCAGCCCAGAGCCCGACGCGGGGCTTGAACTCACGGACCGCGAGATCGTGACCTGGCTGAAGTCGGACGCTTAACCGACTGCGCCACCCAGGCGCCCCTCGTGGCACTCTTCTAAAAGCTGTCTCACACAGCACTTTAAAGAAGATTGAGAAAGCGTCAATGAGATGACTCAGAGAACTGGGGACAGCGTCTCCTGGAGAGGGGGAGCTTGGAAAGGCAGCACACTGGAATGGCTGGTGCCCCCCCCAGGTCCCCTCCACCAGTCTTCACTCCTCTTGGAGAACTGCCCTCAGGCTATTCATACCTCCTCTGCTCACTGGGGCAAAAAAGAGAGGCCAGCAAGTGTGGGAGTTTACATCACTACAGGATGGTCCACAGCTCCTGACCGCCTGGCTGGGAACCAGAAAGCCCAGCTGCCTGTCTTGCAGCAGGACAACCATGAGGTGCAATTTACAGTCCAGGGCTCCCCATGGGATCAAACCAAAGCTGGAACTTGGCCTGAAAGTGTCCCTTTGCTTGGTTGTTTCCCCTTTCCTGTCCTGCTCCTCCACTCCCCTACGTGTGTCCCCCAGGAGCCCATCCTTAATAAATTACCTGCAGGGTGCCTGAGTGGCTCAGTCAGTTAAGCATTCGACTTTGGCTCAGGTCATGATCTCATGCTCCTGAGTTCGAGCCCCATATCAGGCTCTGTGCCGACAGCTCAGAGCCTGGAGTCTGCTTCAGATTCTGTGTCTCCCTCTCTATCTGCCCTCTCCCTGCTCACTCTCTGCCTCTCTCTGTCTCTCTATCTCTCTCTCTCTCTCTCTCTCAAAAATAAATAAACATTTAAAAAAATTTTAAATCACCTGCATGAGAATCCTCACCCCAAAGTCGGCTTCTGGGGGAGCCATCCCAAGAGAGGCAGCAGCCAAGGCCAACTGGATGGGACTGAGCCTGGGCCTGGGCTAGGAGACAAGACACCCAGCATGTAGGAATTGTCACCCACAGGGTCAGGTCTCCATGAATAAAGGGCATGTGCTGTTGCATGCTGGGGAATGTGAGGCTGAGACTACGGGACATGCCCCCTCCCGCCTCCCCTCCTCCTCAACCAGGGGCAGGTCTCTGCTGGCACATCCTCCAAATGATGAAAGGGAGCCCAGAGGACCATCAGGCATACCACCAAAACCCACCAAGGAGATGGCATTCTAGAACCAGCCCCCTTAGTGTCCCCTGGGGTGGGCATCACAAAATGCCAAACACCCATGAGGTTCTCAACATCATTGCCAGGGCATTGTGGCCACTACAGGGACCTCCAGGTCAGCTCAGGATTGGGGCAAGACAGAGAGTCCAAGAAAATGGCTGGAGAGAGTTGAGTCAGTCATTACTCACCCACTAGGCATCAAGGACTGGGTAGGCACGGGGGATACCACAGTGAAGAAGACCAGACACAGTCCCTGCTCAGAGTCCCCGTGGGGAACCCAGATCAAAAGGCAATATGACTTGATAAGGGCTATGCTAGGAAAGACTGTGGGATCAAGGAAGGTCTCCTGGAGGAAGCAGTATCCACACTGAGCCTTGGGAGTTTGCAGGAGTTCCCCAGGCAAAGAGGGGAAGGAGGCCAGGCCAGGGAGCAGCATGAACAAGGCCTGGAAGCTGGAGAGGACTGGGAGGGGAAGAGATGAATAACAAGGGCTGAGCAGGCAGGGGTGACAGCCTTAAGGGCCTTGTGGGCTGGGGGACGGGGCTAGAACTTTGTCCAGGGGCTGTGCAGACACACTGAGAGATTGAAGCTGGGGAATGACACGGCCAGATCTGCAGTTTTTGAGAATTCCTCCTGGCTGCCGTAAGGAGAAGGCAGTGGAGAAAGCGAGGCCAGGGTGAAGAGGCTGCTGTATCATCCCAAGAGGTGGCCTGGACCAGGAGATGCACAGGGATGGAACAAAGGGGACCAGTCGCAGTTATTCGCGAAGTAAAACGGGTAAGACATGAGAACTGATTTTTCTCATCATTGCGGTGGACAATCCTTTAGGAATCTCTGCAAGCTTCTCGTGGCCTCAGAATTTGGGGCTCATATCTCCTTACCCTCTCCCCACCTAGACGCCACTCCTCTCTCCCAAGACTGAGGAGGGGGAAAGTAAGGGGAGGTAAGGGGGAGGGCTTTCCAGCAGCTGTAATTCTGGTCCTCACCAGCAGGTGGCAGATCAAGACAGAAAGGGGAAGAGCCGCAAGGTTACCTCTGCCCACCCAGTCTGGCGAAAGGCGCTCCGCTTAATGGACAGGATGCCTGGGATTTACCAATGGGCAGTGAATTTACTATTACACTAATAGCAGCATAAGAGCAGCACCCAAACTCTATAGGAATTGCTGCTGTAGGCTCTGTGCAGAGGTTTATATGAATTACCTCATTTCATCCTCACAGCCCTATGTGGTGGGGACCATTGTTACCTCCTTTTACACATGAGGAAAATGAGGCTCAGAGAGGCCAAGGGACTTGTCCAAAGTCAGGCGCCTAAAAAGCTTCCGATTAAGGATTGGAATCCCAGGTCCATCTACGTCACTACAGGAAACAAATCCTTCAGAAATACTTGCCCTATAACTCCTCAGGGATGAACAATGTTTTTCTCTCCCTCCTCCCTCCCCTCCTCCTTCTCCTTCCTCCTCCTCCTCCTCCTGAATGCCTCTGAAGACTTTTGAAAATTGCCCAGAACCTCTGAGTCAACGTTCTCAAAATCCACCATCATTGCTTTGAGAGACGAAGAGGGAGTCGGTCTGAGTGATATGCAACTCCTCTTTTCAAAACCGTCCCACATTTTGTAAGCCTTGCTCCCCTCTACAAGATTGTGAGTCAGGAAGGAACAGATGTTTGCAGCCTATTTTGCACATGGAGAAGGAGAAGGTACGAGCTGTGCCCAGGCCACACAGTGAGACAAAGCAAAGCCAGATCTAGACCCTGTCCTTGACCCTGCAACACCAACCGTCTTTTCATAAATCATCTGTGTCTGCATTCCAAGCCCTCCTTGGTGCCAAGACCTGTGCTAGGTTCTGGGTCCACCACCCCCATTCCTGCCCATGGCATGAGGTCCAAATGTTGCATTTCAGACCCTCATCTTGCCAGAAGCCAGGCTTCGGACCTTCAGCCAATCAAGACCTCCAGGCAACCAAGCTTTTAGTGCAGCTCATAAGTCATATTTCAGCAAGACTCCAAGCAGATGGGGAAAAATTAATAAGTGGGTAAAATTCCTTTTCTCTCCTCCCATCCCACCAAGATCCAAGCTGGTAGATAATTATGGGATGGCTGCCAAAGGAGTTTGATCTTCAGGGCTGACTTACGGCATTTTTACTGCTCTGGCTGACAGCCAGTTTAGTCACTGCCCTTTACAATGTCGTGAATGCTCTCTGTACTGCAGGAAATCAGAAGTGGTATGCCAGCCATGACTGAATCAGGGAGAAAAGGAACGGGGGGCAGCTGAGGCAGGGGCTGGACCATAAGAAGGAGCAAAGGAAGAAGCCACATTTTTGCTTGCCTAGAGGGGACAGTACTAATACTCTTACAATGAGTCAGGGCTGTGTTGGGCACTCTACGTACTTAGACTATTTCATTTCATCCTCCATCATTTATTCACCCACTCCTCCAATATTTATTGAGTGACTGCAATGTGCCAAGCTCTATTTTAGACCCAGGGGGTAAACTAATAAACAAGACAGACCAGGTCCCAGGCTTTGTGGAACTGCCATTCAGGTGCAGGACCTGAACAATGAAAAAATAATAAACAGAGAACCCAGGAAGCTAGTTTGCATTGAGGGTCAGGGAAGGCTTATCTGAGGAGGAGATAATTGAGTCTGTTGAATAAAAAGAAAAGAATTATGCAGGATTAAAAAATGGAGTTGAGGGAGAGAGATGGGAAACATTCCAGGCAGAGAGAACAACCAGTGCAAAGGTCCTGGGGTGAGGAGAAAGGTGGTATGATCCAGGAATTGTCAGGGAGAAAAGGGAATGGGAAATGATGTCCAAGAAGCAAGAAAAACTTGATAGATCAGAACTTTAGGCCACGGGGAATTTCATTCTGTGGGCAAAGCTGGGTCTAGAATGCCTAATCCTTGAGCCTTCACTGCCAACTACCATTTCATAAATCATCTGTGTCATAAGTCATCACCACTTCCCAGTGAGGCACCATACTAGAGCAAAGTGAGGGTGGCAAGGTTTAGCCACCTCTTAAGAAAGGGTTTTAGGCTTAATCAAACTGGTTACCTGGGACTTGCCAATAGGCAGTGATTTTATCATCAGTGTTATTAACAACATTATAACAGCAGCACCAAACTTCTCTGGAGAATTGCTATTGTCCACATCCTCTGCTTGGAGCTTTACACAAGTCACCAGATTTCATCCTTACTGCCCCATGGGGTGGGGCAGTGGATATCCTTCTTCGGTCAAGTGGGAGACGATAAAACAGGGAATGACATCATCTGATTTGTTTTAACAGAACAATGGCTTTGGCTGTACACACCTACCTCTTTTGGCCCTCAGAGCAACACTGTGCAGTGTGATTATAGGAACACACACACACACACGAAGAAACTGAGGTACCCAGAGGTCAAATCATGCCCCCTTGGGTCACACAACTGTGAAGAGCAAGCTAGGACGGAAGCCCAAAGTGATTCTGGCCTTAACCTCACCCCATGCTGGCAATAAAAAGGAAGGTGGTAGCAAGTGAGAAGGAGGGTGACTGCTGGGGTAACTTGGAGAACTTGGCCTTGGGCCTGGAATCCAGCCTCCAGATATTTTCCTGGCCTGAGCCCAGACCAGCCCTCCCCCCTCCCCTCCCCGCCTGGATAACTGTCTTGTTGAATGAAGTGCTCTGCTCTCAGAGTCTCTGCTCTGGGACAGCCCTTGCCCCCAAGTGTCTTATTAATGGGGCTGTCCAGCCCGAGGTTTACGTGCCCACACAAGCCTGCCCTGAGCCCCATGCCCCAGCTGTCCCACACAGTCTCCACTGTCTGGGCCCTGTCTGCGGATTGGTGCCCGGCCTGGCAAGAAGGCCAAGTCCTGCCTGCTAGGCCAGCCAGAGGTCACCCGCCGCACCCAAGCTGCCGGCTGCATGGTGAGAGGACTGCTTTGCTTCTCCCCCCAACTCTGGATGCCTCAGTTTCCCTTTCTGAGAGAGGCAGGGGTGCAGGAAGTGAGGAGCTACAGGGACCACAGGACGTGTGGGCCACATGCGGACACCGTGCGCCTCTGACAGGATCAATCACTCTAAGCCTGTCTGAGGAGCTCTGGGCTTAGGAACAGCTGTGAAAGCCTCCTTTGTGCCTGAGGAGAATGAGCCGTGAGAGGACAGGGGGCCCTGGCCCGGGGAACCCCTTGGGCCCCGGCTCCTGAGATCAACATCAGCAGGGAGGACCCCCAGCCTGGCCCCCGAGGCCCACCCAGGCCTGGTGCCTACTTTGTGCCATGGGAACAGTCCAGGGGAAGAAGGTAAGAGCCCCCGAGGGTCCTGTTGGATCCCTGAACGTGGGGAGGGAGACTGCATTTACCAAGTGGGAGCCCTCACCCACCCACCCACCGGCTCTGGGGGGCCTCACCCAGCCACTGCCCCCCGGCATCCCTCCCTGAGCTCACAGCCAAGATTTGCATCTAGAAACCTGGCTGGGGCTTAAGACAAAGCCATCTGATCTCTCCATCTCTGGAACAGACCTGGGGCTGCCCAATCTCACGGGCTCTCTGGTCTTATACATATGCCTCTCTGCTTTCCTACATACAGGCTCTGTAGCCACCCCTCCCCATGCACCAGGGGAGTGTCTGTGGGCAAGGTATCAAAGCTTTCTGTAACTCACTTCCCCATGGGGACAATAGTCACTACCTCAGTGAAATATTAAATGAATTATACATATATACATATATATTTATTATATTATATTATTTATTATTATTATTATATATTATTATAGAATTCTCTTCATATTATTATGCATCACCTTCTACATCTGAGCTCCCAGTAAGGGATCTGTAGACAGCATAGCCTATGCGTGTTTCTGAAAATGTGGTCGATACACCCCCTGTGTCTGCATTAGAGATGGGGTGTGGGAGGGGGCTTGTTCCACAAGCCTTCTTGGGGCCGGCCCAGACCTCCTGGATGGAGGAGAAGGGGAGGCAGGGCTCCCTGGGGATTCTCCTGCATGCTTTCAGCCCACGTTGTCCAGGACAGTGATCGCAATGGTGTGGTCAGGCAGCCCAGTCCCAGCTCCCCCATCTACCCACTGCGCCAAGGAGCTGAACCCCTCTGGATCTCAGCTCCTCACCTGTAAAGTAGGGCCAGTCCCCACCTCCTGGGAGGTTCCACGACCTGATACCTATAAAGTGCTTAGCACACTGCCTAACACCCAGAGGGCCCAGTAAATAGGGGCTCTAATCCTCAAACAGCTCATGGTTGTGCTTGGCTCCAAATTTTCTGCCAACCCAGCCCATGCCACATTTTTCAAATTTAAAGTAAAACACATCATGGACCTGATGGAGGAAGCCTTTCTGGACCTCAGTTTCCCCATCTGGAAAATGAGTGTTGGGTTAGATAACCCCCTGGGGCCTCCTAGTGCCAGCCTCTGCTTCCCACCTCCTTCGCTTCAGAAGCAGTCAGACCTGGGAGCTCCTGTCACCCCTCAGCACCCCCAGCAGCATTATCCTACAAGGTTGATGTCCTGTGGCTGTCCCTTCTCCCTCCCGCAGTGTTCCCTCGAGCCAGCCCGCAGTTAGGACAGGTAGATTATCTGAGCAGCCCAGAGCGGCCATCCCAGCCACGCTTTGCACCCTGGCCCCACCCATCCCCTCTTTCAGGAACAGTCTTCCAGCTCCTCTCCTTTCCCAAGGGGGAATGAGCTCAGCCTCTAGATCTTACCTGTGCTGAGAGTCACCTTGGAGAATAGCTTTCCAGGCCTAGAAAAGACCCTGACAAGGTCCCGTGCAGCAACGGCAAATACAGCTCACGTATTGCCATCCTCTCTTCCCCCACCCGTGACAGACATCACCAATGGATCCCTGTACCCTTTCCCACTAAGTGTAGACAGCCTCAAAATCCCCCTCAGCACAGCATCCCAGGACTCCCGCACCAGTCAGCCAGGACTAGCCCCCACATTGAAAGCCATGCCTACCCTGAGCCCAGCTCCTTCTCCGGCCCTGCAGGGAAAAGGCCTTCCAGGGAGAAGGTAGCAAGAGCATAGTGATTGGGAACATGGGCTTTGGGGTCGGACAGACCTCAGTCAGTTCCTCCGTGTGCTCTATGACCTTGGACAAGACAATACACTTCTCTGAGCCTTAGATTCTGCCTCGATAAACTAAAGATAATAATCCTTCTCACATTGTCATAAAACCTAAATGATATCATGCCTGGGACAAAATAGGTGCTCAGTCAACATTGTCTCTTCTCTGAGTTTGATCCTCTCACACCTGTGTCCTCCCTTTGAGCCAATGAGGGCATTAATACCACACCCAAGAGCAGATGAAAAAACTGAGTCATGAGCAAACATAACTTCCCCCAGCTGGTCAGTGGTAGAGCCGGCCTGGAGCATAGGTTATGAGCATGCCCAGGCCAGGCCCTTTGTGGGGCTCCCCCAACCATGGATCACCCCACCAAACCCCCCATATGCCTACTTCTGTCTCCATTTCTGGAGGCAAACAGCCCAGCTGCCTCTGTGGGATGTCTATGACAGGCCCAGCCGTGCAGAACATGATGTCCAGCACCCATTGGCCTGTCCTATAAAGGTCACCCTGCTGTCCCTGGGGGCTTCTCAGACCCCTCCCATGCTGGTGGCTTACTCACAGTTATAAAATAACAGCTCTGGAAAACCCCTGGTGATGTGCTCCAAGCCTCTCCCCATTGTATAGCTGGGAAGACTGAGGCTGAGAGAGCGGGAGGACTTGCCAGGGCCATGCAGCCAGGGTCAGACCATTTCCACAAGGCCTGGCAGCTCCGGGCCCAGCCCCAGAAGCACACAGGAAGGCAGTGGGTCTCCTTCCCCCGCACCATGCAGGGCAGGACCGGGCCACCCCTTGGAGACGACCCCTGCCCACTTAGAGCACTCTCTCCTGGTATATAACTGTCTGCCCCATCTTCATTGGCTCCCAGCCCAGCCTCCCATAAACACCCATCAACTGGGCACCTGTGCCGGGAGCTGGGCCAAGGAGGGAAAGGCATACCTGCCCTCACAGCAACTCTCACAGCCCTCAGACACCAGACGACCGGGGTCTGGGCACTCCGTCCTCAGCCTCCACTCAGCAGCCAGTGCCCCTCCCCCAGGAAGGGCACAGGCCCACAGGCTCTTGCAGGCAGTCCCCACACAAGTCCAGCACCCCAGGCATGATCCTACTTCTACCCTTAAAGCGCCCAATGCTAAATACAGATACTAAATGATACCCTGATACTAAAAAGAAAACGTTACTCATAACAGCCCATGTGCATTGCGCTTCGGCAAAGATTCTCTCATTCAGTATGCCCACAGCTCTTTGAGGTGGATACGTTCATTACCCAAACAATCAGAGGCACAGAGAGATTAAAGGAGATTAAATGAGAGGCTCGAGGTCACCCAGCCAGTAAGCAGTGGAGTTGAGATTTGAAGCAGGCAGTCTAAGGAGCCTTGACCACTGAACCCCACTGCTGGCGTGTGTGAAGGTGGGCTCTGGAGCAGGAAGAACAGGGTTCGAATCCCACCTGGGACCCCTGTCAGGGCCACCTGCTTAACCTCTCCGAGCCTCAGTCTCCTCATCTGCTAAATGGGATCATGATTTCCCCTTCCACACTAGGATGAGCAGAGGTGCCTGGCACAGAGTCGGTGTCAGAAACAGTGGCACACAATGGTACCCTTGCTCTGGAAGCTGAAGGTGGAGCTTCAGCAGAGAGGGGGCTGGCTGTGCCCCCAGACCCACAGTGGAACCCCTTGAAGCCCTCAACACTCAGCATGCTGCAAGACATGTCTCCAAACTCAGCACGACCCAGGTTTTTCACTGAACGAATCCTACATTCTGACTCTGTTGATATTTGCCAAGTCACTCGTCGCTTTGTATTCATCTTCATTAGAAGGAAGTTTCCTTGACTGAAACAAAAGGAATAAAAGAGGAGAGATCCAGCTAAATTTGATAAATGGCCTGAAAGGGAGTGTTCGTTCTTATGGAGTCCGAAAGGCGCACATCTGGCCGGGCCCCACTGGCTCCCTGAACAATTATCCCCACCGATGATGGATGGCTCCTCTCCCCGGCGCCGCTCAGTGGGGCCGGAGGACCTCATTAGAAGGCTCTCACTGCCCGCTGCCCGTGCCATGCCATGTGCCCCCACCCCCCGACCCCTGCCCACCGCCTCTGACCGCTTCCCTGATGGGAGCTGGGGCTTCATCTGGGCATTCAGGGCACACTCCTGGGGGCTCTGGGATTAGGCACTAGCACAAATGCCGCCATTGTGAGCAGCTTGCCAAACCCTGGACTTTGTCATTCAGGTCCAGGCTCCCCCTTTTACTCCATCTGCTCACCCCCTGGATCTGAAAGCCCCTGAATGTTTTCCTTCCCAGCCTGAGCAAACCGGTAAGCAACCCGTGCTCCCCTCCACTGTGAACTGTCCTCTCCACCTCATCCTCTACTCTCAGAATAGCCTCGCCTGGGACCCTTGAAAAAGTTGGAGCTGAAATTTCTTCCCTGGGAAAGCCCAAGGACACAGGGCCAGGTCTGGGAGCTGTAGGGCTATGTACTGGCAACAACTGAAAGGGGCATTTGAAAGTAGGCACAGTGACCTTTGGAGGCAGGGAAAGGGCAGTTTTCCTGTTCCCTGAGGCCTCCCTATGGGGCTTTCCTCCTCCTCTGCCCTTGGCTTCCCCAAGCCAAGATGGAATTCAGAAGCTGAATGCCCCGGGCTGCCTCGAACAGATGCACAGGCTGGGCAATGCACAAAAGCAATGAGTGGATGGGTGAGCAGGGGTGGAATCCAGTCCACTCTCTACCAGCAGATCCTGGTACCCAGGTGTTGGCTAGCTCTGCCCAGAGGAAAGAATGCTGCTTTGTGATTGCACAGTGCCATCACAGTCCTGCAATCACTTCTTCCAAGACTAAAACTTCTCCTGTCCATCCTTATGGCAGGAAGCCCAGCTTATGGGGGAAAGACATTGAAGGAGAAATAAAGGAAGATGCCAGCTCAGCTGACGCTTCTCCTCGGAAGCCTGGCCCAAGTGGATCTCTAATGTCTATGCAGGGCTAGAGGCTAAGACGAGGATGCCAGAGCAAGCCTGTCTCAGAGCCGTATCCACATGAACAGGCTGCAGGTTTCACTAAGCCTGGAGGATCACCAGCGGTGCTGGGAAGGGGCCAGAGAGATTAGAAGGGGGTAAAGCTCCCTCAGACACCCCATGGCACCGCCACTCCCCCTGAGTTCCCCAGACTAGGGCAAATCCCATTATGCTCCCCACGCTCTCCCCACCACACTGATCAAGGCTGTAATCTCGGATTTAGTTCTGTGATTTCCCCAAGGAGGGAGACTGTGTTTGACTTTGTGGCTCACAGTTGTGTCCCCAGCACCTAGCAGATAATAAGTACCCAATAGATTGAGGAAGGGAGACAGAGAGAGAGAGAGAGAGAGAGAGAGAGAGATGGCGGCTGGGTCTCCATGGGGGTAACTCCATGGTGGGGCTGAGGCCAAATTCATGGAAGGATCCACACAGAACTCAGGCTGAGAGGAAGGACATAGACTGAGTCCCTCAATTTCTCCCACATGTCCCCTTCTTACCTTCCAAGAGCTTTAAGACTCTGACCCAAATTCCCACATTCACCACCTTGCCTCCAGCTGCCCCCCCCCCCCCCACACACACACACAGATTTTCCACCTGCACAACTTCCTGGCCAAATGCAAAATCCCTCATTGGGATTTTTCACCATTCATCCAACCATTTTTTTCACCATTCATCCAACAAGCACTGACTGGGCACCACTGGGTACCAGGATCCCAGGCACCAGAGACAGACCAGTGAATAAGACTCTGGCCCCGTCCCTGCACAGCCCAGCAAGAGAGAAATAAGTCAGTGGTGATGACAGAGCAGGTACTGGGTGCCCTGATAAGGGAAACACAGAGGAGCTGGGGTACAGAAGGAGGTCCACAAAGCAAGAAGAGGCCAGGGAAGCTCCCAGAGGCCCAAGCTGTGATCCAAAGAATGAAGAAGGGATAAGCAGGTCTGGGAGCCAGGAGAGATGTCCAGGGACACAGTAGGACCTGCCAAGGCCTAGAGGTATAAGAGGCATGGTGCATCCAGGAACTGAAAGAATCTTCTGGTTTGCAGCCACTCTTCCTGAGCCTAGCACAGTGTCCTGACCCCTGATTCTGGGGTTGGGACCTGCCATGGGCCTGGGTCAAGTGAGGCCCTAACTCACCACTGCCCCACCTACCCCTCTACTTCCTTATAGTAACACCCTCCCCCCAAAAACCAACTATGGATCTTCCTCAGCCTCTTTGATCAAGGAGAATATTTTTTTTTCTCTCCTTTCTTTTGCTCAAGTATTCAAAACAGCTGAGAACAAAGCAAGAGAAAGAGAGATAGAGAGGGAGAAAGAGAGACAAAGACACAAGAGATGAAAATCACCAAGAGAAAGTCTGCTGGTAGCCGAATGAGCAGACCCCAAGCCTGTTCTCCCCAACCTCTGCCCCTCTGCTCCCCACACCCTCTGAGTGCCCCTCTGGGCCTCTTTTCCACTCCCATGTGTTTTAATGCCTCTAGACAGGAAAAGGGGAGAAGGAACCAAGATGGCAGGCTTTACCTCATGCTCAGACCATGAGGGGCAAATCCTTCCAGGACAGTAGAGGGCAGGACATTATTTTCATTCCTTCCTTACATCACTCACATCCTCTTAATCCAATTTTCATCCACCAATAAGCAAAAACCTTCACCTCAAGGCCCTGAGCCACCCTGGATGAGATGGTCTCCCTTTCTGGGCTTCCACACTCCTCCCTTGTCAATGCAGGGTTGGTAGCTGTGCAACTCACTGCTTTAGGGGGCAAAATGAGGCAGGGAGAAGCGGGGAGGTGAGAACATGCATCCCCCAAAGGATGCAGTGCCAGGACCCCACGTACATGATGGCAATAGCCCCTCTCTGCAGGCCGGCCTGGGTTGTCTCCCCCATTTCACAGCCCTGAAGGGGTCAGAGGAAGTCATATTAATGCAAGATGGCCTTAGGCTCCTCCCACACGCTCCAGAAGCCAAAGGTTTGCAGAGACCTTGCACAGCACAGCCAACCCTGGCCTGCACCCATAAGCTGAACTGAATCCACTCCACATGCTTCAGCAGTCTCAGGGGTCACCAGGCCTCTCAGACCTCCTTCCTTCTCATCTGTAAAATGGGCATCTCTTGAAGGTAAAAATATGAATGCTTTCCAGTCATTGAACTCCCACAGAATCCTCACTACAAACCCAGCCACATACATATGTATGTCCCCACTTCACCAAGGTAAAAACCCAGACTCAGAGAGGTTGAGCTCACTGCTCAAGACCACACAGCCACTAACTGCCAGAACCAGGCCTTGAACCCAGATGCCTCTGGCTCCACGGCTCATTGACTTGTTTTTCAAGTATCTGGATGAAACCATGACGCTCAAAAGCCAGAGTAAATCTTCACCTTGTTGGGTAGAGTTACTAGCTGGTGGTGGCTCCAGTCCCACTGGGAGCTGGGTTGAAGAGCGACCTTAAAGTTCAGAAGAATTTAATTTCCTTCATGAAAGGGCTTGGAGGTGGGGCAGGAGGGGCCAAATCAAAAGCCGGCTTTTGAGAAGGCAAGAATCCAAAAAGGCAGCTCCCTCCCTGGGCCCCAGGGATCTGCTTTCAGAACATTGTGTCTCCTAAGCTGACATGAACGAGGGGCTTTGTTTAAGTGAGCGATCAGATCTCAGGGCCTGGGGGGTAGGGAAAGGGCAAGGAGCTAGAACTTTCCTTCTGTCATCTAAAATCTAAGACAAGACCAAAGAAAACAGCAAGGTGCCCCAGGGAAGCCGGGAGAGCCTGGCTTGGTCTTAGCGACATCTTGCTCCCATGGAAGCTTAGGATAGGGCATGGGGTGTCCCACAAGGGATGTCATACCCAGAACCTGCAGAACTCGGCCAGAAACCAGATGGAGATGCTGTGTGGGGGACCCACCCAAGAGTTTTTCCTTATGCACCTGAGCTCTTGGGAACACTTCGGGGTCATATTGGGGTATACGATGTGGCAGATGTTCATGGAGAATCCTGCCATCAGCAGGCCCCAAAGCAGTCAGTTTGTGAAGGGCCCATGGTGACGCTGTGGTCACAACCGGGGACCGTGGAGGGACATACTGGTTTCCTAGGGCCGCCCCAGTCACCTACCTACCATAAATTAGGTGGCTGAAAACAACAGAAATTTGTTCCAGAGCCTAGAAGCCTGAAGTCAAGGTGTTGGCGGGACTGTGATCCCATAAGCCTCTAGGGGAGAATCTGTTGTTTGCCTTTCTCTTAGTTTTGGTGCTGTGAGCCACCCTTGTTGCTCTGTGGCTTGTAAACACATCACTCCAGTCTCTGCCACCGCCACTATTACGTGGCATTCTCCTGTCTGTCTGTGTCTCGTCTCCTCTGCTTATAAGGACACCGGTCATACTCGCTTAGTGCCCACCCTAATGACCTCGTTTTAACTTGATTACGTCTTCAAAGACCCTACTTCTAACTAAGGTGACCTCCACAGGTACAGGGGCTAGGATTTCAACATATCTCTTTGGGGGGACACAATGCAACCCATATCTGTGACCCTCACCCACTGGACCTCTACTCTTCTTACGCATCTAAAGTCATACATTAGCATAGCTGGAACCCATCCATCCTCTGCCAGTGGCTCTCCTGGGGCCTCAGGTCCCTTTAGCTCCTGTCCAGTGGGGTGACTTCCCACATGTCATTTTGATTCCAGGCCTAGTCCTCCCTTCTCCTGGGTAAAACCCTTGGAGAGCAGATACATGGAAATCCACAACCACCAAGCCCTCTGTGACCCCCATGTGGCCCCCTCTGTGGCCTCCTGTGACACTGGCTCTCACTCACTCTAATCCAGCCATGTTGGACTCTGTGTGTTTCTCCGACCCACCAAGCTCTTCCCCACCTCAGAGCCGTTGCCTCTGCTGTTCCTCCTTCCTGGTGCACTCTTCCCTGGCTCTCCCCAGGGCTGGACTGTGCAGGGCTCAGCTCAGAGAGGCCTTCCCCAACCCCCCACCCCCCGTCCTAGCTAAGTACCCCCATCTTTGTCTCCAGTCTTGTAGGAGCTCCGCAGAACTTACCACCATCTGAAATCACCTTCTTTGGTTATTTCTTTAACTGTTTCATACCTGGCTTTCCCAACCAGCCTGTCAGCTTTCTAAGGGCAGGGACCTTACCTGTCACTCATTCTGGACGCTCAGGACCTAGTGCAGGTCGGATATACGATAGGTATGAGTGAATGAGTGAATAAATTAATGAATCCATAGCTGTCATAGAGGGAACTCACTCCTTCACTCCATAAATATTTCCTGAGCATCCGCTCCGAGCCAGATGCTGCGTCAGGCCTGAGGCAGTCACAGTGTGCTCAGGGAGACAGAGAGTACAGGCCACAATGACTGACTGACAGGAATTAGGAAGAGGCATCCTTCTCACAGGCCTTCACCATTAGCTGCCAGCAAATCGGAAATTCAAATTATGCTATCTACAAATGACTACACTGAGATGCCAGCATGGAAATGTCCCCACAGACCAACAGCCCCCTTCCTGATGTCCTGATATCCTCTACCCCTGAAGCCCTCTACCCCCAACAGCCCCAGAGCTGAGGAAGAAAAAACAAGATCTCAAAACGATAGAGATGTTTCTGCCAACCACAGGTTCAGGACTTGAACTGGCACTGGTATTCCACAAAGTGATCAGGTGCCATTACGCTAATGTTGCTGTGAATTTTCTCTCTCTCTCTGTCTCAGGGGACCCATGTATCCCTCAGCTCTGGACCCAGAAGTGGGATCACTAAGTCCGAGGGAACAAATTTTACCTCTACCCTCTTAGGGTATCTGGCTAAGACTGAGAATTAAATCAACCTAAGACAGGTTAACAGGAGAAAAGCTTAGAGATTTTCACAGGTTCATGAGAGTCCCCATTGGAAAACAAAGCCCCCAAAAGCACACAGACCCAAGTGCTTCTACACCAAGTTGAACAAAAAATAGCAATTGTGGGAAAGTGACTGAAACATACGGAGAGATTAAAGGAAGACAAGGGTTATCTTAACAAGATCTGTTTGTATAGATTTCTCTCAGCTCCATCCCGTCTCTGGTGATAAAAATGTTTCTTTCTTCCTGGTGTAGGGAAGGCATCTTTGACACGGGAGTCTTATCTCCTGCTTTCAGGAAGATGAGGTGGGGGCAGAGTACCCTTCTGGTACCTGCTGTTTTTCAAGTGTCTCTAGCTCAAAATAATCCTTATGCCAAAGTGGCATAGTTTGGGGTCACCTGTGCTGCCGCCCTTCACACCTTTTCTAGATAAAGGAGACCGGTTACAGCAAACTACACGCCCACAGACAGTGTATCAGTGTTCAACTACCCCACATCTTTGCCAATGTTTTCTACTTTTCACGCTTTTTAATTTTTTGTGACCCTGATGGATAGATACTAGTGTCTCATTACGGTTTTGCTTTCTTTCTTTTTTTTTTAAAGCAGATTTGATTTAAAAGATGTATTTGGAAACCTATCAAACGTTTTCAAGCACTCATGGAGTATTTACAAATGTTGACCACATTCTACCTTACAAAACAAATCCGGATACCAAAACATCTGTATCCTACCCATCATGGTATAGGTCAACAACATAATTAAAGGACAATAATAAACAAAAAAGAAACTAAAATATATTTGGAAGATAGGAAACACTTCTAGATTGATCAACGAAGAGATTAAGAAAATCTTCAGACCTCAGTGGTCATAAAGATACTGTATATCAAAACACAGATAACCCAGTATTTAAGGAGAAGTTTATAACCTTAAAAGCAGATAGAAAAGAAGGCTGAGATTTAATGAGCCAAATGTCAAAGTTAAGCAGTTGGTAAAAGAACAGCAGAACCAATCTAAAAAACTAGTAACAGGAAGTAGTTCCAGTAGTTTCCAGAAGTAACTGGAAAATAAAAATTAGAGCAGAAATGAAAGAACTGGAAAACAAATATGTGATAACAAAGATCAGTATGGCTCAAAGTTGGTTCTTTGAAGAAGATGGCAGAAAATGATACAGCTGACTTTACGCCTGTAAAATTTTAAACTCTCTAGAAACATCTAGAAAACATTGCTGAACAACTGGCTTAAGGAGAAATAAGCAAACTGAGTAGTTAGTAACACTTTAAGAAATTGAGCCATGGGTTAATCTCCCCATAAAGAAACCATCAGATCATCATTTTTATAGGTGTGTTCTATTAAGCTTTAAAGTAATTCATCAGTTTGGTTTTATACTCTGTCTTCTAAACAGCAGAAAATGAGAGAACACTTCCCACCTTTTTTATGATAAAAAAACTTTTTGCATTTTATTTTCAAAGATTTTATTTTTAAGTAATCTCTACACCCAACGTGGGGCTCGAACTCACAACCCCAAGACTGAGAGTCACATGCTCTACTGAGAGCCAGCCAGGTGCCCCTATGATAAAATAACTGTGATATCAAAATTAAACAAGGACAGTTAAAGAAAAGAAAATCACAGTCCAATCCACTCATAAATATCGGTGCAAAAAAATTCTAAGCAGGACTCCCAGATCCCACAGCCTGGAGGCACTGGAATTATTTTTAATCTGTGCACTACAAACATCTCTCTGTGAGTGTCATCTGACTCACAGACAGTCAGCTAAGAAGTTGGCCATGAAATGGCCATGGGCTTCCCTCTCCTCCGAATCCTGTCATTCCAGAGCCAGGTTAGTGGAAAGTTCCAGTGGCAGTTTTTCCAAGGGTGTCTCATCAGTCTCAGCCAGGTTAACAGTGGAGAGAGGGAGAGACATCCTGGGGTGACTTCATGGGTCCAGTCCTGCCCACTGGCACCGTGGTCTGTGGGCACCCCTCTGCCTGCCCCCAGCCTGATGTGCTGCGGCCAGGAGCCTCCGGGCTGCCTCCCTGGGCCATAGCGCCAGCAGGAGCTGAGCCAGCAAGCTGTGTGCGGCAGGCGTGACATGTAGACCTCAGACTGGCTGTAAGGGCTAAAGTTTCCTGCCTTTGCCTCCTGCCCAGCAAAGGCTCCACAACCCCAGAGCGAGGATTCGACAGTCATGGGAGGCTGAGCTCCTTGGGAGGGCTGGGTAGAGATGGTCTCCAGAGAGCGGTGCCTCCTCCCGGTTCCCTCCCTCCCCCATTCACAGGGAGGTAATGGCCCTGGGGCACTCAACCCTGGGGTGGGGGGCATCCTTTCGTGTCAATCCCTTCTTCGTGGGTACATAGTATTCCCCTGATACAGACATGCCACCATCTGCTTGAAGAATCTTTGATTTGAGAGAATTTAAGTTATTCTTTTATTCTTCCACGCCCTGATAGACATCCTATGTCCTTTTCCTGGGATGAATTCCACATTTAGGTGGCTGGGTGGGTTTCTATGAAGTTGGGTGGAAAACGCTGTGTGTACGTGAGGACAGACAGACTTTCCAGCGAGGGGGAACGTGGCCATCAGACCCTTATGGGAGGTTGTTTCCAGAGTCGAGAATCACTGCTGCAGGAAACACAACCCACACAGTGTGACTTGTCTCCTGGATTTCTTCATTCTCACACAAAGCAGTTTGGCACCTCGGACCACAGGGCTTCCAACAACTTCATTTCAAGGAAATAATCATTTCCCATTTAGTTAATCATCACGTGGCAGGCACCATCCGAGTACTTTACACAGCACCATCTCACAACAACCCCATTGAGTTGGTGCTGCAGTTACCCTCATTTTACAGACAGGAAACAGCTCAGAGAGGTCAGGGGCCTTTCCAAGCCACACAGTAGGTCAGTGGTGAACCTAGGGATCGGACCCAGGAGGCCGCCTCAGAGCCCACCGTCTGAACCACACACTTGCCCGAACATCACCACCCAGGGCCATGGGTGGGCCACCCAGAGCCCGGGAATCAAGCCCGGAAGCGGCAGTTCCCCCGCTTTTCTCCGTCAGGTTGTCAAGGCTCTCTGGGATGAGCCCGTGTCAGGGTCCCGCCTATAAACACGCACTGCAGAAAATCAAGAGTGCCTGCGGGCTGAAGGAGCCATCCAGGGTGGGCAAGCATCACCGTCGTGGCTGGCCCTGCTAGAGCGCCGTAGCTCAGAACAGCACCATCTCTGGAGGGCAAGGCTGGCTGTCAAAATTCTGCTGATCCCAGGTTGGGAGGGGGAAGTAGAGTGGGTGAAGGGGAGCCTTTGGGCAGGAACCCCTCTTTCCTGCCACCTCCTCTCACACTGGGGCTCGTGTCTGCAGCAGCCCAGCCCGAGGGCAGCATCTGGCACAAAGCAGCCAACCCCAAGTGCTGGCGGGAGGCTGGGGTTTCCTTGAACTACACCAGCCACAGCCCTGCCCACCACTCTGGTGCAAAGGAAGGTGGCCTTTGGAAATTCAGTAAGTCCCCTGGGAATAACATCAGTGAGAAAGTGATTAACACTGTATTTATTGAGCACTTACTACGCCCCACACCTGTGCTAAGAGCTTCATGTCATCCAGCTCCAGCCTCTGCCAACGCTTTGATTATCCACACTTTCCAGGTGAGAAACTGAGGTGGGGAGAAGTTAGGTAGGTGACAAAGCTCAAAGGTGTGGGAGTAGGAATCTATACGAAGGCCGTCTGACCCCAGAGCCCCCAGCCAGAGCTGGGCTCCGGAGCTCCCTCTGACCCCGGAGTTCCCTCTACCCCTCAGCAGACACAGGGAACTTAAAGTTCCAAATCAGGGCGTCTGCCACCAGCAGGTGAGCACGCCAGGGGCAGAGACCAGGCTTTCCTCATCCCAACAGGCTGAGCCTCAGGGACCAGGGATCCTGCACAGGACAAATCTGGCATAAAGTCCCTGTTAGCCACCTGCCAGCTGTGTGGCCTTGGGAGAGTTAACTGAAATCTCTGAGCCTCGGTTTCCTCACCTGTGCGTGGGCACTGATGACACTCATTTATTCGGGTGGCTGTAAGCAGCAAATGGAATGATTCAGCAAGGTGCTGCCCGGATAAATGGAAGCAGTCATCATTGATGCTCTTGTTATTTCTATCCTGCAAGTGACTCAGCTGTCTCCTCAGATTCATTACCAACCAGAGTCTCTGAGAGGGAATGGCCTCAGGCTGCCTAGACCCCACTAGGAATAGTAATGATGTAACAGTCCTATCAGCAGCTGAGACTTATTGATTGTACACTATGTGCCAGGCACCCTTTACATATCAACTAGTCAACACACAGCCCCGGGAGAGGGCAGCAGGGAGGACAGTCAGAGGTCCAGACGCCATGGCCAGGCCAGCCCTTCTGTGCACAGGCCTGCCGGAGGGCAAGGTCACAGATGTCCGCACCAGCAGGTTGCAGGCCCGACCTTGGGCTCCACATCCACGTCTGAGACCTGCAAAATGACTTTCCCGCCTCACCAACCCCTCAGGTGCTTCTGAGGGAGGACCCAGGGTTGGGGTTGTTGCCAGAGGGCTGGACAAACAGAAAGAGGATGTAGGGGATGTTGGAGTAAAGCTGTCTCCAAGCCACCCAGGGCCAAGGACGGTGCTCAACAATGTCTGTTGACTGACTAATATTTGTTGACTGTAATATAAGTGAGGGTTCCATTTTCAGAGCACAGTGGCTCGGGTATCGTGCTCTACCAACCGTTTTTTAAATGCATGTATGGAAAGAAAGACTGGAAGGATATATACCAAAGGTTAATCCTGATTATCTTAATTAGGGAGAGACAATGGGGGATATAATGGTCATTTTTGTGTGGGGTTGTGTTGGTTTGGTTTTTTTTGGTTTTTGGGGTTTTTTTTTTTTTTTTTTGCACTTTCTACATTGTCTACAATGAGCAAGTATTAATTTTATGCTCAGAAGAAAATACACTTTTCTGTGCATTTAGGACTCATTCAATTTTACAGAAGAAGAAATAGAGGCCCAGAGGGGGTAAGCCATTTGCCTAAGGCCACACAGCAGAGGATAGCTGGGACAGACCTAGGCCTGCTATCCCATTCCCTGCACCCTCTGGGAACTCAAGCCTCAGGACTGGGGCATCCCCAGCCCCTGCATGGTGAGGCCTCATTTCTCCTTTTTTCATCACCGTACCCTGAAAACACCTCCACTCCAATCCTGCCAGCTCCCCCAACTCCTGAGAGAGCCCCCCGAAAGAACTAGGGATCTCTGCAGATCTCAGGAAGGTGGTCAAAGGAAAGAAATACATATAAGCCCCATTCCAGCTTCACAGAGTTGCTGCTTATTCATAAATAAAAGAATGCCCAGGCTATTTTGGGCACCTGTAATTTTCTACTTGAATAACCAGGGAAGTGGCTGCCTGCCCGCTTCTCTGCCCTGCTCATGGCGCCGGAACGGGGGAAACGTGATCTCCCCTGGCGTAATGGGATCTGGGGCCAGGTCTCACTGCTGATTTCCTTGCCTTTGCCCCGTTCCAGAAAGCCCAGGTGTCTCCCATGCCACTTCCGTGAGAGTCTGGGTAGTTAGAATCCAGGCCAGGTTTGCATGCTGTGGACTAGGTGGTTCCTTCCAGATGCAGGAGGCAAATCTCAGCTCTCCCACCTGCCAGCTGTGGGACTTTGGGCAAGTGGCTCAACCTCCCTGAGCCCCAATTTCTTCATCTGTAAATTGGGGATATTTTTATCACCTTGCAGGTTTGGTACAGGTGAGGTGCCTGGCTCTTAGGTTAATTGTTGTTATTTAAGGCATGAGGATGGAGCTGTTCTGGAAAGAGCCCTGCATAGGATTCTCAGGCTATTGTTTGCTCTTTTGGTTGCAGGAGTCTGGAGTCAAGAGGGAAAGAAAAATAATTCATCAGTTCTTATTACTGAAAGTCTAGGAGAAATGGCTTCAGGCAAGGCTGCATCCAGGGTCTTAAATGGACCTGGTCCCTCTCTTCCTCATGGTTCCGCTTTCCTCTGGTTGACCTCATTGCTGGACCAGTCCCCCTCCAGGGAAACTCCCAGCAGCTGCAGGCTTATATCATTCTTACAGCTAGAGGGGTATGAAGACTGGAGGGGGAAATAGGTACGGGGGGAGGGTGACTTGTGACAAGAAGTCATGGAAAATGAAATTGAAAGAGTAGGTTGAAATGTAGGACTGGAATGCAGACAGAAAATACTAGCCTTTACTCTGTGGTCCAAAGTTTTCTAATATGTTCCACAAGATTTTAATAGGGGTTAGATGAGCTAAAGGTTTCAGGATCAACAGACTGGGTGAAGCCCAATTAAACAGGTCTCTTTCCTACAGAGCCTCTTCATGTTCACACTTCCAGCCGTGAATCTCCAAGAGGAGAGCTGTGAGGTATAGCATTCCCTAAGGTGCAGTTCCCAATTCTACACTTTGGGAAGGGCCATGAGTCATAGGGAGCCACTGAAGTCAGTGGAGCAAGACAATAAGACAGCAAAAGTGTTCTAGGAAGAATACAATGGAAGCCCCATAGGAGACAACTATAATCCTCCCTGTGAAAGGGGACAACAGCCAGAACAGGGGCCGGTGGCAGAAACAGGAATAAAGGTACATGGTGAGAGATGGGATATAGGAAAATAGGTGAACTGGCTCAGAACACGCTGCTGTTTTGGTGATGGTAACTGTGAAATTTAGTTTTTATTTTATCTTTTCCACTGAAAGTACAAGGACAAAATATGGGCTCTGAAATCTAGCCAACTCTTTTTTTTTAAAGCTTATTTATTTATTTTGAGAGAAGCAGAGATACCATGGGTAGGGGAGGGGCAGAGAGAAAGAGGGAGACAGAGAGAATACAAAGCAGGCTCTGCACTGTCAGCACAGAGCCTGATGTGGGGCTCAAACTCACAAAACTGAGATCATGGCCTGAGCCGAAACCAAGAGTCGGCCGCTTAACAGACTGAGTCACCCAGGTGCCCCTAGCAAACTCTTTTCAGTAACTTGGCCTGTTTTGCTATTGGGATAAGTTACTGCACCCTTCTGAATCTAAATTTCCTTGCTTATTAAATGATGCTAATTAGCCCTTTTTCTCAGGCTCCTAGTAAACGTTCCAAGACAAATGTAGAGAGAGAGTGTCCAGCTATGAGGTAGACTTCCTTTTCCAGCTGTAATGAAGGACCCAGTACCAGACCAGCCCTCCCACCAAAAATAACACTTCAAAAGCAGAGGCAGTTGTCTTCAGAGAGCAGGCAGTGGACAATAGACACTGTGATTCTGAGGGAATGGGGTTCACAAGGTGAGCCCCTCATCACCTGGGTTCTCATCCTAGGACAATCTCCCAGGCATGGCACAGGGCAGTGGAGCTTAAACAGAATGCAACAGTCCCTCTGAGCTCAGGAGGCAGGGATTCGAGTTTGGGTAACTGAGACAATAAAAAAAGAAGGAATCATAGGACTGGAGAGGAAGGAGCTGCATAGCTGCAGGGCCCCAGAAGTCTATGTGGGGGTCCCCCACACCCCACAAGTCCTTGCCCAAAGGCTGGACTGTGCGTGCACAGCATGAAACCATCCAAGGTTTAGCAGAGACCAGCTGTTATGGGAGTGGAGAGCAAACAGATCCTGCCGGTCAAGCAGTGCTGGCAGACATTGGAGAGACCTTCACTGCAGGCTTTGAGCTGAGACACCAGAAAGGCTGTGCCCTCGCAGTGAGGACCATGCTCTAGTGTAAGGACCCCTCTAGACCGGCCCTAACAAAAGCTAAAGCCAAATCCTTCAATATCCTCAGAAGCCAGAGTTTAAAGGTGAGTCCTGCCAAGTTAGGGAGGCTTGGGAAACAGCTCGAGCTTTGCATGAATCTCCCTTAATCAAGTATAAAATGAAGGGCATGGGATTTCAAAAGGATCAGCTAGTGATTGTGTTGTCTGCTTAAACAAAACTTAACACTTCAAAAGGAAACAGAATCAAGAGTCTCTATAACACATCACACACACACAATATCCAGTATACCATCAAAATTTTCTAGACATGCAAAGAAACAGGAAAACATGATCTCTAGTCAAGGAAAAAACAGCCAGTAGAAATGAACCCCAAGGTGGTCCAGAGGTCAGATTTAGCAGATAAAGACCTTAAAGCACTTACTTACTCTAGGCTTTCGCACAGAGTAGATGCCCAGTTAATGCCAGCTGCTCATCTCCATTTGAGCAAAGTAATCATTTGTCCACAGAAGGCTTTGAAACCCAAGGATTAATAAAGAGAAATGCACCCTGTCCTCACATACGGAGTTCCTGCTGTCTTCACCATACAGGGTTCAGACACCGGTGGGGGGGGGGGGGGCTGCCTCGTGCCATAATCAGACACAAATCATGACCCTGCCACTAGCTCACAAGGTGAGCTCCTCAACTCCCTGTGCCTCAGTTTCTCCATTTGCATAATGGGGAGGGTAGGCAGGTCATCTCAAAGGGCTCTTTCTCTCCATGATTCTGAGTTTGTCTGGCCAAGGAGCTGTTTTCAGCCACGATACACTCTGGGCTGGGGCCTGGAAAAACCAGTTGGAGAGGGAATCGGATCCACAGCTAATACCATAGAGGAAACACAGGCTGAGATGTCTCTCTCCCAGATATAATAGTGTGAGGCTATGGGCAAAGCCTGAGCTCATTTTCCAAAGGAAACTTTCTTGAGAAATGTCTCCTAGCAACCAGCTCCACCAACATACAACCTTCAAGGACCTCTGCAGAAACACAAAGGCTTTTTGTGGCTCCCTTCTTCAAAAGCCCAGGTTGGAACTGCTTATCGGCAGAGACGCTAATGTGAGGCACGGAGAGCCAGTGGAGGGGGCCCATGCTGGGGCAGTGAAATTACCAGCAGTCTGGCTTCAGGGCTCAGAGCAAAAGCTTTGGACCGGAGTTCAAAATCAGGCTCCATCTCTTACCAACTGAATAACCTTGGGCAAGTCATTCAACCTCTCTGAGTCTGTTTCCCCATCTGTAAAATGGGGATAATAATATGTAGGTCAGTGCTCTACCCAGGTGCCCTGTAGTAGTCCAGCACACCCAGCCGCCAGGTACTGTGAGCGTTGGCAGCTAACAGCTGCACTCTTAGAACGATTGGCTGATGGAAGGTGCCTCTCCCAGAGGTATTTGGGAGCTTGAGCCCATCTGCCTGGTTATCCCTTCCCATTGTCCTACAACCAATGACCAACTAATGTAGAGGGATAAAAGGCCAGTCCTCTTGCCTCAAAGCAGGACAACGTAGTACCACGTATAGTCCAGACCTCCTCGTGGGGTCAGACTGAGACTAGACTTCAGCTGAACCCCCATCTTTGCCGAACTTACCCTGCCCCATCCTCTTCCCTCCCTTACTCCTTCACAGAGACCTCCTAGGAGAGCCCTCCCTCAATAAATCACTTGCACAAAGTCCCCATTTCAGGCTCTCCTAGGAAATCCAAAGACATGAGAGTATCTACATCTCTAATGAAAGAATACATGTGAAGTACCAGCCAATGTCTGGCATGCAGTGTGTGCCCAATAAACGGACATCATGATCCTCCTCTTCCTCATTATTATTATTGTAATTAATAATTACAATATTATTATTGGGATCAGAGAGGGATTCTAAAGTGGAGAAGAGTTGTGGACTGTCTTGGTATGAGAGGATAGTCGCACTTAGACTGGCTAACACAGTTGAGACAAATTTATCATCTTACTTTGCTGATTAATTAATATTAATAAATTAATATTAACATATAATTTTTCCTAGTATAAAAACAATACAAGCTTATTGCCAAAAAATGAATAAACCCCTCAGGAAATGCAGAGAATGACAAAAATGAGTGAATGAATGAATGAATGAATGAATAAAATTTCCCACCCCTTTAGTATGATCACTGGGGACATTTTCATTCATATCCTTCTAAACATTTCCTACATAAATTCACATAATGTACATATGTAGACACATTTACACACATATCTATACATGTAAACATATATATAATTGATATGTGTAACATATGTGTATATCTAATATGCTATCTCCATAGCATAATACTGCATATGTAATAATATACATATAACCAATTTTGTTACCAGGAAAAATGGAATTACAAATACTATTTTGTAACCTGTTTTTTTTCCACTTGATTTTCATATAGAGGTAGTGGATATCTTCCATGTTAGTAAACACAAGTCTACAGCATCAGTTCTGGCCAAAGATTGTTTTACTTTTTATGGAGATAACACTGTTTAATCAATCCCCTATCTCTAGACAGTCACCCTATTGCCAATCTTTTTACTATTATGAATAAATAATGCTGGTTAAAGTAAATCCTTGAGCACATATCCTTGTGCATATGTTCAGTTACTTCCTGAAAACACATTCCTAGAAATGGAAAAGTATAGATATTGGGATGTGCACATTTCCCTGCAGGAAGACTGTACTACCAACACTCCCTCCAGGAGTGCAGCAGTGTCCGTTTCCCCACACTAGGTATCCCAACAGTCTCCAATACTAGGTATCATTTTTTTTTTAATTTTTGCCAATCTGATAGGTGAAAAATACTGCATTGTTGCCCCAAGTGTGCATTTCTTTGGTTTCTGGGGAGGCCAAGTATCTTTTCTTACACTTGTGGGCTGTTTGGATTTCACCTGCTGAGAATCACCATTGTTCAATCTTTGGCAAGGCCCTTCAGGTGTCTCCTCTCCTCCCCCTGCCCCACCAGATCCACAGGCTCAGTGGCTCCCCTAGAGTGTCAGTTCAGAAGCAGCAAAGCCCTGCTTCCTATAGGATTGGTCTCACAGGAAGGCAAAGTTTTTGCCCTCAGGCTCCAGCAGCCAGCCAGAGGATGGGGGTGGGATTAGTGGGGATCCAGTTCCCTGACTTCCGGGTGCCCCCTGGCCAAGTCCCCTCTCCTGCCCTGTCCATGACCCTACACCACAGGGACCACACAAACTAGATCTACTTAAAGAAAACATTTCTCCAAAATTCAAAACCCACCCAGCAAATACATTCCAGGGGTGATTATTAGCAGGGCTTAAGGAATCTTTTCAGAAGAAACTACTAGAACATTCCTTTTAAATACCAGTGCTCCTGAGAGGTTTAAAAAGAGATTTTACATATGCCAAGATCTATCATAGTTGAAAATATCCCAACCATTGACCCAGGGATACCACTGGTAAGAATTTTCCCTCTGGTGGGTGCACTTACCCATATACAGAAAGACATGTGTAAAGTACTTATTGAAATATTGCTCACAATAGCAAAACAAATGCTAACAGCCTAAATGTCCATCAGTAAGGACCTGCAAAATAAGTTACGAACAACATTTACCGGGAAACATTGTTCAGACAGTGAAATAATGCTGTGAATCTGAATTACACGTGTGGAAAAACGCCCTTGAGATATCATAAAGTGATAAAAAAACAAGTAATGGAATAGTGCATTTCATGTGATCCCTTTTGTACTTTTCAAAAGGATAGATCAGAATTATTCTAGATGTTTATGAAAGTGGAAATAATTCCTGAATGGGCACATAAGAAACTACTTACAGTGGTTTCATCTGGGAGAGGGATTTGGGGTTAAAGTATTTGGGGATTTTTAGGTCCCACTTTATACCCATCTGCATTATTTAAATTATTAGCATGAATATGCTTTACCATTATTTTTTTATTTTTTTATCATTTATCTATTATTGAGAGACAGAGAGACAGAACATGAGCAGGCAGAGAGAGGGGGAGACACAGAATCTGAAACAGGCTCCAGGTTCTGAGCTGTCAGCACAGCCCAACGCGGGGCTGGAACTCAAAAACCATGAGATTATGACCTGAGCCAAAGTCAGACGCTTAACTGACTGAACCACCCAGGCGCCCCATGCTTTACCATTATATAATGAAAAACCTTACAAGTGAGCCTGTGATCAATAATTATGATAATAGCATGACTGTTAAATAGCTTATTGAATGTCACATATGTGCCAGGCACTATGTATTCTTTCATTTAATCTTAAAACTAGCCCTATTCTGATATCCATCTAATACATGAGGAAACGGAGTCTTAGGTTGAGAGGTTTGTTATGGCCACTTCTGGGTTTTTTCCTATAATTTATTTATTTTTTTATAACTTACATCCAAGTTAGTTAGCACATGGTGCAACAATGATTTCAGGAGTAGATTCTTTAAGCCCCTTACCGATTTAGCCCATCCCCCTTCCCACAACCTCTCTAGCAATCCTCTGTTTGTTCTCTATATTTAAGAGTCCCTTATGTTTTGTCCCCCTTCCTGTTTTTATATTATTTTTGCTTCCCTTATGTTCATCTGTTTTGTATCTTAATGTCCTCATATGAGTGAAGTCATATGATATTTGTCTTTCTCTGACTAATTTCACTTAGCATAATACCCTCCAGTTCCATCCATGTAGTTGCAAATGGCAAGATTTCATTGTTTTCCATTGTGTTACAGCCACTTCTGAGTACAAAGCTTTGGCTCTTGCTGCAGAGCATGATTCTGGTGCCTGAAAAGAGAAGTAGCTGTGTGTGGGCTTTGTGAGGACCACTAGGAGGGGGTCCCTCCCGGTGGGCTGGCTGGCTTCCCACAAGGGCAGCTGCTTGGTTATCTGCACTTACACCCTACAGTTTTTCTCCTTCTCCTGACCTGACTCTAAAGTTGCACTGTCCAACACAGGCTACTTAAATTAATGACATTTAAATAAGACTAAAATTTCGGTTCCACAGAAGCATGAACCACATTTCAAGTGCTAAATAGCCAGTTGTGGCTCATGGATACCATATCATCAGCACAGATATCAAACATTTCCATCATTTCAGAACATTCTATTGGATAGAACTGCCTTATCACAGCATTAGAGCCAGGCAGACCTGGGCTCACCCTGCTCCTCCACTTACTAACAGGATGAACTGAGCAAGTTATTTAACCTTTCTGAGCCTCTGTGTTCTCATCTGTAAAATGGGATGACAATATAGATACCTCACTGGGCTGTTGCAGGGATTACTTGTGATCATGCCTGTTGTATGGTTAGCCCAATGCCTGTCACCTAGGCAGTTTAAAGGGTAACAAGGAGGATAGGACTCTGCAGTCAGACAATTTCATGACCTTGGGCATGTCACCTCACTGCTCTGAGCCCCAGCCTCCTGGGGTATATGGCATCTATCCTGAAAGTCTGCTGTGAGCATTAAAACATATGGTTGGTGCTCAGGGAGGGTCAAGTATCTTTTCCCCTTTCTTAAAGGGGTTTTCTTCTGTCAGAAAAACCATTCTCTAAGACCCAGAACTAAAATATTCCAGAAGGGATCCAGAAGGCCCATGGACCAACAAAAGAAGGTACAACCTCCAAAAAAATGATTGTGGGATGCTGTTTGTCACCTATCGGACTGGGGGAGGGAGGAAACAGTTTGAGCATTTTATTGAAGAATAACATACATACAGAAAAGTGAATCCATCATAGGTGTACCACTCAATGAATTTTGAGAAATTTAAAATATCTGTGTAGCTGCTACTGAGATCGAGAAACAGAACATCAATAGCATCCCAAAAGCCCCCTCGTGCCCCTTCTCAACCACTATCGCCTCCCACAACAGTAACCACTAATATCATAGACTCATTTTCAGTAGACAAACTTAAAGATTCATAACACCCAGACTTAGTGAGGGTGTAGACAACCCAGTAATCTGAGACACTGACGGTGGGCGTGTGAAATGGTACAGCCATTCTGGAGGGTGATTTGGTAGCACCTGCTAAAATTTAGCATTGGCCTGGCATTTACACTTCAGTGTCTGCCCTAGAGAAACGCCCACATCCCTGCATGGAGCGGTAAACACATGGATGTTTGGAGCAGAATTGTTTGTAATGGTGATAAATTAGAAACAACTTACATGTCCAACTAAAGGGATTTGTTGGGGAAAAACAACCAAACAAACAAACAACTGTAGGCATCACCCTGTATTATACACTGCAGTGGATCAAAATAGTCAAGAGGATCTATGTGTATTGACATAGAAATATCTAGAAGACATATGATAGAGTTTAAAAAGCAATCTGCAGGAAAATGACCAAAACAGACACACACAGCATCAAAAAAAAAAAAAACAAACAAAAAAAACCAGTAATAACTCTGGGGAAGGGGTGAGATGGGGCTTGAGGAGGGGCAGTAAGGAGAAATGCTACTTTTAAACTTGTGTGCAATTAGGTTATTCCAAATGTTTAAATACATTAAGAGCTTTCAAGGATAATTAAGCAGCCCAGCCACCAAGTTCAGGCCAGGAGAGGAAGGCTTTTCTGGCGGCTGGGTAGGGGGTGCTCCTGGCCCAATGCCTTAGCTTGGGTTCCGGGAGAGGCAGAGTTCCAGGCCTCCGAGGCCTGAGGGGTTGAAATGAATGGAGCAGTGAGAAGACCCTGGAGACCGGAACCACGGAGGCTTCCTTTGATAGAAGACAGTGCCCTGGTTACCGCACTCAGCTGAGAACCCAACACCAGTGTGATGTAAGTGGACCCCTGGAAAGGAGCGAGTCCCAGGGTTTGGCCCTCTCCAAGCAGTGCCCAGCACTTTAAAGGAAGGATTGCCAGGTTTGATTCTCTTGGTCCCTGGGGATGAAGGACAAGGAGGAGGCCAGTGTTGCCTCACACAGCACAGTGACTTTGTGAGAGTGAGGCACTAAGGCAGAGGCTCAGAGAGGGTCCTGTGACAACCAGTGGCCATGAGCTCAGGAATGGGGAATGGGAGTTGGGGGTAGAAGCCAAAGGTCCATGTTAAGAACATTCCACCTTTGGGGCACCTGGCTGGCTCAGTCGGTTAAGCTTCCAACTTCAGCTTAGGTCATGATCTCGCGGTTTGTGAGTTCGAGCCCTGCATCAGGCTCTGTGCTGACAGCTCAGAGCCTGGAACCTGCTTCAGATTCTGTCTCCCTCTCTCTCTGTCCCTTCCCTGCTCATTCATTCTCTCTCTCTCTCTCTCTCTCTCTCTCTCTCTCTCTCAAAAATAAACATTAAAAAAATTCCACCTTTAAGAGTTAGCATGGCAGGGGTGCCTGGGTGGCTCAGTCAGTTAAGCATCCGACTCTTGATTTTGGCTCAGGTCATGATCTCAGGGTTCGTGAGTTTGAGCCCACACCAGGCTCTGCACTGACAGTGTGGAGCCTGCTTGGGATTCTCTCTTTCTCCCTCTCTCTCTCTGCCCCTCCCCTGCTTGCACTCTCTCTCTCTCACAATAAATAACTAAACATTAAAAAACATATTTTTTAAAAAGCGTGGCAGGGAGGCAGGCCCAGCTGACTCCATGCAGAAGGGTTCCTTAACCTCTCTGAGCCTCAGTTTCCTCTTCTGTACAATGAGGTGCAGGCTCTTGCCATCACACACACGCAAGCACACACACATTCAGTTTGTGAATGTGGCAAAGACCACACACTCACACTGCCTCCAGGCTAACCGCAGAACTGCCACTTGCCAGCTTTGTATCCTAGCTGCTGAAGGCCCCAGCTTCCTTCCTCATCCATAAAACAAGAGCCCCACTCTTACCGAATCTCAGAGGACTATTATGAGGCTTAAGTGAAGCCATATTGGTAAAGTCTTATCACAGCATTCAGCTCTAGGACATGCTCAATAAATATTTGCAACAATTATTAAACTGTTTTTTTTAAATAAGCACCTATCTATGTGCCAGGATATGCTAGACACTGAAGACATATTCCTGAATAAGTCACATTCCTGTTTCTCAGGGTGTTTAGAGTTTAATGGTGTGGAGTGGGGGGATAAAAAAGGATGCCTACACACACACACACACACACACACACCCCTGATACACTCCAGGTTACAAGGACAAATACTCTGAGGTCCTACCCTCATCTCTTCCAAAGTCAAAATTCAGGTCCATTATGTTCATCTAAGATGCAATTTTGTTGATACCTCCTTCCGCTCCCCCATCGATCCCAAAGATTGTGCACAGAAGTGATCTCAAAGTGTTTAAAAAAAAATCTATGTCGTGAAGATGTCAAAAGCACAACAGAGAAACTGATACAATCACGGTTGACAGCATCTACAAGAGGTAAACATTCACCCATCTTATGACCTGCCATTCCACTGCTGGGTATTTCCCCAACAGAAACAAGCACTGTGTTTACCCCAAAAGTCATAGAAAGTTGTTCAGAGCAGCTTTATTAGTCATAACCTAAACTGAAAACCACCCAAATGTCCATCCACAGATGAGATGTTGATACAGGCAACAACATTAGTGAATCTCAAGCATGCTGGTAAGTGAAAGAAGCCAGGTCCCAAAGACTAAATTTTATGATTCCATTCATATGAAGTTCTAGAATAAGAGAAATCTACGGTGATATTGGTCAGAATTAGTGCTTACTCTGGGAAAAGGTGGGCATTGACTGAGAAGGGGAACAAGGGAGTCTTCTACAGTGCAGGGAATGTTTCATATCTCAATCTTGGAGTGGCTCTGAGGGTGAACAAATATGTAACACTTTGTTGAGCCACACAATTGAAATTAGTGCATTTTATGTATGTGTGCTATACTTCAATTTATTTAAAAATGTTTGTTTATTTATTTTCAGACAGAAATCAGGAATGGGGCAGAGAGAGGGGAAGGGAGAGAGAATCCCAAGCAGTCTCTGTGCTGGCAAAGCCCAGTGCAGGGCTGGAACCCACAAACTGCAAGATCACAACCTGAGCCAATACCAAGAGTCAGACGCTTAACCAACGGGGCCATCCAGGAGTCCCTACACTTCAATTTTTAACAAACAAAGCAAGGTCACTTAAGTGTTACCTGGTGCGTGTATCCTATGGGGAACACTAAGCAGGATGTGTGATGGGTCCATAGTCTCCTTGGCACTTCTCAAATAGAGGAATCAGCCTTCAGGGAAAGTAGCAGAGCAAAGTGGAGAAGAGGAAACTTTGGAGGATAGGCTCATTGAACGTCCCCAGGGACCAACCCCAAAAAACTCTCTCAACAATTGAGACATGAAAAAGAAGCAGGTGGGGATAACGGAGAAGTCAGGAGAAATACAAATGCAAACACACTGAGTTTGCCCAGCCACAGTTGGGTATGTTGTTCCATACACAATAGTATTTCCTCTGGCAATCATGTATGTTGATGTTCACTAACCAAAATTATAACTAAGCCAGCATCTTCCAGTCCCTAAATTGTGTGAGCAAATGAGAACTGGCTGTATTTATGAGCACAGTCCTTGGGAAACACTCTTAGTTACCAGTAATGCATCAGCAAAAGATCCAAGCAGCTTTTTGATTCATCTTTGCCTTTGCAAGGGGTTGCATGCAAGTGGAGTGTTTTCTTGCTCACTGAACTCTAGTCATTGAAGGGAGAGAGGAATCTGCCTGGATCACATCGCGTGTTACTGGACACGTGATGGCCTGATTTTCCAACAAGTCTTTCGTGCAAGGGAGGTTGGAGAGTGTGCAAGGGACAACTCTGAACTCCAGGTCTTAGAGCTTCTCCTGATAAAATCCTGGCTGTGTAAGTCTAAGGTTGCCCTTGGGCCCCAGCCCCACTTCCCAGGTCTGTAGGAAGATGTGGGAAGAAGCTCAGATCCCCTTCAAGCCCTCTGGAGCTTTCTTCCACGGATGAAGTTACTTGTTTTCTTAATCCCTTTGTTAAAAACCACGAAAGAAGCTTGGCCAAATCCCAGACACCCTCCCTTTTTTATGCCCTCCTGGGTGGCAGAGTTCAAAATGGGAGCACCCTGGGGAAATATCAGGACCCCAGCCCCTTCTGTGCACCCTGAATAATCCTTGAGCAGACAGCAGAGGACTTCCCTGGGTTCTGGTCCTGGATTACTCTCTGGAATTGCCCACTTTCTCCTTACAGACCAGAGCTCCCTGTGTGGATGCACTCACTCATTCATTCATTCATTCATTCACTTCATTCATTCTTTCAACAAATCATTATCCCACATCCAAGCCAAGCCCAGCTCTGGAGTAGGCCCTGGGGAGACAGCTGTGAACCTGGTCTTCCCCCTTAAGTCTTGTATAGTCTGGTGGAGGAAGTGGGGCTCGAACAATCATAACTCAGTGGTGAGGAGTCATATAAGTGAAGTCTGGGGTACTGGAGCACATGATCTAAGGGGGCCTCCTTGGGGAAATGGCATTTCAGCTGAGATTTAACGGATAAGCAGGAGGAACTGGGCAGAGCTGGGGAATATGCACAGGTGGAGGCAATGGCTTGTGCAGAAGCAGGAGGTGAGAAACATCAGGGCTTTCAGGAACCCAAGCAGAATTCTCAGAGGCTGGAGTGTGATGTGTGGAGGAAGGTGGCCCCCGTTCTCCGCTGACTTTCCCTCATGTGACCACTCCTGCGTCCCTCCACTCCAGCCACCCTGGCAGCCTGCTCTTCCCTGAACCTTCTGGCACACACTGCAGCCGCAGGACCCTAGCTCCAGCTGTTCCCTCCGTCTGCAACTCTCTTGCCCAAAATATCTGTCTGGCTAACTCCCCCACTTCCTTCAAGTTTGTGTTCACACCTCCCCTTCTCAATGAGACCCTCTGGGCAGCCACCTATTACCCCTACTCCCCCACTTACCACTAACCTTCTCCCTGCCTATTCTCATTTCTCTTTTCCACAGTATCCATCACCTTGGAACATACTATCTACTTTACTTATTCATTATGCTTATTGTCTAGCTCCCCCACTAGAATGCCAGTTTCACAAGGTCAGGACCTTTGTGTGTCAGGACCTGAACCACCACAAGCCCTTGAACCTTTGAAGGAACAGATTGTTGGGATTTGAAAGGGTGGCAGGGAGGGTCTGGGTTGAGAAGGCCTTATAGGCTAGAAGAAGGTGTGTCCCGAAATGCAAAGGGAAGGCAACAACGGGTTTTCAGTAAGGCAGGAGTGGAGTCTGAGTTACATTTAAAAACTTGCCCTGGAATCTGTGTGGTGAACAGCTTAAAAGAAGAGAAGCTACTGCAGGCATTCGGGCACAGGACAGTGGTGCCTGGGGTAGGATTGGGGCATTGGAACTGGATGGATTGAAGAGATGTCAGCAGGTGGATTCATCATGCCTTGGTGATCTGAGGACTGTGTACTTGTGGGAAGACAGGGCAAAGTGGACCCCCCAGGATCCTGCCTGAGCCACAGAGCCAGAGTGGAGTCACTTGACAAGAGGGGGGACAGGGGAGGAACATGTTGGAAGTTGGAGTGATCAACAGTTCTGTTTGGGCCATGGTGAGTAGGGCCTATTAGACTTTCAAGTGGATACGTCAAGCAGCGTGTTAGCCAAAGTTTAAGCTCAGAGTGAAAGTCTGGTTTGGAAATATGCATGTGGGGATCTTCAGCTTAGAGTTGTTCTTAAAGTCATGAGAGTTTAAGGGCACCTGGGTGGCTCAGTCGGTTGAGCATCTGACTTTGACTCAGGTCATGATCTTGCAGTTTGTGAGTTCCAGCCCCATGTCAGGCTCTGTGCTGACAGCTCAGAGCCTGTAGCCTGCTTCGAATTTTGTCTCCCTCTCTCTCTGCCCCTCTCCCACTCATGCTTTCTCTCTCTCTCAAAAATAAATAAACATTAAAAAAAAAGTCATGAGAGTTTAGAGAGAGAAGAGAAGATGTCTAAGGACCAAACCCTGAAGTCTTAATTGGCCCTTGAAGGAAGAGGTGTTTGCCAGGAAGGTAGGGAGAAGGTAGTTCAGGTAGAGGCAACAGCATGGATAAGACTTCAACATAAAAGAATATGGATTTCAGTACTCTTCAGAACTGTCAAGGTCATCAAAAACAAAGAAAGTCTGAAAAGCTATTAGAGCCAAGAGGAGCCTAAGGAGACATGACAACTCAATATAACGTGGTGTCTTGGATAGGATCCTGGAACAGAAAAACGACATTAGGTAAAAACTAAGGAAATCTGAATAATGTATGGACTTCAGTTGATAATAATATATTGATATTAGCTCAATAATTGTAACACACCTGCCACCCTACATACATGTACATCGACATACATATAAGATGTTAACAGAATGATTGGATGCATGATGTAAGGAACTCTCTATACTATCTTCTCAGTTTTTTCCTAAATCTATAGCTGTTCTTCAAAAAATTAACTTTTTTAAAAGAGCATGTCTTATAAATGTCCCTCAACATGTGTGCATGTGCGTGTGTGGACACACACACATTCGCACATGCACACACACACTCCAAGGACTATAGTAATTTGTTTCTCTGGAGAGGACTTCAACCTTGATCAGTCCCTCCTGTGGGAACTCAGCAACCCTATGAATATCACTTCATTCCTCCCCTGCCAGGGAAGAGAGGGTCCTCACCTCTACCTACTTTCTTTCTGTTCACAGAAAGAATACTCTCCTCAGGCCATATTTCATCATGAAAATGAGAAGCAGAGACTAAATGGCCAAGGTAAGTCAGACCCACCTAGAATTCCTCAGGGATGCAACCAAAATTAATCCTTCTTTCTGCTCTTTAAAAGCACATTACTTCATCACAATTTTCCTGAATCCTCACCTTATTCAACAGCTGTCTTTGCTTCCCCTCCACAGCAAAGTTTTGTCATCCCCTGGGTTCCAATTCCAGCTCCATTACTAACTAGTTATGTGATTGTGGGCAAGTCACTTGAGACTTATTTTTCTTATCTCTAAAAGGAGCATAACCATACTTGATCAAAGAGTGGATTAAAGGAGATGAATAATAACTCATATATAATTTCATCCTCTAAAGAATGGATATGGAATAGTCAATAGTAAATATCTGTCATCGTGCCTGGCACTCATGGTGGTTGGTTGTGGATGAGGCATATGACCAATCTGACCAATCAGTGACGTCCCCAAAGATCAAAGTGCGTCACTTGGATCCTTGGGACCCCGGGTGGTGACAAAGGAGCAGAGAAGTACAGAAATCTCCAAGTCCCAACAGAAGCTGGGCTTGGGAAGTGGCAAAGGACCGGCCAGAGAGCACTTGGCTGGCAGCTGGTCTAGGGGGCACCAAGGCTAGAGAGGACACAGGGGCACAGGGAGACGGTACCATGTGATAGAGGCTCCGACAGCCAGCTCAAGATTCCCTGGCCCACACAGGCACAGCTTTGAACAGAGGCCATCTGGTACTCTGGACAGCTCCAGGGGTCTGTAGATTTCAGGGGCACTGGTTTTGTGGATGGAGAACTGGATTGAGTCTTGGTTCCTCCAACTAGCTGTGTGACCACGAGCAAGCCACCTCACCTTCCAGAGCCCCAATGTCTTCATCTCCAAACTGGAGATAATACCTACCCTTCAGTACTTTTGTGAAGAGTAAATGAGATAACAGAGGGGTAGTAGAGCAGGGTGGCCCATGTCTGGGGTCAAAATACCTGAGTTTGTGTTCCAGCTCCACACTGTGTGATCCCAGATAAATTGCTTAACCTCTCTGAGCCTCAGTATCCTCATCTGTAAAATTGGAAGGCTAATAGACCCTAATTCACAGGGTTGTGAAGATAGAATGAAAGAGGACATGAAGCACACAATAAACAGTAGTTTTTATTTTAGAAGGAACTTAGCACAGCACCAGACAGAGTAGATAATTAAAATTGTCAGTTTCTTATATCTTCCAAATCTCCACTTTTGGACTCCTTTGGTTGGTCCTCCCATCTCTGGATGTTAAAGGGATTGTACAAATTGGGGGAAATCAATCTTGTGGAGCCCTACCACAACCTTCCTCCTACAATAAAGGCCCCTGCTTCTCAGTGCCACTCACCCTAGGATACTTTTTAAAAGTATATATATATATATATATATATATATATATATATATATATATATCAGTATATAGTGTTTGTTCTTTGCCAGCCACTGTTCTAAGATTATGTGTAATACATATAATCATATACTGTAGATGTATAATCTCATATCTCACAACCTTGTGAGATAAGTACTGTGGCTATTCCCATTTTACAGGTGAGAAAACTGTGGCTCTGCGAGGGTAGGTAATTAAATGGTGGAGTCACACAGTTATAAGCTGGTGGCGCTAGGACGTGATCCCAGGGTGCCACTTCAGAAACGCACACCTGCTTGTAGTGTTCCAGAAGGCCAGCGGCCAGGGAAATGGAGAAGCGTGAGTGGGAGACCAAGGCTAGAAATCAGGATATAGGCTCTCCTTGGGCCCCAGACCCTGACCCGCGCCCTGCCCACTGCGCGCGCGGGATACCTGCCCTTGCCCCAGAGCTCTGTCCCTCCCTCGGCGGCGCCTCCTCGCCGGACGCTGCGGCCGCCGTGGTAACTCGATCCGCGGCTGGGTTTGGGCCTCGGTTCGCGTCACCGGCGCGGAGACGCTCCGGCCCCCGGAGTAGTATCCTCCGCTGCGCTGCGGCCCGCAGTGCCGGCACTGCAGTCGGGCGCGCGGGCGCATGGCGCAGAGGCTGGGCGAGCGGGCACGGGGCCCCGCCGAGGCCACCGGGCTCTACCGGGCAGTGCTGCTCAGGTCGGGTAAGTGAGGGCAAGGCCACCCCACCTTGTGCACTCAGCGAGGACAGTCGGGCGCCCAGCCTGGCCATCCCGCCGCCGGGCACCTCCGTCCTTCTTCACTTCTCTGCCTTCCTCCCTTGTTTCATTCGTTTAAATTACTTTTGTTTTCCTTTCATTCCTTCTTTCCCTCCCACATTCTTCCCTTTGGGGACCTACGCGTAGATTCATTCCTATGTGTGAGCACGCGCGCGCGCCCGCCCAAACACACTCACTCGTTTTCCCAACTGTTTAAGTCCCGCAACTTTCCACCCCCTGGCGGGTCTCTTAAGCGCGCGAAGGGTGTGGAGGCGTGGGAGAGTGGAAAATGGGTGAGACCCGGGTAGCCCGCCGCCCCGCATGAAGAAGCACAGAGACATAGCCGCTGGTGACGTCCAGCGAGGTATCCCACTGGCGGGCGAAGGGCAGGAGAGAGCCAAGGGAGGGGAAGGTGAGAAATCGGTTTTCTCTATATATGCGCGTAAAGAGAAAAACATGTAGAAGGAGGAAACACACGGGTGGTTATTTTCAAGGATAAACGTTGGATGACAAGGCTTTGGGGTTTTTTTTCCTCTTTCTCCTATTTGTCTTTTTGTTTACTTATTTGCAATAAGCACATACTACTTTCCTACCCAGAACGATAAGAGATTTTTGTTATTTTGGAAAATGAAACAAACGTGGTATACGGTCACTGTAAAAATAATTTGGAAAACCAGAGACGTAGAAAAAAGAAAAACAATGCCGGCAGTGAGCGTTCGGAGCGTTTCCTTCCAGATTTGTGCTTGGAAAGAGGTTTAGGGAAGGTGAAAATCGGGCCCGAACGTGGTCCCTGCCAGCTGGGGGTACGGGAATAGAAAGTGTCAAGGGACTCGGGCTCACGGGACAGCCACGATCGGCCATGGGCAAGGAGCACGCCCCCACCCAGTAGTCCTGCCCGCAGACCCCTGGAGCCGAAGGTGCGAGGCGAGCCGTTGGCGGGAGCTTCTGCCCCAGCCCGACGTCCGTTCTGGGACTGACTGCCCTTCTTACTCAGCCTGGCTCCGCCCCCGGGAGTTCCCCACGAGGAGCTACTGCTGGGGACACTGAAACAACGGTTCTCTTAAGTCCAAAAGCAAGAACTGGCCAAGACTTCAGGACTAGTGGCGCCTTCCTGGGGGGGAGCGTCTTAAATCTGGCTGAGCTGGGGCAGGCGGAAAGGGAGGAGCTCTGTAATGAGATGAATCTGATTGCAAATCAGAGCACTCCTCCTAAGTGTTCCCAGCCAGTTCCTGTCTTCTCACAAAGATGAGGAGGGGCTGTCTAATCTGAAGACCCTGAATTCCCTCTAACCTGGAGCCGCAGCCATTAGCCTCATTCCAAAAGCAGCATCTTTCACCTGCAACCTATTCAGAATAGCAGGCATATCGGAGTCATTTCAGGGGCCACATGCTTGCCCAAGCCACACACAGCTACAAGCCAGGGAGGGAGCAAGGCCTTGGACTGGGGCCTCATGGAGGGAGCATTTATTTTGTGCTAAACACTGCTGGCTCATTCCGTCTTAATAAACCCTATAAGGTCACTGCTGATTGTCATCCCCATTTAACAGATGAGGAGACTGAGCCTCAAAGGGGTTAAGCAGCTTGCCCACGGTCCTAAGAGAACTTTTCTGTCCCACTATGGGGTAGAAAACACATGCAAACCTAGTCCCATCTATGCCACAGTTTGCACACCTCCTGAGACTAGTAATAATGATAGCAAATGATGTTGGCCACTTGTTATTGCCACTCTCTTTGCCAAATGCTGTATATCTGTCATCTCGTCAACTTGATTCATTTATTCCTCCAACCAATATTTACTGACCACTATTACGCACTAGCCCTATGCAAGGCACAGGGATGTACTCATAAATGCAACAGATATGTCCCTCCTCTCAGGGAGGTAAATAGTATTAACTCCTGTTTTAAACGTGAGGAAACTTAGGCTCAGAAGATATCATGACTTGTCTGAAGTCACACAGCCAATCAGGGGTGGAGCTGAGATTCAACCCCAGGGCCATGTGCCTGTAGAAGCACTACTCTGGTTGTCTCGTACAAGGAAAAGTAAGAAGAGTTGGGGTGAGGATCTAACTGGGGCATTTAGTGATAGGCAAGAAGAGCTCCCCTCCTTTAGACGTCCCCAAGGATGGGATCATAGAGTCAAACCCAAGATGGTAGCCATCTTCGTTTACAGTAGCCTCAAGTCCTATGCACCAAGTAATATAACACTTTTAGAAAATTTTTCATCACAAATTATTTAAAATAATTTTTTAATGGTAAAGTAATACATGTTCACCATTAATATTTTGAGAAATTGAGAATAACAAAGGGGAAGTTTTATCCACAATCCCACTAACCATAAGCAGCTACTGATAACATTTGGAGATGTCTCCTTCCTATCTTTGCTACGCATAGTTTGTGCCTGTCTTACATTGTTTTACATCACTGAGGTTGTACCAACTCTAGTCTTTTTTTTCCTTATTTTTTGATGGTTATTTATTTTTAGAGAGAGAGACAGAGACAGAGTGTGAGTGGGGGAGGGGCGGAGAAAGAGGGAGACACAGAATCCGAAGCAGGCTCCAGGCTCTGAGCTGTCAGCACAGTACCCGATGCGGGGCTCGAACTCACAAACCATGAGATCGTGACTGAAATTGGTCGCTTAACCAACTGAGCCACCCAGGCACCCCTGCCAACTCTAGTCTTCAATCCCACTTTTTTCACGTGGAGTAAAATCCTTTTGTTTTTATTTTTTAATGTTTATTTATTTGGGGGGGGGGAGGAGCAGAGAGAGAGGGAGAGAGAGAGAATCCCAAGGAGGCTCCGTGCCGTCCACGCAAACCCATCGTGGGACTCCATCTCATGAACTGAACCATGAGATCAGGACCTGAGCCAAAATCAAGAGTCGACACTTAACCGACTGAGCCACCCAGGCACCCAAAATCTTTTTGCTTCTAAATGGATTATCAAAGTAACAGCTACCACTTTGGAGCCCAGACTCTGTGACAGTCAGTGTGAAGGGCCTCCCATGCTGTAGCTCCTTTATTCCTCACAAGACTGTCTGCCCCATATCAGAGATGAGGAAACAAGAAGCTGAAGATCACCTAGCTGTCCAACAGTAGAGCGAGGAACAGTGTCTGTATCGACACCACAGCCCATGCTCTTAACCACTGAGCTGGAAGAGTCACCTTTGGGAATAACTCACGCTTGGCCATACCTGGTAAGCTGCGCAGTGCTGTAGTAAAGGCCCACTTGAGGTTCATTACCTACATCCTACCTGGAGCTCAGGCCAGGTTCCTAGCAGGGAGGGAGGGATCTCTCTGCAGCAGGGACAGAGGGACACTACTCCAGGTGCCTGTGGACATCAGCCACTGTGCTTCTTCCCTGCAGCCAGAGAGGGCAGCCATAGCCTCCGTCCCTGCCTGCCAGGCAGGGTTGCAAACTAAAATACAGGATTCCCAGTTACATTTAAACCTCACATACACAATGAATAATATTTTAGTGTAAATATAATCCAACGATTGTATGGATATGCTTATACTAAAACCTTATTCGTTGCTTATCTGAAATTCAAATCTCACTGAGCATACTGCATTTTTATTTGCTACATCTGGGAACCCCAAACCAGCAGTCATAGCAGTTTGCTTGGCTTGACAAGCTATCGTCTGCCCAGGGACCTCTCTCTCCACACACACACACACACACACACACACACACACACACTCCTCTCCCCATCCCTAGATATGCTGTCCTTCTTTTATCTGGCTACAAGTGAGTGAAAATGGAGATGGGGGGCACCCCAGGACCCCTCTGCAGCTAAGAGACCAGATTCGCCATGCCTAACCACAGCTGAGTGGAGAGCCAGCTTTTTGAAACAAAACTTAGTTTTTCCCCACTCCCTGGTGCTTTCCTGTTTGCATACTTGAAATCCCTCCACCGGCTAAATTCTTCCTGGTTTAAACTTGTTGTAAAGGCAACTCTCATTCCTTTTATAATCTCTCCGTGGATCCCATGACAAGTTTTTCTGCCAATACAGTCTCTCCCCCCACTCTGTGTCCTTTCAGCCAAGTGTTGGGGTGGGGAAGAGGTTGGATCCTAAGGTTGTTTTGTGGGTGGCTTCTCAGAAACCTCATTGAGGCCTTGAAAAGGGACCCTGGAGATTTATACTGAATACAGGGCCGAGGAGGAAGTTTTGAGTTGCCATGGGAACTTCTTGTCTGATGTTTGTGCGCCCAGATAAGCTGCTCCAGGCGCCTGTGAGCTTGGAGAAAGGGGAGAAAAAATGAAATGAAAGATGTTTTTGGAGGCGGCTTCTTCTTCTTCTTTTTTTTTTTTTAATGCAAGCTGCAGCCGCAGCCCACTATGGATGCAGGAACATTCCCCAGCTCCCACTCCTGACTGCCTCTCCAGGTCTTCACCATCTCCCTTCCTTTTGGCTCCTCTAAGATCCCAAGAAGACAAACTTCAAAGGGACAAGAAGGGAGTGTGGGAGGGGTGTGTTCAACCTCTGGGATCCCCCTTCAGCTCTAGTGGGGCCAAGCAAGAACTCTGACCTCCAGGCCCCTGGCGTTCCAGAGTCCATCCTTTTGGGAGAATGGGAAGGTCCCCAGGGAAAGCTCCACCAACCAAGGCAGGAGGCAACAAGTGGGGCTGAATTTGGCCATTACCTGGAGTAAACTCCTAAAAGGCTCATTTTCCCAGAAGGCCTCTGTTTTCCAATATGCACAATGGACATGACTGAACCAGATGGGAACCATAACTATAGTTGGCTGGCAAAGGTTGCTCTTTCTCAAATTTTTAATCTTTATTGTTTTCTGATAGCAAATGCAATGCCTGCTTTGTTTTTGTTTTTATTTTTAAGTTCATTCTTATTTATTTTGAGAGAGAGAGAGCAAGAGGGGGAGGGGCAGAGAGAGAGGGAGAGAGAGAGAGAATCTCAAGTAGGCTCCATGCTGTCAGTGCAGCTGTCAAACCGTGATATCATGACCTGAGCCACAGCCAAGAGGCAGGCGCTTAACCGACTGAGCCGCTCAGGCACCCCAAGTTTAGTTTTGTTTTTAAGCCACAAACATTACAGAAATATTGTGACTAAAGGAGAAGGGCCTGTAATATTATGCTGTAGGATAGTGGTTCTCAAACTCCCAGCTATAAACAAATCCCCAGGGGGACATGTTAAAAATCCAGATTTTAGTGGACCCCTCCCTCATAGGTTCTAATACATCAGTCCAGGAGCGTGGCCCATTTTGATTCCATTTTAACACTCATTTGACAAATAATGGCTAGTAATGACATTTGAGATACATTGATCTAGAACTGACCACTTTTAACAGTTCAGGATATATGCCTCCAGATTGGTCCTCTACTAAAAGGTACTATACTAACTTTTTTATCTTGAAAAAAAAGGGGGGGAGGGGAAGAATCATTCTATATGTGATTTTGAAGTTTGATTTTTCACCAAACATGTACCAGACATCTTTTTAAGTCAATAAATAGACATGCTATTGACTGCATCCTGTTATGCAGTATAGCATCATTTCTTACTGATGGGTGTGGCTTGGGAAATGGTAGCTGTTGATCTCATAAACAGTAACACACACACACACACACACACACACACACACACATCAAGATGGTACTACAACAAGCTCAGAAGTATCAATGTCTTTGGTATCTATAAGTCAACAATAGTTATTGAGCACCTTGGTACTAAGACAGGAATACTAAGAAGGATAAGGTGAGGCCTCAGCCATCAGCCTGGCAGTCTGGTGGGTGATCCTGGTGGGTTTTTACACAGGCTGGATTGTGAGAAGAGCTTTACTGGAAGATGTATAAGAATGGCGGAAAATGGCCTGGGGAAAATGGTGCCCAACCTCGGCCAATGCCTGCCCAGCTCTCCTTGGCTTTCCATTGCTCTGGGGCTGCCAACAGAGTCTTCCAATAAAGGGAAAAGAAAGTGGAGATGAAGGTCATTACTGGCACGGGGACTCTCAGAGTCTGCTCCTCTGGAGTAAGCTGGATGAGGGGGTTCTGTCTTCTCCAAGGGGTAAGCAGAAGCTGTCAGCTCCCCAGGATCCCTCCTATTTCCCCACTGTCAGAGGGCACTGAGATTGGTTCAAATAATCCACTGTGGGCCCTGGGAAATGCCCAGAAGAGTCTTTTGCACAGCAGAACACCATGTGGCAGCCAAGAGTGGTTTGGCAAGAATTTAGTGGTAGTCTTTCACCCATCAGAATTTAGTGAAATTAAGCCGAGGCAGGATGGGAAGCTGGGGGAGGCTACCATTCAAAGTACTTCAAGGGAAGCAGAATTTAGGAAGAAGGAACAAAAAGGAACACATGTTGTTTCTAGAAAATTGCTTTACACCCAAGAATTGGTGACCCTCCAAGTTGAAGAGGCTCCAGGATGGCCAGCTTGCTCAAGGCTCCCAGGCCAGGCACAGCCCACCTCCTGCCTCCCTGTCCAGCCCCATGTCCCCCCTCATGCCAACACTCCATCCCCAACGGCCTTCCTCCACCATATCAGGTTCATTCCCACCCTGGGGCCTTTCCACTGGCTCTTCCCACTCCCTGGAATGCTCTTGTATGGGAACAGACATCATGTTGCTGACTCCTTCTCATCACCCAGCCTCCCTAAAAGGTCATCTCCTCAGTGTCCACCCTTCCCCAGCTCAGCCCCTCCCTTTCACTCCACCCAGTCTTACTTTCAGCCTGACATTCATTACAGGTCAAAGTTTCTTGTTTGTCTCTTTTTTTTTTTTTTTTTTTTTTTTTTTTTTTTTTTTACATTTTATTTATTTTTGGGACAGAGAGAGACAGAGCATGAACGGGGGAGGGGCAGAGAGAGAGGGAGACACAGAATCGGAAACAGGCTCCAGGCTCCGAGCCATCAGCCCAGAGCCCGACGCGGGGCTCGAACTCCCGGACCGCGAGATCGTGACCTGGCTGAAGTCGGACGCTTAACCGACTGCGCCACCCAGGCGCCCCTGTCTCCTTATTTTTTGTCTGGCTCCCCACACCCGTAAATGCAGGTTACCTAAGCCCTAGGATATCATTCACACCATAGCTCCAGCACTTGGAACACTGCCAGGAACACAGTAGGCACTCAATAAATGTCGGTTAAATTACTAACATAGGCCAAAAAAGACACAGGTTGTCTTCTGAATGTTCCTGTCTGTGGTTGATGTACGTCCTGGGCCTTATGGCCTTCCAGCCAACCAAGACCTTTCCCGAGGAGGTAAAAATGTGGGAAGAGAGCCGAGTTTAACTGGCACATGCCAGCTTCCTCACTAGGGGACTAAGGATGATGACAAAACTAGAAAACACTTCCAAATGTTCAAGTGAACACCAGTTCTGAAATCAGGAGAATGTTTCCATTATCTGTATGCACCCGGGGCAGCCTTCAGCATTTCCATGTGTTCTAGGTGGGCAGAACATTCCCACGTTCACACACTGAGCCAAGATCTACGGAGCACAGCTTCGGCCAGGCATGATGCCACATGCTGGGGCCCTGGCCTCGGGTCACATAGGGCCCAGCCATCTCTGCAGGAAAAGTCCTGTCTCCTGAGCACTGACTACATGGTTTCACTAATGTTATTTCACTACCTTATCTCCCAACCACCAGGCTATTCTCCACATCTGACAAATACAGAAATGAATGAGGTCCGCTGAGTGGCTGCTGACAGGGCTGGTGCCTGAGCCCAGTGGGGCTGACAGAAGGGGCTGCTCGGGCCCAGAGTCCATCAACGTCCGTTATCCACACACTCGCAACTGTGCACGGTGGCCCTGTTGCTCCTCTCTGAGGCTCAGATGGAGCTCAGAGTAAGGAGTACAGGATGCTTCTGGAGATTCTGACCCATCAGTGAAAGACCCCGAGCTGACCCAGTGTAGTCTCCCCCTCCCTTCACACCTCAGAGCCCGTGGTCTCTGGCCACTGCAGCAGGAAGCTTGGCCCTCCCTCCCTCCCGGGGCCAAGTGCTGGAATGCATTCTTGCTGACCCTCCCATTAGGAACAAGGGAAATGCCTCTCTGAGAGCCGCCTAGCTCAGACAAAGCTTGGCATGTCCCCTACTCCTCAGCAGTCTGACAAAATAGGTATTTATTTGTGCCTCTGCAGCGTGTGGCTTGGCCACGGTGTTCCGCATTGTGGAAGTGGCCACGCACCAAGTGAAATATCTGTTACTATAGTAACAGTTCCTTTTTATTGATACCAGAATAAACAGGAATGCAAAGCTGCCTCACTCGCTCGTTGGCACGTTGCAGCCGCCTGCGATCCCCAGGGGTTTAAGAACCGCCCTTCAGAGGCGGCCCTCCGTGCTAGCCTGGGACTTCCCAGTGGAGAGAGGGACCCAGCCACACTGCTCCCGAGGTCCCTTCCTGAAGACGCAACTGAGAAGTAAGACCATCTCTCTTCTGTTTCACGGGCTGTCGAGCTGGGTGCAGTGTGGGAGGAGGTGCAAGGGAAGGAGGGCTGTGGAGCAGCCTGTCAGGGGAGCTGAGCTGTCTGAGCTTGGGTCCCGGCCTGTGTCCCCCACCCAAGTCCACTACCACATAGTAGAGCGGTTTTAATCCTCCTCATAACTGAAAGACAAAAGGCCAGAGTGCTGCAGGGCACAAGTGAGAGAAGACACGTCTTGGCATCAGTCGGCTCTAGGCTTAGATTCTAGCTCCTTCGTTTACTGGCTGTGTGATTTGGGGAAATTAGATGGCCCCTCCCAGCCTCAATTTCTTCATCTATGAAAAGGGGTAACAATAGTACCCGCCTCCTCAGTCTGTGGTGAGAATGTTATGAGATATGGCTGTGAGGGGCTTAACAGGGTATGTGACACATGGTGCACGTTAACATGTGAACTGCCTGCCTTTCCCGGGAACTTGGCTTTAGCACTTTGCAAAAGAGGCAAGTCTGAGATTGCTGGAAATCAGGGGCTACAGTGTATCAGTTTTTGGAAATGCTGCCAAACCTGGCTGGTCCCCCCCACACACACACACCGCTGCTGTGAGGCAGCACGGGTTACCTGTGTCTTCAGTGGCTTGGATCCTGAGTGGCTCTTAGCTCCGCTCATGGTAAGTACCTGCCGGATCGTCCCCCTGGAGGCGTATTCCAAGTGGAATGGCTGGTGTCATGCACTGATGGGCTAGCAGGAATATCTGGTCTGCTGACACTTTTTCCTTGCATAACACACTGCACCAACCTTGCTAAGGACCTTCCATGGCCAGCTCTAGACTCCGCTATGGAATTGACTCAAAACCCTGAATGCCCACCCAGATCTTCTCCTCACAAACCAGGAGGTCATAGTGGACCCAAGGCAAAATGTTTAGGACTTTTGAGCCATTTTCCCGTGGGGTGGGGAGATTGCATCCGAATGGACAAGTAGCTCTGATTCTAGGCATCGGCCACAGGCTTCTGGTGGATCTGGAGGTGGCTCCCATAAACACTGTTCTTTGGTCGCTGACTGGTGAAATACAAATGGGCACTTTCCCTCTCGGGAGGGAAAAGAGCAAGAAGGGCTGGGAAATCTAGTGGCCAGGCTTATCATTCTCACTGAATGCCTCTTTCTCCTTTGCCAGTGGTTATTTAAAAAGTTCTCCTCTGTCCTTCTACCTCTTGAAATGTTGAACCAAGAAGGCCCCAGGTGTGTTCTGAATGGTAATGAGGAACCAGAGTGCGGGGAGGGCGGGTGGAGGAGCGAAGACTGACCAACACCCCTAGTCCCCTCCTAAACAAAGACCAGCCCCTGGGCAGACAGACCTGTGCATTCTGGCTCCAGCTCAAAGCTGCCAGGACCGGGCTGGGGCTCCCCCAGTAAGTTTGTATTTCAGTTGGGCTACGAGTTCTCCAGTTAGCAGGCCTCCATTTTCTCATCTATAAAGTGGGCTCACACTGCCTCTTCATTGGGTTTCTTGAGTATCCAGAAAGGGAAAAGGGATGTAAACCTGCTTTGTTAACTGAAAGACACTTTGTACCTGGATGACAACACAAGAGCATGGGAGAAAAAGCACTGAATTTGGAGTCTAAAGGTCCCATCTTTGCCATTTATTCTGTGTATCTTGAGACAAGTAGCTTGGCCTCTTTCAGCCTCAGTTTTCCTATCTACAAAATGGGAACAATAGCACAGTACCGCTGACTGCCTCCCGGGGCAATGATGAGGTCCAGATGCAGGTGAATGAGCCCTCACCAAATGTTTGCTGATCACAGCTCCCCTCAGGAAAGGAGAGCCACAGTTTGCCTTCTGTGAGCATCCCTCTGCCAGACGTGGGCCAACCACATCATGCACATGACATCACTTCACCCTCCAAACAGCCCCACGAGTAGGTATTGCCATTCTCCCCCACTGAACAGAGGCTCAGAGAGGTTAAGGTATTTTCCCAAGGTCACACAGCAAGTAAGGGGAGCCTCCGTGATTCAAACCCAGTCTGTCTCCACCAAAACATTGCCTTAACCGTGCTGCTTTAGTGGCTCACATGTCATTTGTTATAACTGATGCCATCAGAGACAGAACCAGAGCCACAAGGGCAGAGAGGCAGAAGAAGAGGACATTAAAGACTTCAACAGTTTAGTGTGCTGCAGGTCTCAGGATGACCTAGGAACTGAGTCTCCATCGCTGTCACTTCCCTTCAGTCTCTCCTCATTGCTCTTCCGTGGTCAGGGTGGGCACCATTGCTTGATTTCAAAGCCACCACGCTAACATTAGCCAGGCACGCCCCAGCGGTTGCTGAGCTCACCCTGGGAGTAGTGAGTGATGCCAGTTGAGCCTTGCCTGGTGTGGGGCTGGTGTCCACAGAGCCCCTGGGGGAAAGCTGTGGGACCTCTTGGGTTATCAGAAGAACCAGGGAAGAACCAGGGAGAAGCTCCCCATCTCTCCCCTGACCTATTACTACCCACTCCACCCTGCCCCCAGGGATGAAGTCAGCCCCATAGTCTGAGGAGTAAGCAAGAATTACTTGCCCATCTTGTGATCATGCAAGACACTCAATTTAACTGTCACCTACTGGGTGCATCTTCCCCTGCTCAGCTCAGCCAGTCTTCACAGCATCATGATTTTACAGAGGAGGAGGGTCCTCGAGTTTAAAGACCCATCCAAGGTCACACAGCTGCTAAGAACTATGACCTTAACCAGACCTACCCTTGATAACCAGGTCAGTCAGTCAGCTGAAATCATTCACACCAAAGCGAACATTGATTTTTTTTTTTTTAACTCCACAGTTTACAAAGATGGTTGACTACTGGAATCACTTGGGGAGCTTTTTATAATACCAAAGGCCAAGCTGCCTCCCAGGCCAATTAAATTGGAATCCCTGGGGTGCAACTCACTCATTGGTATCTTTTTTTTTTAACATTTATTCATTTTTGGGGAGACAGAGAGAGACAGAGCATGAGTGGGGAAGGGGAAAAGAGAGAAGGAGACACAGAATCTGAAGCTGGCTCCAGGCTCTGAAATGATAGCACAGAGCCCGATGCGGGGCTCGAACTCACAAACTGTGAGATCATGACCTGAGCCGAAGTTGGACGTTTAACCCAACTAAGCCACCCAGGCGCCCCCAGGCATTGGTATCTTTAAAACTTCCCCTGATGAGGGTGTCTGGGTGGCTCAGTTGGTTAAGTGTCCAACTCTTGATTTTTGGCTCAGATCATGATCTCACAGTTTGTGAGATGAGCCCTGCATCAGGCTCTGTACTGACAGCGTGGAGCCTGCTTGGAATTCTCTCTCCCCCTTCTCTCTGTTTCAAAATAAATAAACTTATAATAAATACAAAAATATAATATATTTTTTGTATTATATATATTATAATAAATAAAAAAATAAATATATATATTTAAGTTTATTTATTTTGTATATAAAGTTTATTTTATGTATATATATATTTTATATATATATAAAGATGTGATGAAGTTTATATCTATATATCTATATATATAGATAGATAGATATAGATATAGATATAGATATAGATATAGATATAGATATAAACTTCATCACTATATATATAACTTCCTCTAGTGATGCCCATATGCAGCCAGGGTTAAGAGCCACTGATTGAATCAGTGCAGTTTTTAAAGAGGATGAGAAAGCTCCATCCAAGACTTGGACTAGGATTTATTAGTAGTAATCGTTGATAACAACTAATGGGATGGCCACCCTCTGCAATTCTGCGGGCTCCATTCCTAGTTTAATTTACAGGAGTGAGGCCCTAGAGTCACACAGTGCACAACCTGCCTTGCTGTATTTCGCTGCCCAGATAAGCAGCACTTACTGAGTCCTCAACTCTGTGCTAGGCACTCACCAAGCACCATGCATGTATCCCCTCATTTATTTTGCAACAACGTCATGAAGAAGGGTGCTAAACAAGAGCAGCTGTTGCACCTTCTGGACTCTGCTCTTGTAGCAGAAAGCAGCCATATAGACAGTAAGTATCGAGTGGGCATGGCTGTGTTCCAGCGGTTGAATTTGGTCCAAACGCTTAGTTTGTGGACTCCTGCTGCAGAGAAGAGGTAAACTCGTCCAAGGCTAAGAAGAGGTAGAGCCAACATCCAAATCCAGGTCCACAAGGCTTCAGTGTCCATACACCTAAGCTTCATTCTGCATTTCTTTGACAACCACTGAAAGATATTCACTAGCCATTTAACTTTCTTCTCCATTAGCCTGTTCCTCTTCCTTTGGGTATTCATCTCTGTCTTTTCAGAGACCACCTAACACTCTGCCCCATCATGGCCACTTCCCTGAAAGTCTCTGATCTCTCAGGATCCCAGCTACCTGAGAGACCTGGCCAGAGCAGCCGTGGGATTGGACCCCCACCTCTGCTCCGGAGGCCCACCTGACCCCCAGGACGGCCATTATTTTCTTGGCCTAGCATCTGGGCTTTGTTAAGCAGCCTCTGTTGTTCCAGCACCTATGTGAGGCTCTTCTACACGGGGGACCTCTTTTAATTAAACTAAAAGGCAGGCAGGCTATCTCAGCAGCTCTCTAAGCCCTGGAGGGCCCCCACACGTGTGTCCACAGATCTCACACGTGTCATTTCTGGAGCTGGGCACCCTAACTGGAAAAGGCAACTGTTTTCCCAGCCTGCATTCCCGTCTGAAGAACCAGCCACATCCTTCAGGATCCCCTGCCTGAACCACCACACTACTCTAGCCTCAGGAAGACACCATCCCCCACAGCTAAATGCTGATTTCACTAGAAAAATGAAATGCTGATTTTCACTAAAAAAAAAAAAAAAAAAAAAAAAAAAAAAAAGCCTGGAGCTGGTCACTGGTTGGACCTGGGTGCAAGACTGGCTATAATAATATGCAGGGCCCCCTCTTCTAAGCAAGACTCAACCTAAAAGAGCCCTGCTGTTGCAGTAGGGCCTGGCGGGGGGGGGGGGGGGGGGGGGGGGGGAGCCAGCCCATTGGCTGGCTGATGACCTATGGGGTGAAGATTCTCAGCCTAGCCAATAAGATGTTTTTCCTCTGGAATTTAACAGGAGGGAAAGGCAGAGAGTGCCTGTTGGAAGTGAAAGAAACCAAAGTCGTACAAAAATTTCCCAAAACCTGCTGACAGTTTCCCCCCCGCCCCGACACCAGAGAGAATGACCTTTTTAAAAATCGAATGAGATGCGATCTTTCCCTGACTTGAACCCACCCGTCCACCCTCACACCAAACACTCTCCCTGTCGCTCACTCACACCACTCCATACACACTATGCTTTTTTGTTCCCCGAACAGACCAAGCTTGTTCAAGGTACATGAGTCACACATGCTGTTCCCTCTGCCCCAAACAGCCCCCCTCCTTCTTCTCAACCCTCAGATCTTAAATGTCACCTCCTCAGAGAGACCCTCCCTGTGCACCTGACTGAAGATGGGTTTTCCTGTTAGTCTCTATCCAGGCCCCCTGGTTCCTTCAGTGGGCTCCTGGAAATTTGCAATCATTTATTTTTACTGGTTTGTGTATGTGTTTACTGTGTGCCTCCCTAATAGAATGTCCACTCTGGGAAAGCAGGAACTGGTGTTTGCTTAGTTCACCTCTGTGTGTCCAGTGTCTATCACCATACCTGGAAAATTGTAGGAACTCAAAATATATTGTAGAATAAATGAATGCTTTTATTGTGTCCTTTCTCCCTGGTCATTCCTGTTATGCAGGAGCTCTTGGTTTTGTGTACTTACTTTGTATCTGGCCACATTATTGAATGCTCTCATTGGTTCCAAATGCTTTTCTGTTAATCCACTTGGGAATTCTGGGTCAATAGTGATATCTTAAGCAAATTAATTTGCCCTCTCCTTTCCTAAAGTTATACAACTTATTTGTTTCCTGCTTTATGGCTTTGGTAACAGACAATAGAGTTCGTTATTTTAGAGATGGTGTGACTGATGAAAATTGTGGAGTTCTGGAAGGCTTGGCACACAAAGGGACAGAGGCAGGATGAATAGTCAAGGACCTACAGCAGTGTGGTGTGATAACAGCCTGTATAGGCTGAGAGCTGAGGACACAGGAAGTAAAGAGTAAAGCTGAAAACCGCTCAGATAAAGGATTGGTGGGACTTGGGAACAGGAGTGGCAGCAGAAGGGGAAAAAATTCCTCGAATTGCAATCTGGAGCAAGGTGTTCTAAAGCATCAGCTCCCAGACAACTGAAACTCGCAGACTGAGAAAATATCCACATCTTTTAGGGGTGTCTGGCTGGCTCAGTCTGTACAGCATACGATTCTTGATCTTGGGGTCATGAGCTCAAGCCCCACGTTGGGCACAGAGTTTACTTAAAAAAAAAAAAGGAAAACATCCACATTTTTAAAAGATGAGGGAGTTAATACAGCCAACTGTTTATTTTGTCAAGTATCTATTTTTAACTAACTTTCAAATACTACCACAACTTTCAAAAACCAAAGAGTTGGGAAGGATATAACCTGAAAACAAACAGCCTTATGAAAAAGAGAAGGGGAATTAATTAGCATTCTCATTTTAGAAACAGTTCTGAGAATGTGAATTCAAGAAAAAAAATTAGCAGATATGTTTTTATGCTCTGACACTTCATCTGGCTACTTCCAAAATATCTTGTAACAATTAACACTTTTTCCAGTTTACACAGCACCTCAACAAACGTGGTCTCACTTAATCCTCTGAATAACACCCTGAAATGGGTAATAATAGAAATGCCAAACATGTGTCTGGCGAGCCACCATTCGCAAAACATAATTTCCCCTTTGATGCCTATGCTCCCAGACATGTCGCCTTGCAATTTACACCCTATAAAACCCCCTCCTCCTGTATTTTCCAACCCCACTGAGCTATTACCTACTTCCAGGCAGGTAATATGCACAAACCACCATCCCTATCTAATTCACTTGGAGAACTCCTGTTTGTCCATAAAACCCCACTCACCAGAGAATGGCTTTCATCCACTTCTCAGTGGGAGGGACAGTGAGAGAGAATTGAGGGTCTATCCCTAAGCAACATGGTGGTCCTCAAGAGAGGGGACTGAGCCTTGTGCGTGAAGAGGGAACACACTCCCCTTAATTGCCACATGAAAACCACATGACTTAAGGCACTGGGTCCCCAGGACCAACGTCTCTGAGACTCAGTTTCCTCATCTGTACAATCTCAAAAGTTTAATTGTCAATTACCAACATATTTACTGAGTACCTAGTACATACCAGACCAGACACTACTAGGGCTTGGCATATAGTAGAGGCCCAACCTCAGGAAAGCAGGATTCATGAAGGGAGCAGAGCCAATGCCTCAATTTTCACTTTAATTACTACAAGAAGCTAACGTCCATGCCAGGACGTGTCATCCCATTGAGACATTTTTTTAAAGCTTTTTAAAGTTTATTTATTTGGTGGTGGAGGGGAGAACAAGCCGGGGAGGGGCAGAGAGAGAAAGAGAGAGAGAATCCCAAGCGGGATCTGTGCTAACAGCACAGAGCCCGATGAGAGGCTCAAACTCATGAACTGTGAGGTAATGAATGACCTGAGCCGAAACCAAGAGTTGGTCGCTTAACCAACTGAGCCACCCAGGTGTCCCCTGTTGAGACTTTTCCTTAAGAAGTCTTTCTCTGTCTCTCTGTCTCTGTCTCTGTCCCCCTCTCTCTCTCTCTCACATGCACACACACGCACACACATGCACACACGCTTGCTTGGTTTTGGGCATTTCAAGGATACACAGCCAGCTTGTAGAGGAGGGAGCCCCTCTGCCTGAATTTCAGGTAAACTGACAAATTTTAAGCTGCTGTGGTAGAAGTAAGGCCATCAAGAAACCAGATATCTGCATTGAAGGTGACAACCATCACTTTGTAATTAGAGACACAGCCATCCTGGGATTTCATACTCTCCTCTTTGATCTGGAGAACGTGCACAGATGGACACTTCCACAGAGAATTTGGAAGAAGGAATAGGGAAACTGGACAATAAGGGGCGATGTGTTCTTTTGATCACTACCCTTTATCGAAATTTAACAAATATATACTGCTCTTTTTAAATATTTTTTTCTTTTTCTGATAAAAGCTCCCTGAAAAACAGAAACTCCTAATTCTTTTTATAGGATATTGTTTTCTCCAAAGTCAGGCTAAAAACATATGCATGTGTCAACCTGTATTTTGTAACCCAGGATCATTTTACCCCTACAGCCCGCTTTGCAAACATCACCTCCAATCCTTCCAACAACCCTGTGCCTAGGTTCAATTATTTCCATCTTGAAAATGAGGACACCAAGGCTCAGAAGGTCAGGTAGTCTGCCCGTGACGGTACGGCAGCAGATGACTGAAGTCCATCTAGCATGGGAACCTTTGCCCTCCAACTGTGCCCCACGGGGATGCGTGAGACTGTGGACCCCCTTCTGACCAGCCCCCTTGCCTGTCTCTACAGCGTCAATGTACTCGGAGATCCAGAGGGAGCGGGCAGACATCGGGGGCCTGATGGCCCGGCCCGAGTACAGAGAGTGGAACCCAGAGCTCATCAAGCCCAAGAAGCTGCTGAACCCTGTGAAGGCATCCCGGAGCCACCAGGAGCTGCACCGAGAGCTGCTCATGAACCACAGAAGGTAGGAACAGAGCTCGGCTGCCTCAGCCCAGTGGGCCTGCTGCGGCTTGAGGAGGTGCCCTTTGTGGAAGACATGGCTAATGGTAGTGCTGGGTCTCCTAGAGGCTGAGGAGGGCAGAGGGTACCCCACAGTCACTGCAGAAACCGTGAAGTTCTAGTCCCCAGTAATCCCCAAAAGCCCTGCTTTCCCTCCCAGCTACCCACTTCATGCCTGCCCTCCACCTATATTTACTGAGCACCTACTATGTGCCAGACACTGCGTCCAGAGCCCAGTCCTGCCCTTATGCATAACCAGGTGGTATGAGGGGGGCATAAATGGGCCCGGAACCTCAGAGGAGGCAACTAGGAGAGGTCCAGGGTGACCCCAGAGAGGAGAGGATGCCTCAGCTAAAGCCTGAAGGGTGGGCAGGAGTCAGCCAGACTAGGAGGTGGGAGTCTGCTAGTGGAAGGAAGTCTGTTCCTAGGAAAGGGAAGGGCATGTGCAAATAGACAGGAAACACAAGTAGCTCAGGGTGTTTGGAGCATAGATTTTGAGGTTGGTCAGAGGAGATGTGTTGACCTGGAAAGGGTCTCAAGCAGGGGTGTCACAACCACAGAGGGGGCATGAGTGGAGCAGGGAGGCCAGGGATGCAATGAAAGAGACAGGCTCGAGGTGGCAGGGCCAGGACTCAGTAACTGAGGGAATGTGGAGGCGGCCTGGGAAATACCTCCCAGCTCACTAGTACCAGGAGGAAGGCAGCGGCGTCTCTGCAGCTCCCTCTACTGGCCTGTTATGGGATTGGCTAGGGCTATGATTTTCATTCTATTTACAGCTGTGTGTATCCTCCGTGGATTCTTTTTTTCCTCCTTAGTATATCTTGTGCATTTTCTCCAGATGTTTTTCTTAGAGTCATCCCTTTTAATGTCAACAAACACCACCACAATTTTTTTAAAAGCCTAAAGACAGATCAAGGAAACACCTGCAATATAAATACAGATAAAAAATTAACATGTACATATTACTTATAAATCCATAAGGGTAAAATGAACAAAATATAGGTATAGTTAGTTAACAAAAGAACTAATAATCAGAGGCACACAAATGAAAACCAGATATTATTTCTTGCCTACCAGATTCTCAAATACAAAAAGACTGGATGGTGATGGTGGGGAGAGATAGATGCTCTCGGACACTGATGACAGAGTATAAATTGAATAACCTTTCCTAACAGGCAGATGGAAATGTGTATCCAAAATCTTTTAAAAGAGTCTGACCCAGGAATCCCACCTCTAGAACACTTATCCTGAGAACATAACCAGAAATAATATAAAACTTGGTCTCTGCAGTCAGACAGGCCTGGGTGCCCCTTTGTGGGCTCATCGCTCAGGCCCTTTGTGGCTGTGACTTGGACAGGTGTCTTAAGTTCTAGGAGCCTCATTTCCCATCTCTGTATAATGGGCCAGGAATGGTTCTACCTCCCAGGCTGCCAGGAGGGTATAGGATGGTGTCACTAGCAGGTGCAACCCTGAGACTGGTTGGGGGCAGGGGGCGTGTGGAGTTGAGGTCTCCTGACAAGTTCCCCGCTCTGCACCAGGGGCCTGGGCGTGGACAGCAAGCCAGAGCTGCAGCGAGTCCTGGAGCACCGCAGGCGGAACCAGCTCATCAAGAAGAAGAAGGAAGAGCTAGAAGCCAAGCGGCTGCAGTGCCCCTTTGAGCAGGAGTTGCTGAGACGGCAGCAGAGGCTGAATCAGGTGGGTGGGGAGCACCCAGCCCTGGCCCAAGCCTCCTACAAGACTGTCTCCTGGCCCAGGGAGGACGTCTGCATGTGGCCACCACTGGCGAGAAGGAGGAGATGAGACAAAATGAGGACTAAACCAGCAGTCCACCGCTGGCCTGAGTCCTCACTCTGCCATGCACTTTGCTGTGTGGCTTTGAGCCAGTGGCTTCCCTTCTCTGAACCTCAGTTTCTTGATCAGCCCAATCTAGTGCATGCCGGATCCTGATTTCATTCTCACACCTGCCTGTGAGCCAGGTGGCATTCCCATTTTAGAGATGAGCATCCTGAGGCCCAGGTGAGGCAAACAGTTTGCACTGGGCTTCACAGGGAGAATGCAGTCTCAGGCTCTGTCGCTCCAGCTACTAGGCTGGTGGCAAGACTGATCCCCGGTTCTGTTTCCCCAGAGAGAATCCTTGGCCCAAATACTGGTTTTGGGGAACAGAAATTCCCCTAGCCCCACTCACTTCACACGTCTGCTTCTTCTCTCCTTCAGCTGGAAAAACCACCAGAAAAGGAAGAGGAACACGCCCCCGAATTTATCAAAGTCAGGGAAAACCTGCGGAGAATCACCACGCTGACCAGTGAAGAGAGAGCGCTGTAGAGCAGGCTGTTGAAACTCCAGCCTGCGCCGCCCACCCCTGGCCCCCACACCCTCCTCCAGCCCTTCTGTATCTAGCATTCCTGGCCCCAAGCCTGGGGACTTCTGCGATGTTCATGCTTGCTCTTGTAAAAATGCCCCAGAGGGCCTGGGCCCTCCTTCCCGCCCACCAAAAGCTGGGACCCAAGCTTTTCCTTCTCAGCACTCACTGCTTCTGCTCCAAGAGGAAGCTACTGCGGGGGAAACTTTCCCAAGGCACTTCTCCTTGAAGGGGCTTCTGAGCTCTGGGGAGATCTTTCTGGCAGAATTGAATAAGGAGAGACAGGCACCTCTTTGGCCTGACCAGCCCTCCATTTTGCCCAGGCCCCATGGGGCCCTGCTTCTCTGGGCAGCCCAGCTCCCAGGTCTCAGAAAACGTCCTTGACTGGGGTTTTACCTGCAGCCAGGTGTGGGGCAGCTAAGTAGAGCATCTCAGAACACCTGCCTTGAAAGCCAGCTGAGGGGAATATGGTTCAAGGGTAGCTGTCCTCGGTGATGAAGGGCAGGGTAGCCCACAAGGTGGCCTTGGGGGTCATGTGATGCCAGGTTGCAAGAGTACTAACCAGGACAGCTTCTTAGAGTTTGCCAGCTTCCCCCACACCCATGCTTTTTTTTCTCCTCTCCGCAGCCTCCCTGCCTGGGCCTTGTAACCACATCTAACCAGGGCTGCAGCCTTCCTGCTCCCAGAAATCTAGAACAGTGCTTCTCAAACTTTATTGTGCCTACAAATCACTGGGGATCTTGTTACAATATGGCTTCCGACTCAGTAGATATGGGGTGGGGGCTGGGACTCTGCATGTCTCACAAGCTCCTAGGCTGCTGGTCTGACCCCTAGGCTGCAGGTCGAGCAGCCAGGGGCTGGTAAATACTGGAAACATCATCCCTGAAGCCACCTCTGCCCCCCCAATTGCCATGAACCTTTGCCCTGGGGGTTCCCTACCCTGACTGTGGAGCCCCAAGGGCTCCTTATTGCCCACCCCATTCCAGGGACCCCAGGCCTGGGAAGACATTTGCCTAGCAAAATGTGTCAGTTATATAACTGTCGTTGTCACTGGAGATGTATATAATTGCCAATCTGCATTTTCTTACCACGTTGTTTTGATGTAATTCTGGCCAAAAAAAAAAAAAAAGATTGTTTCTGTTTTACCTTTTCCTGAAGCCTATGGAGAGCAAATATACAGTGATTTCCAGTGGGCTTCTGGAAATCCAAACCGTGGTTTGAAGACCCCACTGCTACCCTTACAGACTGGCTCCTTTGAGTCCCCATTTCCAGCCTCTGCGCCCACTCTCTACGTGGTCTCTACCACCCAAACCGGCCTCAGTGAACTCACCCGTTCTTCCTAAAAACTCCTCCCCATACGAGACCAAATGTTTTAACCTTTTGCCTCTATCCCATTCTGAAAGATTTATAGAATAAACCAGCCCTGCTTTTCCCTGCCTCTGGCTTTGCAGACCCATCATTTAAGGTGCTAGGGCAGTGCTAAAAAAGCATTTCCTTTCGCCTACCCCCCCAAAACTGCCAGAAAAAGCTGCCACAGGAATCCTATTTCATTCTTGGACCAAAAGTGGGACATTCGGGGGGAAAGGGGTCATCCTGGTCTTACTCCTACCTGAGTGGTTTAAGGATGACCAAAGACGCAGCCTTCTTCCTGGGTGGGGTGCCAGGGCCAGTGTAAATACAGACATGCTGTCTGCGTGTGTGTAAGCTGGGCTCTAAAAGGGTCTTGAATGTGAGTGTCTTAGTGAGAACATGGTGATGCTATTTTAGATGCCTGCCAGGCGAGAGCTATGCTAAAGCAAAACCCCCAAATAAAGACCACCATTTTCCCCAAAGAAGTCTCCACCAGTGGTCTATGTGCCGTTCAGACATATGAAGAAAAGACAGAGCATCTAGGATGGAGTAGGCCCCTCTGGGGAGAATGCTTGGATTCTCTCAGTGGTCCACTGAGAGACCACTCACTAGTCCCCAGAGGTGCTGCATGGAGACAAAGTCCCGGAAGTAGAAGGACCTCAAGCACCACGTCATCCCGCGGAGCCATGGCAGACACCCTCGTCCACTCCCCAGTGGTCAGTCCCAACCCCTTCTCCCTAGCTTCCTCCCACTGTAGAGGTTGTAAATCCCAATTCCCACTGTTCCAGCCTCCTTTGCAGCTGGGGGTGACATGTGACCAGGTGCGCCAGTGAAATTTAAGAGGAAGTCTACAGGAGCTTCTGGGAAAGCTTGTTTCTCTGATAAAAGAGGCAGACATGGGTAACACCTCCCGGCCCCTCCATTCTTCCTGCCTTGATTGAGGATGTGATGCCTGGAGCCACAACAGCCATCTTGCTACAATGAGAGAAAAGCCAAGACAATGTCAGAGACACTGACCCTATCATTTGACCAAGCCGATGCCAGCAATCATCCTCCTCCAGAATATAACTGTAAATAAAAAAGAAAACTCTTGGTTTGAGCCATTGTTGGTCAGTCTCTGTTACTTGCAGCTAGAATATTCCTGACACAGAAGGCCAGCCCCGATGCCCAGCATTACCAACAGACTGTACTGAAAATCCAGATACCTCTTTCCCATTAGAAACCAATTAGATTAGGATTTCCAACAACAATCAATGCCTGAGATCTGTTTTTCTATATCTTCTCCACATAGCCCACGCACCATTTGGGCATCATTAATTCACACATCATTCAGTAAGGATTTGCTGAGTCCCTGCTCTGTGCCAGGAAGTATGCTGTGTGCCAGGAGCACGGTGGGAAACAAAACGTTTGGATTACTGCAGTGGCCTCCTCCTTACTGGTCTCCTTGCTTCTGCCCTTCCCCTACAGCCTAGCCTCGAGAGAGCAGCCAAAATGATCCTGCTAAAATCTAAGGCAGGTCTTACCATGCCTCTGCACAGAGCCCTCCCTTGGCCCTCAGTAGAGTCCCTCCTGCCATCTAGAAGGCCCTGCCTGTCCAGCTCCTTGTGACCTCCGACCTACTTCCCTCTGCCCTCCACCTCACTCATGTAGCCCCGGCCTGCCTGGCCTCCTCATGCCCACCACACACACCCCACCACAGTGCCTTTTCACCTCCTGTTCCCCAGTCAGGAGTGTTCTTTCCTCAGAGAGTCATACAGTCTTCTCCCTGTCTTCAGGTCTTTTTTTTTTTTTTTTTAATGCTTTTTCTAAATGAGGTCCTCCTTGGTCAACCCATTTGAATTTCAACATCTCCTACACCCCTCCTATCCCTTCCTTCCCTGAGTTTTCTTCCTCACCATTTGTCACCATCAAACACATATTTTACTTGTTTAGCTTATGTGTCTCTCCTAGCAATAACATCAGCTCCATGAGGGCACAGATTTTTTCTGTCTTGTTTACTGCTGCATCCCAAATGGCCATCCTTCCTCCTCTTTCCCTGACAGAAGGTGGCCCGGCCTGTGCCAATCTGACAGAATGGGCCCCACAGACAAGAATCCAGCCCCATCCCATTTATGGCTTTGAGAAAAGGCCGTGGCCAAATAGGGTATGGGGTGGGGCTCCTGGGTGGCTCAGTGGATTAAGCATCCACTCTTGATTTCAGTTCAGGTCATGATCTCACGGTTCCTAAGTTCAAGCCCCACATCAGGCTCTGCACTGACGGTGCACAGCCTGCTTGAGATTCTCTCTCTCCCTCTCCTGCTCATGCTCATGTTCCCTCTCTCAGAATAAATAAATAAACATTTTTTAAAAAATAGGGCATGGAGCATAGGGCACAGAGTAGGTGCTCAATAAAGGTTTGTTGAATGAATGAATAAGTGGGAAACCCCTTCTCCCACAGCGATACATCCAGCCTCCTCCCAGGTTCAGCACCCCACCCCCCCTCACCTGCCTGCTGCCTTCCTCCACAGTTTTGACCCTGCCTGGCCCAGAGATGTCAGTTCGGTCCAGAAGCTTTCCTTTGGCCTCTGGGGCTTTTGACAGTACTCCTGGGCCTTACTCGCCTTTGTGCCTGCAAGACCAACACCGGAGCTGTGTGGCCCGGACACACGACTCTCTGGACTTCCACTGGACTTCCAGAGAGTTAGATCATCCCTGAAGGCCAAGATCAGGCCATCACCCAGTCCTGGGGACCCTGGAGAAGGAAAGCACTGCTTCAGTAGCTCTGACATCAGACCCTGCCCTAAATGGAGAGCCAAGAGCAGCAAACCCATTCTCACAGGAGGCTGCCCTCTCTCACACCTGCCAGATCACAAGTCCCAGTCTGGGTTTGGAAAGAGCCCTCTGCAGTGGCAGACCAGTGTTAAATACAGAACCTGGGGGACAGAAAGAAGACCTCAGGAGGTGAAGGGACCCTCCTCCCCTGATTCTCCTTCCCTGATTCTTCCCTGATTATGTACTCCAGGGGAGCGCTCAGAACCCAGGAGTTTTCACGGGGCAGCCTCACCACACTTGAGATTATATTCACTCTAAGCTCCATGAGGGCAGGACCCTGTCTGTGCTTACCTTTACAGTACCTTTACAGTACAGTACCAACCAAGTTGTGAATGCTGGGATGCCTGAGTGGCTCAGTCAGCTAAGTGTCCAACTCTTGACTTTGGCTCAGGTCATGATCTCACGGTTCGTGAGATTGAGCCCTGTGTAGAACTCTGCACTGACAGTGCAGAGCCTGCTTGGGATTCTCTCTCTCTCCCTCTCTCTCTGCCCCTTCCTTGCTGGCGTGCACACATCCACACACACGCTCTCTCTCTCTCTCAAAAATAAATAAACTTAGAACAAAAAAGTTGTGAATGGGTGTCAGTTACGGTATCTGCATTTATGGAAGGCCAGCGTGTTACCACCCATGACAATTCAGTATCATTCTATTTTGCAGACTAACGAACCAAGGTTTAGGCAAATTAAAAGGGTAAATTAAAAGACTTGCCAGAAGTCACAAAACAATACCTGGGGAAAGATGAGATTCCCACAGAGCTGTCTGTCAGCAAAGTCTGCCTTTTCTCCAATATAGCTAGACTTTGCTCTTAGAAAGAGCCCCTATGCCATTCTGACCTTTTGCCATGAGATACAAGGACCTATTTTCACCTTCACTTTCAGACCTTCTGTCTGAACTTGAGGGATCTGATCTCCACCTATAAAAACAGGCCCTGGGTGGTTCAGTCGGTTGAGCATCCAACTTCAGCTCAGGTTATGATCTCACTGTTCGTGAGTTCAAGCCCCACATCGGGCTCTCTGCTATCAGAGCAGAGCCCACTTTGGATCCTCTGTCCTGCTCTCTGTGCACCCCCCAACTTGCACTCTCTCAAAAATAAATAAAAACAGACTCAGGCTAACATAGACTGATGTGAGTTCTGAGATGAGGAATGCCTACATGTCATGCCCCCACCTCCAAAGCCAACCAGTCTCAGTGGCCAACCAACATGCTAGAACCTACCATTGTGATGGGAGTCCTGCCCCCTTGCAGGACCGGACCAATGGTTGAGGAGTAGCCAATTTCAGTGTCCCTGACCCGACCCCAGACCCATTAACCCCCAGCTGCCCTGCTCCCACCTGGACCTTGCCTCACAGTGCCCCTTTTGCTGGCATTGTAAGAACAGAAGCCTGTACCTCCCAATGGCTACTTGCCCTCATCTCAGCTGTTAAATGATGATCTGAGTTGATGATTAGGGGGCATTTACCCAGAAAGGGTACTGAGTGCCCACCTGCTTCTCAGAAAGGACTCATAGAGAGATGAGCAGGATTTCCCAATGAAGGACCCTGACAACTCTCCTGGGCTGCCTGGAAACAGTCAAGCGAGCTAGGGCTCCCCCTCCCAGGATGGACCCAGGCTTGCCCTGTAAAGAAGGTTAATCCTGGGGCACCTGGGTGGCTCAGTCAGTTAAGCGTCCGACTTTGGCTCAGCTGATGATCTCATGATCTGTGGGTTTGAGCCCCGCGTCGGGCTCTCTGCTGACAGCTCAGAGCCTGGAGCCTGCTTCAGATCCTGTGTCTCCCTCTGTCTCTGCCCTTCCCCACACATGCTCTGTCTCTCTGTTTCAAAAATAAACACTAAAAAAATTAAAAAAAAAAAAAAAAAGGTTAATCCTGTGCCCAGACCCATATTCAAGCCCCAGCTGTGACAATCCCTACTTGTCACAAGCCTGGACAACTTGCTGGACCACATTTTCCACATCTGTGACAAAGATAATGGTATCTACACTTCTTGAATACTCAGTGTCTGTGCCAGGGAGTAGGATAAGTACTTCATATAAATTGTCTCATTTAATCCCCCAGGACTGTCATTACTCCATTTTACAGGTGAAGAATCCCACAATTTAGAGAGGCAAAACCACCTCCCAAAGGCGCACAATCAGCAGGTGGTGGAAGCGAGATGTGAACCCACGTCTGCCTGACCAGAGCCTGCACATTTATCTTGGCAGCATTTGCTGGTGGAGGCTGCAGAGGATGTTTTGCAAAGCACCCACGTTCAAGTTTTCCCATCTGTCGCTAGAAACATTCTGCAAGCACGCTGAGGCCCTGTGGCCTTCCTCCTTCTCCTTCCCTGACAGCAGGTAGCCCAGCCCGCACCAATCTGGCAGACAGGGCCCCAGGAACAAGAATCCAGGCCTACCCCACTCACAGCTCAGAGAAAAGACAGTGGCCAATGGGATACAGGGGCTCACATGCCTGCCCTTGGCCCAAGAAGTTCAGTGAAGGAGCAGGAAAGAGAGAAACACGCATTGAGCATTGACCGTATGCCCGGCAAGTCCTAAAATGTGAGAGACCAGACACAAAGTGCCTAGCCCAGGGCCTGGCTCATTTCAAGGGATGGAAGTTCCTTCTTCCTCTCTCTCACTCTCCCCGTTAAGGATATCTTGACAGGTGGCACAGCATGACTGGTTAAGAGTCCAAGCTACAAAGTCAGACTTCAAATTGGCAGGTGGGGGATCCATGTCTGCCACTTGCCAGATGGGTGACCTTGCACAAGTTATTTAACATCTCTGAGTTTCTTGTCTGTTAAATGAGGGTTCCAATAGTGCCAGCCTCATGGGTCGCTGACAGGACTGGGTTAACAAATATAAGATGTCTGACGGGGCACCTGGCTGCCTCAGTTGATAGAGCATGTGACTCTTGATCTCAGAGTCATGAGTTTGAGCCCCACATTGAGTGCGGAGATTACTAAATGAATGAATGAATGACTGTATGAATGAGTAAATAAATAAATAAAAATTTTAAAAAATGTTTGGCAAGTGCAGGCACATGGCCAGCACTCAATAAAAGTTCATTTTCTGTCCATCAACTGATGAATGGTTAAAGAAGATGTGGTTTATATATACAATGGAATACTGGAAGGTATTCATGGATGGAACTGGAGGGTATCATGCTAAGTGAAATAAGACAGTCAGAGAAAGACAGATACCATATGTTTTCACTCATATGTGGATCTTGAGAAACTTCAGAAGACCACGGGGGAAGGGAAGGGAAAAAAATAGTTACAAACAGAGAAGGAGGCAAACCATAAGAGACTCTTAAATACAGAGAACAAACTGAGGGTTGATGGGGGGGTGGAGGAGAGGGGAAAATGGGTAATGGGCATGGAGGAGGGCACTTGTTGGGATGAGCACTGGGTGTTGTATGTAAACCAATTTGACCATAAGTTATACTAAAAAGAAAAAAAAAAGAAAGATACAGAAGAGCTTTATCAAAAGGAGACACTTGAAGTGTGATCTGTTTGTCAGAAAATATCAAAGCTACTTATATTGCTGAAAATAACAAAAATAACAATAAATTCCACTGGTAAAAATAAAATAAAATAAAATAAAATAAAATAAAATAAAATAAAATAAAATAAAATAAAATAAAATAAAATAAATAAAATAAAATAAATAAAATAAAATAAATAAAATAAAATAAAATAAAATAAAATAAAAAATAAAAGTTAATTTTCGTCTTCCATTTCCCTGCTAGCTTACTTGGTCATATCTGTCACTAATCTTTGAGCCATGTCTCCACTCATTCATTTCTCTTAGTCCCTAAGCATGTCTAGCATCCATCTCTCCCTCGTGGCTGGCTAACCAAAGTGCCGTTGCTTCTCCCAGTACCCCCCTTTTTGGGGAGGTGTCACCCCATACCTTCTCACACCCCAGTCCAAATTGAGGGACATTCTAAGAAAAGACCTGACCAGTACTCATCAAATGTCAAGGTCATAAAAGACAAAGATTGAGGAGCTGTACAAGTTGGAGAAGATAAGACAATTAAAGGCAATGAAAGATCCTGGACTGGATCCTGAAGCAGAAAAAGGACATTAGTGGCAAAAGTGGCAAAACTCAATGTACAGTAAATGGCTAACTCATCAGGACTTCAAACCCTGCACATTCCAAAGAAGGGACTGACCCCTCATAGCCCCCGCGAGATAAGCTCTATGCTCTTGGAATGGCCTATCTGAACAGTGTCTCTGTCTACCCAGGGCCTTGGGCCTTGCCAGGCAGTTTACACTAACAATGTGACTTATGGGGGCCACGCTATGTCAGTCTGACCTCTGGAGGGCTAGGGGCTGAGTAACTGAGGTACTAAGCAACTAAGTGACTGAGTAACCAGCATTCCATTCCTCTGTGACCAATTCCCATAACCATGGACACTGAGTCTGGGATGAGCTTCCCTGGTTATCAGCATTTCATGTGTGCTCTCATGGAGGGAGAATTAAATACTGTCCCTACAACACCACTGGGAGAGGATAACTGGGACCTCATGTCTGGTCCCTCCTGGACTCTACCTTACATATTTTTTTTCCTTTGCTGATTTTAATCTGTATCATTTTGCTGTACTAAGCCATAACCACGAGTATAAAAGTTTTCCTGAGTTCTGAGAGTCCTTCTTGCAAAGCACTGAACCTGAGATTGATCTTGGGGACCCTCCAATACACTCAAATAACTTTTGAAGATTAGTTAATAGTATTGGATCAGTGTTAATTTATTGGGTTCAATAACTACACTATGGTTATGTAAGATTTAACACTGGAGGAGGCTGAGGGAAGTTATATGGAAACTACTATTTTTTTTGCAACTTTCTGAAAGTCTAAAGTTATTTCTTTTTCAACGTTTATTTATTTTTGGGACAGAGAGAGACAGAGCATGAACGGGGGTGGGGCAGAGAGAGAGGGAGACACAGAATCGGAAACAGGCTCCAGGCTCTGAGCCATCAGCCCAGAGCCTGACGCGGGGCTCGAACTCACGGACCGCGAGATCGTGACCTGGCTGAAGTCGGACGCTCAACCAACTGCGCCACCCAGGCGCCCCTAAAGTTATTTCTTTTTTAAAAAAAAAAAGTAAGTTTATTTATTTTGAGAGGGAAAAGACAGAATCCCAAGCAGACTCCACACTTTCAGCACAGAGCCTGATGCAGGGCTTAAACTCACCAACCATGAGATCATGACCTGAGCTGATATCAAGTGTTGGATGCTTAACCAATTGAGCCACCCAGGCATGCTTAAAGTTATTTCAAAATAAAAGTTAAAACACAAAGAATAGGGAAAGATGAGATGATAATTGTTAAAGCTGGGTGTTAAGTACATATGGATTCGTTATATTGTTTTATATGGGTTTGAAATTTTTCAAAATAAAAAAAAATTTAGCTAGAGAATTGAATAGTTTGGTGCAACAAATTAAAATAATGACATCATGGGGCACCTGGGTGGCTTAGTCAATTAAGTGTCAGACTCTTGATTTCAGCTCAGGTTATGATCTCACAGTTTGTGAGTTCAAGTCCTCCCTAGAGCACTGCTTCAAGCCCCAAGTTGGGCCCATCTATGCTGACAGCACAGAGCCTGCTTGGGATTCTCTCTCTCTCTCTCTCTCTCTCTCTCTCTCTCTCTCTTGCTGCCCCTCTCCAGCTTGCTGTGCGCGTGCTCTCTCTCTCTCTCTCTGTCAAAATAAATTTTAAAACTTTAAAAAATAAAATAAAATAATCACATCCAAAACATTTAGAGCAGGGTCAGCTCCAAGATTGATGAAGAAACTTTTTAAACATGGAATTTATCAAATATTAAAAGAACATTGAGTTTAATCTCAAAACAATCAAGATGTGGAAACTATGGCCAAGAAAAAATAAGTAACTGCCCATCATAAGAGGCAGCCCAGGGGCACCTGGGTGGCTTAAGTCAGTTAAGCATCCACCTCTTGATTTCGGGTCATGATCTTACTGTTTGTGTCAGCACAGAGCCTGCTTGAGATTCTCTCTCTCCCTCCTTCTGCCCCTCCCCACTCTCAAAAATAAATAAATCAACATTAAAAAAAAAAAAAGAGCCAGCACAAGTTCTTGGCAGAGGCCAGTTTGGGACCCAGAACTTTCACCTCCAAATAGTAGGGTCAAGGCCACCTTCCCTGGAGCCACTACCTTGTGTACAGCCACTGCTAACAGCAACAGGGAATCCAGCGTCCAGGCCTCCTAGTCCCAGCAGGATCTGCTGAGTAACATCTCAAAGCTTGGGGTCTGTCTCTTCCTCAAGACACAAGCTTGACACTACCTCGAGTACATGGTGGGGAGGGATGAGACCCCTCAAAGAGAAGATACCGCACACCACAAGGGGGGAAGCCAACATCCAGAAGAAGAGGGCACCTGTCCAGAATCACTACACCTCAGAAGTCCTGCTAGAACAGGTACGTGGGTCTCTTGACTTCTTTCCCAACCTTGTGCAAATATAAAGAGCCAGCAAAGCTGGTCCAAATTCCAGTTCTGCATCCTACTTACTGTGCAAACCTGGTCAAATGACAACACCTCTTTGGGCTTGTCTCCACTTCTGCAAAATGAAAAGAGTCATCCCACTTTCCAGGGCTGTCTATGCAGTGGAAGTGAGGGAACCGGTAAACATCCCACCCCACTCACAGAGATCTGGCTCCACTCTGGGTCCCACCACAAGCAGTGCCCCATGCTCCAAAAATATTCGTTTAGGGAATGATGGTCAGAGGTGTATGAATACTAATGAATACTAATATTAATGCTAAGCATAAGAGAAGCCAAATTTTAGGGCAGAAACGTAGGGAAAGAGAAAAATCATTCACCTTGCAGAGCTACCCTTTCACATAAGGACCACCTGTGGGGAGCTCCTTGGATATTAACAACTATGCTCCTGAAGGACATAGGATAAATGTCCATCAGGAAAGATCAGGAAAGGCTGCAGAAAGACCACGATCACCTTGGAAACCCAGCTGGGTACACAGATTTTTGTACAAGTAGTCCCAGAAGAATCCCCAGCTTTGAGATTGCAGGGCTGGATCTCAGGTCAAAGTGTACAATTGTGTACAAATAGGGTGGACACACACACACACACACACACACACACACACACCAATTTCCACCTTTAAAAAAACCAAAAACGTCAAAGCTCCAAAGTCCTTCACTAAGTTTGGCTGTGCCTTTGGGGTAGAGAATCTGGATGGCTTCTGTCAACTTTTGTTCATTCATTCATCTACCAAATATTTGTTGAGCACCTACCCTGGGCTAGACCTGGTCTGGGTCCCTGGGGCTGGGACTGTATTGGTGACCAAGAACAACATAGTGCTTGCTTTCATTAGTGATTTACACAAAAACCAATAGCTAAAGACAAAATACCCACCACTGTAGTGGGTGTACCAAGGGTGTGGTGTCTTTTTCTAACACCAACGTGTGGCTTTTCCACACCAACAACCAATCCTCCAACACAATTGTGTGTTCGACAATTCAGTTCAATTCTGACACCAACTCCTGGGGTTAGTGTAGGCCCCACAGGTTTAAGGATCAGTCCCACAAGACTGCTCCCATGTCAGACAACAAGTGCAAATCCCAGGGGCCACCTGTACATTTGACCTGCTGGCTATAAATTCAGGGGTTCCCACAACCCCCCACCCCGGGTTCAGTAATTTGCTAGAATGACAGAACTCAGGGAAGCACTTTACTTACGGTTATTGGTTGGTTATAAAGGATGCAACTTGGGAACAGCCTATTGGAAGGGATGCAGAGGACGAGGTCTTGGAAGGGAGGCAGCACAGAGCTTTCTGGGCCACCTCGCAACACCTCCGTGTCCACCAACTCTCCCCAAACCATGTTGCTTAGGGGTTTTTACCAAGGTTTCATTACACAGACATAATCGATTGGGTCATTGGCCGCTGGCGATTAGCTCAATCTGCATCCTCTCTCCCCTCCCTGGAGTTTGGGTGGGGAGGGTGTGCTGGGGAGGACTAAAAATTCCAGTGCTGTAATTTTAAGATTTGTTCTTTCCAGCAACCAAGCCCCACCCTGAAGCTACCTATGGGCCCCCATCCATAGACACAAAAGATAGTCCTTATCACTCAGGAGACTGCAAGGGTTTGGGGGCTCTGTGCCAGGAACTGGGGACAAAGACCGAATATATACATACATCACAAAGACCCAAAACTTGGAGCTAAGAAAGCAGGTCCAGGAACTTCTAATCCAGACCAGGGTGACGTCTTAAAACAGTGTGGTGAGATGAAAAGATAAAGAGGAGCCAGACAGGTAGTGCTGGAGAGGCCTGGGGAGCAGGAGGAGAGGGCGATAAAGCTTTAAGTTAAAAAAAGTTATAAACTCATTAGAAGTGACTGTGTGCGTCCCATGTAGGTTTTCCTGCTCATTCCTACTGTGATTACTGTCTCCCCAACAGCCCCCTAGTCCCAAGTTTCCACAAGGTCAGGAGACGGGTACAGGTTTGTTTTGTTTTGTTTTTGCTTCCTGCCATGCTCCAGTGCTGAGATCACTGTGGGCACTTAAAAAGATGTATAGGTAATAAATCAACTCAATGCTTCTGGTACAACCCAAGCGCTCACACGCCTGCCCATGGAATATCTCACCAGCAGACTGCCAGCGAATCAGAAGTTCCACCATTCAACATCACTCCTGGAAATTAAGAAATTCTCTCCTGGGGAACCAAGAAAACAGTAATAGTCTCAAGTTACAAATCCTGGTGCTTCACAGTTTACCAAGAGCTTTCCTTTATACCCCGTGAATTATAGACGAGGGAAGGGAAGCTCAGAGAGGTGAAGTAACTCAGAGTTACATCTTCAGGATTTGAACCCAGGCCTCTGGACTCCAGGGGAGGGCGGTGGTGTTTCCTTGCACAGAATGCAAGTCTCTGCATGTTCCTGGGAACTGGCTCTGAGACATAGAGCCAGGCAGGTGGAGAGAGGAAGAGGAAGATGAGGCTCAGCGGCTGATGCTCCATGGACAAATCCTCCTGGGCAGCTCTGGCTCTGGCACAGCATGGTCACACCCACTTGAAGACAGAGGGGCAGGGGAAAAACTTGAGCCTAGAACAGTGAACCAGGGACAACTGAGAGCGGACAGCCTGCCAAGTGTTGCCTTTAGTGTTTCCTGTTCCAGCTCATCCTAGGGGAGGAGAAAGGGGCTGGGCCACCCATAGGAAACCCAGGCATTTCACTAGAGAGGCCAGGTCAAGCCTGCAGGACAGACACAGGACACAGGTGAGCTGGGCCGAGAGACAGGGGAGGGACTGGGAGCCTGAGTACTAGGGACTAAGGACTGTCCCACCTGAGTAATGACCCTTCCCGCACTCCTAATGACTCTGAGCACTGCTTTCATTTCATTTCTACCCCTATTTCCTAGACCCTGCCTGTAGGCCAGGCCCTAGGATGCTAGGGTAATGTGACAACGGCCCCTGCCCCCTTGGACTTGACCCTGTAATAGGGAAGGCAGCAATAAACAAGAACATAAGTGAGTAAATTACCTTGTATGTTAGAAGAAAAAGTAGAGCAGGGAGAGGAGGCGTGGGATTTTAAAGAGGGCAGTCAGGTGGGCCCCACTGAGAAGGTGATATTGAGCAAAGACTTGAAGGATGTAATGAGAGAGCCAAGAGGACATTTGTGGAAAGAGTGTTCCAGAAGAAGAGTGTTTCAGGCAGAGGATACAGCCTGGCAGAGGCTTGGTTTGGGGAGGCCTGGGGTGTTCAAGCACAGCGAAGAGACAGCAGAAGTTAGGGTGTAGAGCAGGAAGACAGGAGACCATTGAGGCAACCTTGCAGGGGTTCAGTGGGGGCAGATGATAGGGGCTCCTTGAACCCTCCAGGTCCCCTGTCAGACCCCCCATGGCCCTGCCATCTACTCAGGAGTTTTGATTTGGAAGCCTGCATATGAATCCCATTTGCCATATGTGCTGCGTGACCTTACAGGGTCTCCTTCCTTCCCTTCCTGACCTCTCTGTAAAATGGTAAAAACAATACCTTATCTGTACGGTTGTGGTGAAGAAGAAAGGGAATCAAAATAGTGGCTGCCTGCAGGAAAGAGTTACAGCAAGCCACATGAGAGCTAAGCTCATGGGATCCAAGGAAAAGCAGAAGTGGTCACCCAGGCACTCCCTGCCTTGGAAGGGCGACATTCGAGTAAATAAGCCATATTGTCTACTCTAATAGCCCCCAGGGGACAGCAAAGGGGCACTCAGTTCTTCCAGGGGTGCTGCTGTCACCAGGAAGGCTTCTTAGAGGAAGGGTCCTTAGAGGCTGGGTCTCACCAGGAACACCAGGGGGAGGATGCCTGGGTGGCTCAGTCCGTTAAGCCACCAACTTTGGCTCAGGTCATGATCTCAGGGTTCAGTTTGTGAGTTTGAGGCCCCCATTGGGCTCTGTGCTCACAGCTCAGAGCCTGGAGCCTGATTCAGATTCTTTATCTCCCTCTCTCTCTGCCCTCCCCTGTTCACACTCTGTCTCTCTCTCAAAACTAAATAAACATTAAAAATTATTTAAAAAACAAAACAGTCCTTTAAAAAAAAAAAACACTGGGGGAAATAGCAGAGGCACAGGGCAGGAGGAGAGGGGTAGTCCCCACCTAGGTGTGGAGGTAAGCTGAAACAGGACAAAGGGCAGTGCAGAGAGCATGGACTCTCTTCTACAAGCAGTGGACACAAGGGGCAAATTCCAAGCAGCGGAGGGAAACAACACGACTACAGTTTAAGAGCTCAGCCTGGCAGCCAGGAGAACAGACAGTCAAGACACTGAGGCCAGGTGAGAGGTGATGGCGGCCTGGGGGATAGACATAGGGATGGAACAGATGGATTTGAGATACCTAAGAAGCAGAATGGACCATATCCGGCGGTTGTCTTACAGTGGGGTGAGAGGAGCTTCTGAGAGTCTGAGGGTTTGCTGCAAAGAATACAGGTTCAGCCTGGCTGTGGGGGACGCACAGGGGTCCCAGGGGGAACACTTCCCAGGTCAGAGGCAAGCTTCCTCCCCTCACAGCTCACAGAAATGGGCCAAATGAGCCCAAGACTTATACGACCACAGGTCCCTCCCTACAGTGAGTCCCCTTGGCAGGGCCATAGCATGGACAGAGCATGTGCTCTGTGGTCAGACCCTGTCCAACTCTTGGCCACCTCCCGCTCTGTGGCTAGAGGCCACACGCTCAAGCTCACCAAAATATTTTTTACGTGTGTGAAGTTAACTGACTTTTTGTGAGAATTCCCCCAGGCAATTCTTGTGAACACACATTGCAGTGGACAGAGCATGAGCTCTGTGATCGGATCTTGCCCAAATCTCGACAAACAGGTACTGAACTACCATTTACTGAGCAATTATTGCATGCAATTCCAGCCAAGTGCTCACAGGCAGCACGGTAGGGTACAGTGGCACTCAAATACTTAAGGGGGGTTAGTTTCCTATGCTAAGCAGCCCCTGACGGACACTAAGCTCTGGACACTTCCTGTGTTCCCCCTGGGACCCCTGTGCATCCCACAGCCAGGCTGAACCTGTATTCTTTGCAGCAAACCCTGCACACATTCTTAGCAACCCCCCCACCCCCCACTGCCTCCACAACCACCAAGGCTCAGAGCAGCGAGGCCAGAAGTATCTCTCCTCAGGCACCAAGCAGATCCCAGCTAGGATGGGCAGCCCAGTGCACCGAGTGTCCCTGGGGGATACCTGGAGCAGGCAAGTGCACCCCGACATAGAGTGTGAGAGGAACATACGCTCTTTCAACGTGGAACGGCTCACCAACATCCTTGATGGCGGAGCCGAGAACACCGCACTCCGGAGGAAAGTTGGTAAGAAGAGGCTGGGATGCTTTTCTTGGAAGAAGAGCCCTTCGCTAGCAGTCCCAACTTCAAATAACAAATTTGATCTCAAAATCCCACCGTTAGAGATTCATTCCTTTGGGCTCTAAAGACATCTTAAACCTGTTCGTATTCCCTGAGCCCACCTGAAGGATAGAAGAGTCCTAGGCAGCAGAAGACCTGGGTGCTGGTCCTTATTCTGCCACTGCATAGCTTTGTAATCTTGGGCAAGTCACTTTCCCTCCTCGGGTGCTTGGTCATTGTGTCTGTAAAATGATGGTAATGTCTGGCTTCCTTTCCACGTCCATGAGGCAAGCGGGTGGGAAGATCTGAAGGTGCCAGGAACCTCACCCAGATCTCTAAGCCTTCTGTTCTTTGTTTTTTGGAAGAGAGCATCATCCACAGTGATCCAAAATGCAGCCTGAAGGATAATTATTTCATGACCCAGAATGAATGTTACGAGGCCGCCATTCAGAGGAAATTCCACATCCAGACAATAGCAAAGTGCCTGGGCTGGTCGGAAAACAGTCCTGAATTATTTTACGCTTACAGGTACTCACTCCCAGGGTAGCCCCACCAGAGAGGAATTTACCTGGGATCACCTGGAAACCCTTAACCCCATGAGTGATTTTCCCCTACTTTAAAGGCAGTGGCTGTCGGGAAAGCAGGAGGCAGGTGCTCCTTCCCTCCTGCATGCTGCCAGGCTGATGGTACCGGGTCCCTGTCTCCAAGGCACTACTCAACCACTGCATCTCTCCCCAACAGAGCCGTTTCTGGAGAAGTGGCCTTAACTATACACAGCCTTTTCCTGAAAGCCCTCAGGAGCCTGGGCTCAGAGGAGCAGATTGCCAAATGGGCCCCACTCTGCGATAATTTCCAGATCATCACAACATACGCCCAGACAGAACTGGGACACGGTGAGCCAGGGCTCCTGACGCCGTGTGCAGGTTGTGCAAGGTTCCGGAGAGCCCATTCACATCTCAGTGGTCAGATATTGTACAGATTTCATGTGAAAACATTCCAGCGGGTGGCAGGCAAGGGTCTTGAAGGAGGGGGTACCTTTTTCTAATTTACACAAACAGGTCGTATGAGCTAGCAATGGGCAAGTCATTCCTTCTGGAAATGTCAGCGACCATCCCTTGTCATGGGCTGGCCATGTGTCCCCCTCACAGCCCACGGGTGAAAGAGGAGAGATGCCTGAGGGTACAGGGGGGAGCTCCCCCCACTCCAGACTAGGCGGGTGCCTGGCAGCTCCAGGCCCACCAGGACACTCCTCCCCAGGTGAGATGCCTACCCTGGCCCCATGTCTAACTCCCCTCCTTAATTCCAAGGGACATATCTTCAGGGCCTGGAGACTGAAGCCACCTATGATGCAGCCACCCAGGAGTTTGTGGTACACAGCCCCACGACGACTGCCACCAAATGGTGGCCTGGGGACCGTGAGTATCCATCACCACCCCCCCAGGCCCATCCGTCCCCAGTGAGAACAAAGTTGGACAGCAGAATAGTACTGGCTCTGATTCCAGTGCACCTTGGGTTGATGCCCTGGTCTAGGCTGGTGACCTTGAGCAAATCAATTCACTTTCTTGAACTTCGGGGTCTCACTTTAAACAGGTGGGATGTGAATAATTTCATCAGCGAGCAGCTGAGAGGCCTCCAAGGGAACTTTGAAGTAGCTGAGGAAACCAACTCAACTGTGGGGAATGAGGGCCAAGGCCTCTCTCACAAGCATGCTGCCCCCACACAGACGCCACGCATGCGCGCGCACACACACACACACACATCACAGAACCACAGCCTAGTCCCAGGCACTCTCCACAACCCCAGGTCCTCTCATCTCCCAGGTTAATGATTAGGCTTCCATTGGATCACACAGTTAGAGAGAAAAACATCGCTCCCTGCCGCTGCTCCAGACACCGAGGAAGGAAGGCTCAGAGTCGGGTCACTGGCACCACACTGCCCCCGGTGGCCACCAGGTGGCGACCACACCTTGCTTCCCTGAAGCTCTGATTTCCTGAGAGGGGGCACCACCAAAGCCCTCTTCCCCAGATGTGACAACACACCTCCCAGGGCACACCTGTGGCACTTCCAGACCCATTTGATGAACACTTACATGGGGAAGAAAACACAATGAATACGAGGAATACAACTAAGCACAAAGAGACAGGCGAGAGATCAGCAGAGAGGGAGAAATATTGAGACAGAATTCCGAGAAATAAGGGAGCTACAGGAGAGCACAATGAGAGAGGAGAGGGAGGGAATGGATGTCAGATGTCTGATGTCAGAGCCACAGAAAAAAAGAAACCACATTTGCAATCAGGCTAGGTTGAAATCCCAATTCTGCCCCCTCCAGGCCAGTGACCTTGAGCACATCACTCTCCTCTCTGAGCTTCAGTTTCCTGACCTGGAAAATGGAGCTCATCGGTAATACCTGCCCTGCAAGAACTGGAAAGCACCAGCACAGGGTCCAGCACCACCTGGATATTGAGAAATGGCAATTATCTGTATTCATTATTATTAGGTGGATGATAGATTCATTTATAGACTTTTGAGGACAGAAAAAACAAAAAGCTTGCTCATCCCACAGTGCCTTTTGCAAAACACTGCTGGATTTGTTTGGCTCTTTGGGGAAGTTCCCCCTCTCTGGGATCAGTGACTTTTTGAGGCCACAAAGGCGCCCATCAGCTGGGATGGGGAGAGGGCAGCAGAGCACTCCTCTCCCTGTGGTAAGGGACCAGTTTTCTCACCACAGATCCTGACATGCACACTCCTGCAGCTCTGACATATAGACCCTATCTCCCAGATTCCCAAGAAAACGCCTTAAGATCTCCAGCAGCCTCCTTGAGCCTCCCGACCCCATGCCTGTGTACTCTGGGGTGGTTGCTCCACAAACCTGACATTTAGAACCCCTGAACCTCCAGCCACCGAATGGCTGTCCACAAAGCCCTCCAACCTAGTGCATTCTAGAGCCAGACAATCTCATTAAAGTGCTCTGGACTGTTCCAGTCACTTCCAAGGAGGAGTCAAGGTGAGTCAAGGGATATCCCGAAAAAGCATTGCTTTGCTACCCTTGATGCTATCTCTTCCTCTTCCTGGCCCCATGAAGCCAAGCCAGCCCTCAAGCTTCTGAGCACACCGCTCCCTTTGCCTTGCCCTCCCTGCCCTGTGTGCCCTCCTCCCCTGGAAAATACCCCTTACCCTTCAGGCTCCTTGTGCATCCTCCTCTGACCCACACCGTTTGTGAAGGCAGATCAAACAAACCCTATCCTGGCCTCATAGAGTGCCCCGCCCTGCCCCATGCCACCACACTGGTCCTCCTAACCCATTACAGACTGGACCCACATCCAGGCTCCTGATGGGGAGAGTCAGCCTGCCTGCTCTGTACACCAAGTCCTCCTACACCAGAGATCATGCTGGGCCTCTCGTGTTTCTGCCCTCAGTGGGACGGTCAGCCACCCACGCCTTGGTCCAGGCCCAGCTGATCTGCTCAGGGGCCTGGCAGGGAATGCACGCCTTTATTGTGCCCATCCGGAGCCTCGAGGACCACACCCCACTGCCAGGTAAGCCCATGTGACTCCCAGAACCCCTGCCAGGACAGGCCTCCCTGTCCTGAGGCCCCAGAGGTCATGGGAGAAGCTAGGACATGTCTCCCTTGGGCAGGGAGGAGTCCAGTTGGACAGCCCTCATGCTAACTGGCTGGGTGAACTTAAGCAAGAATCAGCACCCAATCTGACCTCAGCCTGATCCCCTGCAAAACAGGTATAAAACCCCAATGTCACAGGCTGCCGTGAGGCTCAGAGGAACTGGAACGTGTGTGTGGTACCCCACACAAAGTACTTGGCTGATAGATGTTCCCGTCTCCATCTCCTTCTAGGAATCACTGTTGGAGACATCGGGCCCAAGATGGGCTTTGACTGTACGGACCATGGCTTCTTGCGACTGGACCACGTGCGGATCCCCAGAGACAACATGCTGAGTCGCTTTGCACAGGTGGGGGTCCTGAAGATGCTGCAAGCTTATGCTGTCTGGAGAGGGGATGGTGGCCCCCTGCAGATTGCTGCTGTCTCTGGGTCCTCCCCCATAGGGCAGAGAAGCAGACCCCACCTCAGAGAGGCTCTGGTATGCCACAGATCTGTGTAAAAACCCAGTTTAGAAGCAGTGTGATATTGGGCAAGTCACTTGGCCTACCTGAGCCTCAGAGTTACCACAGGTAAATGGGGAGGTAGAGCAGTAATGGGGTAGGGTGGCAAAGCAATGTGAGAAGAGGGAAGGGCTGAGAGCGAAAGCATATTTACCTGCAGTGAGGCCTAGACACAACCAATCACAGACCGGACACTGGCCGGGTGTTAGAGGAAGTTCTGGAGGTCCCCATCTTGCCAGGCATTACCTTTAAGCTGTGGATTTGGGGGAGGTCCTAGGTGTCCAAGGTGAGGAGCTGTGAACCAAGGCACTTAGGGCAGTGGCTGTTTCGCAAAAAGCACGGGTGTGTTTAACAATCAGCGCGGCCACACCAGCACGCTCTGGCTGGTAGTCGGCCATCTGTCCCAGGTGAGCGGTTTGAGGACTGTGGTGCCTGCAGGGCATGAAGCCCATAGTTATGGGTATAAGACAGTCTGGGGAGTCGGCTCAGACTCAACACCTGCCTTTGGCCCACCAGGTCTTGCCAGATGGCACCTACCTCAAGCTCGGAAAATTGCAGATCAACTACCTTTCCATGGTGATAACACGGGTGAATCTGCTCTGGGGCGAGGTAACACCCATTCTGCAGAAGGCCTGTGTCATCGCCATTCGCTACTCGGTCATCCGCCGGCAGTCCTGCCTCCGGCCCAGGCAAGACGCACCCACAGGCTGACCACTACAGACAGAACTAGCTCTGATTCCCATAGCACCTGCCCCCTGCTGCCACCCCTCTGCCAGAGTGGGGTGCTAGGAATACACATCACCCCCGTAACACACACGCAACACCTGCCCAGACCTAGCCCATCTGGCCATGTCTGTAGGGTCTCTGTTGGCTCCCTCTAACCCCTGGCTAATCGGCTGCCCATCCTGTGTCTGTCAGTGTCTGACCCCATGGGGTTTCTGTGAGATCATTTGTCTTTGGCCGGGACCATCAGATCTAACTCAGTCTGTCTGTCCAAGTCCAACTGGGTCCTACCCGGCTATGACCAGCTGAGTGTGTCTGGGTCAGCCACTTGCCAAACTGCAGGTGACTGTGGCTCCTGAGTTTGTTCTGTCAGGATGTGAGTGATTGTGTCTGGAAAAGCCCAACTGTCATACCAGACAGTATACGACTGAAGTCAGTTCTGTCTGGCTGAAACTGTCAGCATCCTGTGGTATGTCCAAGTCCGGATCCATTTTGTTGTATGTGACTGTGTCAAGCTAATCCTCCCTCTGCCCTATGGGACCAAATAGCCAACTACTCTCTGTTTTTTAACATGTGTATGTGTACCCATGCATATGCATGCCTGTGGAAACACACACAATTGCCAGATTCAGCAAAAGAAAATACAGGACTGCCTGTAAACGGCAAATAATTTTGCTGTAAACAGAAAATAATATACAACCACCATGTCCCAAATGGGGACATGCACCCAGGATGTGGCAACATGGAGCTGAGCATATGGTGCCCCAGTGAGCATGGCAGGGGAGGTACAGCCATAACTGATTCAACTAGTGGTGCTGAGGGACGGGCTTCAACCTGCCAGTTCTTGTCCCAACTCTGCCAAGTGACCCTGGGCAAGTCCTTTGCCCTCTCTGGGCCTCAGTTTTTTTTCACCTGTAATGTGAAGATGAGAGAACTTCCAGCCCAAGACCCTGGCGATGTTTCATGCCATGGACTGAAGGATCCAGCAGTCTAAGCAAAATGGACTGCAGGTCAGATGCCAGGCAGACCTGGGTGGACCACAGCTAGGCCACTTGCCAGCTGTGGGAGCTTATGCTAGTCACCCCACCTCTTTGTCCCTCAACTTCCTCACCTACGACACAGGGTGACAAGAGCAATCTTTCAGGGCAGTGCTAAGAGTAAAAAGCAACAAAGCATGCCAGGCCCATAGCCCAGGACCCTTTCCTCTGGCAAACCCAGGGTCCCCGTGCTGGCCCGGGCTTCAGATTCCTGGGGTTAGGGAGTCTTCTCTGGAGGACAGGGGTGCCAGGGAAAGGTGCTGCCGCCGTCCCGTCCAAACTTCAGTTTTCTGGGTTGCAGAAGTGTCCCAAGTATGGTTATAATAGTATGTGTCTAAGTGAGGGGTTGCTGACCTGGGTTCCTCCCAGAGAGCCATGGGAGGCTCCTCACATTCATGCTTTCTTTTAATCCACAAAATAGTTACTCCAGGCCCCTTCATGCTGGATACAGTCTCGGGCACTGAAGACACAGCAACAGACAAGGCAAATACAGTCCCTACCTTAGGATTCCATCAGACCCAAGTTCACATCCTCAGAGTTACTGATTAGGCTCAATGTACCTCCCAGCACATACGATGTGTACCTGGACTTTGAAAGGTCAAGTTTCAAATCATCAGGGGTACAAGACCACAACCCTTTACTTGAAATCCTTGGGACCAAATGTGTTGGAATTCATAACTTTCATATTTTAGCAGGATAATATGGTGCATATGCTGTAATTTTGTAAACTTCCCCCATAAGGGGCAACATCCATAAGCAAACATGTCAATATTTCTGCAGAGAATTGTGTGGATATTCATGTTAGATAGAATTTTAAGATCATTACTAACTTCATGTCAGTTCAGGTCAAGTTTTGCAGTGAGTTATAAAAAACTATCAGGTTTTTAAAATTTATTTGAGAGAGCAAAAGCGAGCGAGGGAGAGAGGCAGGGAGGGAGTAGGAGAGAGAAAACCTCAAGCAGGCTCTGCACTGTCAGCCACAATGTGGGGCTTGAACCATGAGACCATGACCTGAGCTGAAATCAAGAATCAGATGTTTAACCAACAGGTGCCCCCCCCCCACAAAAGCTATCAGTTTTTAAGTACTTTATGGCACTGGGGATATGGGAAGTGGGGAGGTGGCATGTAGCCATCTTCTAAACCTTCTTCTTTTCTTCCACTCAGTGACCCAGAGGCAAAAGTCCTGGACCACCAGACACAGCAGCAGAAACTCTTTCCTCAGCTGGCCACAGCCTATGCATTCCATTTCCTGACAAGCAACCTCTTGGAATTCTTCCACAGCTCCTATGACGCCATTCTGAACAGAGACTTCAGCCTCCTGCCTGAGGTACCTGCTGTCTGCTGGGGGTGGAGGGGTGGGGTGCAGGAGCTGGGAAATGGCTGAAATTGTTCTCATCACTGGGATGCAGCCACAGCCCTGTTCCCACAGGCTCCTTCTACTATCTCCTCTCAGCCTTCCAACATCCCAGGGCACCCAGGGTGCACTGTACCTCGACATATAAATCCACCTACATCTGGCCTCCAGAAAGCTCCAAAAATGTTAGAGAGAATAATCACACATAATACATACAACACAGGAGCACAATCCCTGGTGTGTATTTGAAACGTAAAAAGCCCCCCAAAATTACAGTCATTGAGAACACATTTGGTGGCACAATCTGACCTGAATTGATCTGATTTATCCCACTGGACGTATATACATTTTGCAGCAGAAATATTAATGAGTTTGATCACTAAGGCTGCCCCAGACTCTTCTGGGTATTATATATAATCTACCTTAAATGCCCTGCTTTAAGCTTTCTAAAATTCAAAAAACATTGATTCCAAAATACATCTGGCCCCAAGGGTCTCAGATAAAGGACCAAGGACTTAGATATACTGTAACATTTAGTCCACCAGACCCTGGGCTTCATAAGCATAGCTTCATTAATCCTCAATTGTAGAGCAGGCAGCATTTTATATTCCCATTTTACAGATTAGGAAAGTGAAGCACAGAGAGGTTAAGGAACATAACCTTCCTCCCAAGGACTTAAAAGTCTGAAAGATAGGTTAAAGGCTTTCAAGAACCAAAAGCTCAAACGAGGTCTGCAGCCTGGCAGCTCCTCCTAGAACCCAGGCCAGTGGGCTGGTGGTGGACCTCCACCCTCACAGGACAGCTCTCCAACAACCCCACTTGACTAGCAAAATCTGCAACTCCTGGATGATGGTGAGCCCAGTCCTGGAAGCACCCTCTTCCAGGGATCCTGGAGACACTGGCCTGGACAGTTTTCCTTTGTCTTTACTACAGCTACATTGCCTCATTGTGTGATCTTGGGCAAGTCACATAACATCTCTGAGTCTCAGCCTTCTCAGTCATAAAGTTGAGAGCTGAGCAAACAATCTTATGTCACGGGGTTGTCGTGGACATACAGCAGGTCGTATGAGCGGTAAGCATGGTTGTTACCGGAGGGCCCCCTTACTTGCCCTGACCCCCTGTTCTCACAGCTTCACGCACTGAGCTCAGGAATCAAGGCCATGGCGTCAGACTTGTGCAGCTGGGGGACTGAGCTGTGCCGCAAAGCCTGCGGAGGCCATGGCTACTCGAAGCTGAGTGGCCTGCCCTCACTGGTCGCCAGAGTGACAGCCGCCTGCACCTACGAGGGTGACAACACTGTGCTCTACCTGCAGATGGCCAGGTAAGGCCCCTGCGTGGGTTGAAGCAGCAGCCAATGTCCATGGTGGGAACGGACGCTGGGCAGGGCCATGTGGAGACCACCCAACCAACCCACGCAGTCTGGATCCCGCCCATCCGGAGCTTTAGGAAGGCTGGAGAAGAGTGCAGCTTTCTCTCGCTTCACATTCTTCGGTGGCTCCCCACTGCTAGTGGGAAAATGCCACATTGCCCGCCCCCATCCCCACTCCCCCCACCTCCCTTCCCCAGCTGGCCAAGTTTCCTCTTTCCCAGCACGGGCTTCACGAACGCTCCCTTCCCTCGCCCGAATACTCTGGCCTGGCCTGCTGGGCCTGCTGCTGTAAGCGGCTCATTCTGCGGGGCGCTGCTTAGATGCCCACCCTGGCGCTCCCACTCAACACCATCCGAGTGTCTCTTCTCCGTGAGCCAGAGCTCCTGGGGCCTTGCCCACCAACTGTCCTCAGGCTTAGCACAGGGCCTGCTCACGGAGGCTCCCACCTGAGAGGCAGGAAGGGACCCAGGATTCGCGACCGACAAGTGGTGGCTTCTGTTCATTCTCTTCTGTCTGTGGGGGCTCGGACTGACCAGGCCTTTCACATTTATCTATCCTCGGGTGACTCAACAGGGCACATGTTTCCCCATGCAAGGAGAAAGGGCTTGCTAGCAAATAGGCTATATAATATTCTTGAAAAAATTTATAATATGTAGTATTATGGTGGTTTTTTTTTTTTTAATTATAAGGGTGATACAGTACCATGTATTAGAAATTCTGTGTCCCACATTATAAAAGCAATACAAATATTTTCTCAGTTTTCACAAACCTTGTATCAGGTGAGTATTATTATCTCCATCTAAATATGGAGACACTGAGGCCAAGGGAGGTGAAGTAACTTCCACAAGCATCACAGAGGTCTCAACAGAGCTGCCTGGGAATCCAGGATTGGCTGAGCCCAGAGCCTATAAGCACTGGATCATCACAGGAAAGAAGCCGAGAGTCACCTGTAATTCTCCCACTCGTGTTAGCCTTCTTACACCTATCCTTTCTCAAGTAAGAAAATTTAATCTCTGCTGCCACTGTACAATTCAGCATAAATCCCCAAATCACAAGATCCTAACCAGAAGAATAAATTCTGTTTGCTCAGATACCAGAAGGGTTTCGGTTCAGGATCTGAGTGTCTACCCAGCTCTGCAGTTCCAGCCTCCTTTCACTGTGGAAGAAACCACAGTCTCCGGGTGCATGGCCCTGAGGGCCTCACAGCTGGGGAGGTGGGGTGGGGGGAGGGCTTTGGGGTGAGGATAACCATCAGGAGGGACCAGGCAAGAAACTGCATGGTCCTGGTTCTCCTATAGGGAGTGTAAGAGTGCGTGTTTTTGGAGATAGGGGCGCTGGTCTATCCCACAGGGCTCCTGCTGCTCATTGGCTCCCACCCTTACCCCACCCCCAGGTTTCTGGAGAAAAACTACCTGCAAGCTCAGGCATCCCAAGACTTCACATCGCAGAGATCTCTCCCTCAGTCTGTTGCATACCTGACTGCACCTGACCTGGCCAGGTGCCCAGCCCAGAAAGCAGCTGACTTCCTCCACCCACAACTCTACACCACGGCCTGGGCACACGTGGCAGCCAGGTGAGCAAGAAATTGGCCATTCCACTTGGGGACGGGCTCCTTCCTACACTAGGGCCTTTGGGATGGGATGGGTGAGCATTCGTGCATACTCCTCTAAAAAGCACCCCCTTCCCCAACCTCAGTCCTCTCAGTTCCTGCCACCGTGGGCAGAAAAGGGGAAGTCACATCCATCAGCCACCATCACTTCCCCATCCTCATTGAGCTAGTAGGACATCACCCCTCTGGCCAGTGCAAGGAACTTTTTATATCTATAGGTTTTTACTGTGATTTGCAATGCAACGAATGTACCATGTGTAAGTACCACATCAGTATGTAAATACCAACAAATAAATAAAAGTAAACACCAATATTCATAGAGGCCTTAATACCCCAACCTGTGGTTCCCAGGATAGTTAATAATTGTTTCAAAATCACGAGCAACTCTGGACATTCATTTATTTATTCCACAAATATTAAATTCCTACAATGTGCTAGGCACTATTCTAGGTACTACAGATCTATTAGTAAACCAGTCAAGAAAAGCCTAAGCCTCACAGATCTAATATTTTAGTTAGGGGAGGTAGAGAGTGCAAAATAAGGCTGCTCAGGGTAATTAAAATGCCATTATACTGACTTTTGCTTGGACCTCAATGTGACATCTGTTTATCTATTCCCTGACAAGAAAAAAAAATAAATATTGCTTAATAAACAGTTTGCTTTGCATACAAATTCCAAGGATCATGAGCGGATGGTCAGGAAATAGAAAATAAAAGGAAAAGGTTAAGTAAATGGCAAATGACCAATTTAGTGGTTTGGAGAACAAGGGTTTGTTTGGTTTTCTTTTCTTGCCTTTTAAGTTTCCTTAGGAAGAACCTGAAACAGACTGGGTGACTGACAGGCCTCACTAGCCTTTACAGGAAAACCACTGTCTTTGCTCAGCCACAGAAGCTACTGGTATCAGGATGGTGTCTGCATTACAAAGGAGGGTCAGTGCCTGCCCTAGAGTGCTCAGGCTTTACAGGTCAGAGGTTAAGCTGCTACTTATGTGACTCTGGACCAGTTAGTTACTAGTTATGTGACTCTGGACCAGTTAGTTACTAGTTATGTGACCCTGGACCAGTTAGTTAACCAGTTTGGGACTCAGTTTTCCCCACTGTAAATTGGGAATGCCTACCCTTAAAAGGGTTCAAGAGAGGGGCACCTGGATGGCTCAGTTGGTTAAGCGTCTCTCGGTTTCAGCTCAGGCTCGGGTCATTATCTCATGATTCACGAGTTGGAGCCTATTTGGGATTCTCTCTCTCTTCCTTTCTCTGCCCCTCCCCTGCTCAAGCTCTCTCTCTCCAAATAAATATTCAAAAAAAATTTTTAAGAGTTAAAGAGATAATGTGTAGCATTTAGCCTTGTAACACAAATAGTCAATAAATGGGAATTACTGTATTTCTACTTCTGAGGGACCCCAGACAGCCTGAGACCAAACTCCACCAGTCCCTTTCCCACTCAGTCAGGAAGCTGAACCTTTTTTTCTTTGGCCTTCAGGCTCATAAAGGACTCAATGCATCACTTGCAGACTCTGATGCAGTCCGGGGCTGACAGGTATGAGGCATGGAACCAGACCACTGTCATGCACGTCCAGGCTGCTAAGGTGAGCTGCCCATCAGCTGAAGCTCCAACTGAAAGGGGCCTATTTGGTTTCCCCAGCAGGCCACCATGCTGAGAAAATCTGAGCTCTGCCATTATTCCCCAGCCCTGCTCAGTGGCTGCCCTCATTTCACTTCCAAGGCTTTCGTGCAGGGTATTTTAATTAAAGGACTTAACTCCAAAGCAATCTTGTTGACAGCTCTTAGGGAAAAAAAAAAAAAAAAAAATGTAATGAGGCAGTGTTATTGGATTTGCTTCAGGTTGTTCAAATATTTCCTCCCAGATAGAAAAGCAGGTTAAGTCTCCCCTTAGCCCCACAGGCAATCCTTAGATGTCTGTTTCAATTTCTACTATGTTTTGTGTTTGTGCATAATTCACATTCAGTCAGCAAATATTTGACCACCCCCTCAACACCAGGCATCGGGCTGGGCACTGTGAGACACAGGCTGCCACAGGATCCCAGAGATGTACGTCTCTACCCAGCTTGAGGACCACAAAGTCTTCCCAGAAGTGGCATGTAGGCCAAGACTTCCAGGATGAGCTGAAATTAGCCAGCCAAAGGGTAGAGGCTCTGGTTTTGGAAATGAATACTTCCTGGCAAAGGGAACAGCAGGTGAAGAAGGAAGAGGCAAGAAAAGGCATGGTGCTTGAGAAAATACAGATCCTCAAGGAGGAGCTACAGGAGGAAGCCTGAAAGCAGAAGAGGAAGGCAGGTTGGGGAGGAGAAAAGATAGGCTAGGCCTGGGACCTTCTGCATCACTGCGAGAAGTTTGGTTTTGTTTTCATTGCAATGGGACATCTTTGCAGACTTTGTATCAGGGGAGTGAGGTGATGAGAGTTTCATTGTAGAAGAGTCATGCAGGCTGCCTAGGGAGCAATGGGGGCCAGTCAGGAGCAGGCAGCAGCAGTCTGGGCAAGGACTGAGGGTGGTCCCAACCATGAACCTGGCAGAGGGCATGGAGAAAAGTGAGTGGATGCAGGCATATTAAGAGCACAGAAGTAAGGAACAAGTCTCAGAGAGTAATGGGTGAGAAAGAGCTCGAGCTTAGGCAGCTGGCACTCTGACCCTACCTACAGCTGGAAAACCATGGTGAACACTTCAATCCTCAGGCATCAGGCCCAGGAAATGGCAGGAAAGCCCAAAGAAGTGTTTGGTAGCAGCCCTCAAGCAGCAGGCTGGGCATGAGTGCCACCTGGTGACCCACCACCCCTCCCACATCAGCTGGTGCTGGTATTAACTCTGCCACCATCCACTGGGCTGTGTCCACCGCAGGGGCACTCCCTGCTATGCTAAATGTCCTATTAACACACAGGAGGGTGAGCCGAGGCTGCGCTCTCATCAGACTCTCATCCAAAAAAGGAACCACAGCTGCCCATTATTCATCCATTTTCCAAACCTATGCCCTGCCTTCCAAAGGGCCAGACAATGCATGCCAGGGTTACCTCATTTAACACACACAACCCTGGGGGTGAGAGCAGCATAATCTCCATTTTAAGGATGAGGAAACAGAACTAAAAGGAATTAAGTCCCAGAGGTAGGAAATAGTTATGATGCTTTGCTTTGCTTTCTTTTCCCTCATGGATGCAAGCTGTGTCCCCAGAGAGCCACTGTGTGTGAGGGAGGGAGGTGATCCCCAAGTTCTAGGGGCACCAAGCTCAGCCAGTCTAGAGGAGAAGAGCAAGTCCCTTCTCCCCCAGCCATTGTAAGCTGAAGAAAAGTGGCTTCCTGGGGAGATGGTGCCCAAGATAAATCTCCAAAGTCATAATGGGCAGAGAAATCTGCAATGTCTGAGCTTCATGCTTTGGAAGAACCACGTACTCTGCGGGAACCTTAAGCACCCACCGGGTCCCATCTAGAAACCAGAAATATGCAGGTAGAGAGTGACAACAACACAAGGGGACTGGGGACAGTGGCAGAGTGGTGGACAAGGAACAAGCCCTGGCCTAAGTTCTGTAGGAGTTTCCTCTCTATGTGACTGACCCCTGGTTGTCCTTCCTTTTCTGGCCTGTAACTTCCCAGTATGTAAAACAAAGGGGCATCGACAGGAACTTTAAGCTCTGATAGATGGGCTCTCACCCTATAATCTGAGACCCTGCCTCGGAGAGATGTCAGTCCCTAGCACCACTGGAGCAAATGCTGGTACCCACTATAATCCAGCCTCGGTCTCTACTGGCTTTGGCAACACAGCGTAGTAGTTAAGAGCACAGACTGTTAACCGGGAGGTGGACTATTCTGATATGGATCTCGTTGCTACCACTTACTAGCCATGTGACCTTGGGTGAGGAATTTAATCTTTCAGTGCCTCAGTCTCATCTGCAAAATGGAGCTCATAACAGTACCTACCTTTTATGATGATTATGAAGATTAAATGAGTTAATACATGTAAAATTAAAGATGCACCTGGCAATGCAACACATCCCACCCCCTCACCCAAATTAGGCAGGATGCAAGATTTAAACCAACATATACAAAAAGTAAATAAAGTTCACTATGTTCAGAGCATGGTGCCAAAGTGGGGTTCACCCTGTCACAGAAGCAGAGGCCGGGGCCCTCAGGCAGTTCTTTTTTGATCACTGCACTCCACAACCCATGGTCCTGAGAAATTAAGGATGTGGCCCTCAGCTTAGAACAGGGAAGCAGGGTCTATCCGGTTTGAGCACGGAGGGCTGTCTGACTCCACAGAGGCAGCAGAGCACATCTGTCCCTCTTCTACCTCCAAATATTGCAAACTCTGCGTGCCTGTGACGACACCAGGTCCAGGTGGCAAAGTGGTGGCATTCGCACCCGTGCAGAGGCTCCGTGGGAAAGGCAGATCCCTCCCAAAGTGAGAGACCTGATGGGGTCACTTCCCTGTGGAAGACTTTGGTGGTTCTCTGACCCCCACAAAATGAAACCCCAACTGATGTGATTTGATGCGGGCTTCAAGAGCAAACGGTCAAGAAGGAATTCTTTCTTGAGACGTTTTCGGTGCAAAAAAAGGTAGTTTTATTAAAGCACAGGGACAGGACCCACGGGTTGAAAGAGCTGCCGTGGGGTTGTAAGGAGCAAGTGATTATATACTTTTAAGCTGGGAGGGGTAGACACAAAGGAAGTCTCTGAAAGGATTTTCATAAGTTACAGGATCCTGAAGACCCGGCTGTTGTCAAGCTAAGGCTTTTTCCTCTAGTAAGGTATTAACATTAAGGCAGTTGGAAGTTCCTGGAGGAATGTCACATTCGGCCTGTCTCAAGTACTTGTCAATGGGCTGCAACTTATAAGGAAATTTAATTTCATCTACATTTCTTTTGCATTTGTTCTCCACATCACCAACCATGTCATTCACGGCCCTTTACTGACCCAGGTCCCGGGTGGCCCACCTGCCCTAATGTGTACAGTCTGTCCTCCCCTCAGTAGACTGCTTGTAGCCTCCTGCAAGTACAGCCATGTGCACAGGAAATCCCCCCTGACTCAAATGGCCTTTCCCATTCTTTGTCCCCCTGAGTAAATTTCTTTGAACCCTCAAGACAGTCTAAGCCTAGCTACTTAAGGCCTTACTGGGAAGCTATCTGGATATCTGCATTTTGACAAGATCACCAGCTAATCTGTCTATACATAAAGATTTGAGAAGAATTTAATATGCTCTCCTTTCCTCCCTACCCACCTGCTCCCATGGAATTCATATACCTCACCTGATAACTATAGTGTGATTTGTCTTGGAGAGAAGTGGAATATTCAAAATACCTAACAACTGGTAGGGCAGGGGCAAGGGCCAGTCAGAAAGCACTTCAGGCCTAATGGAGGCAGAGGCCTGAAAGTCTCCTGCTGGGCCAGGCATTCATCCTTTATTTGCTGAGCTGTGGGGAGAAGGAAGTCCCAGGGAAGGATCCTGGCTGACCCAAGGGGCTCTCACAGGGTTGAGGGCAGTGGTCACTTACCAACTGGTACCAAAAGTTTTATGCTTTTTATGTAAGCTCTGTGCCCAATGTGGGGCTTGAAACTATGACCCTGAGATCAAGAGTCATATGCTCCACCGACTGAGCCAGCCAGGAGCCTGAAAGTCTTATTTTAACCAGTAACAAAGCAAGACTGTTGGATATGGGCTAAATAACAGCCCTGCTTACCTCACAGAGTTTACTCTCTAGCTGGGATAAATTTTGTGTCTATCTTGAGCCTCTACTTTCTCTCCTCCACAACGTACACAAGCACATATATACACACACACACCACTGCCTTGAACATGGCAAACAATAAACAGCTGTTTTCTCAAGAAGAGTGGTACTGTCCTCCACTGTCTCCAGGCCAGCCTCCAATACCCCTGTATTCTTTCTACTTTTCAAATCTATTTGAAATTTCCCCCAAACAAAATAAGGAAGCTAAGGGCCGAGCTCCAGAGCCCACAAGCCCCCAACATAAGCACACGCCTGCGTGCACACGCACACACACACACCATCAAAAAGGCTCAGTCAGACCCACAGCCAGGAGAAAAGGCAGCTGCCAGCCCGCTGGGAAACACATGGCCACAGGGGGCTTATTCCAGCAGTCTTCCTAAGCTTCCAGGACTTCTGAGGTCAGAAATCAGAAGCTAATGTATCTTTGTGTCTTTTAGGCACACTGCCATTATGTCAGTGTAAAGAATTTTACAGAAACTCTGGACAAACTAGAAAATGAACCAGCAATTCAGCAGGTGCTCAAACGCCTCTGTGACCTCTATGCTTTACATGGCATCCTGACAAACTCGGGTGACTTTCTTCACGATGGCTTCCTATCTGGGGCCCAAGTGGATGCGGTGAGAACAGCCTACCTGGATCTGCTCCCCCTCATCCGGTAAGTGGCTGGCCCTTAAACCATGGTGAGCTTCAGAGACTAGCCCTAGACCCTTTGTTCACTTCAAACTCCAAAATCTTCAGCTCCAAAATCTTGCTAAGTGGGGTCTGGCAAAAGCAGCAAACCACTCTGGAGAGGTTTACACTCTAGCATGATTAATTACATCAACATAAAGCATTATGGATTAGTGAAAGAAAAAAAATTAGAAATAAAAATGCTTAAAAACAAATTATCTCACTATCTCAATTGAACTCTTCAACATTGTAAAGGAAATAGGAATAGTATCTAAAGGAAGCATACCACATATTCATAATATGTAAACTTTAATGAGTCTGAATCATGACTAACATTTAAGGAACATTTATGTGTGCCAGGCATTATGCCAAAAGCTTTCACATACATCATCTCATTTAGTCCTTATAGCCTTTTGAAACAAATACTGTTAATCTCCCCATTTTACTGGGGAGAAAATTCAGGCTGAGGGGAGTTAGGTAACTTGCCCAGGGTCTCACAGTCAGCCAGGGAGGAGCCAGATACAATCTGGGGCCTGACCCCAGAATATGTGCTCTCAACTGTATGAAAGTTAAGGTGGGGCTACTGTTTATTTCAAACGCATCCTGGTCTTTGTTGAATGTGTTTAAGCGAGTTCCTACTAAGTTGACTAAACTTATTTTAATCCTTCCTCAGCTCCAAGGTGAGATTTTTTTTTTAAACTCAGCAATTCATACACTGATTCATAAAACAATAATACAAATAGTTCTTAAATGCAACATAATGCAGTGTAGTTTAGGGTCATGACATATTAATGCAATACTTTCATTCTGTTACATTATATATAATCTAAATGATCACTTTAAAAACATTAAAACCAAAGCCCCAACCTGAACAGAGCACTGGAAGAAAGAAATTAAAATAATAGAGCAGTCACCACTGTCCTTAAGTGAAAAATGGGCTGCCTTGAGAATGCCACCTTTTCTGAGGAAATATGATGCCATTTTATATGGGGTGGTATAGTGTGTGTGTGTGTGTGTGTGTGTGTGTGTGTGCGTGTGTGACTCTTACCCTACGACCCCCAATAGCTCACATAATCTACAAGACTAAGATAATAAAAAGGTAAAAGATTTGAAATTTAAAAAATAAGCTACTCATGACAAAGTTTAAAAAAAAAAAGACTAGATCAAATTAGTTTTATTTCTAACAACATGCAACATGTTACAAACCATTTATGGCTTCACATAAGCACCTAACAGATACTTGGCAGTCGGTAAATGTTCAATTAAATCATCAAAACTGTCAAAAATACATTTTATAGAATTATATCCCAGGTATTAAACTTTCCCTAATGTACAGACTCCAGTGGTGGGAACTGCTAATAGCAGAACTGAGTATTGCAGAGTTCAGCCCAAGTGTATCTAATCTGGAAATGCTTGGCATTTTTTTTAATAGTTTACTTATTTTGTGAGAGAAAGCATGAGTGGGGCAGGGGCAGAGAGAAAGGAAAAGAGAGAATCCCAAGCAGACTCCACGCTCAGCTCAGAGCCCGACGAGGGGCTAGAACCCAACCATGAGATCATGGCCTGAGCCAAAATCGAGAGTTGGATGCTAAAACAACTGAACCGCCCAGGAGCCCAGGAAATGCTCAGCATTTAAAGTACATGAAGACAATAATATTCTAGCCCTGAATGGCAGTGATGATGAAAACACAAAAGATCACCTTAACACTTCATAAGCATGATTGTTCTTAACCTGCAACGGCATTTCTAAGTGCTTGCCTTGGTGCCAAAGACTTACAACTTAGGACAAGACCAGCAGCACTGACACAAATAGGCAACTTATGCGTGCACTGAACCCACAAACTGATTTACTCACATATGTACGTAAGTAATCTTCCTATTATTGCAAGGTTGTCAGGTATGTTACAGACTCCATGCTTACAAAAGTTCTGTGTCACAATTCTCTGCTTGATTACTTAGTATCAACCTCTGATTTCTGAGATGACAAATAAAGGATGGCACGCTATTCCATGTGATGCTAAGAACCAGCTCTGTGTGAAATGGCACTTAGCTGACCCAGTTTATAGTTGTTTAAGGGGTCGTAAGGTCATAAAATCTCAGTTGGGGGACATTCAGATGAAGATGGCACGTTGAACATATGCATTTACTTTTGTTCTCCTGAAACCCAACAAAACATCAGCAAAGGGATTAAAACTTTTAAAAAGGTATAGACCCACAAAAAGAAAGAAAACAGGAAAGGTAACCTAAATATAAGAAAGTAAATGGACAGTGATTTAGCAGACCTGGGGAAACTGGATCATAAATCAGAAGTGGGAAACAAGTTATACCAAAGAACCCCAAGAACTAGTAGCGCTGTGTACCTCTGGCAATGGGGATGAAGGTAAGACCCACAGGATGGGCTGGAAGTCTGTTTCAGAAGGCTCTGAACCCTCAGTTCCCCTCCTTCTCTGTGAGTGGTTTTGAGCCTTTTCCTTGACCTCACCCTGGCAGAAGGGTACATAGAGGGTCTGTGGGCCAGGAAACATTAGGCATAGGTGAGAATGAGGCTACCCTTCAGAAAACAGCAGCCTGAACAAATGTTTGTAGGCCCCGTGCTAACAGCCCCCTCCCCCAGCCGTCTTTTCCCTGGTTCCCAGAAAGCTGGCAGCCAGGCTCGTGGCCTACAGGAAGATGATAGCACACTCCTTCTCTGGAGAATCTGACAAGCCCAAAGGAGAGAGAGCCAAAGACACTGACCCCACGGTCCCCCAATTCACCCCATAGAGAATCCCACATATCTACAAGCACACCCAGACTTCTAAGCAGCTAGCTAATGCCCCACTCTTAGCTATGGTCAGACACTCAGGGATCACCAGACACCTGCGGGAAGCCCCTGACATAAAACAGCCCAAACAAGCAAGAACGAAATAACTTGGAGGGTAGAAGAGAATCTTCTGGGAGAAGGACTTTTTTTTTAAAGACAAGTAATATCCTCAAAGAGTTAAGAGGGAATATTCCAACCACAAGCCAAGAATGTCATTTCTTAAAAAGTAATATTCAGGGGGCGCCTGGGTGGTTCAGTCGGTTGACTGACTTCGGCTCAAGTTATGATCTCACAGTTTGTGAGTTTGAGCCCCACGTTGGGCTCTGTGCTGACAGCTCAGAGCCTGGAGCCTGCTTCAGATTCTGCGTCTCCCTCTTTCTCTGCCCCACCCCCGCTCACACTCTGTCTCTCTCTCTCTCTCTCTCTCTCTCTCTCTCTCTCTCTCTCTCAAAAATAAATAAAACACACACACACAAAATTTTAAATGATAGTGGAAATGAAAAAAATCAATTGAAGGATTGGAAGATAAAGTTGCATAAATTGCACAGAAAAGAAAGCAAAAAGACAAAAAGATAGAAATTAGGAAAAAACATTAAAATAGTAAGAAGACGGATCCTAACTGTCCATTATCTAAAAAACAGATCTAGAAAGAGCAGACCGAGAAAACAGAAGGGAACAAGCCATTAATTAAATAATTCAAGAAAATACTCTTCAAATGAAGGTAATGAGTTTCAGACTGAAAAGGCCACAAATGCTTGTAGACTAGAGGAGACAAACACAGACAGAAAAAATAAGTCAAACAGTATGCAAAATGGTACTGCTAAGAAAAGGAAAGCAGGGAAGGGGATCAGGAATCCTGGGGGTGCAGTGGGAGGGACAGTGGTTTTAAGTAAGTCAGAGAAGGCCTCCCAGAGAGGGTGATGTTGGAGGAAAGATCTCAAGTGGAGGGGAGGTGAGAGGAGCCATGGGCTGGGGGCGGGCAGGGGGGAAGCACTCCAGGCAGAGAAGTACAAATGTTGAAGGCCAGAGCATGCCTGGCACATCCATCCAGAGAACAGAGAAGAGGCCACAGAGGCTGGAGCCATGTGACTAAGTGGAGAGTGAGGGTAGAGGGCAGAGAGGTAGGGTGTACTGGGGCGGGGGGTGAGGGGTACGATGGGGGTAGGGATCATCACAAAGACTTAAGACTTTGGCTTTTACTTTGTGTGAGAAGGGGACGGTTTTCAACATAGCATAAGACACAGTCTGAAGTCATCTGATGTATTTTTCTAAAAGATCACTCCAGTTGCGACAGTAAGGAACTGGGCAGGGGACGGATAAAAAGCAGGGAGCCCAGCTAGGAGGCTACCTCAATAATCCAAGTGAAAGATGACGATGGGTTAGACTGGGTACCAGCACTGGAGGTGGTGGGAGGTGACTAAAGTTTGGATATATTTGGAAGATAGAATAGGATTTGCTGACAGATTAGGTACAGGATGTATGCGACAGAGAGGAGCTCAGGTTTTTGGCCAGAGTAGCTATTTACTATAAATGTGCCAGGTTTGGGCAGGATGCACAGGAAAAGCTGTAGAAGATCAGGAGTTTGGCTCTTTATTTTTTTAAGTTTTATTTACTTAAATAATCTTTACACCAAACATGGGGTTCAAACTCACAACGCTGAGATCAAGAATCACACACTCTATTGACTGAGCCAGCCAGGTTCCCCAGGGGTTTGGTTTTGAACATGTTAAGTTTGAAGAGCCTGTTAGAAATTAAGGAAGATGTTAAAATGCAGGTTAAGTGAGACTGGAGAGATCAATTTGGAAGTCATTAGCATATGGCTGGTATTTAAAGCCATGAGGATATCCCATGGAGTGACTGGATACAGAGAAGAGGCTGGAGTACTGAGTCTTGGGACCCTCCAAAGATGAAGAAGAGGAGGCCTTGAAAAGAACTATTTCAGTAGAGTGACAGAAGTTAAAACCTGAACAGATCCAGTCTACAAGAACAGGTGGGGAAGAAGAAATAGCAAAGCATAAACAAGTACAACACTTTTAAGGAGCTTTATCATAAAGGAGAGTCAAGATCTGGAATAGATGATGGAGAAGGAAACAGACTCAAAGCTTGTTGTTAAGATGGGGGATAGCACACCATGTTCACGTGCGAAAACGATTCAGTAGAGATGGGGACTTTGACATTGTAAGGCAAAGGCAAGAGAATTTCTAGAACATCGTTTTCTGGTAGGCAAGAGCAGAAGGCATCTACTGGACAGAGAGGGCCTGGCGAGAGCTGGGAGCCAGAACTACATGCCTGTGCTAAAAATAGAGAAAGTACCATACCTATAGGTGCACAGGTGAGAACGTGTGGATGTGCTCTTACTGCTTCCATTTTATCAGTGAAATGGGACGAAGAGCCATCGAAGAGAGAGAGATAGGGAGGCAGGTGGCATGGATTTAAGGATTAGAGAGAAGGTGTGAAATAATCCCCGAAGAGAATAAAAGAGTACAGGAACGAGAGCAACGTCATAGGATTGCTAGGCAGCCGGAAGGGCCCACGGTAAGGACCCCGGTAAGGACCGTTACAGCGGTCGGTACTGGTTTCCGGTCGGCCATATAGAGCCACAAAGGTGATGTCACACAGTCAGTGAAAAATGTGGAATATATTTTTGAGGAAGTGAATATAAAAGACCATGGAATTTCAGCTGAATAAGAAAGGAAGGGAGACCACCAGGAGGATGAGCGACATTAAGTAAGTGGCAGGTGCCAGTAAGGTCAAGGAAGTATAAACAGCCCTAAATGAAAATCACCTCACAGCGATGATGGAGGGTCATCCAGAGAGGATTAAAATAGGTAGGTACAGTATCCCAGTCATCTCAAATGCTTTGCGAAAGGAGGGCTAGGGAAGAGTATAAAAAATCGCATGTTATGCTTTCTACCCTTTGTTAAAAAAGAAAGAGAAGTATGTGAACAATTTTTTTAAATATTTCATTCAGGGGCACCTGGGTGGCTCAATCCGTTGGGCAACTGGACTCTTGATTTCAGCTCAGGCCGTGATCTCACCATGGGTGAGATGGAGCCCTGTATTGGGCTCAGTGCTGCCGGGGCAGAGCCTGCTTGGGATTCCCTCTCTCCTTCTCTCTGCCCCTCTCCTGCACGTGTGCATGCTCTCTAAAAAATAAGTAAATAAACTTAAAAAAAAAAAAAAAGGTTAAAAAACATTTCATTCAATAGGCTAAAATAAAGCACATTTTATTGCTTGAAAAAAGAAAAAAAGGGGGGTTGCCTGGAAGACTCAGTCAGTTAAGTCAGTTAAGCATCTGACTCTTAAATTCGGCTCAGGTCATCATCCCACAGTGGTGAGATCAAGCCCCAGTGGGGCTCCAAGCTGAGTGTAGAGTTGCTTGGGACCTTCTCGCCCTCTCCTCTGCCCCTCCCCTGCTCACTCTCACTCTCTTTCTCTCTCATAAATAAATAATATAATATAATATAATATAACCTTTAAAAAACCCAGAAAATTAAAAAAAGGGTTATCAGAGTCAAAAGACTAGAGGGAGTAAGCTAAAAGAGCAGGGATGGTGAAAGGAATGCCATCTGCATCGCGGAGAAGGTACAGATGTTGCCGTCAAATCTTGGGGTGGGATCCTGGTGGAGAATCACAAGGCGGGGCTGTAGAACAAGGTCAAAGGAGAAGATCCATGAACTGAGAAGCCACGTTTTAGAGGAACATTCAGGTAGACAATGAAATCACTAAGGATGATGAGTGTTGGAGAGAGCAATAGCAGGCCAGGAAGTAGATCCCTCTTAATAGGAGAGACATGGTGGGGACACAGCTCAACTGTGAGCAGGATACATAAAGTCACAATAATATGCAGACATATAGTCATAACCATATAAGTACCAAATGCAAGTCTGACCAGTATTTAAACTACATACTGGGAGTGGGAAGGCCAAGGGGAAGAAACAGGAGAGAGCGGGGATGAGATAGGGGTGAAGGGAGGGGACTAAAAACATATCTTTTGTAATGCAGACTCAAAAGACAATATCTAAAACTGAACAATCAAGAAGTAGCAATCCAAACAAGACATTTAGAGATAGTCAAGTAAATACCAAAAATAGCAGCTAAAAGACCAAGACTGATTGCAGGGTGGAGGAAGTAGAGGTGGGACGGGGATATACTGATTTTAACTAACAAGCCTTGAAGACTACTAGACTCTTTATACTATGGTATATATAACTGATCAAAAATTAAAATGTTTAAAAAATTAAAGCTGAGTTGTTCAAAAGTGAATAATGATGCAACCTCTAATTAGATGTTGTTATTCACCATCCCTGATTAATTAGATTCATAAGAGCAATCTAAAATACTCACAAACTCTTGTTTTCTCTCACAGGAAGGATGCCATCTTGTTAACTGATGCTTTTGACTTCACGGATCAGAGCTTAAACTCAGCACTTGGCTGTTACGATGGCAATGTCTATGAACGTCTATTCGAATGGGCTCAGAGGTCACCGACCAATACTCAGGTAGTTGAGTAGAACACATTATAAATTATGTAAGAGAGCAGAGAACAAGCAGTGAATACACTTCCATGTTTTCTCATTTTAATTGATTCCCATTAGGTTGGAAATTGCTTGGCATAGCACGTGTGTTTAAAAGAGAAAACATAAAAGAAACCAAGAGTAGGGATGTGGTCTGGCAGGAACTCTGAGTCTGGACTGCAATCAGCAAAATGCATTGCTCAGAATTTGGTAAAGGGAATTAGGAGGAAGGCCCAAGCTCTAAATCGTGGCTTGACATACTCAAGAGCATATACATATAGTGGCAAACTAGCTTTTAAGTCACAAAAATAAGATAAATCATTGCAGTGATTTAGCCATCTTATTTTCAGCCTTTAACTGTTTTGTGGTGATAAAAATGGGTGATAGGAAACTTGGGGTGGGGAGATTGCTCTCACATCTGTCTGCTAGAGATGCCTCCTTCCTATCCATTCTGAGGAACACAATCCCAGGAACAAAGAAGGCTGCTGTACTGCCATCAGCAGCCCAGGAAAGCCATATAAACAATTACAAGGGTTATGGCAAAAAGATCCCCAGCTGTCTAAGAGAGAATACCAGAACTCTAGGTCATTAACAGAAGGGGAGGATTCATAAAATCCTAATAGTCTGGGGCCTGCGTCCCAGACTCTCTGCTGTAAGCCTCACTGGGAAAGGTTATGAATGTCAATGACTACAATAAGCAGAGTAAAGAAATAAACCCTACATTCAGAATTCAGTAACTAATACTTAATAGATTTGATACAGATGATCAAAACAATAGTCTATAGATACACAACAGATTATTTTAAGGTCTATGGTGCAAATATGTTTTCAGATAGTGAGGCTTACTTTTTTACCCCTTAGGTCAAATTTCAAAAAAGGTGTCTTACTTAACACCTTATAAAATTGGCAACTCTCAGGCTTTCATTCACACTTAGCATGGTGTTAGACTTGTTCTTTGCATTTTGCATCCTGTCATACCTCATGGCTTAATTTAACACGATTATCTAAAGTTGTAACAGAACTCGTTACCTCCAAGAGGCTTGTCAGATAGAAGGCCAATCAATCCATTTTGGTCATTCCCTGTCTCCAAGAAGGCATCCTTTTAACTCAACAATATAATGAACTTACCTAAAGAACATATGATACATTTACTTCTTAATACAGTTAATCTACTTGTGCTGTGTTACTTTTTCTAATAATTACATCTCCCTACTTTCTAATATTTAAATCGTGTCATAAAACGACAGCAGTCCTCCTACTCCAGTTTAGCTCCTGTGGTCTAAGGATAAGTGTATGCTCTTTGGTGCTCTGGAGAAAAACTGACTGCTGTAACACCTGTCAGCAAATGCTGACGTATCTAGCTCAAACCTGCTTAACTAACAACACAAGGAAATATGCCACTTCTTCTGATTCCTCATCTTCACTAAAGAACATAGGGAGTGTTCTGATTTGTTTTACTTCCTTTCTAACCTTTATTTTAAAAGCATTTAATCTGGGTACTATATGAGGGCAGGCTTACGTAAATGAGGGGCATGACTGGCCTACAGCATCAATAGATAAAACATTATGCACTTCATCCCATTCACTTTTCTCTTTTCCCTACCTCCTGCTACTTGACTGTGAACAGAATGGACTCTTCCTCTTCCTAACTCCAGGATCTAGCTCAGAGTAGACACTTTGCATTTATGGAATAAATGAACATAGTTTTATGACCCACACAGTAAGATGAAGGAACCTGCTGCACACACATTGCTGCAGATTCTGACCATCTTGGCTTACATCACCTTGCTACAAAGGTGACAGGTACAGCAACGTGGCTCTTCCATGCACAGCAATTTAGGAATGTGAGATTACAAATGACCTTGGGGAAATGTCTCCAGTTAGTTAAAATGAGTCAGTTGACTGCTAATATATATATATAATCTTATGTTACTGGCTCCTCAAGAGTCCACCAAAATAGCACTTTAAGGTATATTTTTCTAATCTGCTATAATTTTGAAGCTGCAGTAAGAGACATTTTTCCTCATCTGCACTAGTAGAAAATGGCACACTGCAGGTATTTCAAATACATTAAAACAACAACTACGTTGAACCTGCCTTGGAGACACAAAAGTACAAACAGGAATATATTTCACTGATATTTTCTACCAAAAGAAAAGTGCTATGCTAAGTTAAATGTCTTAGAACCATAAGACAGTCTCTCTTCTAGCTGGGGCAGGTTGAGTGTTGAGCTTTATCCCTAGACAGAATGATGCGCTCTCTCATGGTTCACTCTAGCCATGGTGTGTTATTTGGCTTTTTTTTCCCTCCCTAATCTGGATGCTATTTCAAGCCAGGTTCTCCAAAGTGAGCTACAAAAGGTTGTTCCTGCTCCGTACATGAACTCATATTTAAGTGATTCCCTATAGATACAAACAGTGCAGGAATCACTGGGGATATTTTCAAAACAAGAATCCTATTTCCCCCAATTATTCTATTGTAAAAATGTGTCCAAGTAATTGCTAGATGCATTAAACATACTTACCGATTCATTCATTCAGTCATTCAACAAGTATTTGTTGAGCATATGCCACATGACAGAAACTATTCTTGGTACTAAGGCTACAGGGGAGAACAAAAAAGTCACAAACACCGTCTTCAATGAGGAGCTTAAAGTTTTTAGCCTAGACAAGCAAAAAAGTAAATAAACAATATAAAAGATGAAGCTAGAGCTGGGCAGGAAAGAATCAAGACATACATTAGAGGACAATGGGAGATAATGTGATCTGAGAGTACCTTGCCCACCTGGCTCCGCCTTCTGGCCCCTTGCTTTGTGGGTAAATGTTCAATTTCAAAGAACCTCAAAAAGTCAAGCATTTTATTTGTATTAAATTCCAAAAGCAAATGATAAGCTGTTTCTTAATTGGCCACCTGCATACAATTTAAAATCTGCATGAGAAAAGGAAGGATGCCCTTTGGAAAAAATGTTCCCCATATGTTCACACAAAATAGGTTTAAAAAATAATTTTTAAAATTAAGCATCTTATGTAATGTTACTTTTTTTAAATGAAAAACTTAATTTGAAGGTAAAAGTCATTAATCCTGACAGATATATCCTAACAATGCACTTTTTTCTACAAACAGGGGAACCCTGCCTATGAGAAATATTTAAGACCACTATTACAAAGTTCGAGAGCCAAGCTGTGAAATAATCAGCAGCATTCAAGAGGCACCACCATGTGATAATGGCACTATTTAATGGCATATATAGCATTAATGGCATATATAGCATTAAATTTTAAAGTATACTTCATATACACTTTATATATTTTCAAGTATGTATACATTTATATCTTTTTGGTTTTTTCAAGTAAGCCCTACGCCCAACACAGGGCTTGAAATCACGACCCCAAGATCAAGAGTCTGCCGTCTCAGCCAGCTAGGCGCCCAATAAAGTGTGTATTTTTTTAAAGAGAATCATTATCTTTTAGAGACATAGTCTCAAATGAATGAAACATCTGTGATTTACTTTAAGATAATCCATGGGAGGAAAAAAAAGAGCAAATAGTTGAAGATGATCAATGGGTACATGAATGTTTGCACTATTCTCTTTACTTCTGAATATGTTTGAAATAAAAAATAGTAGCGCTATCCATTGGTAGTTTCTATTTTGTTAAACACCAGGGTTTTAGGTCTTTAAAAAAACTCAATGAACTTATTAGTTATCACATCTATAGCACACATTTATCTGAGGCTTAAAAGCACATACACAATGTGTGCACACACAATCCTCCGAAAGTGCCTAATACTCTAAATAAAATGTAGAGTCCTGAGAATACAACTAAATATCAGTTTTTGAAAATCAACTCTTTCACAGTGAAAACAACTTAAATTTTCCTCAGGGGAGCCTGGGTGGCTCAGTCAGTTAAGCTTCTGACTTTGGCTCAGGTCATGATCTCACAGTTCGTGAGTTCGAGCCCCATGTCAGGCTGTGCTGACAGCTGAGCCTGGAGCCTGCTTCGGATTCTGTGTCTCCCTCTCTCTCTGCCCCTCCCCCACTCACACTCTGTCTCTCTCAAAAATAAACATTAGAAAAAATTTTTAATTTCCCAAAAGAAGATATAATTGTCTCAAATTACCCAAATATAATCAAACTACATTTTTCATGTTGCCCAAGTAAATAAAACAATCAAAATTAAATGCCACCAGACACATAAAATTGCAAAAAATCTCAGCTGGCTACTTTCTCTAATTTATTCATAAAACTAATCATTCAGTTGTTAATAATTAACAAATCTGAGAAATTTTATCAAAAACAAACTTCTCCCCAGTAAAATGGTCACGGAAGAAACCTCGTTTTAAACTTCTGAAATCCTGGAACAACTAATATTATTCCCATTTCTATATCTATTTTCAATTCAAATCATTGTCTTGCATTTACCTCAGCTAACTCAACAACACATAAGTGGCTGAATATGTTTTTTTAGGTAACCTCTAATCAGTTTGAAGTATGAGACAATTTTCTAAAAAGATAACCTCATCCTAGCACATTTACTGGAACCACAGCAACCTGCCAATAACATGAAGAGATATCAGACTGAAGACAGTTTAGCTGAAGATGGTGAAAAAGGGGTAATTATAGGTTTCTGGATGTTGGTCATTTGTCAAATCTTAAAATAAATTTTCAGAGAGACACGGGCAAAAATGGATATAGGTAAGTATTTTCATCCTCTTAGGGCCAGAATCTCAGAATGTTCTCATAAAGAGGACGTAAGGAGGACCCTACTCGAGGGCACACAGCCTCAGAACTCCATACTTCCCCTAGAAAATAGGAAAGGGGTGCCTGGGCGGCTCAGTCAGTTGAGCATCTGACTCTTGATTTCAGCTCAGGTCACAATCCTGTGGTTGTGGGATCAAGCCCCACATTGGGCTCCACATTCCTGCCTCTGCCTCCCTCCTCTGCTCACGCTCTCCCTCTCTAAAATAATAATTTAAAAAATTAAAAAAAAAAAAAGGGAAACAGGGAAGAAATTACAGGATTTCTTTTATAAGGTGTTCTGGTAAACTAGGAAGTCACGCTGTAGCTAAACTAATCCTTCCTATAACCTCCAAGAAAGACAATCAAATCAACCATTCAAAATAAAACTACAGTGAAATAAATAAAAGTACATACGTATCTCCAACTGCTCCAGAGTCTCCACTCACTGCAGTTTTTCTCCTCAGAAACGAACTTAACTGTAATAATAAAATATATTTGTGGGCCACCATAACGCTATGAGAATAAAGTGGCTAAAGAGGCAATCTGTCCCTGTGCTCAGTACGAAGCTAGAATAAGGGTCATATTCAGTGCTGACAATTGGTGGCTTACTGAAGAAAAATCTATGATCTTCAACCTAAGTCCTATTTGAGAAAATTTATCAAACTATTATGCTCACTGTTCAAGTATGCATTATTTTAGATAAAACTACTAATTCCATCCATTCCTGCTCCAGTAACACAGTACAGTTCTGTAGACTGCATCCTAAGTTTCTACAGAATCCTCTTGAGTCAAATACAAATGTGCTACAGGCAGTATATACACTGGGACATAAACCAAATAATGTGTACTTTACACAAGGAATATAATATTCCCCCCTTAAGTAACAATAATCAACAAATACAAACCTAATTTTCATATTTCATTTTTTATTAGGTTTTTTTTTTTTTTTCCTGGTAGACAGTACACTTGGGAATTATACTGCACCAGGCATAAGAAGTAAGAGTTCTACCACAGGGACATTTTGTATTCAGAATCCAATATAAATATTTCTAGTCAGACATTTCCATGGCTACAGATATTTGGTTGCTTGATTTATATGCATAGAAAGAAACAGTTGTCATAACTGTAAAAAGCAGTACTTAACAAGTACTTTTAAATGATTGGAACAGTTTTCCTTTAATATTACAATACTGCTTATTGGTTTGGAAACTAGGTCACCCTACATGATGTTTTGATTTTTCTCAAAGGCATCATGAGTACTCTGTTTATTCTTTCATGCCTGCATTTTTAGCCTTCTAGTTAAGTTAGGGACCATTTAATCAGAAATCATTGTAGCACTGTAATAAAAAAAAAGCTCTGTTAAGAGTAGATTATATACCATAATGATTTTCATACTTCTTTTTATAAAAAAGGTATCTGGAGGCTCTGAACAGGCACATGCATACTCAAGGTAAAGGGAACAAAACATAGAGGAGTCTGCTAAAGCACAAAACTTCCTTCTGGTCCTCAATGCCTTCAAATAAATACAAATATTTAAAAAAAATTCCCACACTGTGATTAAAAAAAAAAAAAAAAAAATCAGTCTCTTCCATGTCCTGGAGAGTCAGTTTCCAGGAACTTCTCCCAGGCTTAGAGATCAGTCATCGGTCTTCCGGGCCAGCCGACAGAAAGTCCAGTTGTGCTCCACTGTGTTCTCATTGGCCCGCTCACTCATGTGATGCACTCGGGTGTTGCGGATCGTGAAACCTTGTTTTGTGATGTATTCCATCAGATGGACCCGGAGAGAAACTTCCTGGTGATAATCACAGGGTCCAAAAGTAAAGGAAACCTGGCAATCTCTGGTGTCCATCATGTGCTTATTCCACTTCGTAAAATAGTTTGAGATACCTTCTAGTAAGGAATGGACCTTGGTGGTGATGGTTAATTGAGTTATGATGACAGCTACTGGATTGGAGTACTTAGAAAGCTTCCGAGTACTAGATAACTCCACAACTTCTTCAAAAGTATCCATAGGATACAAAGGCTTAGGGTCATTGAGACACTGAATCAGGGGCTCAATCTGATAAAAATCTGCTTCTTTCCGAAGCAGATCAAATTCCTTAAAATCCAGGGGTAAGGTCAACTCTGAAGTTCTTAAGAAATTGAGGACATATCGGAAAAGAGGTCCGTCTCGGTCAATGAAGTAATTGCCTTGAGGGTCCCGAGCTGTGGGGAAGTCCCCCCCAAACATAGCTCCAAGCATAGAATCCGGGTAACGCGTCAATGTAGTGAGAGACGTGGTATACAAGTGTCCACCTACATTTAACGTGACTGGGTCAGTCATCTGAAATTTTTAAAAAATGATCAGTCATCTGAAATTTCTTAAATCTTAACTTTGACAAATTAAGAAAATTAATGGTAACAAGCAAAGCAAAAGATTCCTTCAGGCTATAATGTATTTAGCAATCCTATAACGCAAAACAGCTTTACTGTTAATGATAAACCTACCCAGATAAAGGGACCTAACTTTTTTTTTCAGTAGGAAAAGGCTAAATCTAATTCATTAAAGCCTTACCCTAAAAATGGACGGTAATGAAGCCTTACCCTAAAAATGACTTCCAAAGCCATTTACTTTCAGGCCCAGTATCTACAGAGAAGTTTTTAGGTCAAACCAGACTATGGGAAGAGAAAGGCCAAACTGAAATATAGTCATTTTTTTCTGATTAAAAAAAAGAGAGAGAGACTTTCTTTATTTTAACTCAATTTAACACATAATAAAAATGATTTGATAATATAAAAATACCTACTTTAAATACTTACTTTGTTTTTCCCACTCAAAAAAGAAGAAATTGTAACATTTTAAAAATAAAAATTTGTGCAGTCCTAATCTTTATAATTTAGCCATGGAAATAACAGTGCCAAATACTAAATTAGAATACAGTTTAGTCAACACAATCTCATATATTCAAAGGCAGCTTTCAAATTTTATAACCTGATAGCATATTCACTCTTGTACATTAACGTTGCAATCTGACCTTTACCAGCTTCTCTAAATAATACATACCTTCCATTTTAGAAATTATATTTAAGAAAAAAATAAAATAAAAACAAAGACAGAGAGACTTCAGGTACCAGGCAAGTGAAATATTTCTTACCAAAGGAAAACAAAAATCGGAAGACATGCACATCAAAAAAGTACAGATAGGAGAAGTGGCACATTCTCCACCTTTAACTTCCCTAACACAAGAAAATATCCTCTATACCATTACCTACTTGACTATTTTAATAGTCACTACTCTACAAAGGAAGAGTTTTAAGAACAACACACCTTAAAGACCAAAAGGTCCTTAATCTAAGCTCATGATGATGAGCTTTCTCAAGTGATTATAAAAAGTGACCTGGAGAGTTCATACTGACTTTGCCTACATAAAAACACCAAACTAAACAAAAACACCCCCAAAATAATCTAAACTAATTAAGAGGGGAGGGGGTGTTGCACTAATTTACAATTTTCATTCTTATAAGATGTGTTATACCTAAGAATACAGAAGAAGGAAAAGATACACAAAAATTATTTGCCAGCCTTCAAAACGCATCTGCAAAAGCCTCTCACCATATAGCCCCAGTCTCCATTATCCATCTGCTCCAGCGCTGCGTCTCAGGGAGCCCAGGTTCCAGGGAAACTTGGGGAAGAGAAAAAGACATATGATAGAGCATTTAACCATGAAAACAGCGAAGGATTTTTCCACCCAACAGAGCAGGCCAACCACCAGAGAACTATTCATCTTTGCTCAACCAAAACCAGCTATAGGGCAAAGATCTGGAGAAGAAAGCATTCCTTTGGAACTTCTACTCATACCTAAGAGATTGACCATCTTTAGAGAAAAAAATTATCCTATGCTTAGGGAAGGAGGAAGAGCCTAGTTGGTAAACCAGTCATTCAAATTCTACCTACGCTCTCTGAAAATTCAATTTTTAGAATTTCTACAGGAGAACATTACGATTAACTCTACAGCCTTATTCTGGTGCAAACCTATTAATGATCCTTATCAAAAAGCTGGCTTAAGAGAAAGGGAGAAAGAGAAAATTCTTTTTCATCCATTAGGCAAACTATACAAACTATCCAGCTATACAAACTAAACATCTCAGTAAAAGTATTAAAAGTCATGAACCTCCAAGACTTCAAGTGACACCAGTATCACTCCAAGAGAAATATATCAGAATGGTATTTCTTTTACAACATTAAAACAATTAATTATACTTTTAATAATGATATATTTCATTCGGTACAATAATAAAACAAACAGAAAACAATGTAAATGCCAAATCATTAGAGCACAATTTGGGACAAAAAGAACCTCACAAATCTGGTTGCGAGTTACTCAGCCGGCACTTACCGAGAGCAGCCTGAAGACATTGATAAACACCCAGACACTAATGATGCCTGTTTGAATTTATTTTTATCTACAATTCAAAAGCACTTAAACACTTTCCCAGCTATGGATTTGGTTCAGTCAGTCCCCTCTCACACACATCATTCTCCAAATCAACCGGCAAAACAAACTGCAGAGCAAATTTCAAAAGCTCTGGCAAGAGACAGTCAGAAACACGAACTTATCGGTTATTTATCCAGGAAAAGCACTGGCTTTTTAATATGGTCTTTGAACAGATTCACTTTTCCCACTTTTAGAGAAATCTGGCACACTATTCCCAGAACAGGCCCTGGCTGCAGAAGATCACAAAGGCTCTTTCTCAAAAAGGTCACTCAGGCATGTAGAGAACATTTGCATAGCACAGCATGGGCTGAAATCAGAGCCTGAAGCATCTATTTTTCCACCTTGCACATTCTTCAAAGAAAACAAGCTAAAATGTGGACCAGACAACGTGCAGTCAGGTTTTATTCTCCATACTCAGCAGTTGGATATAGATAGGCCTCCACATGCTACAGGGTGAGAAATGGAACAAATGTCAAATTCAGGGCTGTTGTGACAACTTTTCATTCCTCTGACTTGCTTCACAGCACTTGAAGTAAATAGAAACAAGAAAACAGGCTTTACCAATTTACATTATGTGCATCCAATTCAGTACATGATACAGTGGACAGAGCAATAACTGATTTTATTTTTTTTAATGTTTATTTGAGAGAGAGAGAAAGAGTCCGGGGGGGGGGGGGGGGGGGGAGGGGCGGGAGTAGTAAGTTAGGGGTAGAGAGTATCCCAAGCAGGCTCTGCACTATGCAGCCCAGAGCCCAATCGGGGCTTGATCTCAGGAACCATGATATCATGACTTGAGCCAGACGCTCAACTGACTAAGCCATCCAGGCCCTCCAGTAATGAAGTGATTTAAAAGGCCAGTCATCCAAAAGTTCTGATAACAGGCTCATCTCTGGCATCTTCCCATCACCCAGAGTATTTATTCCTGACAGCCTCAAAAATAGATGAGTCAGGGCACCTGGGTGGCTCAGCTGGTTAAGCATACAACTCAGGTCATGATCTCATAGTTTGTGGGTTCAAGCCCCACATAAGGCTCTGCACTGCACTGACAGCACAGAGCCTGCTTGGGATATTCTCTCTCTCTCTCTGCCCCTCCTCTATTGTTGCTCTCTCACGAAATAAATAAACATTTTAAAAAATAATTCAGTCAACTGAGACATTTATTATAGGTCCCCTGCGGGGGGCGGGGGGAGGGGGGGGGTGGGGAGTGTGCAATGAGGATACACAGAAATAGGGAAGATACAATCCTTGCCTTCATGGAGCTTTCTATCTGTGAAGAAAGGCAACATGCAACAACTGTACAGAATTCAGAAGTGCTACATAATGGATGGACTAGCAGAGGCCTTTGGGAAGAAAGAGCAAGAACACTTCCAAATGGGAGGACTTCAGGAAGAGCTCACTCAGTAGAACTCTGCAGGAATATTTGGACAACCTTAGAGAAGGGATTCCAATGTGAAGAAACAATTTAAATAAAAAGAGGTAGAACTTTTTCTCCCACAACATTCTTGATACAATTAAGTAGTGCATGAATTACTGTACCTATTTTAGATATGCAAAATAGAGAAACAGATTAAATGACTTTCTCAAGTTTCCACAGTTGGAAAGTAACTAAAAACTTAGATTTTCTGACTCCTAGTCTAGATCTTTCTATAAATCGCCTCTTTGGGTGGAATTTGAAAGAACTGAATCCAAGAAACAAAAAGCTGAAAGGATTAATTTTAGACACCCTCACAGGTAGATTTTATTTACAAATTTAATAGGAACTGAGTCTAAGTGAGCAGTCACAATGGGTTTGTAAAAATTCCCCTGAGGAAAAATAACAAGAACCTACTCACTATCATGACTGAAGACTGGTGTCCTCTGTCTTAAGTGAAGTAAAGAACTTTAAACCAGGAATACCAGAATGGTTAAATGAGAAATGGGAGACCAAAGACAAAGGAAAAAAACAGATATCATCAATGTTACAACTGTTGTGCAAGGTCTGTCCACTATTAACCCTTTCCCCTGACTTTTTACCGCTAAACCAAAACAAGGTAACTCTTTAGCAATCATAAAAAGAAAATTAGATGATGCCTTTGAATCTGTTCCACAGCAAAAGCCAAGGTTCTGTTCCAATACAAAGAAGTAATGAAACCTCAAGCCTAATTATTCAAGAAAGCAATTATGGGAACCTATATAAACCCATGTTTCTTAAAAAGCACCCAAAAGTCTCCCTACATTTGTGTATAACTTGCAGATACATCAAAATAAAATGAAGTTATTATTAGTCACTTCCAAAAACAATGACTAAACTGTCCAAAAAAATCAAACTGTTCACTAAAGAGCTCTAAGGGGAAAAAAAAATAGTATTGATAAAGTTTAAATTTTATCCCTACTCCTTACTTCTAAACATTCTCTGTGGAGATGCTTAGATACAGCAAGAAACAAACCAAAACAAGCAGTTAGATTCCTGGTCACCCAATAACTGCACAATCAGCCTCTAAATCGATGCCTATTAGGAACATCTCAGAGATAGTACACATGAATGAAATAAAACATAATCCGAAAAGAATTTCTGGAATAGCGGCAATTCCTTCTACTAAATCATTTTTTCAGAGCTGCTAACTATTAGAAAATGATTCATTTGCTTTTCATCTTCTCCCCCTTCTGGCACAACCTCCAGTGGAGGGCTTAATGAGAAGTTAAATGACCACAAGACAGGCAGCAGAAGGAAGATCTTAAAATGGGCATCAAATGGGCCTGTTTTACTTGGTGAAGACAAAGAAAAATCTAATATTCCAGAATATTTGCCGGGAATGGAGATTATGAGGGTAACAATGAAAAAAATTTTCCTTTAAAGTGACTCTCCTTACTAAAGATCATTTTAAACAACAATGAATGCAACCAAGCCCAAACAATTGTAAAGTTCAAAGAAAGGTTTCTGACCCTTAAAAATCAGTCCCACCTGAAAATATCTGACTGTAGGTGCAAACAAAATTCTTTTTTTTTTTAAGATTATCCTCAGGGACTTTTTTTTTTTAAGTTTATTTATTTATTTTGAGAGAGAGAGAGTGAGTGGGAGAGAGGTACCGGAAGCAGTACTGGAAATTCACCCACATTTAAGCTTCAAAGGTTAATCATGACTAATGTGTAAATTCTGAAGGTGTAATGTTAGCAGATAATTAAACTACGGAAAATACATACTGAAGAATTTTTAAAGGCCTTAAAAGAAATTGCTAAGAATTTTCTAAAGTTGCAAATCTGAAAAATGCACAATTCAACAAGTTAGTAACTTAAAGAATAACCTAAGAACTCCTGAAAGCCATTCTCCTCATCACTGCAGAATTCCAATCAAGCTTTTGGTTATGATGAACTAATTTTACATAAACATTCTGAGTTTATCATTTCTGCTACAGACTACAGCTAAGAATTCTCCCAGGCAAAAGTCCTACTCCTATATTACAACTTACACATCAGAACACACACCTCCAAACTTGAATAAATAATAAAAACCTATAACTACTGCCTACCCAAAGTTCCCAGGTAGCCCTTACAAAATGCCTTTCTACTGAAATCTCTGTGGCTGGCATTCAGAAAAGACCCAATAAATTCCATCTACACATACCTTCAAAATTACCTTTGTACGGAATTCCTCTGTTCTTGAAACATGGGTGTTTGAAAGTGAAATACTTTTTATAGTAACTAGTTCAGCAACATCTAAAGGAGTCTTTTGGGTTGATGTTCACATACAGGCTGACACAAGTAGCCAGGCACACAAGGAGAATGTGATTATGGTGTTAGGTTATCCTTAACCATACCAACACAGAAATAGATGGTTTTTTCCTAAAACGAATTGTTTCTTCTCTCTCCTCTCTCCATGCAGTCTACAGGAAAGGCGCTCTACGTTGAAAACATGACCTTAAAGCTACAGAGCTATCGCAAATAGTCACAAAATCAGAAGACACCTCTTACCCTCAGTTTCTACAAAATAAAATGGGATAATACCGCCTTCCACAAAACAGTTTTACCACCAAGTCATAACAGAAAGGCAACAACTGACCCGCAGGGTAACAGATCAGGACTAGGGGTTCTGAAGTCACATGCAGGCCAGTGCAGAGGAAAGAGAACTGCTCCCCAGAGAGGATCTGTATCCCACTTCTGCTCCATTACTAATTATGAGACCCTGAATAAATCCCTCTTTAAACCCAGCTTCTTCTTTGCAGAAAAGGAGAAAATAAGCAAGAGCATGAATAGAACACCATTTGTAAACTGGCAAGTATTAAACAAATGTGAAAATACTAGTGGCAGTAGCATAAACAAGATTTCTGTGGTAAATTGAGAAACTTGGGTGTGTGAACACGAGTAATTTAGAGCCCTGGTGTGGAAACAAGGCAAACATGGAAGAGAAGGCCTCTTAATCTGCTTCCCACCTCCCGGGGTCCTCCTTTCTCCAGAGCTCCAGAAGACAAAATTACAGGTAAAGAGGAGCGTCTGGCTTTTATAGAGACCACCAGACATCTGAGCTGTTGATCACAGAAGGAACTTCTCTAAAGCATGACTCAGGATTATCTCCAAGGTAAAGCCAAAACCAAATAAATATGTGCATTCCGTTTTAAGCAGACTCTCAATATCAAAAGTCAAGACACACTGAGGGATCTGTAGAAGGATTCACCCTAGGGTTCCTTTATTTAGTAATGCTATGGGTAAAATATGACTTGTGAAAATTTCAATCACACAAATCTTAGATATGGCACTCCTCCCCACTCAATCCTTAATATCTATGGCATTACGTAAAATGAACTATTAGTATGGGCTGGTAGTTCCCAACCAGAGAGCAAGTTGTCTCAAACTACCAACCTTACAGAGAAAAAGATTTTCCTTTTCCTCGTTACATATTTGTTCCTTTGAAAACATCAATCTTGGGCTCGGGCCTGTGCTAAATGCTGTCCCCTAGCTTCTTTCCTATTCTGTGATCACACTTGAGCATTTGTGACAGCAAATAAATAAATAAATAAATAAATATGCCAAGGGGAAACGGGAGGAGATAGTCGGGCTACCCCAACATTCCTGGCTAAGCCAGGTCACCCCGGGTCTGTTTGCCGCTCAAACCTCTTCGACCACAAAGTCCTAAAATTGGATTTATCAACTTGTTCTAGAACACCTATACTTGAACAGAAACATGATAACTTCAGCAGAATATCCAAAGAGGATCTCTGTTTCGTTTCTCTCGTCCCACCCTTTGACACAACCTCCACCACCGTCAGCCCAGCAGGTGCTTCAGGGGCTCCCCATTACCAGGGTCATTTATCACCTCTGACATCAAGCATTAAAAATACCAAGACACACAAATCTGAGCATAAAGAACTCAGCTGCAGAGTGGGTCTTTGGGGGCGGAAAACCCCCCTAAGGCAGGGCTCAGAAGCCCTGTCATAGCCTTTAAATTAGGGCAAACGGTGGCCAATAAGCGCCACCACCCCCCTCCCCCCCAAAACCAATCATTTTCACGCAAAACTCGAGGTGTCCCCGTCCGGGCCGTGCTTCGCTGTTGCCCCACAGGCAAAGTCCCCCCACCCCAACCCGGTGTGGGACACAAAATGCTCGGGGCCCTGGCGGGGGGGGGGGGGGGGGCGCGCCCCGAGGTCGCGAAGGAGGGTCCGCTGAAGCCGCACGTCCCCGCGGGGCGGGCCCGGGAATCTGCGCCCAGCCCGGCCACTCGGCCGCGGGCAGCCCGCCGCGGGCTCGTGCCAGCCCCGGAGCGCGCCGGCCCGGCTCCCCGCCACCGCCCGGATTCTCCTCAACCCCGCTCCCCCGGCCGCTCCGCGCCGGCTTCTCCTTGTGCCTGGCCCTCCCGAGCCCCGGGCCCCCAAGCTCTGGGCCCGCCCCCACTCACTGCGCGGCAGCGGCGGCGGCGGCCGGGCCGGGAGACGCCGGCGGCCGGAGAGCGGGAGCCTGAGGACAAGCGAGCCTGCGCCCAGCGGCGGAGGCGGCGGCAGCGGCGACGGCGGCAGTGGCGGCGGCGGCGGCAGAGCGGACGACTGAGCCCGCGCGCGGAGTTGCGGCTCCTGCCGCCCCGCGCGGGCGGCGCCTTCCCAGCAGAGCCGCGGCGCCACGAGCGCGGGCGCCCCCTACCGGCGGCGCGGGCGGGAGGTCAGAGGACCAAGAGGCCGGAGGAACTCAGCCTGGGCCGCGCGGTCAGGCTGGCTCCGCCGCAGTCCCGAAAGCCCGCCCCGAAGCCTCAGTCCCGCCCCCGAGGCTCCGCCTCTGAAACCCTGGGCCCCGCCCAGAACCCGCCTTTTCGTCCCGCCTCCGCCCGCAGTTTGGAATCAGCCCAGCCCCCGGAGGTTTTCACTGTGTCCTCCGACCTAGGATCCCTAGGGCTGTTTCTCTTGTTTCACGAACGTGTATGGGGCCCGGACCGTGTACAGCGGCCACCAAGACAGAAGGGGGTCCTAATGAGAGGAGAAAACAGACAAGACCCAAGGAAACAGCCAGTAGACAAAAAAATGACAAGTTGTGATTCTAAGTGTTGAGAGGTATATGATTAGAGGAATGGCAGAATAAGGAAGGGGGTCTCTGCCTCAGACTCGGTCGTGGCTGGACGCCGGGCCTGAGGCCAGAGCACCTTCTGGCCTTGCCCTTCATGGAGGTGGGGTGGGGAGGGAGAAACCACCTGATGATAAGTTCACCCAACCGGCCTGCTGGGCAGAGTGGAGAAGGGCAGCCAGGCCCCAAGGGTCGACATGGACAGTCAGGTGAGGAGGACAGAGCTGACTTTAGCAGAGAAAATGACCGGTGCAAAGGCTCTGAGGCCCGAAGGAGCTGGCCCTAAGTGAGCCTGGCACCCATATTGTCCTCAGTTCACCACTAAGGAAGTCAAGGCTTCTGAGGGTAGGGAATTGCCTAAAGGCTCAGAGCTAATTGATAGACTCCTTCCAAATCCCATTCTCTTCCTGCGTAATTACCAGAGATGTCTGTCTCCTGCCAGGCAGGATGTCCCCTGACAGGTAAATGTTGGTTTTGTCCTTTCCTCTTCTCCAGCGGGATAACCTCTGGCCTTAGAAACGCACCTGCTTTCATGTCTGCATGTGCCTGAGTTGGCTCTAGGATTTAACTTTTATCAGCATGATCATCACAGTCATATCTCATGATTTCATTTTTCTCTGAAAATTCAAATCGATAGGTTAAATAAATGGCATACACCTAATCAATATGATTCCGTGCTATATTATATTCAAAAAGACTAGATGAGGATACAGGGAAATGTGTATGAAATAAGGCATGCACAAAATGGTATACGTGGTATAATCCTAATTTTATGTTTAAAAACACAAAGATACATAGACAAAAATTTTGAAGAAAATACATTGATTATAGTTCTCTCCGTGGTAAGATGGAAATGCTAGTAGTTTATTCTTTTTTTATGTTTATTTTTGAGAGAGAGAGAGACAGAGCATGAGTAGGGTAGAAGCAGAGAGAGAGGGAGACAGAATCTGAAGCAGGTTTCAGGATCTGAGCTGTCAGCACAGAGCTCAATGCAGGGCTCAATCCATGAATGGCGAGATCATGATCTGAGCAGAAGTCGGACACTTAACCGACAGAGCCCCCCAGATGCCCCAGTGGTTTATGACTTCTTAATGTACTTCTGAATTTTCTGTATTTTCTAGAATATACAGACACTGAATTTATAATCAGAAAATACAATGAATTTTATTTTTTTTACAAAAAGAAAGACAATGCCAAAATTAACCAACACTCAGCTCTTTAGGATGCGATGCAGCTAAAAATCCAGAACTGCCCCTGGCTTACTGGTATCCTTAGAGGAATCATTTCCCTTCTTAGGGTTTCTATTTCCTCAACTAAAAACAGAGGAACTAATTGTGTCAGATGTTTTCTCAGAACATTCCTATTTATCTCTTAAAAATTTTATTGCTATTATAAATTACATTTCAAATATATATTTTATAATATATTGGTGATTTATTGAAATATGATTCATTTTTATATAATAAGCTTGTATTCAGCAAACTTGAACTCTTTTTTAGTTCTAATAAGTTTATAGCCTCTCTTGAATTTTCTGTTGAATAATCATAGAGTCTGCAAGTAATGACATTTGGTATCTCCCCATCCAGTCTTTATTTCCTGTTCCTTGTATTGCTGCACTAAAATCTTCAGTACAATGTTGGATAGCAATGATGACAGTGGGCATTTCTATCTTGTTCTTGACTGTTTCTAATATATTACCCTTCGAAATAGTGATTGTTGTAGATTTTTGATAGATACCTTTTATGAGGGTAAGGAAGCACTATTCTGCTTTATGATGAATGGTTGTTGAATCTTATCTAAGGTGGGACCTTTTCCCCCAAATCTAGTCGTGGATTTTATTATATTAAACTGTCCATACATTCTTGGAATAAACATACCTTTGATGATGTGTGATGATTTTGTGATGATTTTTTCAATATAGTGCTGGATTGCATTTGCTAATATTTTATTTAGGGTTTTTGTTTAGGGTTTTATTTAGGGTTTTTGCATCCATATCTCATATGAATGAGATATGCCTACTAATTTCCTCCCTTATTCTCTCCTTGTCTGGTTTTGTTATCAAAGTTACATGAGTTCATAAAATAAATTAAGGAGTGGGTGCCTATTCACTCTACAGCTCCTATAAGACTGGGATTTTCTGTAGTTTGGATTTTCTATAGGATTCTCCTGTAAACCATCTCGGTTTGGGACTTGGGGGTGGAAAGTGTTTATACTGACACCCCAACCCACAATATTCAATCTGGCCTCACTCTCTCCACCTAAATAGCTCTTGTGGGACCAGCAGGAATCTCTTTGTTGCTGAATCCAAAAGAACCTCCTCAGATCTCCGCCCCCCACCCCCTCCCTCAGCACCCCTGTAGTGATGCTGTTGACCACCCCCGTCAGGAGACAGCCTCTTCCCACTTCCTGTTCTAGTTTCCCTCCTTTCTCTGCGGGTCCTCCTTCTCTCATGAAGATGCTCCTCCTCTTGCTTTACAGCCCCTCTCTGCCCAGGTGTCTTGCTTAGGCCATCCTCTCCTGTCTACCCATCTGTGTAGACTGGCTCAGCCACCTCCAATGATTCCATTATTGTCTCTAAGCCTTGTCTCTAAGCCGAAAGATTCTCAGATCCATATATCCAGCCCAGGCCTCTCTCCTGAACTTGACCTACAGATGCTGCATATTCTATGGCCCCTACTGTGTGCCAGGTACAGTGCTAAGTGTTTTTACTCTCCAGGTCAGTTCTCTGTTGCCACATAATAAATCATCCCCAAACTTTTGGGGATTTCTTTTTCTTTTTAATGTTTATTTATTTATTTTGAGAGAGAGAGAGAGAGAGAGAGAGAGAGAGAGAGAGCACACATGAGCAGGGGAGAGGGGAAGAGGAACAGAGACAAAGGGAGAGAGAGAATCCCAAGCAGGCTCTGCACCACCAGCATAGAGCCCGACACAGACCTCAAACCCACGAACTGTGAGATCATGACCTGAGCTGAAATCAAGAGTTGGACACTCAGCTGACTGAGCCACCCAGGCGCCCCAAACCATAAGCATTTCTTATCTCAGAGTTTCTACGGGTCAAGAATTTGGAAGCAGATTAGGTAGATAGCCCTCTTACAATCTAGATGTCAGCTGGAGCTGCAGTCAGCTGGAGGCTTGGCCAGGGCTGGCGAGTCCACTTCCAAGATCACTCAGGTACTTTTTAGCAGGAAGCACTAGTTTCTCCTCACCTGAGCCTCTCCTGACAACATGGCAGCTTGGGGTATCCCCAGCACGAGTGATCTAAAAGAGGAAAGACAGAAGCCACAAACCCTTTTATAATATAGCCTTGAAAATGACATACATGTAGTCCCTTGGTCTCACAGACCAACCCTAGGACAGTGTGGGAGGGTACCACACAAGAATGCAAGTACCAGGAGGTGGGGATCATTGGGTTCCCCCCCTCCAAGGCTGCTCACCACACTCTCACAACTCTGAGGACAGACTACCCGCATCATCCTGGCATACAGATGAGAAAACTAAGGCAAGGAGAGGTAAAGTCATTGATCAAGGCCACACAGCTGAGTGTGAGAGAAGAGATTTGAACACAACTCTGCTTGGCTCCCCCCTGGTTCTCTCCTTCTGCACACCCTTCTCTGATGGCCCACCACCAGTTTTTTCACCTTCTCCTTGTGAAAACCCCAACTCTGTCAATTTGCCACCCCCAAACCTCTCAAGTCCCCAGCTCTGCTAAGCAAGTGGTGCCACCGTCCTCCCATCTGTCCAAACCAGAAGCTTTGAGTCACGCCTGCTCCTCCCACCCACTCACTTCCCAGTGCCGGATAACCCAGCCCTGCCAAGTCTTCCTCCTCAGAGCAGCCTGGATCCACCTCTCCTTCTCTCTTTCTTCATCGCCACCACGATCACGCTGGGCCAAGCCACTGACTTGTCTGCCCTGGACATCTGCAGGAGCCCCCTCCCTCATCACCCTCATCTCTGCCTCCACACTACCCATCCATCCTCTTCTTTCCAGCATGAGTCACCTTTAAGAACACAAAGCTGGTTATGTCACCCTGCCTGCCTTAAACTCCTTCAGTGGCTCCCATTGCTTTCAGGATCCAGCCCAAATTCCCTCCAGTGTGATCGGGCCCCTGCTCACTTATCCAGTCTCTTCCTCTGCCCCTCTGGTCACATTTGAGTATCCAGGACCCCACTGTGCTTTTTTTTGCTTTTTTTTTTTTAATTTGGGCCCTCCATTATGCTACTCCCTTAGACCAGAACATTTTCCCCCCAGCCCTCAGCATGCCTGTCTCCTCACCCTTGAGCATATTGTCATCTCCTGAGAGAGGGCTTTTCTGACCTCCTGGCCAAGCTGATTTCCCCCAGCTGTAACTTCCACAGTGCCTGTCCTCTCTCCCCACCTCACTGCCTCTCAGCTGAACCGTGAGCTCCCTGAGAGCAGAAGCTGTGTCTATCTGTCTCAGAAGGGCACCCTGTGAGTACAATGCGTGACTGGTACTTAGTACACACTCAACAACTATGTGCTGGTTTGGTGCATTCCCTCCACACCCTCTCTTCCCCCTTGCACTCCAGCCACTGGACAATGTTCAGTCCCTTCAATGAAGCATGGGGTCCCTCACCTCCAAGTCTTTGCTCATGCCGTTCCCTCTGCAGGAGTGCTCTTCTCTCCTGTCCCTCTATTTATCCAGCTAACTCCTATATGTTCATGAGGAAACTAGGGTTGTCAGATTCAGCAAATGAAAATGCAGGATGCCCAGTTAAATCTGGATCTCAGATAAACAACAAAGAATTGTTTTAGGAAAAGTATGTTGTGAATATTGCATTAAATACAAGTGCCCCAGCAGGAACCAGCACCAGTTCCACCCTCCTCTGGGAGGTCTCCCTGATCTCTACCCCTACCGTCTCAGGTCTGCTCACCCCCCAACAAACTGGGCTCCCAAACCACCCTCCTGTTTGCCCCCACTAAGCATAAAGCTCACTCTGTTTTGAAACTGACTTCGAATGTGACCTCCTTGACAGAAAAACTGTGTCTCAGTCTTCATCCAAAGTGAGTTTTCTCAGTTTCAGCCCTGCCACAGGAAATGGCTAGTAAGGTTTACTGAGTGGAGAAATGAAAGGGCACAGAGGAGATAAAGGTAAAGAAGATGGGAGGAAAAAAGGAACCAGCAAATGAAACTGAGCCCAAAATGCAGGATGAATCTCTGGGATGATTACCCACAGTGGGGAGTTCCTCTTCTCACCCCTCCTCCACCCCCTGCCTTGTCTTTGTCACTTAAAGCCCCTACTCACCCACCCCCAGCTTTAAAGGGGGCCTTAAGATTGGGGGAGCAGAAATGCAAAAATAAACAGTCTGTGTCCCTTTAGGGGTTTTCCCAAAACAGTCTCTTGAACATTCAAATGGGAGGGCCAGCAAGGTATAGGAAAAGGGGTAGGAGGGAGTGTATACATCAACCTTAAATTGGGAAGAGGCTGTGAGGATCCCCCGGATAGAGAAGTACCTCCAGAAATTGAGGGGTTCTGCTCCATTGCTCAGAGAGCTATTGAAGTCCAACCAGACCACCTGGGGGCCAAACCTACACTCAGCCCACCTGTTGCATTCCATATACCTCCCACACCCCTCCCAAGCTGGGGATGGTCCCTAGGGACCCCCAGAGGTAAGGAACCCTATCACAGCTAATTGCATAGATCATCTGGACCCAAAACATTGCTGAGCTCCTTCCAACTACCCATCCTAGAGTATTCCAAACACCCGAGAAACTGGCAAATGGAGAAGTCCACTCCTTCTGCCTGTTTTGCTGACAGAATCCAGTCTCCTCTGTGTGTGTGTGTGTGTGTGTGTGTGTGTGTGTGTGTGTGTGTGTGTCTCCCTTTCTTGCCCTCAGTCCCCTTTGGTCCTTGTACCACTGGTTTCACTGGGCTGAGGTTCTCTTGAGGCTGCTAAAAGGCATTCCTTAGCCTTTTACTCACTGGCTGGCCAGTTGAGAAATACATTTCTAAACCTTCTCCCCACTCAGCCCCTGGGGACAAGCCCTAGTCCCTCTGAACACTTGCCGCAGCCTCTAGGTCACCCCTTTGGCACAAGTGACCCTTGAAGCCAGTACTTTACAATGCCTCCCCCACTTCCAGCCATGGAGACGCTTTGGTAAGTTTGATGAGAGCATTTTTCCTTTTTATAAGGTTTCTAATTACCTATTATTTCTGATCTTCTCTTTAATCAGCTTCCAGAACTCTGCCAGGAGCTACAGAACCAGGGGAAGGAAACTGGTTCTCACCAGTGTTGAGAGAGAGGCCCTGTGGTCCTTGGATGTCCCCATCCTCTTCACCATTATGACTCTGTAATTAGAGAGAATGGATCTGACATTAGACCAGGAATCAAAAGCTCTGGCTTTTGTCTTTAGTCCCATGAGTGTCTCAATGTGCCACATCTGAGAATTTCATGGGCCTTACGAGTCCAAAGGGAATAAAGCTGCCTGACCATAGCCTGGGCAGCTGGCATGCAGGAGGCAAGAAAACCCCAGATTCTGAGTCCTTATTCTCCCTGACAGCTCAGTGCTCTGAATGCCTGTCAATAACACATTTCAGGCCTTGGTTGTCTTCCCACCTCATTCTTTTTTGTTTTTTTTAGATATTATGATTATTTTATTTTATTTTATTTTTAACTTAAATCCAAGTTAGTTAAGGGGCACCTGGGTGGCTCAGTTGGTTAAGCGTCCAACTTTGGCTCAGGTCATGATCTCACGGTTCATGGGTTCAAGCCCTGCGTTGGGCTCTGTACTGACAGCTCAGAGCCTGGAGCCTGCTTCAGATTCTGTGTCTCTGTGTCTCTCTGCCCCTCCCCCACTCATGCTCTGTCTCTCTTCTCTGTCTCTCTCTCAAAAATAAACATTAAAAAATAAATAAAATAAATCCTAGTTAAGATATAGTGTAATAATTTAGTGATTCATCACTTACATATAACACCCAGTGCTCATCCCAACAAGTGCCCTCCTTAATGTTTATCACCCATTTAGCCCATCCAACACCCCCCCCCCACCTCATTCCTAATCCAAACCACCTCCTCTGCATGTGTTTATTAGCTTAGCAAGAGCCATATCCACTTGTAAGACACAGCTCTTGCCTCTTCTGCTGTCTCTCCCAAAGCCCTATGGCCTCTCCTTCCTACCATATCCAAGGCCTCTCTTTCCATACATCTTCCTGCCCAGATGCCCACACCCTCCCTCAACCTAGTGAGGGGGCATCCATGCACCTCCCACCCAGCCAAATGCATCACTTTTGTCATGGAGTTTTTCAGGTCTCTGTCTAAATATGGTTGTATTACCTTTAGAGAGCTCTTATGTTTTACACAAAGTGGAAAAAAATAATATTGGTAAAGCTGCCATAGTACGAGATCTGTTAACGTTCCAGGAGCTTCTGAAATAAAAGCATATGATTAAAAGGCAGGAATGCTATTTTAAACCTATTAAAATGTCTCTCGGGTTCATGATGAAGGTAGGGGTTCAAACACCTCAATGGCTAACAGTGGATCCATTGTTATCCCAGCAAAAACGAGAGCATCATGTAGAGAAGTAACTATAGTAACCGCGTGAAGAGCCATGATTCGGGCTTCAGAATTCTGTTACACATGTCACTTATTTCCTGTCACTGACGTCAGGTCCCAAGACATAGCAAAGTACATGGGTGGGACTCCAGCTTGCCCTCTGGCTCTGTCACTCACCAGCAATATGGGCTTGGACCCACTCAGGAGCCCCCAGCCTCAGTTTCCTCATCTGTAAATGGTATAAAAAAACTTCTTGGCAGGGTTGTTGTGACAGTGAAATGAGGCAATTAAAGTATGAAAAACTCTGATAATGCAGTGCCTGGCATGAAGTTGGCACACAATAAACGGTAGCTCCTATTATAATAACTAATTGCTACACTGCTGATTTGAAAAGATAAATATAGAATTGAAACACTGGCAGGCAGCAGGACTGGGCTGAGAGAGGGGACATTTTGAGACTGATGATTTGATTGTTCCACCAAGGCCTCTTCAAACATCCATTTGTTTTGGTTGCAAGTTGAATATTGTCCACATTGATAATTGCTATGAATAATTAAGAAACAATGAATTCCGCTGACATTCTTATAGCACTGGTGTGATTAGCTAAATATATCTTTTCATAACCCTTTCTGAACTAAGACATATAAAACCTAAACCCTTCACATCATAAAACTAAGTTGGCAGGATGATGTCATTACAAAAAATAATAAACAAGAAAGTAGCAACTTTTTATTGGGAAGTTACGGTACACCCCCCGCCCCCCCCCATCTTAGCTGATTTTTTCTTCTCTCTCTCTCTCTCTCTCTCTCTCTCTCTTTTAGTAAATCCTGTTACTGGGATATAATGTTCATGTAGGAATGTACATGAAGCATAAATGAATGGCTTGATGAATTTTCACAAAGTGAACATACTCTTGTAACTAATACCCAGATCAAGAAACAAAACATCACCTGGACTCCAGGAGCTTCCTCAGGCCCCCTTCTGGTTGATCATTTCTTTTCTTTTTCTCTTTCTCTTTCTTCTTGGGGATATAATTTATAAACCATAGGATGTATTCATTTGAAACACACAGCTTGATGAATTTGTCTAAATTCATACAGATGTGCAAACATCACCACCATCATCCTAGAATTCTTCCATCACTCTGAAAACTTCCCTGGTTCCTGTTCAAGGTCAGTCCCCACTTCCGTCCCTAGCCCCAGGCAACCACTGATCTGCTTTCTGTCTCTAGAGTTTTGCCTTTCCTAAATGTTCATATAAGTAGAAGCATACAATAGTAAACATGCCATCACAGTTTTTTTGTGTGTTATTACTGGTTTTTCATCCTAAAATATAGATATAAATATGACAAAATTAGTGTTTAAGTGTGCCCCATGAAATAACTTTAGGTGGCACATAGACAACTATTTGATATCTTAATTATGTATTTTTTCTAAGATATATGAAAACACCTAACCCATCAAGCCACTGATGTCACAGACACTATTCCTTAGGTCTAGAACAGAGTTAAAAACTAATCAATTTAAGGAACCATACTAGTTAAGAACACAGATATTAGGGGCGCCTGGGTGGCGCAGTTGGTTAAGCGTCCGACTTCAGCCAGGTCACTATCTCGCGGTCCATGAGTTCGAGCCCCGCGTCAGGCTCTGGGCTGATGGCTCAGAGCCTGGAGCCTGTTTCCGATTCTGTGTCTGCCTCTCCCCCGTCCATGCTCTGTCTCTCTCTGTCCCAAAAATAAATAAACGTTGAAAAAAAAAAAAAATTAAAAAAAAAAAAAAAAAAGAAGAACACAGATATTAAATAGAAAACACAAAAATTGTAAAGGTATATGCAGATGATTAAAGCCAGTAAAATTGTGACCTAGACTAAGACAAATTGTGGGCTCCTGGGTGGCTCAGTCAGTTAAGCATCTGACTTCGGCTCAGGTCATGATCTCACAGTTGGTGGGTTTGAGCCCTGCATGGGGCTCTGTGCTGTCAGCTCAGAGCCTGAAGCCTTCTTTGGATTCTGTCTCCCTTTCTCTCTGCCCCTCCCCAACTCGTGCTCTGTGTCTCTTTCTCTCCCTCTCAAAAACAAACATTAAAAAAAAAATAATAATGATAGGGGTGTCTGATGGGGCATCCCACTCTTAGTTTTGGCTCAGGTCATGATCCCAGGATCATAGGATCAAGCCCCATGTTGGGCTCTACACTAAGCATAGAACTCACTTAGGATTCTCTCTCTCTCTGCCTCTGTCCCTCTCCCCTGCTCACACTCTCTAAAATAAATAAATAAATAAATAAATAAATAAATAAATAAATAAAGGAATGGCATCCTTTAAGAGTTTTCAGAAGGACCTTAAGTATAAGTTTAAATTGATAGAATACTCTGATGTGGTTGATATAATTAACAGAGATAGGAAGTAGACATTGAATGCCTACTTTTCATAGACTTGTATTATTGCTCTCATTTTATGGACATTTTGTGGAGACTCAGAGAGGCATGAAAACCAGGTCAGGTCACACAAACGGCAAGTGTCTGAGCCAGGATTTAAAAGCCAGGTCAGACATCCCAAAACCCTACAGGGCATCCTATCCTCAGTGAGTTTGGATGGGAGCTGGGAAGTCAAAGGAAGAGTTGAAGAAGTCTCAGTAGGCAAACAAAAATTTAAGCAGAACTAGAAGGGGTTTTTTTCTCTTTTCTTTTCTTTTTTTTTATTAGTAAACTCTACCCCTAACATGGGGCTTGAACTCACCACCCCAAGATCAAGAGTCACATGCTCTATACCAACCAAGCCAGCCAGAAGCCCCAGAAGGGTTTTTCTTATTTTTTTTAGATACGACAATGCTGCCAGTGACCTCTCAATTTTTTTTGCCACATCTGAACCAAACACAAAAGTATTTGAAAATGCAAATGCTTATGAGATATACAATTCAAGCAAGTATTTATTGAGCTACAATAACTGCTGGGTGCTGTTTTATAGTCCCACTGAGAGAAGGGCTGGACTATGGTACAAACTGCATGAAAACAGAATTTTCTAATGCCACACTAGGGTCACAGGTCTGACATTTTCTTTTAAAGCATCTAAGATGGGGCACCTGGCTGGCTCAGTTGGTTATGCATCTGACTTCTGCTCAGGGCATAATCGCATGGTTAGTGAGTTTGAGCCCCACATAGGGTTGTCTGCTGTCTGCTGTCTGCTGTCTGCTGTCAGCATGAAGCCGGCTATGGATCCTCTGTCTCCCTCTCTCTCTGCCCCTCCCGTTTGCTCTCTCTCTCTCCCTCTCTCTCAAAAATAGGCATTAAAAATAACCCCATCTAATATGCACTGCTTATAAATAAGGATTTGGATTCTAGTGTCAAAAGACTGAAGTTCAAATCCCAGCTCTCCTACAACTTGCTGTGTCACCTTGAACAAGTTTCCTATCTCATTGAGCCTCAGTTTTCTGATCTGTCAAATGGAAATAATAATAGTACTTCATTCAAAAGGCAAGTGTGCTGATTAAATCAGATGGTGCTGGGTTCAGAACTTACTCAGTTGAGGTTACAGAATATTAAGTTTTTATTATTTTACTATTCCTTTTGAAAAACTATCTATATTTTGTATAACATCATGTACAAACACAGAGCTGGAACAAAGGGAGAGCTGGCTGCCAGCCTGGATTATGCAGGAGGGTGTTAAACCACACTGTTGGTTCTTCCTATATTTTCCTTTCTCCCTTCCTCCTATTCAAGAAAGGAACGGATTCTAGGAATACTGACTGAACCTGAAAGCCTGTGGAAGGTGGTAACAGCCAGCCACTGGGACAACCTCAGAACGATTCCCGGGGACTGATAATGTCAACAAAGGAGCAGAGGACCCTGCCAAAGGGACCACGTGGGCAGGGCCAACAGATCCCTCCATCAACCATGTGACTGATGACTCAGAGCCAGAGTCATCCCTCTCCCTTATCTTGGCCTTCCTTAAACCCTCAGCGCAGTGTGATGCTCAGTATGGTTGTATTGCTGAGAAGTGGGGAATATACGCCTAGAAAAGACTGCAGATAGAGGTTTTATACCAGCTAAGGAGGGGGAAGGCATGCACTGAATGGAGTTCTAGGAAAGAAAGCCTTATTTCTTTTCCACTCAAGTTGTAGACTGAGATTCATACCCACTATGGCAAGAAGAATTCAGAGTTGCTTGTTCCCAGGAGGTTGGGGTGGATACAAGGTCCACAGATTCCAGCAAGGAATAGAAAAGAAGGCAAACCTGTCATGGCCACTATAGGCCCATCATCTGTTGGAAAGCAGGCTGATGGCAAATGTCCAGAGGCCTTTGGTCTGAGCTTGAGGACAAACAAGGAAGCAAAGGAGAGGAGGAACAAATAAATGCACCTGGCAGAAAAACAGCACCATTCACACAGCCTTTCACACCCAGCTCTGATTAAATCCAGAAATTTGGGTTTGCAGCTATGGTTTAGCAATTAAAACTGTTATGTTGCGACACCTTTATGGTTTAAAGTGGTGAAGGCATAAGGCCTGTGAATTTGTGGATTTGATTACCACAGCCTTCTGTGCAAACAGGTGACTCACTCTGCCTGCCCCTCCAGAGAGGGAAGAAGCCAGCTCAGGTTTCACTATTAGCCCACCCCCCAAGCCCTGCTGTGAATGTCAGTTCTCTCCCAGAAGCAAATTGAACCACCAAATCTCTTTAAATCAGGGCTGACAGCCTAAACCTGAGTTTACGAAGCTTTAGGCCACAGAGGCAGCCCTTCGCTCTAGGGCTGCACCGTGTGAGGTGAGTGCCTCTGACTCTACAGGAACCAGAGCCTAGATTTCACTGTTTTCATTGCCTTGACATTTACATTCAGAGAGCCTGGGGAAATGGATCTTTGAGACAGAACATTAACCTTTGCTATAGGAAGTCTTGGCTGTCTTAAGCCTCTAACAAAAAATGGTACTCCTTATCTCCATCCTAGCCTCGAGTCTACTGGAAAGGTCACAACATGAGGGGAGCTCTAACAGCAGGAAATCTCAGGAAATCTTAGTGCTTACAGGACGGTAGTGACCATCTTAAGTTCACTCTGACACTTTATGCATGAGTAAACTCAAGCTGAGGAGAGGTTACAGAACTTTTGCAAAGTCACATTACTGGATGGTCATTGAACTGCGGCTGGAATTCATGTTACCTGACTATTCATTCACTATAATGAACATCTATTGGTTACTATATTTGACCCTTGAACAATGCAGCAGTTGGGGGTGCTGACTCCCGCACAGTTGAGTATAACTTTTGTCTCTCCCTAAATTTAACTACAATAGCCTACTGTTGACAGAAGCATTACTGGTAACATAAAGTAAATCAACACATTATAAATATATAAATATATGATACATATTTTATAATATATTTATATATATAACTGTATTCTTAAAGTAAGCTACAGAAAAGAAAATGTTAAGAAAATTATAAAAGAAATTACATTTACAGCATTGTACCACATTTATAAAAAAAATCCGTGCATAAGCAACACGGAACCTGTGCATGTAGTTCATACTCATGTTGTTCAAGGGTCAACTGTATTTGGAGACCGCTGTGGTTGTGTGGGTCACAGTGGGGAACAGGGCCTCAACTTTCCCTATAAGTCAGAGAGGCCCCAAATCCCTCTTTCCACTTCCTGGAAGCAGGGATATAACCTAAGCTCAGCCAACAGGACACTCTCATCCAGCACTATCATAATGTTCAACCTGCCTGTGGCCACCATGTTGGTTCTGCCCTAGGAACAGACTGAGCAGAGCCATGTGTTTTATTGATAAACTTACCTGGTGACCAGTTCACTCATTTACCAATTTGCATTATGCACAGTTTACCTAAAATTCAAGGTTCTTTGGACTATTTTTGCATTCAATTGGCTGCCATGTTTTTGGAGGTTTTTTTGGCCACATTATTTGGCATTTTTACAGATTTAAAAATGAAAATTTCCTCTAAGAGTTTCTTTTTCCTCTGCTAAATTGTGTGTGTGTGTGTGTGTGTGTGTGTGTGTGTGTGTGTGAGCTCTACACCCAATGTGGGGCTTGAACTCACGACCCCAAGATTGAGTCACATGCTCTACCAGCTGAGCCAGCCAGGCACTCCATAAAATTTGTATTTCTGATTAAGTATTTATGAAATGGGCCACCTTTTATAAACAATAAGAGTGTTCTTTATTGTTGTTGGAGTCTTTTAATAGTGTATGAACCTTCCAAACACACTGTAAGGGACTTTTTTACAAGTTTGTATAAAGACTCTTCCTTCATGTTAACTAACTTGAATTAAAAAAAAAAAAAAAAGGGGCGCCTGGGTGGCGCAGTCGGTTAAGCGTCCGACTTCAACCAGGTCTCGATCTCACGGTCCGTGAGTTCGAGCCCCGCGTCGGGCTCTGGGCTGATGGCTCGGAGCCTGGAGCCTGTTTCCGATTCTGTGTCTCCCTCTCTCTCTGCCCCTCCCCCGTTCATGCTCTGTCTCTCTCTGTCCCAAAAATAAAATAAAACGTTGGAAAAAAAAAAAAAGACTCTTCCTTCAAAGTTGTGTGCAGCAAGAGACCCTTATTGAATCTGATATTCCAGGTATTAAATTCAGAATAATCCTAAATTTTAAGCACAAAATGGAGTCCCTTGATCAGCAATTGATTTGACGTTAGCAAGGGCATGAGACAAGCACAGCTCCTACAATTAAAGGTGATTAATGTCTGACTACAATGAATACAAATATACTAGAGCAAATGTGTAATACTGGGTTCATATTCCATTCAAGTCCATTAAATACTTATTTAATACATAAATAAGTGTTAAGTTTGGCTATGATAATAAAACAACTAACATTTCTCAGAGGCCAACAACAGGCCAAAAGCCAGGCTGAACACTGTACTTTTTTTTTTTTTTTTTTTTTTACTGTCCACAGTATTTATTAGTTGTTTATTAATCAAGAGAAACTATTCCATAACCCAGTATTCATGTTTCATAGTTCAGGAACACAGGTCAGTAAGAAACTTCCATGGAACTCAACCCAAAGAAATTCTTTACATTCCCCAAATCACCTTGCACTCTGAAAGATACCAGCCTTCTTCATCTCCTCAAAATCTTTTGTGGAATCATAATTTCTGTAGAAGTCTGCATATGCCCTCTTTCTTGGTTCGGCCATAGCAAACATATAGAAAGCTGCAACCCCCAGGGATACAGTGAATGTTCTAACAATATGAAATCGCAGACACTTGGCCAGAAGGCCTCACCTCTGAGGTTTAATCAAAGCACTAGAAGTCATGGTAGTGACATCCAACATCCTTCCTAACTGATACCTGAACACTGTACTTGTATTTGCTCTTTTAGTTATGATCCTTGAGGTCAGGGCTTCCCTTTGTTAACTGTATCCTCAGCCAGCCCATAGCAGACACTCTGTGACTATCTGCAGATAACACAATGGCCCTGTTAGCTGGTACCATTTTTATCCCCTCAAATGTAAAGGTGAGGAAATTCAGGCTCAGGAGTTGTTACTTGTCCAAGGACACCAGGAAGGGCAGAATGACCCTGGAGCCTGCGCTTCTAACACAGAGGAATGTGACCTCACCTGTGTATTCTAACAACTAAAGCTTAAAGGGTGGGGTGAGGGTAGACAGACTATTCAATAGAGTTTTAATGATGTTTAGTGCTGGGGAACCGGGGATAGGTTGTATAGATACAGAGGTCTCTGGGAGGGTATGGTTCCGAAATGACTCTCTAAGGTCTCTACATGACTATTATTGGGGGTAGAACATTCCAGAATAAGCCTAAGCAAGGGTCAGAGATCCGGGGAAAACCCAGGTGGCCTGTGCAAAGTGTTGTAGCTTTCCAACAAAAGCTTAGCTTGATGGTAAGGGAAGACTCATTTTGAAAACCTGACACAATAAACATAGGACTATGGCCCAGCAGAGATTACTTTTGACCTGTATTTTTCTCTTCACTTAATATATATAAAATTTATTTTTTCTAGAAACTAAAAGTATCTTCGATTCTCATGTGCCTTTGGCCTAATGCCATGTGCTAACAGTAGTCAATAACATTTTGTATAAAAAGAAAACTGTGTTTGGGAATGTAAAATGGTACAGCACTCTGGAAAATAATTTGGCAGTTTCTAGAAAACTAAGCATACACTTATCCTACAACCCAGCAGTTGCAGTCCTGGGCATTTATCCCAGAGGAGTGAAAACTTATGTTCACACAAAAACCTGTACATGATTGTTCACAGTAGCTTTATTTGCAATAACCCCCAACTGGAAACAGTCAAAATGTCCTACAACAGGTGAATGATTAAACAAAACCGTGGTACACTCATACTACATGGAATAATATTAAACTATAAAAAGAACAAACCACTGATAGAGGAAGCAACTTGGATGGATCTCAAGGGCATTGTGCTAAGTGGAAAAAAACCCCACAATCTCCTGCTATGTGATTCTATTTATACAAAGTTCTCAAAATGACAACATTTTAGAAATGGAAACCTAACTAGTAGTTACCAGGGGTAGGGAAGGGTAGGTACTAACAAGGTAGCACCAGGGAGATCTCTGCAGTGACAGAACAGTTCTGGTGGTTAGTCAATACTACCTAGGTGATAAAATAGCAGACATGCACATTGTAGTGATATTAATTTCCTGGTTTTGATATTGTATTATGTTCCCTGAGCCATAACCATTGGGGGAAACTAGATGAAGGGTACAAGGACCTCTCTGTGCTATCTTTGCAACTTTCTGGGGATATATAATTATTTCAAAATAGAAAGTTCAAAAAAAGAAAAGAAAATTGTGGTTGAAACATCACCTGATTTCTCAAATTTCCCTTTAACACCACTCTGAAGAAATTGTAGTCAAGTGGAAAGATGGATATGACTCTCATATACAAAAGTCTTCTTTACTCCTTTTGTATCTTCATAATATTCCATTTCATGTCTGTGCCACATATTTTTTTCATCTAAAACCTGAATATTTATTTCCATTTTTTTGCTATTGTCAAGTCATTATAAATATTATTATGAATAGTTACCACAAATCATCTTATACATAAATCATTTCACCCATTTCTTTTATGACTATGTTTGCAGCTCAAATTCTTTGAAGTAGCAAAGCTGGTTTTCCTAACAACTATGCTGTATTGCTATATTTAGTCTGTATTTTAAGAAAAATATAAATTTTCCAAAGAGACTCATTTCTGAAAACAGATATTTATGTACACATTCTTAATGGCAAAAATTTTTAGTCTACTGCAAGTTGCTGTACATATTCAACATTAATAATAAAACATTTCTATCTGACTAACTTAAGCTAGTCATTTATCCATTGGTGTCGACTTAAATACGTTTTTAAAGCTATACACCCACTATTACAATACAGCTCTTCTTACACAGATCCAGAGAAAATGTGAAATCTTGTCTACCTAAATATAACAACTACACATAGAATAAGACTGGTGTCATTAATTCAGAGACATCTTCCAACCCCAGCGTTATAAACAGGTTCTAACGTATTAAATAAAATGGCTTTCCTTTAGCCAAAAACCATTTTTTAATGTAGTCCCATAATCAGCAGCAAAACGTTTGGGATGCTATGCAGTGCCTGGAAATGGGGTGTTGTATCCATCCTTCAAAAGTTCACGGTACAGCGTGTGGGTGAAGGTTTCTGGGCAACCTTTCACTCTTTCAGTCTTTCCTGCTGCGAAGCCAAAATGTGGGCTCTTAGTCTAAGTTTTGCAACCCACAGAAAATGTGGCTAAGGCCAGAGAACAGACGTATTTATACTTCTGGAGGCCCCACTTTTCATGAGTCACGTGGCCGCCCTGACACTGTGGCTTCCGCGCCTTCTGCCGCTTGCTGCCGCCAGTCAAGTGGAGCGGGCGCCCTCTAGGGCTGAACCGCGGGAATAAAATAGCTACCAACACCTGGGAAAGGGACTGGGCGAATTCACCTGGATGGCTTTTCCACAACAGCTACCCTTGTAAAGCTTCCAGAAACTAAATTCTATAAATGCGGTACCGGAAATAACCCGATGGACCGATGTGTGTGCCTGTGCGTGCGTGCATGCGTACACACCCATAAAATCCCCTTTAAAACCCATAAAAGAGAAGCGGGGCATTAATAACAGTGCACACCTTCCAGAAGGGGAACGTAACAAGGCAGACAGGTATGTGGGACACTCACTTTCCCTCCCCACAAACTTCTGAAAAACTTTCAAACATACAGAGAAGTTGAAATACCGCCATGAATTTCCACATACTCACCACACTCAAGATTCCACAGCTGTTGTCATTTGCCATATTTGCTTTATCTATATATTATTTTGCCTGGATTATATAATTGGAGACCCACATAAAAAATTGTCTATGTGGACAATCCCACGGAACCTACAAAAAAACCTTCTACAAATAAAAAATGAGTTTAGCAAGGTTGCAGACATTATGTCAACACCTGAAAATCCATTGTATTTCAATATACTAGCAGTAAATGATTGGAAACTGAAAATTATTAAAATAGCATTTAGTAGCTTAAAAAGGACAGAAACACTAAGACATAACTCTAATAAAAGATGTGCAAGATGTGAATGCCAAAACATACAAAAGGCCAATGAAGAAAAGAAGATGGATGTAAACAGAGAGACATCCTGTGAATGTGGTTGCGAGACTCAGTATAGTCAGGATACCAGTTCTTCCCAAAATGTTCTATAGATTCAACACTATTCCAATAGAAATTCTGTCAAGAATTTTTTTTGGAGACTCAGATAAGCTGATTGTAAAACAATTTTGAAAAAGAAGACTAGAGGCAGGGCTGGCTCATTTGTCAGTGGAGCATACAACTCTTGATCTCAGGTTATGAGTTCCAGCCTGCACTGGTTGTGTACAGACTACTTAAAAATAAAATCTTTAAAAAGAAAAAGAAGGGGTGCCTGGGTGGTTCAGTCTGTTAAGTGTTCTACTTTGGCTCAGGTCACGATCTCGCGGTTCATGGGTTTGGGCCCCACTTCAGGCTCTGTGCTGGCAGCTCGGAGCCTGGAGCCTGCTTTGGATTCCGTGTCTCCCTCCCTCTCTGCCCCTCCCCTGCTCATGCGCTGTTGCCCTCTCTCTCAAGAATAAATAAACATTAAAGAAAGAAGAAGAAGAAGAGTAATGCTGGAAAACTTACACTATTTTATTTATTTTTTAATGTTTATTTATTTATTTTGAGAGAGAGAGTACAAGCAGGGAGGGGCAGAGAGAGAGAGAGAGAGAGAGGGAGAGAGAGAATCCCAAGCAGGCTCCATTCTGTCAGCACAGAGCCCAAACTGGGGCTCCAGCTCAAGAACCTTGACATTGTGACCTGAGATGAAATCAACAATCGGATGCTTAACTGACTGAGCCACCCAGGCGCCCTTACATTATCTGATTTTAAAAACTATTACACAGCTACAGTAATTATGACAGAATAATATTGAAGGGATAAACACAGAGATCAATGGAACAGAATAGAGAGTCCAACTATAGACCCACTCAAAACAGCCAGTTGATTTCTGTGCAAAGGTGCAAAGGCAATTCAATGGAGAAAAGATGGTCTTTTTATCACATGATGTTGAAACTAATGGACACCATATGCAAAACAAGAAAACTCGGGACCTAAACCTCACACCTTATACAAAAATTAACTCAAAGTGGACCATAGATCTAAATGTAAAACTACAAAACTTTAGAAAAAAACATCAAGGAAGACCTTTGCAACCTGGTGTGAGGCAAAGAGTTCTTAGATATGATACCAAAACATAATCCATAAAAGAAAAATGTGGTAAACTGAATTTCACCAAAATTTAAACCTTTTTCTCTACAAAAGACACTGTTAAGAAAATGAAGAGATATGCCACAGACTGTGAGAAAATATTTGAAAATTAAATATCCAACATAGAACTTGTATCCAGAATACATAGATAACTCAACTGTATGAAAATTTCAAATGACCTAATAAAAAATGGGCAAAAGATTTAAACAGACATTTCACAAAGATGATATACGAATGGCCAATGAGTACTTGAAGGGATGTTAAACATCATTAGCCATTAGGGAAATGAAAATTAAAACCATGATGATATCACTACACACCTAACAGAAAGGAAAAAAAAGCAAAAAGAACAAACAAATGATAATACCAAGCATTGGTGAGGATATGGAGCAGCTGAAACACTGTTGGTGAGAATACAAAATGGTATAGCCACTCCAGAAAACAGTTAAATATACACACCATATGACCCAGCAATCTCTATCCCACACCAGAGACAAATAAAAACATATGCTTACACAAAACTCTGTAAAAATTTTTTTTGTATTATCTCTATTCATCATTGCCAAAAACTGAGAACACTTCAAATGTCCTTCAACAAGTGAATGGAGAAACCAACTGTAGTACATGCATACAATAGAGTGCTATTCAGCAAGAACAAAGAATGAACTATTGATACACATGACAACTTGAATGAATCTCAAAGGTATTATGTTGAGGGGAGCTTGGGTGGCTCAGTCAGTTAAGCATCTGACTTTGGCTCAGGTCATGATCTCACGATTCATGAGTTTGAGCCCCACATGGGGCTCTGTGTTGACATTTTGGAGCTGAAGCCTGCTTCAGATTCTGTGTCTCCCTCTTTCTCTGCCTCACCCTCCCTCTCTCTCACAAATAAACATTAATTTAAAAAAAAATTAAAAGATATTATGTTGAGTGAAAGAAGCAGTCTCAAAAAGTTATATACTGTATGATTTCATTTATATAACATTCTGGAAAAGACAATAGTATGGCAATAGAAACAATGATTAGTGGTTATCAGGGATGGAAGGAGGGAGTAGGCTTCATAAAGACAGTAGGAAGCAGTTTTTGGGGTCATAGAATTTTTCTGTATCCTGATAGTGGTTGTCAGCTTCAAAACTCACAGAGCTGGACAGACACACACATACCACACACACACACACACACATACACACACACACAATTTTACTGTATACTCACTTAAAAATATATATTTTTTAAAAAGCTAACTTTTGTGTAAAGAAAGGCAGATACAGACATACATGCTTATATACAAACAGTCCTTCTCTGTAAATACAGAGAAGAAATGAGTCATAGTGGCTGCTGAGGCAGGGAAAGGAGGCAAAGTGGGGTGAGGTGGGATGAGGGAAGGGCAATTACTTTATACCTTTTAGTACTTGAATTATTTTTACTACAATGAAATAAATGTCCTACTCAAAAGTATTTTTAAAATTCAAAATAAAACATAAAACATAAGTGCATATGGATACATGGGGAAGGAACATGTAGAAATCATAAGCAATATTTCAATCACAATTGAGATTTATTATAAATCTTTCTTTTATTTTTAAATTTTTTTAATGTTTATTTATTTTTGAAACAGAAAGAGAGTGCGAACGAGGGAGGGAAGGAAAGAGGGAGGGAGGGGCAGAGAGAGAGAAGGAGACACAGAATCTGAAACAGGCTCCAGGCTCTGAGCTGTCAGCACAAAGCCCGATGCAGGGCTTGAACCCAAGAACAGTGAGATCATGACCTGAGCCGAAGTCAGACTCTCAACTGACTGAGCCACTTATTTTTAAACCTCATGTTAAGCTACTACATTGTCCTTTCTAAGTGTTTTTCTGTGCATATATAGTTTTAAATAAAATTAGGATTATATTTCAAACTATTTTTATCTGCTTTTTCACTTACTATTATTTTATAAACATTTTTGCATATTATTTGATATTCTTTAAAAAATAATTTGTTATTATGTAATATTTCAACATCTGGACATATCCTAATTTATCTAAATAGTTGACAATTTTTCCTACTATATATTATAGTAGGAATATATATAATATTATATATTATATATATTATATATTATATTTCACATAAGTTAATCAGTAACAACCAAGATTTAAGAGGATAAATCCCTACAAGTAGATAACTTGACCAAAGAAATATGTATATAATGTGCAAACACATTTATTTATATGTATAAACCTATTTTTAAAGGTTCTTGAGATCTACCAACAAACTGCTTTCCAGAAACAGTGGAACAATTAATACCATGTATGAGTGTCCATTTCCATAAACCTTTACCAGTACTGAATGAACTTTGTTAAACTGTTAGTAATTGAAGGGCCAAGAAACAGGTCACATTGATGCTTTGATTTCTATTCCATTGGATATGACTGAAGTCAGACATAGTACATGTTTGCTAGTCCTTTCTACTATTTTGTGAAGTGTGTATTCACACCCTTTGTTCATTTTCCATTGGGATTTTAGAATTTTCTCATTACTCTTTAGAAATTCTTAATGTATTAAATATTTATATAAATATATTGCCATATTTGTGGCAAAGATTTCCCAGTATATTATTTGGCTTGTAATTTTATAAATTGTGTATGTTAATTAACAATCAATTAAAGAAATATATGCTAATTATAAAAAAATCATACTACATAAAAGGTATAAAAAGAAAAGTAAAATGTTTCTTGACCTCTATTAGTCAAATCTTACCCCTACACTATTTAGTCTTTGTTCACAGTTTCTTATGAATTCTTTCAAAACACTTCTTTATGAGTATATATATTTATTTCTGCATTTTATTTACACAAATGGGATTCCATTTTTTAGTTCATATCTCCCCTTGCTTGGAGATTGTTTCCAATAAGTACATATTGTATATGTGCATGGATCTGTAAATGTAGATCTGCCTCACTCTCATATTTTTATTCTTTTAACAGAAGAATGACATTCCATGGAGGTGTAATATGCTTTGTTAAACCAGTTCCCAACTGATGGATATATGAATGCTTCCAGTTTTTCACTACTTCTAGTTTTTTTTAAACTTTCTTTATCCACTATTCATTTGTATATTATATTTTGGTATAGGGCTTCCCACTTTTTGTAATGTGTGAGGAAGATAAAAATGTATTTGTAAGATACCATAGAAACTGGAGACATTGTTGTTGATAAAATAATTATTATGTCACCAGTCCCTGGAGAAAAAGCATGTCTTCTCTGCTTCTACCTATAGGGAACAGAAGGAAAGCTTCATTACTGAGACTTTACATGGGAAGTTTGAATTCTGTCATGATCACTTTCTTAAAAGAAGTTGACAGACAATAAGCACATGGAAAGTGCTCAATGTGATTGATATTCAAGGAAATAAAAATTAAAACCACATGAAATATAAAAACACACCAAGCAGGATAGCAAAATTTTAAAAACTGGTATTACCAAATGTTGGTAAAGATCTGGAGCAACTGAAACTTGCTCATCTTGGCAGAAGGAAAATAAAATGGTATCACCACTTTGGAGAATTGTTTGGCATTTCTTGTAAAGTTAAACATATACCTGATCTATGACCCAGAATTTCACTCCAAGAGAAAGAGAAACATGGGTCTACATAATGACTTTTATCTGTATATTCATAGCAGCTTTATTCATAGTAGCCTCAAACTTTAAACAGTCCAGGTGTCTGCCAATGAGATGGGTGAACAACAACAAAAAGGAGTGAACTGCAGACAAACTGATTCTAAAATGTATGTAGTAAGGTAAAAGAACTAAAATAACCAAAATGATTTTGAAAAAGAATAATGTGGGGCGCCTGGGTGGCTCAGTTGGTTAAGCGTCCGACTTCGGCTCAGGTCATGATCTCACGGTCCGTGAGTTCGAGCTCCGCATCGGGCTCTGTGCTGACAGCTCAGAGCCTGGAGCCTGCTTCAGATTCTGTGTCTCCCTCTCTCTCTGACCCTCCCCCGTTCATGCTGTCTCTCTCTGACTCAAAAATAAATAAACATTAAAAAAAAAAAGAATAATGTTATAGGAATCCCACTACCTGCTCTTAAGAATTACAATATAGCTACAGTTATCAAGACAAAATGGTATTGGAGGAGGAGGGACAGAGATATAGATCAATGAAACAGAATAGAGTACAGAAATACATCTACACAACCCTGGCCAAATGATTTTTGACAAACATGCAAAAATAATTCAATGGAGAAAGTAGTCTTCTCAACAAAAGGTATTGGAATAATTGGACATTCTTAAGGACAAAGCCCAAAACCTCAACCTAAAACTCGTGTCTTATACAAAAATTAACTCCAATTGGATCATAGACTTAAGTGGAAAATATAAAACCATAACACTTTTATTAAAAAGGAAAAAATCTTTGTATGCCAGTGTTAGGTGAAAATTTCTCAGATATGATACCAAAAAGCATAATCCATAAAAGAAAAAATTGAAAGATTAGACTTTGTCAAAATTAAAAACTTGTGCTCTGTGAAATATCTTCACAGGATGAAAAGACAACCATAAACAGAAACATATTTGCAAATCACATAACTGACAAAAGACTTGCATACAGAATCCACAAACAGTGCTCTGAACACAACGTAAGAAAACAATCTCAACATGCACAAATCAATCAATGAAATACACCACATAAACTGAATGAAGGGAAAACTGCATGATCAATTCAATGGATACAGAAAAAATATATGGCAAAATCCAATGCCCTTTCATGTTAAAAACATTTGACAAACTAGAATAGAAGGAAACAACCTCAACATAATAAAGGTTATATATGAAAAACCTACAATTAACATCAGCTAGCTCAATGGTGAAAAACTGAAAACTTTTCCTCTAAGATCAGAAAGAAGACAAAGATGCCTGCTTTTACCACTTGTACTCAGCATAGTTTTGGAAGCTCTAGCCAGAGCAATTAGGCAAGAAAAAAAAAAAGGTGTCCAAATTGGGAAAGGAAGACGTAAAATTATTTGTTTTTACAGATGGCATTATCTTATACATAGAAAATGCTAAAGATCACACACACACACACGCACACACACACACACACACACACACACCTATTACAACTAATAAATTCAGCAAATTTGTAGGATATGAAATCAGCACTCAAAAATCAGTTGCATTCACTGAGAATGGACAATCTGAAAAGGAAATTAAGAAAACCATTCCATTCATAATAGCATCAAAAAGAATAATTAGGAATTAACTTAACCAAGGAGGTTAAAGATTTAAACACTGAAAACTATAAAACATTGCTATAGATAATAAATGAAAAGATGTAAATAAATGAAAAAAAGACAAAAATAAATAAAAAGACATCCTGTATTCATAAACTAGAAGGCTTAATACTGTTAAGGTGTCAGTACCACCTGGAGCAACCTCCAGATCCAAAGCAGTCCCTATCAAAATCCCAACAACAGTGTTTGTAGAATCAGTAAAACCCATCCTAAAATTCATATGGAATCTCAAAGAATCCCAAATAACAAAAGCAACCTTGAAAAAGAATAACAGGGGTGGCTGTTTGACTCAGTCAGTAGAGCATCCAACTCTTGACCTCAGGGTTGTGAGTTAAAGCTCCACACTGGGCGTGCAGCCTACAAAGAAAAGGAAAGAATAACAAAGGTGAGGACTCAACTTCTGATTTCAAAACTTACTGCAAAACTACATTAATCAAAACCAGTGTGATACAGGCATAAATATAGGCATGGAGATCAAGAAATAGACTAGAAAGCTCAAAAATGAACTCTGCCATATATGATCAAATGATTTTCAACAAGAGTGCCAAGACAGGCAACAAGGATAGTCTTTTCAACAAATGATATTGGAATACCATTTGGATATCCACATGGAAAAGAATGAAACTGGACCCCTACTTTACACCACATATAAAAATTAACTCAAAATTTATCAAAGACCTAAACATAAGAGCTAATACTGTAAAACTCTTAGAAAAAAATATAGGAGAAATGCTTCATGGTATTAAATTTAACAATGATTTCTTAGATATGTTAAATCAGAAATAAACGGAGACCAACCTTAAAAATTCCCCAAACAGACAAAACCAGTTTAGTCGCACAAAGCTTAACTTACTTTGCAAGACTAACTTGATCTGGATCATTTCTTACTTGTGCCCATAAAAATGAAAAGCAAAACCTGAACTCTTTCCTAAGGTTAACGTGAAGTAACCACTGAAAATTGTAACCAATCACTGCAAAGAATAAACTCACTGCTTTCTCACTATATAAACTGCTTTATAACAATATACCCATGAGCCTCATTTCAAGCTTTGGTTTGAGTGCTCCTGGTTTACAAATGGTCTTTTTGGTGTGTGCATAGTAAGTTTTTACTAATTACTACTTCAGTGATTAATTGGTGTTACTTGGGCTATTTTGAATCTTTGACATAGGACATAATACCAAAAGTACAGGCAATAAGAGAAAAAATAGATACATTGGACTTCAAAATTAAAAACTTTTATGTAACAAAGGACACTATCAACAGAGTGAGAAGGCAACCCAAGGAATGGGAGAAAATATTTGCAAATCGTTTATCTGATAAGGGATTAATATCCAGGATATATACAGAACTCCTATGACTGGGGCACCTGGCTGGCTGAGTTGGAAGAGCATGCGATTCTTGATCTTGGGGTCATGAGTTTGAACCCCACGTTGGGTGCAGAAATTACTTAAATAAATCTTTAAAAAAGGAACTCCTATAACTCAACAACAACAACAATTCAGTTGAGAAATAGGCAAAAGACTTGAATACCCATTTCTCTAAGAAAGACATACAGATGGACAACAAACACATGAAAAGATGATCAATATCACTAATCATTAGGGAAATGAAAATAAAAATCATGATGAGATACCACTTCATACAGATGAGGATGGCTATTAGCAATAAGGCAAAAAAAAATAATAAATGTTGGTGAGAACATGGAGAACCCTTGTGCATTGCCGGTGGGAATATAAACTGGTGTATCTACTATGGAAAACAGAATCGCCATTCCTCAAAAAATTAATCATAGAATTAACATATAATCCAGCAACACCACTTCTAGGTATATACCCCAAAGAATTGAAAGCAGGGACGCAAATAGGTATTTGTACACTAATGTTCATAGCGGCATCATTCACAAATCTAAAGGTTGAAAACAACCCAAATGTCCATCACAAGAATGGATAAACAAAATGTGGTACATGCATATAATGGAATATTACTTAGCCTTAGAAAAGAATGAAATTCTGATACATGCTACAGTATGGATGAGCCTTGAAGACATTATGCTAGCTGAAATCACACACACACACACACACACACACACACACACACACACACACTGTCTGATTTCACTTACATGAGGTAGAGTAGTCCAATTTATAGGGATAGAATGGTAGTTGCCAGGAGCTAAGGGAAGACAAGAATGGAGAGTTACTGTTTAATGAATACAGAGTTTCCTTTTGGGAAAATGAAAAAGTTTTGGAGATTAACCGTGGTAGCGACTGAACAATACTTAAAATGGTGAATTTTATGTGATGCATATTTTACCACAATAAAAAACAATCTAATTAGAATATGAGCAAAAGACTTGAACAGACATTTTACCAAGGATGGATGGCAAGTAAGCATGTGAAAAGATGTTCAATAATCATTAACCATTAAAGAAATGCAAATTTAAGTCATGAGGGACATTGCTACACATCTATTAGAATGGCTAAAATAGAAAATATAGATAATATCACACACGGGCATAGATCCAGAGCAACTGGATGTCTCATACCTTGTTGGAGGTAACATAAAATGGTATAGCCACTTTGGAAAAACACTTTGATATCCTTCTCAGTATTTACCTGAAGAAATGAAAACTAAGGTTTACACAAAAACCTATGAGCCAATGTTCATCGCAGCTTTACTGGTAATAGCTGAAAATGGATACAACCCAAAGGTCCTTCAAAGGGTGAATGGATAATCATACAACTACTGGGCAATAAAAGGGTTCAAAATGTTGACACGTGCAACAATTTGAATGGATCTCAAGAGCATTAGTCTGAGTGACAATAGTAACTCCAAGAGTTACATATTGTACAATTCAATGTATAAAAACACTCTTGAAGTAACAAATTATAGTCACTGAGAACAGATTACTGGTTGCCAGTAGATAGGGGTGGAGGAAGGTGTGACTATGAGGTAACATGAAGAAGCTGCTTTGTGGTGATGGAATAATTCTGTATTGTGATAGTGGTGGCAGTTACGTGAATCTGTACATGCGATGCAGTTCTACAGGATTATTATGCTTTCCCCAAGAATGCATATAAAAACTGATGAAAGTTGAATAAAATCTCTACCTGAGTTAACAGCATTGTACCAATGTCGGTTTGGGGAATCTGACAATGTACTATGGTTATACAAGATATCAGGCAAAGATAGGTGAGGGGTACATGGAAACTCTTTCTTGCGAGACTTAGTCTTTCAAAAACAACTGTAAGAAAGAAAAGAGGAGGGGCACCTAGCTGGCTCCGTCAGAAGCACACGTGACTCTTGATTTTGAGGTTATGAATTTGAGCCCCACTGTTGGGTGTAAAGATTACTTAAAAAAAAAAAAGGAATAAACTATTGATGCACTTAACATGGATGAATCTCAAAAACATTTTCTGAGCTAAAGAAGTCAGACACAACAGTACACTTTGTATAGTTCCCTTTTTTTTTTTTCAAATTCTAAAAAGGGCAAATTGAGTTATCATGATGGAAATCGAAACTGTGATTGCCTATGGAGTGATGTATGGGGAATGATTGGGAGAAACATGAGGGAACTTTCTGAGGTGGTGGATATGTGCATTTTACTGTTTAAGTTACACCTAAAAAGGTGGGAGGGGGCCCTTTTTAATAAATCTCGCTTGAAATGACAAAAAAAAAAAAAAAAAAAAAGGTTGGTCAAGCTCACAGAGACTGAAAGTGTTGGATAAAGGACTTTTAGGACTTTCTGATGACTGACAACCCAAAGTGACTTGAGGACAAAAAGGGATGGTAACAGTAATTACCTGAGAGGGTTCCTGTGAAAATTAAATGAACTGTACAATTCTTACCATAATGACTGACGCACAAGAGGCCGCTTAACGCACCTATGAAAGCTCTCGTTCGCGTTCTACGGGAACAGACAGCGCAGTCCAGGGAAGACCGGGCTCATTCACAAGGGAAAAAGTTCCTACACTAGACTGTGCGCAAGCGTTACTTGGTGCCCTAAGGGTTTCAGTGCCTCAAAGGCTGACCTAACTCTTAAGGTCCCTCCAGCCTTCAGTTATGTTCCTCAGAGTCTGACTTTCGGTCCCGTGCTTCAAGGAGCACCACTTAGGGACGTGTCCCCGACGTGCGGCCAGCATGCCAGCAGCCGCCACTCCGGACGAAGTCGATTGGAGTCAGGCCGCGTAAAGAGCTGTAGAACCACCCCACGCGCCACTTTGGTCCCGCCCTTCGGCCCCTCACCCCAGGGGGGATGGGCGGGGCACGCAGGCGCGGCTCCCTGCCATTGGCTAGAGCTGGCGGGGGAGGCGGGGCCTGACAGGACTGCGGCCGCGCTGTGTTGTCATTTGGCGGCGGCTAGAGGACACGGTCAAGATGGCGGCGGTGTCTGGGCTGGTGCGGAGACCCCTTGAACAGGTAGGCAGCGGCACGCGTGCCTCCGCGTGATTCCTGCCCACCTTGTGCCCCCTCTCAGCGTGCTCTCTCTCCCCTCCAGGTCTCCGGGCTGCTGAGGAGGCGCTTCCACCGAACGGCGCCGGCGGCGCTGCAGGTAAGTCGCCTGGACGCTAGCCGGGGGAGGGAGGGGGTCCCTCAGCCCCGGGGAGGAGACCGGGGACGCGCCTGCGCTGTGCAGAGAGGGGGGCGGCAGCGGGCCCTATGGTCTGCGGGTTCCCACGTCCTGCGTGGGACTCGTGGTTCCCGTTTTGTGACCCATCGCCAAGCACACCAGCATGTCACCCCCTCCAGGCTCATTAGAATCTGTGGGCGACCTGAGTAAACTAGACGCTTCTTCCCTCATCCCCCTTTAAAATGTTTTATTTGTAATAAAATATACGTAACCAAATTTACCATCTTAAAGTGTATGTTCAGCGGCACTAAGTTCATTTACTATGTTGTGAGACCATCACCACCATCCGTGTTTAGAACTTTATCATCCTCACAAACAGACACTCTTTACCCCCTTAAACACTAACTTCTCATTTCCCCCTGGCTCCTGGTAACCTCTATTGCGCTTTCTGTGTCTGTGAATTTATCTATTTTTGGTACCTCCTGTAAGGAGAATCATACAATGGTTGTCCTTTTACGACTGGCTTATTTCACTTAGCATGATGTTTTCAAGGTTCATCCATGTTGTAGCATGTGTCAGAATTTCATTCCTTTTTTAAGGCTGAATAATATTCCATCTTATGCATATACCACCTCTTATTTATCCATGCATCTTTTGATGGACATGTGGGTGTTTTCACATGTGATTGTGAAATATGGATTTGTGAATGGTGCTGCTAAGAACATTGGTGTGCAAGTATCTCAGTCCCTGCTTTTTTTTTTTTTTTTTTTTTTCTTTTGAGCATATTTAGAAGTGGAATTGTTGGATCATTCCTCTTTGAGGAATTCCCCACCCCCCCCTTTTTTTTTTACTAGAGGATTCTACCAAGCTGTTTAGTAAAATAACTTGTAGATTTTGAAGGTAGTGCCTGGCACGTAGTAAGTGCTCAAAACATAGTTTTATTTAGGCTTCCTTAATAGTTCTCTGCCCTACACTATACCAAATGTGGAAATAAAACAACCCAGTGTATTTTCTACTTAGGAAACTACCCATGAGCTGGTCTGGCCAGTAAACAGATTTTTAGAATTTTTTTAACTTTTATTTAAAAAATTTTTTTTCATGTTTATTTTTGAGAGAGGCGGGCAGGGATGGGCAGAAAGAGAGAAAGGGAGACACAGATCCGAAGCAGGCTCCACGCTCTGAGCTGTCAGCAGAGAGCCTGACGTGGGACTTGAACTCACAGACCACAAGATCATGACCTGAGCTGGAGTTGGATACTTCACTTACTGAGCCACCCACACACCCCAAGAATTTTTTGAACTTTTAAAGAGAAGCCTGTTCTAGTGATAGTTTTTATATTCTCTGCTGTATGCAGCCTAGGTAATTATAAGAGAATCTGAGTCGTATCCAAAATGATCCTATAGTTTATTAACTGTTTTTCCCATCCCTGTGACAGGTGACAGTTCGTGAAGCTATAAACCAAGGTATGGATGAGGAGCTGGAAAGAGATGAGAAAGTGTTTCTGCTTGGGGAAGAAGTTGCCCAGTATGATGGGGCATATAAGGTAATCAAGATACCTAAAATCAATATGAATTAAGGTAGCCATTTGCCCCCAGATACACTTAAAAGTAATGAAATCAATGTGTAATTTTAGGTTAGTCGAGGCCTGTGGAAGAAATACGGAGATAAGAGGATCATAGACACTCCCATATCTGAGGTAAGGCTTCCATCAGGAAGCAGACCTTTCAGGGCGTGTCTGTTCACGTGTACACTGTTCTAATTTTTATGGATTTTCACTTGTGTTTGTGTTTTACTTATAGATGGGCTTTGCTGGAATTGCCGTGGGTGCGGCCATGGTATGTAATCCTCTTTATGAATCTCATCCAAAGAAATTTCTTTTCACGTGACCTTTTGAAAACATTGTTTGAATTTTGGAGTGATTGCCACTCTTTACTGCTGTTTCTCATTTTTTTAAGATCTTTGTTTTTGATTTGACAGGCTGGGTTGAGGCCCATTTGTGAATTTATGACCTTCAATTTCTCTATGCAAGCCATTGACCAGGTTATAAACTCAGCTGCCAAGACCTACTACATGTCAGGGGGCTTTCAGTCTGTGCCCATAGTCTTCAGGGGGCCCAATGGCGCCTCAGCAGGCGTGGCTGCCCAGCACTCACAGTGCTTTGCTGCCTGGTATGGGCACTGCCCAGGCTTAAAGGTGGTCAGCCCCTGGAATTCAGAGGATGCAAAAGGACTTATTAAATCAGCCATTCGGGATAACAACCCAGGTTAGTAGAGTGACCCTTGGGTCTCTTTTGATCATTAAAGAACTAAATTGAAATCTTTGCCTGGAAGGAACCCTTATAGGCTTCTAGTTAGGCTTAGATCATATAAAATATTAATAATTTACAGAGACAATAAACACAGTTTAAAAGTTGTTTTATTTTTGTTTTCCTACTATAAGGGAGCCTGTTAGGTACCTACAACACTGGTTTAATTGCAACAGGTAAAATTAGGATTGGCCAGGCTGTAAATGCCAGTACCTAAACCATCCATTCAGGGCTACTGGACATGACAGATATGAAGCTTCCTAATCAGCACAGTGACACTTTTCACATAATGATTGTTAGTGTTGAAAATACATTTAGTCACGTAGTTACTTTTGTTAAATATCTGTATTTTGCGTGGTGCCTGGAGGCTCAATGAATTGAGTGGTTGAGTGTCCAGCTCTTGATTTCAGCTCAGGTCATGATCGCACAGTCATGAGATTGAGCCCTGAGTCAGGCTCTGTGCTGAGTGTGGAGCCGCTTAAGATTCTCTCCCTCCATGGGGCACCTGGGTGGCTCATTCAGTTAAGCGTCCAACTCTTGATTTTGGCTCAGGTCATGATCTCATGGTTCACGGGATCGAGCCCCGCATTGGGCTTTGCACTGATAGTGTGGAGCCTGCTTGGGATTCTCTCTCCTCCTCTCTCTGCCCCTACCCTAGTGACACGTGCTCTCTCTCTCAAAATAAACTTAAAAAATATTTTTTTTTCTCTCCCTCCCATTTCCTCTGTCTCTCCCTTCTTGTGCTTACTTTCATTCTCTCTCTTTTTTTTTTTTTTTTTTTATCTTGCAGTGGTGGTGCTAGAGAATGAACTGATGTATGGAGTTCCTTTTGAATTTCCCTCAGAAGCTCAATCAAAAGATTTTCTGATTCCCATTGGAAAAGCCAAAATAGAAAGGCAAGGTAAGAGAACTTAGTACATTTAAACATTATTTGTAATTCAGCCACTCTACTTATGTTGGTCAGATTCGGTCTTAAGTTATTGCTTTTTACTTTGATCAGGAAATTACAGGATGAGTTCAAGTTAAGAATGTGTCATGAGTTGCTCATACGCTTGTGCTTTCCTAAATCTCAGCCCAGTAGATTTGTATTTCATCTTTAGGGAGGCCGCCACATTCCTCATCCCACCGGAATGGAGTGGAGCTGAAGATTTTACACGTGAACAAGAGCTGCAGTGGCCGCAGAGCAGTACGGCAGCTTTCGTGCCAACCCGGCCTCTGATCTGTGACCGCTCTGTTTCAGGGACACACATAACTGTAGTTTCCCATTCAAGACCCGTGGGCCACTGCTTAGAAGCTGCAACGGTGCTATCCAAAGAAGGAATTGAATGTGAGGTATATGGACATTCATTTATTCTTAAAGAATCAGAAAGTTTCCTTTTAGTTTTAAGTTAACCTGCTACAGAATTCCAACTCCCCTAAGTGTAAAACTCTTGGTTTGTCACTCAGTTCTGCCTCTGCGCGAAGCTGGGAACCCCCTTGCTTTTCAGATATCTAGCTTTTTACCACATAGGTTGGATCTTTTTAGAAGAGTACCTGCTTTCTCAAGTGGGGAGCCAGCCTTGGAGCTGGAGGTTGGGAGAAGGGGAAACTTAGAAATCGGTGTCTTACCCTTTCACATCCAGGACCTACCACTTGCTAGTTCTACTTGAACAAGATACATACTCTGAATCTCAGCCCTGTCAGCGGTAAACTGAGGAGAGCACATTTACTGTCCCATCAGGGTGGTTGTGAGAATCACACTTAGTGTGGCGCCTGGCACATGGTGAGCAGTCAGTTGTTAGTTATTAGTTGTTTTGATGAGAAGGAAGTTAAAGTACAGGAGGATAAGTGAATTTTTTTTTTTTTTAAGTTTATTTTGTGAGAGAGGGAGAGAGAGGGGTAGGGACAGAGAGAGAGAAAGAGAGAGAATCCTAAACAGGCTCTGCGTGGTCAACAGTGGCCTGATGCAGGGCTCGAACTCACAAACTGTGAGATTATGACCTGAACTGAAATCAAGAGTCGGAGGTTTAACCCAGGCACCCTGAGGGTAAGTGAATTCTTAAGTTAACAGGGCTCCTTGTGGTAGAAAGACTTTTGTTTTAATTACAATTTATTTTTTACCATTTTGTTCTTGAATAGGCAGATTAGATTTTCCTAGACCCCGAGATTAACAGGAAACCAAACAGGGAGTGCCATTATGGGAGTGAGACTATCTGTGGCGCAGTGGCTCCATAAGGTGTATCTTTGTTTAGGTGATAAATATGCGAACCATCAGACCAATGGACATTGAAACAATAGAAGCCAGTGTCATGAAGACCAATCATCTCATAACTGTGGAAGGAGGCTGGCCACAGTTTGGAGTAGGAGCTGAAATTTGTGCCAGGATCATGGAAGGTACTTACTTCAGAGAAACTGGTTCTAGAATGGTTCAGCTATTGACTAAAATAGTCAAGTGTGTACCTGGATACTGGATAGAGATCAGAGGCTAGGGGTGACCAAATGCCTCAACTTTCACCTTGTCACCTTGGCATTTTTCCTTTGGGTGAATGTTTAAAAAAACAAAGCCAGAAACAATCCCCGTAATTAGTATTCCTTTAGATTTTCTCTTCTTTGGAGAGCCACACTTCCTGTGCGAAGGTGTTGGTCCTCAGTGGCTTTTCTTGCCTCTCTCAGTTGAGCATCCTTCTCTCCTAGGCCCTGCATTCAATTTCCTGGATGCTCCTGCAGTTCGTGTCACTGGTGCTGATGTCCCTATGCCTTATGCAAAGATTCTAGAAGACAACTCGGTACCTCAGGTTAAAGACATCATATTTGCAATAAAGAAAACATTAAATATCTAGTTTGGACTTGAATTTCAAGTCATTGGGATTTACTAAAGTACGTCCTGATACTTCACCTGGATTATACTGTAAGACCTTATGATTCATAAAGTTATGTCTAAAGCAACAACACAGATGTTTTTGTACTTGGAATAAGTTTAAATGTGCTTGTATGTGGAAAAACTCTTCTCTCCCACCCTAGACTCCAGGGTGTTTTTTTTGTGTGTGTGTTACAATTACCATGGTCTTTGAATAAGGCTGATGTAAAATTTTACCCTCTCACAAAGACAACGTATGAATGTGGCAGAGTTCTGCTGAAAGATGTATCCAAAAATGACAACTTATATGTAAAAATAAAGGCATATTATGTACATTTGCTGTTAGGTTGTTTTGATAAGGAATAAAGGAATTCCTATGACTAATTATATTTTTATATTCTTGAAGTAATAAATGTGGGATGGGAAGAGTCTTAAAATTCTGGTAAAAAATTAGCGATTCTAATCACCTAAACTGCTATCACACTTGCAACAGGAACTTGTCCCCAGACCCTTCACATGTCCAATTCTATTAGGGTTCCCATCAAAATTAAACCAAAATTCCTGTCAGGTATTCTTCCCATGGCCCAAAACCAGACATTTGCCATCTGCTGTCCTCTTTAGAAGTTGAGACAGAAAAGACAGGTTTAAGTTAGTTCTAGAAACATAGAAGTGGTGTCTAATTTAGATAGCAAGACAGGATTGTTAGCTTTTAGTAATTAAGAGGGAAAATAGCACACAAAAGAAAGAGACATAGGATAGGTGGGAAGGAAACTAGAAATACTGTGTGGATCTATGTTTCTAAAAGCTCCCACAAAAAATTCCCACTTACAATATCTAGCCAAGCTATAGACAACACATTTTCTTGACATAGTTTATTTTAATAAAAAATACAGCTGAACATTTGTCACAGATTAAATGAAACTATACACAATGACATTCTCTCTGCATAGTAACCAACACTGATGTGTGTATTTGAATTTTTAAATGGATTACTTATAATCCTTTAAAGTGCAATTTATTTAAGGGTTTAAGCAAATTGTAGGATAAAGGATCTAATGAGTAACGTTAAAAAAATGATATATTTGGACAAATCTTTCAAAAATCAGAACTGATTTCTATGGATGCCAAATTTTCTTTGTTGTAATAGTAACCCCCTCCCCCCAAACCACAAACTTAACTTTATTGCTGAGGATTAAGAAGGTCCTCTAATTGGCAAGAGCTTTTCCTGATGTTAACATCTGTCTCAATACACTCAAACTCAAAGGAACCGTGAGTCTAGAGTGGTTGCCTTAGCAGCCCTGAGTTCTGTAACCACAGCAGTATTCCTGTTAGAACCTAGAGAATGTTATGGACTTGACTTGGCCCCATCTATTTGAGTGGAAAATGAACTCAGTTGCTTCTCTGACTCCATGACGTAACTATGCTGTGGACTACGGTGTTAATGTCTAAGAGGAAATAAAGTAGCAAGAATGGGAATTAATCTAAGAAATAACCAGAAAATGCTTTATATAGAGAAATGAACTATGAGGGGAACATTTCTGGGAGTGTCTGATGGGATGGGAGGGATCGCAACACAAAGGTCATTCACTGCTGGGAGTGAATATTGTCATTGTTTTTTTGTCCATTTCCTTAAGTTGGTGCAAATGTTGACTCCAATATGCTGCTGCCCCCAAAAGATGCCCATTAGAGGATGAACAAGACTCCTTTAAAATGGTAATAAAGGAGCGAATTATTTCTTAAGGCAGAAACGCCAGCCTGACTTTATTCTACTTGGATATTTCCCTCTTGAGAAGCCTCTTAGATGAGCATCTGCAAAACAGTATGTGGCTTTACTGGCTCAGCAATTGTTCATCCGGAAAAAGAGTGCTTTAGGGGCTGGAGGTGGGAGGAAAAAACAAAGAACTTTTCCCTCCAAGTGTAAACACGAATCTTCAGCCGATCTTAGGAGCACTGTGATCACAGGTTTCAGCTTTCCTCAAAGTTCCCTTTTGGAAATTCTGGATGGAGCTGAGTAAGGCCCCTCGGCTCACACCATTCACAGCCTGGGGCGGAAGCTGTGTAGGCGCCTCTGTGCTCGCAGGAAGCAAGGGAGCTGCTGGTGGCGGAGGCGGAGGCGGTGGAGGTAATGCGGACATCCCTACGGAGGAAAGAACGCGCAGTCAGTATCATCTCCAAACACCCTGCACACAGGCTCCTGCTCGGTCCTGGGTGCAACGAGCTTTGAGGAGACTGCAAATGTTTCTCCCTCAGAGGGACCAAGATTACCCAGTGCTGTATGTTTTTTTTTCAAATACCGAACAAGGAATCTACAAGCATCAAAGGGGAAGTAATTAAAGGTTGCCGTTTCTCCCAGTAATAGTTATGTGGGAAAAAACTGAACAAATATCACAGATTACACGAAACTCTGCAGAGTGACATTTTCTCTGGGTAGATGAGGCTCTAACTCCATTTCCAAATTCTAGCAATGGTCCCAAGAGAAAAGCTCCATTAGCTACTTTAGCCAGGTCCTGGGCAGCACCACCTCTGAGCTAGCAAGTAAAGATAGACATTTGTATGCACAGAGTTGGGTTACCTGAGTAACAGTGACTAATAAAGGATGAACATTTCTTTAGCTGCGCCAGCACACACAATATTTGAAGGATGTGATTTAATGTAAAATGACAAACTGGATTCTCGGCAAGGAGGGGCTGAGTTATGGGCTCCCCAGGGCCATCTGTCTCCAATAGTCATTTCCTATTAGGCTGCATTAAAGAAATATAAAATGCGAGTAGCCGATAACAGTGAAGCAGGGGGCAGCAGGCTCTCTCCCTGGCAATGGTATTTTCAGGGAGGCATCTTCCTCAGCGCCCTTCCTTCCACTGTGGCCTAACCCAGGGCCAGGATGGAGCTGCACTAACCCTACATCTTTGCTGAAGCAGCAGGAAAGACTCTACCCTAGTGGGCAAGGAGAAGGAAACTGGAAGCGTATCTGAAACTTCCCCTTAGCTTCCAAGCATGTGAACATTTGGCAGTTTAATTTTATAGTTCTGAATCAATGAATGAATTATTCTCCTAGGACAAAATAAAAACGGAGTACAGCCAAAGACCTTCCTTAAAGCACTTGCTTGTGCCACACAGTTGGTTGCCCATTTCCTGTGACCCTTGCAGCTCTCGGTAACTCCACTATCTTTTTCTGGGCTTACCCTCAGCCCCTCCTAGGGCTACACCAGCCAGACATTCTGGTAGGTAGTTTTCCCCCCTGCTACTGAGCTGTGATGGTAAATAAATATACCAATTGCCACTTGAATTTATATGGGTGAGTGTTTCAGGATCACCAATAAAATACTTGGGTAAGAGCATCCTTTTTACCAAATGTGACACATAACAGTTAAAGTCTTGTATTTCATAGAAAACCACTTACCTTCCTTATATCTTTTGCCCAAACCTAAGGCAGCTGAAATTAAAAGAATCACACAGATACACACATTCATGCTCTGCAATCTTAGAATTCTCAAATAATGGAAGTACAGCAATACAAATAAATATTAAATACAGACAAATGAACAAAATGTAATTCTCCTTGGTTCCATACAATAACAACTAATGAATGAAGTTCTATTATGTGCTCTGCCAGGGTGGATTGTGGACAAATATTCCCAGCTTTATGTTACCGGGCTACAAAGATAAAAAGGACTTTAAACGCACAAATGATTGCTGAGGTGAGAAGAGCAGCGACGGTGTGTGACAGAAGCATTCCTCTGAAGGGGGTTTTTGGATAGTGGCTGATGAAACACCAGGAGGAGAGGAAATGGTCTCTGAAGGCTCTTGGAACTCAACTGCAGCACCGAGAGAGCCTGGAGGAGTCAGCGGGCAACAGTAACCCCCAGCACTACCCAATGACCGGCAAAGGGTGGCAGAATCTGGACTTGACATTCAGGGCCTGATGTCAAGGAGCTCCAGGGTTTCTGCCTGCCAGCTTTGTGCTTTGACCCTGGAGAAGAGTCACTGCAGGTTACAAGAAAGAAGGCAGGCTCTGGGCTGCAACAGCACTTGAGTTCTTGCTAATAAAGGCATAGAGCTGGCCATCCAGAGACCAGTTACCCCTCTAGCCCAGGATTCTGGGAGGCTAGAGGCAGGCCTCAGCAGCTGGACTTGGATATGGGTTGCCTCTTGGCACAGAACAAATCTGCCTGGTCTTCACAAGGAGCCAACCCTTGACTTTGGCTTCATCACCAGGCACTCAAAATTAAAAGTGCAAATTCACTATCCCAGAGTTTGGGAGTTGCAGGTGATGTTCAGTACATGGATCTTCATTTTCCAAGTAAAGGCTGAGATTGTTAGGACTTTAAATGAATCTCTCAGAATATGTAGGCAGCATAAACAAATACATAGTCCCAAGTGCCACAGAGTAACCCATGCTTGTAAAGCAAATGACCTACTCATCCAATGGTAAAGAGCAGGGTCATGGAGGGCCGGACCAATCCCAAAGGGCCTAATGTCCCACGAGGCCCACTTTTCCTCACTGGGCCTGCAACAACCAGGGCAGATCTTGACGTGTACTATCAGGGCAACGCCAGACCTCAACTTGCCAGATCAGAACACTCTGGAAGTGGGGAGGAGGTCTGGGAGTCAGAAGGCCAACGCTGGAGGAAGCAGGAACACAGACCAGGGACTCAGTCTCTGACTGTAAGCCCTACCATGGTTTTTGGCTTTTTCTTTTTGCCTTCTCTATAGTTCACAAGCTTCCTTTAAAGGTTTGTTGGGGCTTAAGCTATAATACATTCTAACAATTAGCAGTATTAATAAGGGCCAAATTCAGAGTTGGCTATTTGGCCTGTGGCAAACCTGGAAACAACTGCCTAATGCCTGAATGCCACTGACTCCTCAGATGTGAACAAGCTCTCCCCACCACGGGTTATCTGATAGCCCTTGTCCCCAGGCCATAGACAAGACCAGGCAGATTCCATGTTGGATTGGTTGCTAACTGAATTCACCAAGCTTTGAAAAATACTGGCCTGCAAAAACCCAGAATAAGGGATGCTCCAAAACAGCTGATCTATAATTATATCCAGTTCTCTCCCACCTTACCTACTCTTGGGCAAAAAGACCAAAAATCAACTACTCTATCCTCCCCAGAATCCTATCCACCAAACTAATGGGAACCCGGCAATCCAGCAGAGGCCCTGGAACAGGCCATGGACCGTTGCAGGAAGAGCATATGTTAGGCCCAGAAAAGAATGTCTTGCCAGAAACATCCTCACCAGCCTCGTGGGAAGGATATCTGGGGATCCCCTTTCTTTGGGGTCAGTTTTAGCAGTGGGCAGTCTACAGGTCTTGGTAGGTCTGAATTCCTTTGTGATCCACGAATAGAAGTGGGGAGGCCACGTGGCCACCAGACCAACACCACAGCTGCTGGCTACCCTCGAGAGAGAACAGACAGCAGTGACCCCCTGGAAGCAGGCAGCCCCCAGCTCTTGGCAACTGCCTTTGTCTTCTGCCTCAGATAGATGAGGAGGCTGCACTCGTGTCTCAACTCAAGAATTATTAGGGATGCTTAAAAAAGAACTTTTCCCTACTGCCAGTTATAAAAGCCAGTGAGTTGTCTTCCTGTAACCAAGAACTCAACCAGCTAACACTCTTTCCCTTCATCAGAGTGATAAGGAACCGATATTTTTGCTGCACAAGGACTTTGGGACCCTGCTTTGTGAAATTAAAATATGCCAAAACGCCATGCAGTTGATTTTTAGGTTTTAGGGCTGTGTTTTAAAACTACCATCAGAGGGGAAATGAAGATTTTGAAGGTCAGGGTGAAAATGAAATGAATAATGAAGTCACTTGGGTGGTTTTTAAAGATGCTGCATTTCATTTAAGTGTTCAGAGAAGGAAATCATCTCAAATCTGCTTTCCCATTTGTTCATCACTTCAGTGATCTAGATACATTGGGTCCCATTTCATATCCAGAAACAGAGCATCTTTAAAGTTAGAGAAATCAGTATAGCTTACTTTACCGAAAATTCACGTTCAAAATGGTGCATGCTCTACTGAAAACAGCAAAGACAGAGACAGAGACAGAGAGAAAGAGGGAGAGAGAGGGGGACACAAGTCATTATTCAGCTTTTAGTGTCATTTAATCAAATAGTAAGAGACAGTAAAATATTAGTTTGAATCACATGCTTATTATTCTCACTGCCAAACTAGGCTATATTTAACTGCAAAACGCACTGGTTCGTAAGCATGATTGTGACTTTTTTAGAACATGGCAAACATGCTAATAGAGCAACCAGGGAGTCATTTTCCTCTTCCTACTCTTTGTTCTGTTTTTCTGAGCCACTTAGGTGCTGTTTTTGTTTACAACACTCACTTCAGAAGACCTGTGAAGGTTCTACCCGGCCTGAAAAGTGGAATGGGTACTGGAAATGCAATTAGTTCTATTGCTAAACAAGGACAGTCTACCAAGAAGTCTACCACTTTCTTCCAATCAAGCCTTCCATAGTCTAAAATGGAGACCTGTCTTTTTAAAGTTGGGAAGAGCAGGAGCACAGGGCAGGTCTAAGGCGAGCTCCAGGCCAGGGATGAGAGGCCCCTCCCCGAAGGCAGCTGTACTCTACAGGCTGAACTGGTCAGTGAGTGGCATTTGCTTACTTTAGGCCATGAAACCATTAAAAAGAAAAAAAGCAAGGCAAACGTTCTTGTCTTCCTTTTGACTGACTGGATTCCTGGCAAAATGTGAAGGATAATGCCATCCCTGACAGGGAATCCCAGAGTTCCTGATGAACCAATGTGCCCTACTGTCCAGAGGAAAATCCCTTTGTCTGTGGAGGGGCTGAGAAATGAGGCCCATGAGGGGCTGGGAAGACTGACCACTCACGTGGGACAGCTCCGGGAGGACGCCGGGGATACTGTCCTGTGCCACTTCCACCCGAACCAGCCCACGGCTCAAGGGAGGAGCTTACATGCTTGGGCTGGGAAGTGGGGGGCGGGAGAGCAGAGCCAACACACTCTTCAGAGAAACGCTGCAGGCAGAGCTGTTCATCCCAAAGATGGGAACTGCTTTGTGTATGTGTAGGTCTTTAGAAAAGGGGGCAATTCGTGGGGTGCCTGGGTGGCTCAGTCAGTTAAGCATCCGACTTCGGCTCAGGTCATCATCTCACGGCTTGTGGGTTTGAGCCCCACATCACGCTCTGTGCCGACAGCTCGGAGCCTGGAGCCTGTTTCAGATTCTGTGTCTCCCTCTCTCTCTCTGCCCCTCCCCCACTCGCGCTCTGTCTCCCTCTGTCTCAAAAATAAATAAACATTTAAAAAATTAAAAAAAAAAAAAAAGAAAGAAAGAAAAGAAAAGGGGGCAATTCTTATGGCCAGAGACATGGATTCTGAGCCTAGATTGGGTTTCAGACTTTAACCTGGCCAGACAAATTCTGGAAATTCCAACATTCTCAATAAATACATTTTTTGTGTGTGTGCCTCATTTATTCTTAACCATCCTTCCTATTATTTAAGCTTCTGGTCACTTTGTGCCCATAAGGCTCTCTTTTCCCTCCTCCAGATCTCCAGATATGAAACTTCTCTCTCTCCACTCTTTCTTCCACACTGAGTTTTCTATAAATTGCCAGCTCTCTCCTCAAAATTATTACTTTAAATTATAAGCTGCAAGCATGAAGGGCTAGAATTCTCTTGCAGGGCATTTATAGCTTATGCTTGGTAGTACTTTACTGCTTATAAAGCTTTGTTTTTGCACGTTACCTAATACAGATTAGGAATTCCTTTAAAAGACAGCTTCAAAGAATGGAAATTACTTGTCCAAGGTCACAGCTGGGAAGTGGCAGACCCACAGCCAGGGTTTTCCGACTCCACTTTCAGGGTTCTTTTCCTGCCACTGGTCAATATTTAACAGTACCCTGCAGTGCACCCAAGGGAACAGGCACCTGATGAAAATTGGTAGGGGTAAAAGAGCAAAGACAGAAGCAAGTTTGGATCCTGGCTCTAGCACCCGCCGCTTGTGTGACCTTGGTCAAAGTCTGTCACCTCACTAGAGCCTCTGCTTCAGTGTCTTTAAAATGGAGCTATAGTAGAAACTACTCTCAATGGATAGGAAGGTATTCATAAGGATTAAAACAACGACTGTAAATCACTTAGAACAGTGCCTAGCACAAAATAAGTGCCTACAATATGTTAGATACAATTATTAAAAACAACAATAATGTAGAGTCTCCTGCTTTACTTAGCTTTCCTAAACCTGGTGTGTATGGAGATTTGGATATTCTAAACCACTCATTTCTATGAATACAGAGTGTAAACACGAGTTGGTGATATTTACCATGAAAAAAAGTCAGGATAAAGAATTTTAAAGCTCTTGAAAGAGTGACTGTCCAGAGGTAGGGAGCATAACCTTTAGCAGAAAAGAAAGGAATGTTCTCACCGAAAATATAAGGATCCAACACAAGAGTTTTAGAGAATCCCACCCCTCCCAATGGAATCACCACCAAACTCAGGGACATATTTATCCCTCAAGAGGCTCCATGGCAGGCAGGTGCAGTAAGAAATGGGAGAGGCCCCATACTTACGCAATTGTTGGAAAGAGCTCATGAGGGTGACACTCCTTCGCTTAGAAACATCTGTCACTTCTGCTCCATACTAAAAGTAACAAGGCTTAAGAATACCCTAAGCTGTCATGTATGTGCTTAAAACTGATACTTTCAGGAAGGAAGGCAATGCGGTCAAACTGAACTTGCCTACGCTGACCTATTGTTGAGCACACAGGGCCCCCAGTAGATTTACACTATGCTTGATTAGAAGGCACCGTGAGATGGTCTCCTCTTAATTCCCACATTTTTTGCCTTTGACAGATGAGGTAAACAATACCTAGACATGGAAAATGACTCATTCAAGGCGTCCCAGTAAGGAACAGTGTACCGAGGGATTACTATACACCCAGTGCTGTTCTAACCCCATACCCAGGAAATGCTCTGGAACTTTGTAATAACTCCCATAGGCAGGCACTGTCATTATCCTCACTCACACATGGGAACACCTAAAGTGCAGGGGGGCCAACAGTCTGGTTCAAGGTCCCAGAACTAGCAAGTGTTCGCCCTTGAGTTTAGGTTCCCCGGCCTGAGGTGTAGTTCCTTCCCAAGGGGCTCCCAGATTGTGTTTTTGAGATGCTACCTTGAGCAAGAATACTTTTTTTAATACTAGCCCTTGAAAGTGAAGATTTTTCCTTCCTTTCTTGAGAAAATTGCATTTGATCATAAAGCTAGAAGACCTATTCTTGACTTGGTTCCCAGGTAAGCATGCCATTTTTTTTTTAACCATTACCTTAGCCTAGAAGTAAAGCCATATAGATTAGAGCAAATGTGATTCCAGCACAAGATAGACAGTGCAGAGAGGCAATGAGAAAGATGAGCCCACTGGAGAAGCCTGGCCTCCTGTCCTGGAAGGAGGGGCCAGTCTAAGCAGGGGGCTGACCAGCCAGAAGATGCCACCCTAGGCTGGGAGTCTGCTCTGTCCCAGCAGAGGCCCTGAAGGCAGAGCAAGCCCAAGCAAATCCAGCAACAAGGATTTATGGAGCATCAGCCATGGGCACAGCTGCATGAAGCTACTACGTGTTTGTGGCTCCCTCATGCCTCACACAGCACAGAAGCTTGGGACGCTGCTTGCTGGAGGACTAGATTTTCGGGGGGAGATTCTCTATTGAAGGAGGGTAAATATTGGGAGAAAAAAAAAGAAAATTACCATGGTTGGACCTCAAGGAAAGCATTTGCTTAATTATGTCTATCATTTTGGAGCTCTTGAGAGACTCTAGAAATGCGACTCCACATGAGCTAGGTCCCTGTCTATTCGTGTCTGTAAGCCAGGGACAACCACAGCGCCCAGCACATTTCAGCCTCTCACTAAATACATCATAAATAATGAATAAATTCATTGTTCAAGGCCAGAAACGCTGGGTTGACAGGCAAAAGCTAGTTCTTATTTTTAAGAGATGCATTACAATAAATGCCCAGCAGAGGTCAGAGTACAGTCTTTAGGGCTGAGTTGCTAATTTCATCAACAAAACGTTAAAGGAGATAAAGGAAAGAAGGAGCCAGTATTTGCTGGGAACTTATCACTTGTGCCAGGCTTTGTGCTTGGGGCCTCACATATTTTTCCCTCTCGATCCTCACAACTCCCTTTCAGAATAGGTATGATCAAAATTCACAGTAACGCCCCCTACCACTCCCACTCACCTCAAAGTTTTTCCAACATTGACTCTCATTACCAAAAATTCCCCCTTTTTCTTCTCTCCTTCTGAAAATTCCCTCATCTCATGCAAATCTGCTACAGTATGAGACAGCTCCCATTCAAAACACAGGTAAATCAGAGGATTCATGAAAAAAAAAAATCCATATAGATGGAGAATTCCCTGAGGCATTTAAAAATGAGAACTGGCAGTTAACTTCCCAGGACTATACCTAATGCATACAGTAGATGTTCAATATGATTAAAGAGGCACCTTATATGTTAAAGGGTTTATGGGTTCTCACTATTCATTCTCTCCAATTTCCTTCAAATGTCTAAGGGGTATGAAATTAATATCCTTTCTTCCAGAAAATGGTTCAACATGATCTGGGCAGTGGAGCTCCAGAAATTTCTGACCAGCCTATACAACTCACCCCTACACAAGACGGAAAAGACGAGATTCTCCCTTGATCAATATTTGGGGGCTTTCTTGTAAAATCTGCTGACAAAGTCAGCCAGGGAAAAGAATGATCATTCCCACGAGCCAGGTACTTGGCTCCTCAAAACGGGTCCTGGCCCAGAGCATTCCCCAGCAAACCACCAGTAACCATCCTCGGTCAGCAAGAGGAGAGACCCACCAGCCAGAAGTAAGCTGAGTAAGAAGTTTGTACACTCTTATAGCAGAAGTTTGTAAACTATTCCCTTTATGCTTGCTTGTCATTTTCCTAAGAAGGTCAATTAGAAGTATTTGAGAGCAGATGGGTAATGCTCTTGATAGCTCCTGGGTGCTGCCTTAATCCTTGATGAACATGGAACTGTCAGCTCATAAATCAAGCCCAGGCAATGACCCTCCCTTCAGACAGCTGCAGCAACTCTTCCATGCACAGCTGACAAGCTCTGAATGGCAGAACCAGCTCCTCTGACATCGAAAACATCTGGTTCCTTTAAGAAGTGAAAAGAAATATGACTGGTTTCCCAATGTGTTTTTATGAGGCTAGCAAAATGGTCAGGGAAGAGATATTAGTTCAAATAGGAAAGAGGGAAAGAGCATCATGAGACTATTCCACGAAATTGGAGATTATTTTTATAAATATTTCCCAAGATAAATTCTTTCTACATTTTTCAAACAAAACTCATCGTAATCTGATTTAATTCACAAAGGCAAAACAAAGGCCACAAAAATATTCCCAGGACTAAACGTGTTACAGAGCAGAACAGAGCACCAACAGTTATCGGGAAATCAGAAGTTCGGTGGTTAGGTCACTCCCACACCTGGGCATCTCACCAGTTCTGCTCTGTGACCACACAGACATTGTGGCTGGGCTCCCTGAAGAGACAGCTCTGGCAGAACAAGGCGCCTGGGAAGCAGAGCAACTGTTTTGTTCAGCTCAGCATGTACCGAGGCGAGCTCTGATCTGAGGAGCCCTGCGTGAGGCTTTTCAGCAAGAGAACTGGCTGGAAGCAGAGGGTGGCTACTGCCTCTGAAATCAACTATTCCACTCCCTGTGAAGTCTGAATTTGGAAATCTAGACCCTCAGCTCTTCCAATTTGCAGTCCCACTGCTTTCTCTGGAGGAGGCAGGTACTGTCTGACCCCTGACACGCTTGGGCCCAGGCAGGAAGAGAAAGGGCCCCATTCCTCCTCCTGCTGGGTCAGAGGATAGCAGAGGGTTACTTTGCCTCCATCACTCACCTGCTGTAGAGGGTGGAGTCGGTGATGACGGGGATGTGAGAGGTGAGCTGGCCCCAGATCCTGCTAAGAGAAAACACAGAGAAACCCTCATGGGGACAAAGACAGACACCTGGAATCTGGCCTGAGCTGGGACCCACCATTGCCTGAGAATCTGCACGTGGCTTAGTGGGTGGGCCTTATGGTAAAAGATGAGGGGGGACAGGGAATTCAGAGGCTGGACTCAGTGACCACAGGCTATCACTGCTGTGTAGGGCATGCTTCCTCCCCAGGCCACTGAAGGCTCCTTGCCACCCACTGCTCCCCACACTCTGCCTGGTTGAAAACAACTTTGAGCTGTCAACGACTTGTGCAGTTGGTTGTAGTATCTTTTCCTGACCCAGCTTCTGTCCCTGGATAATGAACGCCAAATGACAATGGCCACAAGCAATACAGGGGACAGAGAGAGACAGAGAGGGACAGAGCAGTCCAGTGGAGGCCTCTCCAAAGGAAGTGAGAGTTCCCCACAGCATCCACCTAGCAATGCTCTCTGTAGAAGTTCCATTTTATCAATTAGGTAGGGTCAGCCTATTCAGTGTGTGGGTCTCCCAGGCCTCTTCTTAGCTGAAATCCAGCAAATACCATTATTTACATTAAAACAATATGCATATTCCCCATATTCTCAAGTTCTCAGCATCTCCCCATTGCTCAGAAGTCTCCAGAGAATATCCTCCTGGCCTGACATAGAAGTGGCCCAATAAGCAGATAGAGGCTCCTACATAAGCCCTTCTGTGGCAACATGAAGGCTGCCCCCTGACACAGAGGTCCTATGGAAGGGTTAACCGAGGCTCCAGGGGTGGCTGTGATCATGTCCCTGAGAAGCCTCCAACCATCACCTCACCCACTGCCCACAGGACAGGTTGGACATGGCATGGGCGCTGGGCATGAGGAAAAATGTCTGAATTAAACCACACCTCCCTCAAGCCGAGTGGCTTTTCACTATTCACAATATGCTCTCACCACCCTGTTTAAATATGAGAGGCGTTTTACTGAAAAAGGAGGCAAAACCCAACCCATCCTGTCTTCCCACTGCTTTGTTGTGCTAACATAGATTTTAAAGGGGAAAAGACCGAATCTGTGATTCCGGTGGGGTCTGGAGATAATGTTTACATTTCTGCCAACTGCTACTTGGCTTTCCTGAACACCTTGAGGGTGCGGTGGGGTCTTGGAGTCCTTGGAATCTCATCTGGCTGCATCCGGCCCAGAACCTTGCAGGCAGGCCGGGCCTCGGGAAGGTGGAGGACCCTGAGCCAGGCTTTCTCTGCTTGGAAAAAATTAGTTGCCGGACAGAATGTCTGTCAGACATGCTGGTTGGAGACATGAGTTTCAGCCTAATGATGACAAAGACTGGCCCATGTCCGTTGCATCAACCATGGAGAAAAGAGACCTCCAGCTCTGGAATTACCCGCCAGCCACAGCAGCTGCTGTATCTGAGAAGCAGGCCTTCATCCTCACTGGGGCTTCCCGCCTCTCTTCCCTTCTGTGGCGGCTGAACGCTACAGGCAGTGGTATCAGCACATTCTTCCCTCTTCCTGGAGTGGGTGACTTCCAGCCCAACTCTCCCAACTTCCAGCCCCTCCCACACTGCCTGTATCTCTGGCTTCGGCTGGTCCGGCCTTCAGGTCCTGTGCTCCCTGGCAGCCATCTCCTCACTGACTGTGCAGAGACCTGAGAAGGCATGAGTTGGGAACACCCTCGATGTCCTCCCTTCCTTCTACTTTTAAATGTCTCTGCCTCTTCACCCAGCCCTCCTGGCTCCTACATCCCAGAAGACATGGATGGGCTTCCTCCCTGGTGAGACTGACAGTTGGGGTCCTGCGGCTAACCTCTTGGCCTTCCAGCGCCCTACCATTCTCTCATACAACTTCAGCTTCTCTCTCTCTCTGCTTGGCCCTTCTCCAGCCTGAAAGTATATGCAGCTATCCCTGAACCTAACAAAACCTCCCCTTTCCTTGGCCCTCCGGGCTAAGCCAAAGCTGCTTCGGGTTAGATGAAGCCTTTCCTTCTCTATGTGGAACTCTACCTCGGATACATGCATAAGGTGGAAGGGGGAAAAAAAAAGATTCAAAAAGTGCATAAGGTGGAAGAACTGGCAGTCTCCAAGGGATCATTTAATCTGGCTCTGATTTCCAAAGATGGAGACATTAAGGCCCAAGGCCAGCAGGGCTGGGCAAGGGGTCACCAGGAGTGACAGCTAGGACTGCCAGTCCAGGATAGTCCTCTTTGTACCACCACAGTCCTTCTGGAAGGATGCTTCTTGCCATCCCCACACACTGTTGAGTCCATTCCTTAACCCACATATGAGGGCACATCCTCCTACCATGTGGGGACTGAAGTACAGGGCAGGATTCAGGGTTGTTTCTGTTCATGCAGGTTCTACTGACAAACAGGAGGCCTTGTATTGTAAGTTGGATTGGTTTTTCAACCATGGCTAATGCTCATCTTTGGTTGATCAAGTCTCACTATCAATGAGGAGGCTGTGTTACCTCATAACCTCAGAGGATTCTTCCAGCACTTGAGTCCTGTGAGCCCTTGCATGTTGTCACAATCCTTCACTAGGGGCAAGGTTCTTCTGTTCCCTACACTGCCCAGTCTCTGGCCACCAGAAACCGAAAACAACTCCAAGTCCTGACCTTTGGGTCCTAGGGCCCCACGATAATCTTTAACCAGTTACCTGAATTATTGGAGTTGCTATATTTTGCTGAATACTCTTCACTGTTTTCAACAGCAGACCGTTTTGACTTCTTTAAAAATAAAAGAGAGATGGGGAAAAGTAAAGCATAAACACACTGAAGCTGAGAGTTAGAATACAAATATTTTCCAGGCACAAAGTTAAACTAGCTACATACAAGGTCATAACTTAATACAGTTAAGAAGCCACAAGCCACAAACAAAGGGGGAACAAAACCAAGAAAGCTGAGTGTACTTTCTCAAGCCAGTCATTCTCCTCAATTACATTAGGCTGTAATCAGCCCAGCAAGCCAGGAAACTATATGGTCCATTTCTCTGCTGATATTATATGGCTCTTTTTTAAAAGCTGCAAACCAGTCATCTGGAACTAGTTTTAGCTTTCAAGGAGACATAGCACAAAATCTTGTCTTTAACTAAACATGCACTATTAACCTAAGAACTTTCTTCACATGTAGTCAAGAATTCACAGAGAGAATTCAGAGACATCAGGCTTACCTTTCGAGCTAAAATCTTTCTCTTTTTCCTCTCTTCTTCAGATCCATGGTGAGACTGGGCTCTTGTCAGTCTTCGATGCTGGTGAATCTTTAAGAGACCACAATTCACCACAAAGTAAGTATATCCTATGTTAATGAAAATCTCTAACATGTTTTGCCAAATCAAATTATTTGGATGAAAATTCTTTCCTTGCTCAGCCTGTCTGCCTCCAAGCTCGGGTCTGGATGTCTGGGAAAAGAGTATGCCAGAAGATGAAGACCTTTTCTATTTTTCCCCGTTCCTTCCTGCCTTTCCCTCTTCTATAGAAGACAAGTGTGGCTCCTAGCACTTTTAGAGTAAGGACCACATGTGCCCCACCACCATACTACCTGCCCCAATCAGAAATGCTCACCACCCTTTATAGGCATGTTTGTTTTCCCCATAAGCTGAGCACCTTGAGGGAAGGACTGTGAAGCATCTGGCTCTCTCACAGCATTGAGCATGGAGTCCAGTTCAGAGTGAGGATGCAAGAAATGTTTATGGAATGAACAGCCAGTCAAAAGTAAGTCACTGTGAATACTATGGCACAGGATGTGAAAACTGAAAGATGAAAAAACAATAAGGAACTACTAGCAATTTACCTGCTTCTGTTCTTCAATTAGTCTTTTTTCTATACATTCTTTGGCAATTCTCAATGCCTCTTTTAACTTTGTGGGAATCTGAAAGAAGAAAAAGTACATAATCCACTGAGTTAAATGGCCAGAGATGTTCTCAAGTCCTGGTTTTGATAAAGGAGCAGTTGGTTATCATGAAGGAGGGCATCTGGAATAAAATCAGTTACAAAATACCCACTTGAATACTATCCTGAACACCTCTGGCATCCCCATCATGCTTACCTCATTACCATTTTTAAGCAATATATAAAATGCATAAAAAAACATGTTTCAAGTAATTCAAGTAATACTCAAGGGACTCCAAATTGCCAAAACCATCTTGAAAAAAAAAGACCAAAATTGGAGGCACCACATTTCTTGATTTCAAAATATAATACAAAACTAGACAAATCAAAATAATGTTATACAGGCTTAAAGACAGATACACAAACCAAAGAGACAGAATAGCCTAGAAATAAACCCTCATGTGTACAGTCAAATGATCTTTGACTAGGGTGCCAGAAGGGGCATAGTAGAGAAAAGACAGTGTCTTCAATAAATGCTGCTGGGAAAATTGAATATCTACATGTAAAAGAATGAACCTGGACCCCTACCTTATACTATATGCAAAAATTAACTCAAAATTGGACTAACGACCTAAAAGTATAAAAGTCCTAGAACAAAACAAAAGCTTCATGACACTGGATTTGACAGTGATTTTGGACGAGACACCAAGAGCAAAGGCAAGAAAAGCAGAGACAGACAGATGGAACTTTTTAGAAACTTCTGCACATCAAAGGAAACAATCAACAGAGTAAAAAGGAACCTATGGAATGGGAGAAAATCACTGGAAATCCTATATTTCATAAGGGATTAAGAGCCAAAATATATAAAGAACTCTTAAAACTCAACAACAACAAAAGCAACCCAACTAAAAAATGGATTTGTCACAAAAAAATAGATTATACTAGAATAAAGCTGAAAAAAAAAAAAAAAGATCAGAAAATCTAAGGGGAAAAAAATGGGTCAAGGGCCTGAAGAGACATTTCTCCAAAGGTTTACAAATGGCCAACAAGTATACGAAAAGATTAATCAACACCTCTCATCATTAGAGGGCTGCAAAAGAAAACCATGATGAGATCTCACCTCATACACATAGGATGGTCACCACCAAAACCAACAGAAAATACCGAGTGTTGGCAAGGATGTGGAAAAACCGGAGTCCCACCACACTGATGGTAGGAATGTAAAATGGTGCAGCTGCTGTGGAAGACAGCATGGAAGTTCCCAAAAAACTAAAAACGGAATTACCATACGATCCAGCAATGCCTCTTCTCGGTATACATATCCAAAAGAATTGAAAGCAGGATCTTAAAAGAGATACTTGCACACCCAAGTGCAATGCAGCATTATCCACAATAGCCAAGAGGTAAAAAATGCCTAAATGTCCACCAACAGAGGAATGGCTAAACAAAATGTGGTTAAGACACACAGTGGAATAGTATTCAGCCTTTAAATAGAAGGAAATCCTGTCACATGCTACAACATTGATGAACCTAAAGGACATGACTGAAATAAGCCAGTCACAAAAGAACAAATACTGTGTGCTTCCATTTCATATGAGTTATCTGAAATAGTCAAAGTCCTAGAAGCCGAAAGTAGAATTGTATTTGCCAAGGGCTGGGGATGGGTTAACGGGGAGTTGTTTGATGGGTCTTGGGTTTCAGTTAACAAGATAAAAACATTCCAGGGATATGTTACACAACAAATGTAAATACAGTTAACACTACTCAACTGTACACTTATAATAAAAAATAAAAAACATATACAGCTTATTGGAACGAACACACACACAAATTCAAGTAATTATAATATTTTACTATTTTGTAACTTCAGAGGAATTTTCTCTGTGAAAGATTTACTTTCTAAATTTCCCAAGAGTAAGCTTTTTCCTGCCAGAAGATGCTCTTAACTATAGCCTGGTGCCTGGTATGCTTCTGAGCCTGTCATCTCTTAATTTATTAGTTTCTCAAGCCACAAGGAGCTCAGGCCTGGGAAACAAGACACCTGGATCACATTGAACTTTTTTGTCTCTATTATTCTTTTAAAAAACGTTTGAGTAGGTAATAGGGTTCAAAATTCAAAGATATGAAAGGGTACATACACAGTAAGAAGTCTGCCACCTAGTTCTCCTTTATGGAGGCAACCGATGTCACCAGTTTCTTGTGTCTCTTTCCAGAAAAAAAGTGCACATACAAGAAATTAACCTTGGTTTTTAAAATCACGTTGTCATTGCTGCACAGATGCTCTGATTCAGAGAAAGAACAAGGTCTAATAATAATCCTGGGCTGGACTTTCAGGGCTTGGAAGAACATGTTTATTTACAAGGCTGAATATATTTCCTGAGGAGTTTCAGTGAAGAAGAGAAGAACTTAAGAGTTTTTCTTTCCTACTTCAGATCCAAATAAGCTGTTTTTGTTGCTACTCCTCGGACTGGCAAAAAACAGGACAGAGGAAAGCTTCTTCCTCTCCTGTACAATCTCCTGATCCCATTGTTTTTCCTAAATTGAATTTAATAATAGTATTACATTTTCTTTTAGAATATGGAGAGGAGAAAGAATCAGCCTTCATTCTACTGCCCAAAGCAAACTCAACCATGAGCACTGAGGAGAGCCAGGCCCTGAACCAGGCGCTCACATAGATCATCTCAGTTGACCAAGGACAATAAACAGGTGTTACTCATCAACTGTACACACTGAGTAAACATCAACTCAAAGATTAGGCCCATAGATGACTGGATCTCAAATGGGGGTAGTCTTGCCCCCTCCTCTCTCCAGGGGACACTGGACAATTTTTGGAGACCTTTTTTATTGTCACAATGTGTGGGGTGGAAGTACTGCTCACATCTAGTGGGTACAGGCCAGCGATGTTGCTTAACCTCCGACAATGCACAGGACAGCCCCCCACAGCAAACAACCATCTGGCCCAAAATGTCAAATGTCATGTCTGAGAAAACCAGCCTCAGATTAATGGCTGGTATGAAAAAAGCACAGTAAGGCATCAACCTGAGCTTTTTCTCTCCATGATACTACACAACACTGCTACTTCCCAGGATATTTCCTTCCTGCCTTTCTCTAGACACAAGTATTCCTTTTTTTTTTTTTTTTTGACACAGGTTTTCACACATTGTATTTTATATCCTGCTTTTTCCCCCTAAGCCGAAATAATCATTTTTCGTGCTACTACATGTCTTTATAAGTTTGACTTTTGGGGGTACCTAGATGGCTCAGTCAGTTAAGTGACTGGCTTTGGCTCAGGTCATGATCTCACAGCTCATGGGTTCAGGCCCCCACACTGGGTTCTGTGCTGACAGCCCAGAACCTGGAGCCTGCTTCAGATACTGTGTTTCCCTCTCTCTCTGCCCCTCCCCTGCTCACACTCTCTCTCTCAAAAATAAATAAACAGTAAATAAATAAATAAAATTTACTTATTAGATAAAAAACATTTTATTAAACAGATGTACCATAATTATTAAACTATTCCCTAATTGTAAAACATTATGATTGTTTTCAAATATTCACTATTATAAATACTGTACCTAAACTAAGTAAGTTTAGGTAAAATAAGTAAGTCATGGGTATATAATATACAGCATAGGGAATACAGTCAATAATATTTTAATACCTTTGTGTGGTAAAAGATGGCAACTAGACTTATCATGGGGATCATTTCATAACGTATAAAAATATCGGGCGCCTAGGTGGCTCAGTCAGTTAAGCTTGACTCTTTTGGCTCAGGTCATGATCTCACAGTTGTGACATCAAGCTCTGCATTGGGTACCATGCTGACCATGGATTTTGCTCAGGATTCTGTCTCTCCCTCTCCCTCTGTCCTCCCCTGGCTTGTGCACATGTACACTCTCTCTCTCCCTCTCTCAAAATAATAAACATTAAAAAAAAAAAAAACATTCTCCCTCTGTCCCTCTCCCCTGCTCACACTCTCTTTAAAGAAAAAAGGAAAAAAAAAAGTAAAAATATCAAATCACTTTGACGTATGCAAAATAAGAGGATATGTATGTTAACTATATGCCAATAAAAAAATATTGTACCTTCTTTTGTTCGCTTTAAAAAAGCACTAACTTGACACACAAATGGCTAACAGGTAATGAAAAGGTGCTCAGCATCACTAATCATCCTGCAAATGCAAATCAAAACCACAAGAGGTATCACTTCACATCTGTTACAATGGCTATTATCAAAAAGATGAGAAAAAACTTTTAAAAAAATTTTAATGTTGATTTATTTTTGAGAGAGAGACAGAGTACAAGCAGGGGAGAGGCAGAGAGAGAGGGAGACACAGAATCTGAAGCAGACTCCAGGCTCTGCGCTGTCAGCACAGAACTGACGCAGGGTTCAAACTCATGAACCACAAGATCATGACCTGAGCCAAAGTCGGACGCTCAACTGAGTCGCCTAGGCGCCCTGAGAAATAACAACTTTTGATGAGGATGTGCAGAAAAGAGAAACCTTGTACATTAGTGGTGGAGATGTAAATTGGTACAGCCACTAGGCAAAATAGTATGGAGTTTGTCAAAAAATTAAAAATAGAACTACCATATGATCCAGCAATTCCCCTCCTGGGTATATATCTGAAGGAAATGAAAACACTAAATTGAAAAGATATACACTCCCATGTTCACTGCAGCATTATTTACAATAGCCAACATATGGAAACAATCTAAGCGTCCATCAATGGGTGCATGGATAAAGAAAATGGGGGTGTATACAATGGAATATTACTCAACCATAAAAAAGAAGAAAGAAATCCTTCTATCTACAACAACATGAATGGAGCTTTGTGGTATTATGCTAAGTGAAATAAGTCAGAGAAAGACAAATACCATATGATCTCACCTATATGTGGAATCTAAAAACAAAACAAAACAAAACAAAACCCAAACTCATAAAGGACAGATTGTTGACAAAGAATAGACTTGCCAGGGCTGGGGAGGGGGAAGGGGGCAGATGAAATGGGTGAAGCGGCCAAAAGGTACAAATTTCCAGTTCCAGAATGAGTAAGTCATGGGATATAATGTATAGCATGGTGACTATTATTAATGCATTGTATAGTTGAGAGTTGCTGAGACTAAATCTTAAAAGTTCTCACCACAAGAAAACTATATATAGCGATAGATGTTAACTAGGGTTGGTGATCATTTCATAATGTACACAAATATCGAATCATCATGTTCTACCTCAATAATTTTTTTAAAAGCACGAAGTTTCAAAATCAACTCATATATGTCACAAACCAAAAAAACGATACGATTTGCTTTACCTTAAACTGTGGCTTTTCAGAAGTGGTTAGTAAAACATCACTGAATAACCTGTAAAGAAAAGAAATAAAAAAAAGTTTTCATAAGCCAGGTGTCCTCTCAGATCAAAATGGAATGAGACATCTTTAGCCCATGAGGTTCCCACCACATCTCTCAGCCCTGGCCCAATCTACCAGTTTGTTCATGCTTATCAACAAACTCAAAGGAGTTTACAGGCCACCCAGGCTGACCTCGGAAAAACCTCAGAACCTCCTCCCCCACCCCCGCTGCCCCTATTCCCTAATATTAGAGGGGCTATACCAGGAAGAGACTGGGTCAGCCCTGTACTGAAGGTTATTTCCCCGCCTGTGGGATAGAAGACGTCTCCTGCTATATAGCAAAGCAATAATGCTTTAAAAAAAATCAGTTTTGCCAATCCTTATATTATTATTTCATTATATTACTATATTTATTATATTGCAAATAATGTACACAGTAGATATTGCTAAACAGAAGAACCAATTTCCCACCCCCGCCCCCACCTTTTTTTAAACACCAGAGGAGGATAAAACTCTTTCTCTCTCCCCCTTTCCTTCTTTCCCCTGTTTACTCTCTCCCTAAAAATAAAATAAATAAGTCTTTTTAAAATATTGTGTTACTAAAAACAACAGCATGAGGAATTCTGAACTGCTTTGACTAAAACAGTTGGGAGAATTTAAATGGCTGCTTGGACAGTGCCCAAATGGCTGTACGTGATTCTTTCCTTGAGGAGTCTCCCCTTTTCTAAAAAACAGGAAGTATGTCACAAGTAGAAATGACACCGTTAACTTTTCCCCACAGTGCTCCTGGGGTGGCTCTAGAGGTGGAGACATAACTCTCCTGTCCAGGCCACAGGTCCATTTACTTCCAGAAAACATGTTTTAACTGAACATAGCTCACGCCTCTTCATATATTCAAGTATCCTTCGCAAGGCTGAAGGCCACACGGTAGAAAGACTTAAGTGAGGAAAAAGCAATTTGGATTCACTTTAGCACTGGAAGACGGGGTGGAGAATGGAAGAGCTTCGGGGGGCGGAAGGGGGGCTGCAAATGCAAACCCAAGTAAATCAACATGGATACGGGCTGTTCCCTAACCACAAATGCATTTTCCTCTACCAGTTTGTGTGAAAATTATTTTATTTCCCTAACTGGATCTATTCTTCTGTATTCACATTGCTGTTAAAGGAGGATGCTTGGGAGAGACACATGCCAGTGTCAGCAGAACTTTAATATGTCACATCCTCAGGGCAAGGGCTTGGGCTGCTTGCCTCAGCACCAGCTTCCTTGGGGCCTAGGATGGCACCTGGGCTATAGCAGACCCTCTCTAAACACGAGGAAGCTGAACTTACCACAACCTCCTCTGAGTTCTGGCTGTATGCACTTCCAGCTAAGTCCTGCCCTGTTCCCCACATTGTTGTTTCCTGAGTACATGTGTTCTACAGCAAGCTGGTACAGACAAAGCACTGGGCACACTGCATGGCATGTCATGTTCACAAAAGATAAGCTGAACGAGTATTAATCATAATGAACATTTGAAAAGCACTTATTGGGGTGCCTGGGAGGCTCAGTCAGTTAAATGTCCGACTCTTGATTTCAGCTCAGGACATGACCTCACAGTTCGTGGGTTCAAGCCCCAAGTCGGGCTCTGAGCTGACAAGGTTGAACCTGCTTGGGATTCTCTCTCTCTTTCTCTGCCCCTCTCCTACTCACATGTTCTCTCTCTTTCACTCTCAAAATAAATAAATCAACTTTAAAAAAAAAAAAGAGAGAGAGAACTCCTTTAAAAATAAAATAAAAAGCACTTATTAAGTACCTGGCACTTTATTAGGAATCATCTCATTAAATCCTCCCAATAACCTTCTGAGGTGGGTCCTATTATCATCCTCATTTTACAGATAAGGAAACTCAGCTTCTAGACAGGAAACCTGCCAAAGGTCACCCAGGTAGAAGTGGTGAAGCTAGGTCCACCCCCATAACCCTTAGAGGTTATGTCTAAGCCTCAGACACATTCTACTTAACCACCTGCTGCCTCTCTAAGAAGGAATAGAAAATATACTGAGAGGCAAGGCCCCAAAGTACTATTTCAATTGTCTTGCTTAACTATTCATAACCCAGTTTAAGGGAGAATGCCTTCTGAGCTCTAAGCCCCTAGCACAAGGCCTGGTACATGTCAGATGTTTAATAAATGTTACTCAGGGAGCAAAGGAACAAACAAGTGCATGGGAGGCAAGAAACGTGCTACCCTCCTCTTAGAGTTGGATCCACTGAGGCCTATGACTTGTGAACCAGTCACAGCTGAGGGCCAACTGGTGTGCTGAAACAGGGCCATAAAGGACAGCGCTTGAGCAAGCCCTCTGTCAGGATTTCCTAGGTGGGGGATGCCATGGGTACACACACACAATGCTAACACCAACAGGGAGAGACACGTGTGAGAGTGTGGACATCAAAGCAGAGCCATCAGACTACGGTAGCAGAGAGGTCACGAGGAAAGGTCATGATATCATGCTGCAAGTGACCAACAGCAAGCAGGTCACTCTAACTCTGCAAGGACCACGATTGGGTATTTACTATGGTACCAAGCACCTGGGTTAGTAGGCTGGCGTTTGACATAGTTATGAAGATTACAACCAAGGCATATGATTGACTTACGGCATCTGTAAGAGCCGGGAGACGGTAGGCATGCCATTTTTACAGGCTTCACAAGACAGCGTAGACTCCAACACGGCCACTTGAAATGAACAGATACACATTTTAGTTCCACAGAACATGCTGGCAAATCCACTTGGTGATGAAAAGTTTGACACCACTTCGCAACAACTGTCTGCAGGCTGATCAGGATGGTGTCAAAACTCTTCACGCACAGACAGATGGCATACACGGGGGAGGGGGATGTTGGCACCATGGATGTTACCGATGACTCAAAATAAATGGTTCAGAAACCACATGCTGACAGAAAGCTAAATATATCTCAAAGATAATTGGAGGAAGGACTCAAGATATCATTCATAAAAGTGTTTGCTCTCTTAAAAGAGAAGTAAACACCACACAGAAAGTTCTGAACTTGAAAGACATTTTGCTGCTTGTGTGCCTTTAATCAAAACCAGCACACAAAATGCCAACTGTTGATACCTCATCATCCAACACCTTGGATGATATATAAACAAAAGCAGCCAGACTTTTCCACTCACAGGTCACTGTTGAGTTTCAGCTGTTCAAACTCAACACAAAGTAGTCTCAGGGCCTGTTCTTTTGAACCACCTCATTTGACACAGAACTAGCACTTGGTGGAGGCTTAGCTTGCAGATCTTGAAGACTTGGGGGTCCAGGAGCTACCCTGCCCTCCCTTCTCAGTGCTCTAGCAGTGAGTTCTGAGCTGGCTGTGGAGGGCATGAAAGGGTCCCTGGATGAGTGTGCATCAGTTCCTACATCCCTCTCCCAAAGGTGTCTCCCACCTGGCCTCGGACTCTCCTCGGTCCCCTCAGTAATTCTGGAAGAACTCCTGGATCCAATTTTCCAGGCATCTGTCTACCTGCCTACCCCTCCTCATGCTCGTCCTGCCAGGCTTTTATTTATAAGAGGCCCAGCCCCTGGTTCTCTTGTTCCCTGCAGGTCCCACTTCGGCCTCAGTCTGGCTCCCAACACCTGCCCTAGTCGAAAGGCTGCCTTCAATTTGCCTGCTCCTGGTTTCTGCTTTTCTATCAGAATCAGTCCAGCCATACTTCTTTTTACAACCTACTTTCAAAATTCTAAAAACAGTTACAAAACATCTCCTGAGGTTTTAGATAGCCTGACAAATGGACAAGCCATCTGAATTTTTAGTGAAGTGCATGTAAATAAATTGCTCAGACTTTGTTGACTTTTAAATTGGATTTGATTGACTGTGGAGAATGCCAACTTCCTCTGGGTCCTTCCTGGACTCTGGAAAGGGGGTGAGTAACTCTGCAGACTACCAGGGCCCAGAAGACTCCTTCAAACCCCATACTAACCCACAGCCATAGACGGCGCAGGAGGGAAGGAGTCTACAGGCACTGAGTCTGGCGGTCGTCCATAAGTCATTTCATACAGTAAGTGGCCAAAGCAGTGGACGTCCACACTTTCCAATGTCTGTGGAAGACAAGACAGAAGCAGTGTGGTCATCCTTCAGTTTGGGTTTGTGAATTCCAATGCTCCTTTCCTACACTTCCACTGAGAAACATGGCCCAGGGGCAACTCCACCCACAACTGGTAGTGAAAACACAACTCCAAAGCCTTTTGCAAAAGCTCACAAGGCATTACTTTGACTCAAGATCTTGGTCCTACTCCACTGTTTTCCAGTCAGTGATTCTACATCTCTCCATGTCCCATCTACCATTTCAACAAGGCTCTTGGAGGTACAGTGATGCTCTGTAGGAGGAAGAGGGCTAAGAAGCATGGCCTACCCTGCCTGTACCTCTCACTGCTTAGTGCATATTTCTTACATGGGCAGATCATGGGTCCTGCATGGGGGCAATTTATACCAAAAAATGAACTTGCTATTTTGTTACTTTTAGCAACTTACATTGATTTTCCTGAACTGTGAGAAATAGGATCG